>NC_136059.1:1809370304-1809970304 GCF_964261635.1 Lissotriton helveticus
TCTCAAAGGGATGGTCGGGGACCCCAAACCCTCCCCGGGGTACTACAGTTCCTTTCCCAGGGTTGTGTTGCAAACAGATAAGGCATTGCTGGACCAGGCGCCTAGCTGAGTCGGGGATTTTGTCGTTGTGCCAGACCTTGGAGATGAGTTTGATCATGGGGGCAGATCCTATGTGCGCAGGGGAGTGAGCCATAGTCAGTATGGGGATCAGGTATGAGTTGGGTAGCAACCATTTGTTAGTGTCCTTTGTCCGCCAGCAGCCTTCATCGTCTTTCAATCCCACCCGTGCCCATTCAGTCAATTTGTGTGGTGAGCTGGCCATCTGCATGTCCCTAATCATTTCCCTTGCGTCAGTCCATCTTTCTGCTTGCGACCTGGTCACATACATGTGTGTCGTTGTCCTATTCTCAGCTGTGGTTCGGGCAGTGATGTCGGCCAGCGCGTTTCCCTGTCCGACTAAGTCTGTCACCTTCTTGTGTGCCTGACATTTGATTACCGCTAATCGTTTGGGAAGGAGAACTGCTTCAATCAAGGCGGAGACTAAGTCTCCGTGGAGGATGGGCGTGCCGTGGGACGTCAAGAATCCCCTTTCCCTCCATAAGAGTCCAAAATGGTGAACCACTCCGAAGGCGTACTGGCTGTCCGTGTAAATGTTTGCAGTAGTCCCTGTCGCTATAATACATGCTCATGTGAGGGCAATCAGTTCTGCCGCCTGTGCGGATGCTGCGCGATGCGGGCAGTTTCAACTACGGTTTGGGCTGTGGTAACTGCGTAGGCAGCTGAGGTGGTACCGTTGGGGAGTTTTATGCAAGAACCGTCTACCCATAGCTCTCCGTCAGGGTCTGTGAAGGCGGTGTCCCGGAGGTCAACTCTACTCCTAGTCTGTTCGTCTGTGAGGGTCACACAGTCATGTACAGGGGGGACGTTCGGGTCGTTTTCGGGCAGGGGCAACAAGGTGGCTGGGTTCAGTGTGGTGCATCTTTTCAGCGTAATGTGGGGTGCAAGCAGGGTTAGTTCGTACCCGGTCAGTCGTGCGCTGGTCAGGTGTTGCGTCTTAGTCTGGTTTAGGAGGGTGTCAACAGCATGGGGCACTAATACCGTGAGGGAATTCGAGAGTACGATCCCCTCGCTTTGTCGGATAGAGACAGCAGCGGCAGCTACGGCTCGGAGGCAGACAGGCAAGGCTCTCGCTACAGGGTCAAGGGTGGCAGAGAAATAGGCACATGGTCGTTGCTTGGGGCCAATGGTTTGAGTCAGGACAGACAAAGCGCACCCCTCCCTTTCGTGAGTGTAGAAAGAGAAGGGCTTTGTGTAATCGGGGGTTCCTAGGACCGGTGCAGAACAAAGGGCATCTCGAAGCTCTTTGAAGGACGATTGGCATTCGGGGGACCAAGGGAGTGGGGAGGGGACATCTTTGGCTAGTAGGGAAAGTAGTGGCTTTACAATAAGGCTGAAATTTGGCAACCACTGCCGGCAGAAGGAGGTGAGGCCTACCAGGGAGCGGACTTGTTTCTGGGTCTTTGGGACAGGGGTGTCTAGAATAGCCTGTATTCGATCGGGTGTACGTTTTCTCCCGTCTTTGGACAAGAGGTGGCCTAGGTAGGTGACCTGGGGTTGGCAGAATTGCAACTTCTTCTTGGAGACCTTGTGGCCATTTTCCGCAAGGAAGTGCAAGAATTGGATGGTGGCTGCGACCGCAAGTGGAGTGGTGTCGGCCGCCAAAAGGATGTCATCGACGTACTGTACCAACCCCACTCCCTCCGGTAGCTGAACGGCGTCCAGCTGCCTCTTGAGAGCCTGGCTATAGATGCTGGGGCTTTCTGTGTAACCTTGGGGAGCTCTACAAAATCTATATGAGCGGGATTTTAACGTGAAGCCGAAAAGGTAGCGGCTGTCTGGGTGGATGGGGATGGAGAAGAAAGCGTTTTTGAGGTCTATTACAGTGAAGGTGGTGGCTGTGGAAGGAATCAGGGTCAGAAAGGTGGCGATATCTGAGACTACAGGGTACTGAGGTACAACTACCTTGTTGACCTCTCGAAGGTCGATGATGAAGCGGTACGCTTTCTCATCTCCTTCGCCCTGCTTCTTCACAATGGGTAGGATAGGGCTGTTGCAAATATTGCTGACTACTTCCTCTACCACTCCTGCCTCTACCAGGGACTGGATTATCATCACCAATGCCTTCTCACCTTCGGGCGATATCCGATATTGTGGGAGTTTTGGGAGTATCGCATCTTGGCGGACAGTTATGCGCACGGGGTCGATCATCATTCGTCCTACATCAGCGTCAGTTTTAGCCCATAGATACAGAGGTAGAGAGTCAAGTAAGGATGCGTCAGTGTCAGAGATGGAGAGCATGTGTCGTGCATGATGATGTCTGAGCAGAGTCGGGTTATCGTACAAAATGACTCGAACCCCGTCCTGTGAACACCTGATAGTAGCTCGGAAATGCTTCAGTAAGTCAAGTCCCATAATGGCATCGGGGGTGTTGGAGGAAAGCAGAAACGTCCTGTCAGTGGGGTTACTGTCCAAGTCGAAGGAAACCGGTGCGGATAAAGGGTTAGTGGAGGGCGTTCCATCAAAGCCTATTGATGTTATGTGTGAGCCAGATAAGGGTGCCCTTGGAATCAGTCATTTAGATAACGCACTACGTGTCGCGCCAGTGTCTACCAGAAATGGAGACTTCGTACCTAGGACCTTAGCGGTGACGTAAGGACCTTGCTGGTCAACATAGAGCTCGACTGGATCCCTTCCTTGCCCTTGGCAGTCCTATGCGAAGTCGTGGGCGTTGTCGCAGTCAGACTGTTGGCACTGATTCTGTCGGGGGCGGTCAAATGTGTTCAGTCTACCAGGTCTGTCATTGTTGGTGTCGTGGGTGTGCCCTCGTCCCTGCCCTCTAGTCCTAGGGCCATTTGCCATGTCCCTTGTCTCTTTATTTTTAATCATTTCCAGGAGGACCGGGCATTGAGACTTCCAATGGCCAAATCCTTTGCAAAACGCACACTGGTTCTCATCGAGGTCTGTTCGTGGAGCGCCGGGTGTGGGTGTGCGGTCTCTAGGGGGTGAATTTCTAGGGGCGTTCGGTTGGTAGTTTCCTCTATACCGTTCCCTTCCTGTCGTCACTCCCTGCAATTGAGCAATCATCACTCGTTCTTTCACGTCCTTTTTCTTTTTCTCAGTCGCCCTCTCGTTCTCGTTCTTTTGGTGTTCGTAATACTGAGCCATCTGAAGGATAGCTGCAGGTTTGGAGGCCCCCCAACTACTCTCGCTCGTCTGTAACTTTTGGGAGACCTCTTGCGATAGCCCCTTTACGTAGTTTTGCACGAATAGGTGTTGTCCGGTTGCGGTGGTCATGTCTTGGCCACTGTAGTCGGAGAACACCGTCTCAAATCGGGAGAAGTATTCTGATACGTCTTCCTGGGGTTTCTGACGGCAAGCCGTGACTACCGACCAGTCTACCTTCTTCTCTGGGATCAATGTCTTTAGCTTCTGAACTATTTTGTCCGGGATTTCCAGTATGTCTTTTACAGGTTTCTTTCCGGGCTCTCGCTGCCTATCTAGTTCACTGAGTTGATTCCAGGTAGGTCCGAACAGATCTGTGTGGTCGGCTTTTCGGATTTGCTTCCACACATCAGCCGGCAGACATAACCCGAAAAACAAATCAATGTCCGCCAGAGTCATTATGGTTGAGCCCAAGGCTGTACCTAGTTCGGTATAAAATGCTGTCGGGTTCTTTCTTAAATCGGGCAGGGTTTGCCTAAAAGTTAAAATATCTTGCCGATCCCATGGTTGATAAACCCAATTGTACACAACCCTTCCTTTTGCATCTGCATGGTTGATATCGTCGTTCGTTCCCTGACCTCGTGGGGGAACCCAGTAGGGGGCGGCTTCTCTGATAGGCATCATAGTGTTGGCTACTTCTGATGAGGACCCAGTCGTTTCAGGGACTGTAATCTTAACTTCTGGTTTCTGTTCTGTGAGGTGGCGGAAAACCTCAAGCGTTTGCATGAAGAGGTCCGCCGCGTCACGCTCGGCCTCGTCTCCAATATCGACTTTTCTATATAACGCTGTCAGTTTAGCAGGACCCCGATTCTGATACCTATCCTCATATGCGTTCAGGGTGTGGTAACTAAACCGTAAAATGAAATGCCGTCTGTGGCTACCGGCATGCGAATTGTGCATATCCATCGTGTATTCTTCGCTCTCTTTCCGTTCTACCAGTGCCTTTGCTATCTTGTCAATTCCCTCTCGCTCATCTTTGCTCAATCTATTCAGTCTACTCGGTGGTTGTTTGCTAGTCTTGGGTGCATCTGATGTCGTTACTAATGCGGCCGGAGCGGAGGCCGTGAAGGCTGGGGCACTAGCTTCAAGGTTATTCTCATTTGCACTCGGAGCTGGCAAGCGCTGTACTAAGGGTTGGGAGGGGGCATATGGAGGGGGCATATAGATGATCGGAGGACCTAGCAGCAGCTCATAGTTCGCCCGTTGTTTGGAGGTCAGCTCAGGGTAGAGCGTAGAGGGGGTCCTCCTAACAGGACACTGGCCTGTCGACTCAGATTCCTGTTTTTGTCTGGCTTCCTCCCTTTCTTTTATCTCTTCTTCTAGTTTCTTAGCGGCCAGGTGGGCTGCCTTTCGTAACTCTTTTCCTATTCTCGCTTCTTCTCTTTTCTTTCGTTGCTCTGCTTCTTTGCGCCACATGCCAAAACTATCAAGCATAGTGGGCGTAGTTTTATTGTTACAAAGGGCTGTTTCCAGCACGCTTATTTTTGTGTCATCGAAGGACCCGATCAGTGGCCACTGACTTTTCTGATCCTTTTTAGTATATTTATTCCATAACTTACTATAAGCTACGGCGACTAGTCCATATTTTAAAAACATATCCTTATTAGGGGTGCCCTCCAGAGGAGCCGGATGATCCACCTCTAATAAGCGGTCCGGGCTGAACCAACTACTGACCAATGGGGAGAAGATAGGCATGACGGGTTACAACAGGGACAAGAGTCTGCACTACCTATCCTTCACTACTTTGTGAAGACTGGACAGAATATTTCTATTCTGCAGTATTCGCAATTAGGGAATACCCAAAGAGAGAACCAATATCGAACAATTAATGTCCGTTCAATCAAACAATCAGTGGCGAGAAAGAAATAGGCACGACGGGTTACAACGGGGGCAAAAGCCTGCGTTACCTATTCTTCACTATCTGCAAAGGAGGACGGAATACTTTTATCCTTCCCCGTTTGTAGACAGAGAATTCTTGAGAAAACAATCCTCGAACAAACAATGTTCGAGCAAACAATCAATCAGTGGGGGAGACAGATAGGCACGACGGATTACAATTGGGGCAAAGGCCTGCGTTACCTACCCTTCACTACCTGCAAAGGAAGAGAGAATACTTTTATTCCTCTCAGTTTGCAGACAGAGAATCTCCAAGAGAACCAATTCGGAGAGTAATACTAGTATTTTCCAATCAAACAATCAAATATTTCCAGTTTGTCGTGTTACACGACCTTACCCGGACCGTATGGACAGTTTTTCGTCTTCCGCTTCCAGCGCCCGATCGTCCTCTATTCTCCGTAATTGCTGTGGCACTCCTGATGGTTCCCAGTCAGGACCGTAGATCACTCGAGAGAGGTCTGCTCGGAACCAGTGAAGTTCGGATGATCGGCTGCCAGACGAGGGTCTATCGGGCAGGTGCACTTCCCGATCGTTGCAGTCGTTCACTCCGTCGTCGGGACCTCTCCCACTGGATCCACGTGTCGCTGATGGGCCCCACGTTTGGGACGCCAATTGATGAAAAAGGGTTCAGGCAGATCAGGTCGTTTTACCCCTTTTCTAGGTTTGCCCGGCGTTAGCCGCTTCTCACCCAACTCACGATTACCAAACAAAGAGGCAGGCGCTGGAGACTGGAAGGCAGGAAACAGGAGTTTATTTCCGACGGAACAGAACACGTCAAATCAGACAACAGGGTATCTTCTCGAGGTGCTCTCTCGACATCTCTGAGGCCTGGCCTCTTATACACTGGTTTATTACTTTATTACATGCAACACATTCTTCGAAATGCTTTGAAGTCCGGAAAAGGCGTCTTTGGAATCCCCGGTTCAGGCCCGTTCCCACACATGTCTACAGTAGGAGTCCCCACCCCAATCTCAGCATGATGGCTATCGCGCAGCTGGACATTCCGCTGGTAACAGGAATGCGGGCGATCGATCGGATCTAGGGGTGTGAGGGCAGTGATTAATCCCCGCTCCTTTGATGTGAGGCGAGGTCCTACTGTAGGGGCAATAAACCGCTTCTGTTGGGCTAAGTGATGGCCTAGGGTCGGGCCGGACAATCGGGCAAGGAGGAAGAGGTTATCAAAGGGCCCGTTTTATGGATGAGATGAAAGAGTGTGGGGGTTTCGGCACGGGATGTGGCTCGGAGGCAGGGTCGCGCTGGAGGTGCATTATGGCCCAGGCAGGAGAGATCGGGAGCTGTCCGAGCGCGGGGAATGTTTAAGAGGCGAGAGGGCGAGGGGGGGGGGCTGGCTATCGACCGTGGGCAGGGAGATCATGGCATTCAAAATGGCTGCTGCTTACGCGCACGCATGGATCTGAAAAGATGGCGCCGATAATGTTTACGCCACGATCTAGATTTTAACACTGTCTGGAGTAAATGCTAGATGACAAATGCTCAAAATATCGCAAGGCAAAACTGGAATAAAAATGTATTAAAAATAACACGATCACAGATGATCAAAGATCCTACGCTACTGAGTACATTGATATAGAACTCTAGTGCCTAAGGGCAAAATATCTAGGACAGATCTATTCTCACAGATTATACATTTCTATCAGGACCCTGAACTATGGGGTCAAGGCAAGGATGGCACAAGTACACTTAGCTTAAGATAGAACATTTTGCTATTAAATTCAGTGTCTGGTGGTACCTAGATACTAGACCAGTCCCCTAATGTCTAAAAAGTCTACCATACAGGGAACTAGCTATAAAGAGAGATAGCTAAAGGGTTAGAGATCTAGAGAGGCAGAAGAGTTATCTGCCCTAGGAGACCCACAACCTGAGAGAGGCGTTGGTGTCCCAAGTCAGATATTCGGCTAGCCGGAGAACAGACCACGCTCAATGCCAGGCATCCGCAGGAAAGTTCTGCCTTAAAATCTGACGGTTGGGTCTGATTTACCTGAAATTGAGGAACCAAGGTTCTATGGTGACACACTGGCCTACGCCCATTCAGTGCAGGTGGTCTAACCACATGTGTTCTAGGACACCGGAAGGACATCTTTAAAGAACATTTTGTTACGTACATTTTAAAAGAGAACATTTTGTACATTTCTGAAAAAAGAACATTTTGTTACGTACATTTCTAAAAGAGAACATTTTGTACATTTCTAAAAAAGAACATTTTGTTACGTACATTTCTAAGAACATCTGCACGTGCGAAACTTATGATAGATGCTGATTATTGCAAGAGGTTGCTGCTTTTACTTTGTGCAAGCTATGTTTCAAAATATCCCTTTAGCAATGTTTTCAGGAAGCTGTACCAACGTGCACCAGTCTATGTATGTGTGGGTGTTGGTCTTGAAGCTGGCTGTGAAACTAACTAGCCTCTGAAGGCCTAATTTCACCTGTTTATTTCAATGCACCGAAATGTAAGTTTAATGTGAGAGGCTGTCATCATAAGATGGTAGCCCCTGGACACGTTTTAGGCCTAAGCATGGTGGGCTCTTGGGCCTTTGTTTACTAATAGTGCATGATGAGAGTTATATTAGCATATTTTCAGGGTTACATCACGCAGGGCCTACATCAGACCTTCATCTTACCAAGGCCGCTAGAAATATCCTTCCTGGTGATTTAGATGGTAGAATGGGACCCTCCATCATCTACCCCCTCTTGTTTATTTATGAACACACTCTTAAGTGAGTATTTTGTTGATTTTTCTGCCAATGGTGGAATCCATGGCATGTTATTGACATAGCACTGAAAACTGGCCGGACGTGCAACGTTTTCGTCTGACCTACGTAGTTGGATATACTGTGGACCGGATTCATTGAGCAGGCATTTGTACTGTACCGCTGCAGTGTTGTGACTTAGTGTGTTTCTACCTGGAGGGAGAAGCGGGGCTGCTGGCACCCCATAGTGTGTGGCGGGTGGTGCTGGGTGCGTGCTAGGTGGTACTAGCTCGATCATTTGTATTTGTTCTCCATTCCCATCCCCAGGAGCCCTATCCATGTCTTCATATTTTGGTATTTGGTAAATCCCTGTGCTAGCATAATTCACCCCTACCGCTTTTGTGCTTAATCTTTTAATACAGTGGCTCCTTATCTGAAAGGCGCAACACAGAACTAACATAATCTCGACTATAGGTATCAATAATTTCAGAATCGCTGTCAGCCAGGAGGGCAGCCAGTCAAAGTCGAACCAGTTCGTTGGGATAATGTCCTCAGGGGCACCTCCTTCGTCAATCATCTCCTTTCCCAAGTTTGTCAACTCCTCAATGGCCCTTGATGTGGATCCGTTATCTTCATCGTTTCCCGGTATGAACGTGCAGCAGGATTTTCCTATTTTATGGCACAAACCACCATCTCTGGCGGTCAGCATGTCCAGGTAGTAACGGTGCTCCAAGACCATCTGTCTGAGGGGACGTAGCTCTTCCCTAATCACATTGAGCCCATCCCTAGTGCTGTTGATGGCCTTCATGACCTCATAACGGGTGACTTCCAGCCAGCGGGCATTCGCTTTTGTTTGAAAGATTGGAAAAGCTCCTCCGAAGAATAGCTGGGCCTCCTTGAAGAGGCGGAATTCTGCTGGAATGTCGCCGAGGATCCCTGCAGCAAAGTATTCAGCTGCTCGTCGATGGCGGTGGAGAAATGTAACATCACCTGTCATTGGGTGTGACAGTATGTGAGAGGTGTTTGATGCAGGTACAACCAGATGTATCTCATGCAGAGTCACCAAAGAACACAGTCCGAGCCATTGAGGAGGTATTTGGAGATAGAGGTGTTCTCCACAAGCCCAGTAGTAGTCCATCAAGGTGGAGGTGCCATACTGCATATCGAAATTAAAAATAGTCGAGTTGCAGCCTGTGTTACGCCCAACAGAGACGGAGCCATTACCTATGAAACAAAGAGAAGGATTTTTTAGTTTGAATGCTTTTTCTTCTTTGTACATTCTCTCCCCACCCCAGGTGTATCTGCTTGCTGCCTCATTCCAAATCTGTTCACAGTTATCCTCTACATCCCAATCAATGTTTCCCTCCCATATTGGTTCGCCAGTCCCAGGGGGACCTATGGACGCTGCTTTACAATATATGTGTCCAGGTTTGAGCCACTCATTCTTGTAGTATACTCGGGCTAGTACTTCCAGAAGCGTTCTGATCTGGCATTGACAGTGTGGGCCGGGGAGGCCCCCCGGGTGGCGGTGGCCATGGAGGCGTGGGTGTGTGTCACATGTCGCTAAGGGTGTTGAGATCGAAACGTATTTCATTTGCCTAAATATCTGCGCTCGGTGATCCATGTTTGGTATATTCCTTTTGTACTTCTCTTGTATCATCTGTTCTATTTCTACTTTATCAGAAGTTACCCTGAATATGATATTGTTGTTATCCCATTCTGTTGTATTCACAAATCCAATCCATATTCCAACCCCTCCTACTATTTGGACTTGTCCCTCCACGCGGCAAAGATACAGGTGTAGTAGGCACATCACTATATGTGGTGGGACTTCTTTAGGAAAAATTAGTCTGTCCGCTCCTACTGCATGGGGAATGTAGGAACACACATAGCAGGACTCATTCGATAACCTTTTCCCTACGGCTGTCATGTCCCTGTACCATGAATTCTCTTCCAGGGAGGAGTGGACTGCATGGTCTCTTACTGATTGGGGTAGGCTGAGCATAGGCCCCAGGCCTTCTTGTATTTGGACGAGGTGTTGGAATGTTTTGAACGACATTCCTTTAGGCTTGTGTTTTTTGTCTATAAGGGAACCAGGGACAAACGGGGAGGGGATACGCGGTTTTGACTTTGTCATGTATGGGGGGACAGCAAATGCGAACCTCCGGCCCTATAGTGGCGTGAGGCACGCCTGCGGTATGCGGGAAGTTGCGTTGAGTTAGTAGTTCTGTTCCAAGTGGCATTTCTGTCACCTGGTATTGAAGCTGGGAGCTCCAGGTGCCTACTGGTGGGTGCATTACTACTGCTATTGTCTCTGTACTTGGGACCTAAGGTGTTGGGTGTTGTGGTATTTCCGCTCCTGGAACATATTGTTTTGTGTGTAGTGGTGTTTTTGTACTGGGTGATCGCTGGCACAGTCACTGAAACAGCAGGGACTACGGCATTGGTGCTAACTATGTCATGATAACTCTTTACAGCAAGAAAAAAGATATACCAGTTGAATGTTGCTAGTGCCACTCCAATAATGATACAAAACATAAGAACAGTAAGTATACATAACTTTGCTTCACAGCCGCTATATTCATGGAGCAGCACGTGGGTCTCTTCTTCTTCTTCTTCCTCAGTGATGGATGGAACGGTGGATGGAAAGTCACTGTCCTCATTCAGGGGAGCCATGTGTATATCCCTTCCTTCTTTTAGTCCATTGTTTGTTGCTGCGGAGGAGCAGGATCGAAGCGGACGTCCTTCCGATGGATCCATGCTTTCCTTTCGGCTATCCGGACGGCAGTTGGAGATGAGTCCGTCACCTCAAAAGGTCCGTCAAACTTAGGATCTTTCCAGTGCCTGACGTGCCTCCGGATGAAGATCAGTGTTCCAGGACGGATAGGTGGGAGCTCAGGATCGATGGGGCCCTTCTCCTTCCTCCTGGATACCTGGACAGAGAGGAACTGCCCAGCGCGGGTTAGTGTGCACAAGAAGTCATAAAGCTCAGCCTTAACAATCTCAGAGGATGACTCACTATCTGTTTTGGGCCTGCTGGGAGGGACAGCTACATTTATGGATCATCCAGTGACAAGTTGGTGGGGCGTGAGGTGGTGATTTGAGCTTGGGTAGTTTCTTAATGAGTAGAGGGCAAGTGGAAGGCAGTAGAGCCATTTCTTACCGATGGTGGCGCTGATTTTGCTTATTTTATTTTTGAGCAAGCCGTTGAGGCGCTCACAAATACCATTACTTTTGGGATGGCAAGCAGATGTTAGTTTGTCTCTGATGCCTAGCATCGTGGTCAGGGAGGAGAAGATGGCGTTTGAAAAATGACTTCCATTGTCCGTTCTTATGGTGGCAGGAATTCCAAAGCGTGAGATGATCTAATGCAGTAGGAATGTGGCTGCTGCTTTGGCATCACAGTGGACGCATGGTCCAGCTTCGATCCATCGCGAAAATGGGCAAACTACCACAATGAGATATCGGTAATTTTGGCACAGATCGATCATGTCTACATAGTCGAGGTGAAGTTCTTTGAAGGGGCCAGAGGGTTTGGGAATGGTGGAAGTGACTGTTTTGAGCGTTGGATTTGGTGAATATTGTTGACAGATGAGGCAATTATTAACAAAGGGTTGTATTAGTTCGTGGGCATTGGGAATGAACCAATCTGCGCGCAGTGTTGTGGACATGTTATCTCGGGAGACGTGTGCGGGATGATGGAGTTGATCCAATGCCACCTGCAGTAATTCTTGTGGCATGACTGGTTTCCCTGATATGGTCTGTCTGTAGATAAAGTCAGCAGTGTCCTGCTGTACTCCCCTCTTCTTCCATAGCTCTTTCTCTTGTTGTGGTGCACTTTCTTGTACTTCTCTAAGATGTAGTTGGGCAATGTGATCGTATTGTTGGGTGTCATCAATAGGGCAGAAACCAGGTGCGTCAGAATTGTCATTAGTTGTGCCTGAGTGCTGAGCTAGAGCTACACCATCGTCCTGCTTTTGTACTTGTTCCGCTAGTGTTATTGTTTGTTCTGTCTGTTCAGACGGAGCAATAGCCTGAGCAAGTAAGATAGGGTGATATGGTGCAGGTACGGGTAAGGGGCCCCTGGCCGCAGCTTTGGCTGCCCAATCTGCCAGGGCGTTTCCTCTGGAAACAAAGTCCTGTCCATTAGTGTGCGCTGCGCATTTAACAACGGCTACCTCAGTTGGAAGTGTGAGTGCTTCAATCAAGTCTTCCAGCAAATCTTTGTGGCACACAGGTGTTCCATCTGATTTGAGGAAACCGCGCCTTTTCCAGCGCAGGATGCTTGAGTGTGTCGTTGTTGTGACATATGCAGAGTCTGAGTAGACTGTGATGCAATCATCGGCCCCACAGTTTAGAGTGGCTATTAGTGCCACTAATTCAGCAGCTTGAGCTGAGTAATGTGGGGGCAGTGTTATGTGCTGTACAATGTCAAAGCAATCATGGGACTCGTGCGTGTGCCGCTGACCTTGAACCACTGCGGCTCCTGTGTACCTGATCCCTGTCTCCTGGTCAATGGTGGAAGTGCCGTCAACAAAGTATACTGTGCTGGCTGGCAGGGGGTCCTCTTTAGCTGCTCCTGATTCATCTGGGGAGTATGTGGCACAGTCATGAGTGTCATCGTCTGATGCTGCAATGGGATGGCCAAAGAAGGTGGCAAGATTGACTGTGTGACATTTGACAACCTTCAGGGAGGGCAGTGACAGGATGACTTCGTAACCTGATACTCTCTGTGTAGTCAATGTTGTCTTGGCTTTCTGAATTATAGCGAAGACAGCGTGCTCAGTGTACAGTGTCAGCAAGGATCCCATGACAATGGGGGTGCTTTTCTCCACAGCAAAGGCTGCAGCAGCAAGAACTTGTTCGCACGGGTAATGTCCTTTCATGACTGAGTCTAGCATGCTGCTGAAGTAGGCAATGGGCTTATGGCCCATGGGGTATTTCTGAGTAAGGACTGCAGTCATGACCTGACCATTGCAGTGAGTGAACAGGTAAAATTCCTTTGTGTAATCGGGTGTGCCTAACACTGGTGCGTTTGTTATCTCATCTTTGAGTTGTTTGAAGGCAGCTGTCATTTCAGGTGTCCAATCTAGTTTGTTTCGCCTGTCTTTTGCTGCTTTAACGGCTTTCAGCAAGGGGGCTGTTATGGTGGAGAGAGCTGTAAGTTTTGTTATTTATCGTGACCAGGACGGTGGGGTCATCTTCACCGCTCATGTTGTAAGATAAAACGGGGCACACAAGAGTTGTCTGTGGGCTGTCCTAGCGAGCGTATCCTCCAGCCTGGTATTGCTGGGCTTGGGGCATCACTTGGTATGAGGACGTCTGTGGCTGCTGTTGCAAGGGAACTTGCATCAGTGGGGACGGCTGTTGAGCTTGGGCCATTACGGGTGTTTGGAGCTGTGCTGGCTGCATATTCTGCTGTGGTGCTTGTTGGGCATAAGCATACAACATCTGGTGTTGCTGTGCATACATTTGTTGTTGCGGTTGGAACTGTGGTGTGCTTGCTGGGCGGGACCCATAAATTGTTGGCCTTGGTCCCGAAGTCTAGAATGACAATCTCTTTGCATGTGGGCCACCTTGTGACAATAGAAGCACGTACGCTGGCCTGGCTGTAAGCATGGGCGTAAAATCCGTTCCGCTCGCGGATTTTGCGGATTTTCGGCAAATTCGCACTCCGCGAACTCTAGCGAATTTGCCGAAAATCCGTAAATTCGCACGCAGCGGATTTTTTTTTCTTGGTGATACAATTTTGCGGCGCGCGGCGTTCACTTACCGTCATTCAGCGTTTGCCGAGTTGTTTTTCTCGATATTTTGCGAGTGCTGCGCCATTTTGGATCTTGCTGCGAGATCCCGTGGGAGTTTGGCGACCGCGATTACGTCATCGCGCTCGCCACCTTGCACAGCGAGAGTTTGTCAACGCGAGTACGCCGTGATCACGTATCGCGGGAGTTCGCAATTGCGAACCCGTAGATGCGGCGGGCAGCAACAATCTCGCACTCGCGAAAATACAAAATTTGCAATTCTGCACAAGAAATCCACCAGCAAGCAGCATAAACCTTCTGGAAATGATGATTTTTATCAGAATAACTTGTCAGGTTGACATTTGCCTGCACTTTTTTTGGCAAGGAGTCCATTTGGGGGGGGGAAGGAAGTGCCCCACAGTCTCCAACTTCCTGTTCCTGTCCAGCAGGCTCCTCCCAGTGCTTTCTTCATGTGCTGGTCACTTTCATTCGGATTCTTCACCTGGAAGGATTACTTTTTGTGGATGCTGCTGGATATTTGGATTTGAGGCCTTTTTGACTTTCTTTGGATCACTTTTGGATTAGAAATTTCACAAGTAAGTTTGTTTGGGGCATTACAGTTGCTGCAACTACAATTTTGGAATTTTCGATTTTTGGGCTGTTGTTGGGGCCTTTTGCCCAGGGGTACTCAGTGGTGGGTGGACTGAGTCTTCCTGTGGGGTGTCTTGAATTTAAACATCATGGAGGGCCTGGATGGCTTGGGATTGTGCTGATTTTTCTGTGATTTTCGTTTTTTTGGGCTGTTGTTGTGGCCTTTTCACCAGGGGCAGTGAGTGGTGCATGGGCCTAGTCTTTCTGTGGGGTGTCTCGAATGTAAACATCATGGATGGCATGGGATTTTTCTGATTTTTCTGTGTTTTTCGATTTTTTGGGGTGTTCATGGGGACAGGCCATGTGGGTGGGGGCCATTTTGAATGCAGGCAGTGTTCTTAAGTCTGCAACCATTTTGCCTAGTTTTCAACCTTTATGCCCAGGGGTAGTGAGTGTTGCATGGGCCTAGTCTTTCTGTGGGGTGTCTTGAATTTAAACATCATGGAGGGCCTGGATGGCTTGGGATTGTGCTGATTTTTCTGTGATTTTCGTTTTTTTGGGCTGTTGTTGTGGCCTTTTCACCAGGGGTAGTGAGTGGTGCATGGGCCTAGTCTTTCTGTGGGGTGTCTTGAATGTAAACATAATGGAGGGCATGGATGGCATGGGATTTTGCTGGTTTTTCTGTGTTTTTCGATTTTGTGGGGTGTTCATGGGGACAGGCCATGTGGGTGGGGGCCATTTTGAGTGCTGCTACAGGCAGGCCCTGGCCATGTGCTGGGAGGCAGGGGGCCATTTTGAATGCAGGCAGTGTTCTTAAGTCTGCAACCATTTTGCCTAGCTTTCAACCTTTATGCCCAGGGGTAGTGAGTGTTTCATGGGCCTAGTCTTTCTGTGGGGTGTCTTGAATTTAAACATCATGGATGGCTTGGGATTGTGCTGATTTTTCTGTGATTTTCGTTTTTTTGGGCTGTTGTTGTGGCCTTTTCGCCAGGGGTAGTGAGTGGTGCATGGGCCTAGTCTTTCTGTGGGGTGTCTTGAATGTAAACATCATGGATGGCATGGGATTTTGCAGATTTTTCTGTGTTTTTCGATTTTTTGGGGTGTTCATGGGGACAGGCCATGTGGGTGGGGGCCATTTTGAGTGCTGCTACAGGCAGGCCCTGGCTATGTGCTGGGAGGCAGGGGGGCATTTTGAATGCAGGCAGTGTTCTTAAGTCTGCAACCATTTTGCCTAGCTTTCAACCTTTATGCCCAGGGGTAGTGAGTGTTGCATGGGCCTAGTCTTTCTGTGGGGTGTCTTGAATTTAAACATCATGGAGGGCCTGGATGGCTTGGGATTGTGCTGATTTTTCTGTGATTTTCGTTGTTTTGGGCTGTTGTTGTGACCTTTTCACCAGGGTAGTGAGTGGTGCATGGGCCTAGTCTTTCTGTGGGGTGTCTTGAATGTAAACATCATGGAGGGCATGGATGGCATGGGTTTTTGCTGTTTTTTCCGTGTTTTTCGATTTTTTGGGGTGTTCATGGGGACTGGCCATGTGGGTGGGGGCCATTTGGAGTGCTGCTACAGGCAGGCCCTGGCCATGTGCTGGGAGGCAGGGGGCCATTTTGAATGCAGGCAGTGTTCTTAGGTCTGCAACCATTTTGCCTAGCTTTCAATCTTTATGCCCAGGGGTAGTGAGTGTTGCATGGGCCTAGTCTTTCTGTGGGGTGTCTTGAATGTAAACATCATGGATGGCATGGGATTGTGCTGATTTTTCTGTGTTTTTCGATCTTTTGGGGTGTATAACTGAACTGATGTTACTCTGTCTTCCATTGCTTTTAGGTGCACAAGACTCAAGAGAACCACCAGTGCCAGGAAGAAGTCCTGCAGCGGTGTGCGTGTGCAGCATAACGTCACGCCACGTCACGTCTGGACACAGACAACTCTGCAACTCGTGCAACTGCGGACTGCTGTTCTGACCTGCTCTGAAGAAGATGGCCCCAAAAAAAGTTCCCCGTAGCTCCTCTAGCAAGAAAGTTGCCAGTAAGGAGCAGAAGAAGCAAGTTACCAAGGAGACTGGTGTGCCGGCCGCCACATTTTTTGGGAGTAAAAAAAAAGAGTACGCCTGCAGCAGCAGCGGGATCTGCTGGGGACCAAGCTGAGAGCAGCACCCCCGCTCCATTGGGCTCAGTGCCACCACCACCACCACGCCAACTTAAGTCCAAGCCCTTGAGTGCTGCACAGGCACTTAGTCTAGTTGTTCAATCACCATCGACCAGTGATGTTGGCTCATCGCAAGAAAGTAGCAGCAATGTCCCTCAATCAACACAGGTTGTTGTAACTCATCTGACGAGTGTTGAACAACCACAGCCGCAACAAAAACCACATGTGCAAGTACAAGCCCAAGTACATGTGGAAGGAGAGGCAGCGCAAGGAGATGCGCAAGCAGAGGTGCATTGAGGGTCAGAAGTGCCCACAATAGTTGTTCCTCCCGAAGTAGGGGCACATCAGGAAATCGACAATCAAGGCGAGGTATCATTTGAGGAAGCCACTCCTCCTGATGATCATTCATTGTCTTCCACACCCCTAGCAAGGAAAAGATCAAGGGTGGTGTCTACATTTTCTTCAAGCACACCTCCTTCTGATGATACGGATCAAAATTGGGAACCAGCACCACTGCCGTCTGAGAGTGAGGCACACCATGATCTGACAAAGGTAGTTAAGCGTAAAAGGAAGCTCGTCCAAAGTCTCAGAGTTATGGAGTGTGATGAGGCTCAACAAGAAGTGGCGATGAAGACTCTCACAACGATGACCCAGTCATCATAAAGGTCACTGCAGCCCCAGCGGGCATGCAGCAAACAGACATTTTGACCCTAGCCCGAAAAGCTGCTGAGCGTGATGATGATGATGTTGTCGATGAGGAGGCAGTGGAAACACCACAATCATTGGAGTTAACTAGTACACCAACACGTACCGCTTCCATATTTCTTCCTCGCCAGAAGGGACCTCCATCCACCTCGACCTCAATTAGTGGTGGTGAAAGTGCACAACGTACTAAAGTTCGGCAATCCACATCCTCCACTTCATGTGGCATTAGCAGCATGACCACCACCACCAGTATCGCCGCCTCCTCCGGCCCCCACAGACAATTCAAGTCCCCAGTTTGGGACTTCTTTAGTGTTTGCCCAAAAAGGGAAAAGTTCGCCATTTGTAGCATTTGTAAGCTTGCAGTTAGTTATGGTAAGTTTGGTACCAACTATGGTACCGGAGGCCAGAGAGGTCATCTTAGGAGACAGCACGCTGTCCAATGGTTTGCGCACCTAAAGGAGATCAAGGAAGCCCGAATTGGAAGTCATGAAAACGTTGATGTTTCATCTGATGATGACGAGGAGGAAGAAGACGTGTCAAACACTTCACTTACACCCAGTACCCCTGTCAGCAGCACACCCCATGTGTGTCACACTAAGAGTCTGGGAGCGAGTGAGACACCAATGCGAAAAAGTTCATCAGCGAGCATAACTGGGTCAAAGAAGTCATCATCATCCCGTAAATGCTTGGTCCAGGGCAACATTAGAACCATGTTTTGTTCAGGCGCGCCATATGAACGCAACCACCAACTGACGCGTCTGTATAACACTAAGCTGGCTAAAATGCTAGCTCTGGACCTTCTCCCTTTTTCTTTTGTAGAAGCGGTTGGTTTTCTAGAATTAGTGGCAGCGCTCTGCCCTAAATGGAAGGTTCCTAGCCGGTTCTATTTTGCCAGAGTTGCGGTTCCAGCACTACATGAAGATGTGCTGGAGGTGATTGGGGCAGCTTTGCAAAAGAGTGCTGTTCACACTATACATCTGACAACAGACATGTGGACCAGTGGCGCAGGCGCTGATTACATGTGCATCACTGCACACTGGGTCTCTTTTTCAGGGGTTAAAGCAGAGCTAAACGCAGGTGTTGACCCGGACCAAGTTTTTAGAGTGGCTCGGAAACATGCAACACTAGCCATGTTTGGCTTGGAGAAACGTCACACAGCACAAAACATTTTGGATGAGTTTAACACAAAGGTCTTTCACTGGCTGTCCTAAAAAAAACGCCAGATTGGTTATGTTTCCACGGATAATGGCGCCAATGTAGTTAAGGCCATGGAGCTGGGTGACTATTTCAGAGTGCCGTGTTTGGCGCACTGTATAAACCTGGTTGTTAAAAAATTCTTGAGTGATGAAGACAGTCCAGCGTGCGAGGTAATGGCCACCTGCCGAAAAATGTGCAACCATTTCAGCCATTCTTTTAAGGCCCGGAAGCATCTTAGGAGCCTGCTACATGAACGTCGAATGCCAGTGAAAGCACTCATCCAGGAGGTGGCAACACGTTGGAACTCAACCTTCTACATGCTTGAGCGTCTGTATGAGCAGTATACGGTACCCGATCACTATTTCTTAAAACAGGGTACAGCTCAGAAGGACCTGAGGATGGATGCGGCGCAATGGGACCTAGTTAAAAGCCTGACAGACATGCTTCGTCCTTTTGAGGTCTTCACGCGTGCAGTCAGCAAGGAGGACTGTAATTTGGGAAAAGCTATCCCATTGTTGTGCATGCTGGAGCACCAACTGAAGGCGGTGTCTTCTGTGTTTCAAAAAGATGAAAAAAACCAAGACCCTTTTGTTTTGGCGGAGAAATTATTAGAGCGCCTACGTGGTGATGAACGTCTTAAAATGATCCACTCAGAACAGCATTACATTTGTGCTACTATTCTGGATCCACGCTACAAAAAGGCGCTGGCAGGCCAAGCATTCTTTCCTTTTGCTGATGAAGATGTTACAAAGTACAAACGTTGGCTAGCCTTGTTTATGTTTATGTTTATGTTTGTAACATTTTTAGAGCGCGCAAATACCCGTGGGTGTCTCGGCGCTAAGATACCGAACCATCGCTGAGGTAATAGGTTAAGCTGGGAAAAGCCAGGTTTCCAGTCTCTTCCTGAAACTGAGGAGGGTTGGGGCGGTTTTAATGTGGAGGGGCAGTGTGTTCCAGAGTTTGGACGAAGAAGTAATGAAACACCTGTCACCCCATGTAACCTTTTTTGTCCTCTTGTCAGCCAAGAGGTTTGAAAGAGAACGGCAGGATATTGAAGGAAAAGGCAGTACATCAGCATCAGCATCAGCAAGCCATCCCCAGTCAAAACAATCCACTTCTGCACCTGTGGCTGTGGCACAAGTGACCTCTCAGCCGTTAAAGACGCCGGCAACCGGATCTTCTGCACCAGACATAACAGTAACATTGGATGCTGAAGAGGATTGGCTAACTTGGCTTGGGTTTGGTTCTCAAAAGGTCACAGCAAAAAGTAAGCAAAGTGGAGGAACCTTTGAGGACCTTGAGTCGATGGTGCAGGACTATCTGAATGACTCAACAGAGGTCTATGTTAATGCTGACCCATTGGCGTATTGGCATGGGAAAAAAGAATTGTGGCCACAGCTCTCCAACCTGGCTATAAACTACTTGTCTTGCCCACTCGCAAGTGTGTCTTCTGAACGTGTTTTCAGTGCTGCTGGTGGCATTGTAACTCCCAAACGGAGCCGCCTCTCGCCCCAAAAATGTGGAGAGGTTAACAGTGATCAAGATGAATCAGCACCTCATACCACCAGATTACAAAGTACGAGAAAGCACGCCGCATGAAGACGGAAGGACAGCAACGTAGATGAGGGAATTTGTTCTCTGTTCGCTGACACTGACCTCACCCTGCCTGAATTCGCAGAGTATGATGACGAACTCTTATTCTTATTCCCTGACACCGAGACCTGAAAATGAGACAATGAATCAATAACTTTCTTTTTCGTCCTTATTCACTTTTATTCCTGTGTGTCTGTCTTTCTTTGTTTTGCACAGTTAATTTAATTCAAACTTTAATCACCTAATCACAAAAACAAGCCCATCATCAGAACTGTCTTCACTTGTTTGCTTATTGATTTGAAGGTGCCGCAGTCTGCATTCCTCAGGTTCACAAGTTCAGAAGAACATGCTCCTCTATCCTCCTTCTCCAGACTCCTATTTCCCTCAAAGCAGAGGGCTGGATTACGCCCAATGAAGAAAGACTCAGCACTTGTGGGGGTGTTCTACTTCTTTGCGGGTGAGTTGACGGCTCTGGGGCCATTGCTGTGAAGCTCTAATACTGGATAAAAGTGGTTTGGATCAAATCGGAGGCAGACATTTTTTGCAGTTTTTGCTGACTTGCTTGCCTTTGAGGTGCTCTTTGGCGGGGTTCCGGGTGTTTGTGGGTGAGTTTTGGGGTCTGGGAGCACTGCTGGGACAGTCTAATCTTGATTGCATTTGCTTTTCAGGAAATCCGTGGTGGAAAACGGGAGTTATGACCTAGCTGCACAGCGCGTTTGGACCGAAGGCCGAGAAATATTGTAAGTATGAGATTTTCCTTTTTGGCTGTTTGGGGGTGTTGTGCTGTTTTGCGGGTGGGTTGGCGGTTCTTGGGGCATTCCTGGGAAGGTCTAATACCGGATAGAAGTGGTTTGGACAAAATCCATGCAGAATTTTTTTGCTATTTCTGACATTTTGCTCAATGTAGCATTTTCGGGGGCCTGTTTAGGGGGCTTCCTGGTGTTTGTGGGTGGGTTTCGGGGTCTGGGAGCACTGCTGGCTATGGGTACTTTAGTTTGCAAGAGGTTTGAAGCAAATCCATGGTGGCAGAGGGGAGTTAGGGCCTAGCTGCAGAACGCGCGCGGAGTGATTTTGGAAATTGGCAAGAAAATGACTAAGTGACCATTTTTGTACTTTTGATTTTTGGCTGTTTGGGGGTCTTTTACTAGTTTTCTCCTGGGTTGACGGCTCTGGGGCCATTGCTGTGAAGCTCTAATACCGGATAAAAGTGGTTTGGACCAAATCGGAAGCGGGAATTTTTTGCAGTTTTTGCTGTCTTGCTTGCCTTTGAGGTGCTCTTTGGCGGGGTTCTGGGTGTTTGTGGGTGAGTTTTGGGGTCTGGGAGCACTGCTGGGACAGTCTAATCTTGATTGCATTTGCTTTTCAGGAAATCCGTGGTGGAAAACGGGAGTTATGACCTAGCTGCACAGCGCGTTTGGACCGAAGGCCGAGAAATATTGTAAGTATGAGATTTTCCTTTTTGGCTGTTTGGGGGTGTTGTGCTGTTTTGCGGGTGGGTTGGCGGTTCTTGGGGCATTCCTGGGAAGGTCTAATACCGGATAGAAGTGGTTTGGACAAAATCCATGCAGAATATTTTTTGCTATTTCTGACATTTTGCTCAATGTAGCGTTTTCGGGGGCCTGTTTGGGGGGCTTCCTGGTGTTTGTGGGTGGGTTTCGGGGTCTAGGACCACTGCTGGCTATGGATACTTTAGTTTGCAAGAGGTTTGAAGCAAATCCATGGTGGCAGAGGGGAGTTAGGGCCTAGCTGCAGAACGCGCGCGGAGTGATTTTGGAAATTGGCAAGAAAATGACTGTGACCATTTTTGTACTTTTGCTTTTTGGCTGTTTGGGGGTCTTTTACTAGTTTTCTCCTGGGTTGACGGCTCTGGGGCCATTGCTGTGAAGCTCTAATACCGGATAAAAGTGGTTTGGACCAAATCGGAGGCGGAATTTTTTTGCAGTTTTTGCTGACTTGCTTGCCTTTGAGGTGCTCTTTTGCGGGGTTCCGGGTGTTTGTGGGTGAGTTTTGGGGTCTGGGAGCACTGCTGGGACAGTCTAATCTTGATTGCATTTGCTTTTCAGGAAATCCGTGGTGGAAAACGGGAGTTATGACCTAGCTGCACAGCGCGTTTGGACCGAAGGCCGAGAAATATTGTAAGTATGAGATTTTCCTTTTTGGCTGTTTGGGGGTGTTGTGCTTTTTTGCGGGTGGGTTGGCGGGTCTTGGGGCATTCCTGGGAAGGTCTAATACCGGATAGAAGTGGTTTGGACAAAATCCATAAGGAAAAGCCTTTTGGCACTTTTTGTAACTTAGGGTTCGTTAGGGTTAGCCCTAGCAGCAGGATTGCATGTGTTTCGGGGTGTTCTACATTTTTGCAACTGAGTTCTTGGGTCTTAGAGCACTCGTGAGAATGTGTAATTTTGGTTGCAAGTCATTTGAAGAAAATCCATGGTGGGAAAGGGGGGATTTGGCATAGTTAAAGAAAGCCTTTGCCACTATTCTTAACTTAGGGCTCGTTAGGGTTAGCAGTATTTCTATTGCATGTGTTTGGGTGGGGGGGTTTTCGAGTCTTGGAGCGATGCTGGCTATGGATACTTTTGCTTGCTTGCAAGTGGTTTGAATACAATCCACGGTGGGTAAGGGGGTATTTGGGCCTACTTTTACTTTCAAAGGACGTTTTGTCACCAGTTTTTTGCTAGGCCTCGTTTTTTGAGATCTGATTGGGGGTCTTCTACATTTTTGCGACTGGCTTTAGTAAGGGTCTGGGTGGGAGCACTGCTGGGAAGGTCTAATTTTGTTCTAAAACACAGTTTACAGTACACCTAGCTTGAGGGGAAAGATCCGCTAAATTAATTTGCCCATACTTATTTATCCTTCAAAAGGTGACTCAGACAGAGTACGCACTTTCAAAAATATTGTACTGTCTATTAGGAACATCAAAGTGTGACTTTTTGCACCACACAGCGTACATACCTTATATTTATTTATCAGTGGTGTTGTAATAGCACTTCCTGTTTTTCGTTCAATAATTACAGGCCGGGTTTCAGTCTGTGCAATGGGGAAAAAAGGATGGAGTCAGGCTTCACATTAGCGAGCCGCAATTCAGCATCCGCCAGGCAGGCAGTGAACAGGGTGTCTTCTGGTCACCAACATTGATGGACGAAGCGTCAGCTGGAATGGAGGAGTGCCGCTAATAAGAGGAATTGTTTCTGCATGCAACTTACTTACCAAATTCAACAGGACAACTACAACAACATACAGATACAGTATCCATTGTTTTCTTCTATGAGTGTGACTGCATTTCTTGGATCTCTCTCTGCTTCTAAATTGATCCCTACAGCCATTCTATAGGTTTTACTTCGGCTAATTTTTAAACCTAATTTAATGTAAGAAGTGTTTCTCTGAGTGCAGAGATAGGCAAGTGAAAACGCTGCAGCCCTGTACTGTCGCATTCTAGTACTACTTACTTTTCAGTAACAGTGCATGCAGTAGGGCATGCACTTCCTTTATGTCACTTAAAAGATTTATGGTTAGCTTTTTACCCAAAGATTTCTTTATCTTCAATTATTGTTTGTCCATGCTGTGCTTTTTTTTTCTTCTCTCAACAAAACCTACCCAAAAAGAAACCCCCATTCCCATCCATTTTCCAAACCCTAACCCTCTTCCCCCGGGCTGTGTGGTTTTGCTTGATGTGTGACTAAATGACATCAATAATTACACACACTTGCTGAGGAGGATAAGGTCATAGCAACAGGCTGGTGAAGGAATCCGAGGATATATTCTAGACTTACTCAGCTTCAGTACTATTTCTTGTAGTAGTAGCCAATGTCTAAGAAATTCAACGCAAGTACTAGTTATACTTTCAATACTTTACCATTTGTTAGGCTACATTGTGGCACTGTTCTAGTGTACTGTCACCTGCTATATTCTCTATCGTACCGTTGTAATGCTACAGTAAGGACAAACCAGGTTTCATTTTCTTTTTTCCATAGGCATGCAACTGCCACTGTGTCACACCACTAGTACCACCGCAATGAGGACATTTCATCCGCCCAGGATTGCCAACCTTAATCCCCATTTCCCGTGGAGCCAGCCCTGGGCCTAGCCCTACTTTCAAACACAAATTACAGGTAAGATAAGCGTTTGGTGGGAGGTAGTATAATGGAGTATTAGGACTAGACGAGAGATTGAAGGTAGTACTACTAAAGTCCTAGGACTCTTCAGGAAAACAAACTTACTGTTAAACCCCCACCCACCAGACTCAAAAGCAGTAAAAAACAGGTATGGTCAGATAAAGTTTCAAAAAGTATATTTTTGTAGCCCTAACAAAAGAATCTCCCTCAAGACCCTCCCTAACCCCAACGATTGTCTTTCAAAAGTCCCAAAAAGAACCCAACTCCCAAATCCCACCCCCCAAAAGTCTCTAAAAAAGGGGCAAGGGACACTACGGCAGGATGCTGTTCACTGTAGCGGCCAGGGCATCATACTCCTTGCGGAGGGTGGCATGGTCGAAGCGGAGGCCCTCCACCAAGTTCTTATAGGTCAAGACCTCCTGCTCCAGGTAGGACACTCTGAGGGATAAGCGGCGCTGGCGTGCCTTGCAACTCCTGTGGGGGGCAGCTGATGTCTTTGCTGCTCGGCGGTGGCGGTTGGCTTTGGTAGCCCGGCTCCGTACCGCTGGAGCACTGCGCTGGCTGGCAGCCCGTGGGGGCACGGAGGAGGATGCAGCTGTCCCAGTGGATGTTGTTGTTGTACCGGTAGACTGCGTGTCCTCCTCCTCCAGGGCCACCAGCCGCCGATATTCAGCGACAGTGGCATCCAGCCTCCGTTGCCGGGCCATTCGAGCCAGCTCCCTCCTTGATGGTCTGTTTGATTTGGAAGGAGCAACTATATGAAGAAAGAAAGACATAGTCTGTAACCAATGCTCCTTAAGATTAACACAAAATGATTGAGCAGAAAGTTGTGTCACAGTACAAGTAGCAAATTGAAAGCACAGTACATAACTATTGAGGACAGTAGCTATCTAACCTCCCACTTCTTCATCCTTGCTCTAACATTAGTGGGAGTTTAAGGAACAAATTCTACGAGCACTATGGACTTCCATTACAGTTGACTATGACAGTACACCAGTCTTATTCTTCTTATTCTCTCTTGTTTAGGAAAATTGGTACGTTATCTTATGCAAGCCGGCATAATGCCAGCGCAGTGAACTTGCACCCGAGAAAAACAGACGCACACCATGATGAGTGAGACAGACTTGCGTTACTGTACCGGTCCAGTACATGCAGGTGGTGAAGCTCTTACTTTTCTATTACGGGTGGCACTGAGAATACTCTGTTAAAAGGGCTACTGCTTAATTAATTTAGCTTTCACCCTACAGTGCAAATGAGTACTAGAAAAGGAAAATGAAGAAGCTAAATATTCTGATTATCTATCACTTCGCATGGGATGTATTTGATGACATATGGGATGACTTTAGGTGCTTTGCTTATTATTGAGTGAACAACAGTGATACACCCACACATGAATGACGTACTACTACTAAACTAAAGTTATTAAGAGAGGTAGGGAGTGTCCACCGTAATAACCGGATATATGCTGTGCTTGCAGTTGCAATACAAACTACTGCTACTATTCATGGTAGTATTTGGACAAAATTACAACTTCTTTTCCTTGCCTTTCCTACACTGGAACGGACGTGCGGGTGCGGTGTTACATGCTCTTCAAAGTAACACTTAGTTCATCCAGTGACCGTCTACTCTCTCTAGATACACATATGCTACTATCTAAGAGTCAGATAATACCATGATCCAGGCATCCATCCATTCAAAGTATATATGCACACATACAGTTTCTGTTTCACCCACCCAGGCTGTTCTCCTTCCACCCATCCTTGCTTCATCATTCACCCAGCCATGCACCATACCATATTCTTTCCTTCCCAGCCACCTCGGGGACCAAGCAAACACATATCATTCTTCTTTGCCAGTCATCATTACATTTCTCGTCCTTCCACACTTACTTACACCCTTCTTTTGCTTTTCGTTCATCCCATCCATCAAGTTCATCTCAGATCTTATTGGGATTCTTCTCGCCAAAAACTTCACAGCTAAGTCGAAGTACATTTAGAGGAGGCTACTACCTGGTTGATTTATAATACACCCGTGCAGAAAGCACACTATGCAGTGTTCAATCTCAATAAGTAAGGAATATATAGCTTACCTCTGCCCGCCACCACCGTGTGAACCCTCACAGGCACGTTCGGCACTTGCACCGCCTCTTCCCCAGAGTTGTTCCCCTCGTCCAATACCACCACCTCCGCGCTGGCCCCGCCACCAGATGTTCCACCTACAAAGTACATTTAAGAATGTTAGAATACACCACTCACTACTATATAATATTTGGTCTAGGAGTAATAAAGAAATGTGAAAAAAACAGAATACAATGTAATAATTTGTGACTGTCTACTCTAAAGAAAAATGTCCCTTTTTCCAGGGAAGGCTGTTGTCTTGCTGCACTTTTTGGCACAACTGATGAATGCTTGCTTTTTATTTTTAACACGCACCACTTTTTCTCCTAACAGACAGAAGCTTGACTTCTAAGAACACGAGCAGGATCAAGTTCAAACCAGGTGAGAGCTCGGCTCGACCACAAGAAATGTGTCCAATTAATCGTCAGTACTAAGCACTTTTCCATTTTCAGTTAAACGTTTAGTTTTATCACAAAGTTGATTTTAATAAATGTGTTTACTTTTAATAAAGCTTTTAAACTTAAATAGACTCTGTGGTTTTTGGTCCTCCAGACTAGAGTGGATGAGCTAAAGGTTTTGGAATTTTTGCAAGCATGAGTCCGTGCCTCTGACACTTCTTGACTCTGACTCCGTACTCTTGTCCTGCGTTGGATAATGTAATCATCATTGGGGATCAATCATCGGTGACTTTGGGAGCTAAATGACTCTGCCACACTATCTAGTCAGTAAGGAGATTGGGGGTTCAACTACAAAGTCTGTTATCACTGAGGTATGTGGAAAGTCTAACAGCACCTATTATAATTGATAAGCTAAGCAATGCATTATTTAGTGTCCATAGTTCTGTTTGTGCAGATTTGTCCCTGCAACAGTAGTAGAATGGATTGTCCTACTATCCAAACCAAAAGGAAAGTAGCATCTTATTCTTTCTTGGTGGTCATTCACCTTTTTATTGTTGGCAATTGTCAAAGCATAAACATTTAGAAGACTTGAAAAGACATTATGGACAATCCCAGAGGACTGCAATCAGTGCATAGAGCTATTGCTGACTAGAATGGGAGTCCAATGGAATTGCCAAATGTGCAATCTTAGTTAGCTACACAGACAGACTAATAAGAATAATCTAGTAATACCACAGGGAGTCATAGTCGAGGCAGGATAAGAATTTAGATCCAGTCTACAAGAAGATCAAAGACGATTTAGAAAAAATTGAATGAGGAACGCTAGGAAAAAATAGGTACTCTATATTAAAATTAAAACTTACTGGGGCCAGCAAAGGAGCCCTCGCCTGCCCGATCCTGGCCTGCGTCCTGAACAGCACCCTCCTCCTCCTCCTGTGTCCTCTTGCCCCTGGGGGGAGCTGATGTACAACATGAAAGAAAGAAAGACCAGAAAACATGGATGATATTTTTCAACCAAATCAAACATTTCAAAAGAACAATAACAAAATATTTTGGCGAAATAGCAAATAGACAACTATTCCATGGGATATATTGACCGATCTCATGTGGTCTACTACGTTATTAGTATTGCTTGATTTGCGGACCGTTGACTTGGAAAGTTCCTATGTAACTCACTAAACAAACTACTAAAAAGGTTTGCCTAGGCCTGGCAGGCAGCAGGCCGCAGCACGCAAAGTGACAGACAAAGTCCATCGTGCTTGCAGATCAGTGAATACTCAAACTATCAATCCACCGACCACCACCACTATTTCTTCTTATAGCCATGTGTCTAAAGGAAGGACTGGACTTGAGTCTGTAGGGGCTGATTTAGAAGCCCCTTGCGGCTCTTTTGCTCCATTGTTGCGTGTATTTTGTGACGCAGCGGCAGAACAAAAGAGGCGCCATGGTGCGGCGTATATTAACGAAGTGACGCATATGGGAGATGCATCACGTTGTAAAGCCCTGCGCCATCAGGGGGCGTTCCGGCGCAAGGGAGGGCATTCCTGCACAGGAACGCATCCTAAAAGTGGCTGAGGGAAATCTACAAGATGTCAATCAGTCACTTTTAGGACAATGATGCGTGACTCAAACCCTGCGCCTGCTTGAAGCCGACGTACGGCTTGATGCAGCATTGGGGAGATAGGGCACCCCAGAGCATTGCTGGAGCTGCGCCATCGTTGGCACGCAACTCCAGCATTGCGCCGCCTTTACGGCACAGATGCGTAAGGCTTCTGTGACGTTTTGGGCCCATGATGCACCACATTGTAAATATGGCGCACCATGGGTGGTGGCGGCATGGCGCACAATTACCGGCGCATCCCTGCTACTTTGCAGGGATGCGCCGGTAATTGAAAATCTGACCCTTAGTGTCAAGCATTACGCAGTTCTTTACACTACACTCATACATAATTTCTCAGGCCAATGAAATGAACACAAAATAGAAAACAAATAATCATAGTAGCAAGGCTACTGAGAAGGAGAGCAGTGCACCTGAAATGCATAGAAGATTTTGAAATATAATTTACCTACAATGTAATCGGCAGCATTATTGCTCTTGGTAAAAAACAAAAATTTGCAATATATTAACACACAGAGCGGGATAAAACAGAGTAGTGATGAAATAGATAGAAATAGCTACTACTACTCACCAAGCCCGGGGATCTCGATGCCGAGCTCGTCCAGCAAGTCGCGTTCCCGTTCCATGAGATCCGTCCAGCGGTGGTTGGCCTGGTTATAGGTGCGCCGGACCCCAGAGTGTTTAAACATGGCCCGGCACACCTTCTCCCACCGCTTCCGGCGCTCCCGGATCCCGTAGCCGGTAGCGATCCTGCTGCCTCCCATGATGGTCTTGGGGAGGCGGCGCTGGACGTGAAAGACTAGTGCGGCCACCTCCTCCGCACTAAAAATCTCCCGAGCTATAACTGTCTCCCCCCTCAAACGCCCGCACGGGAGCCGGGCACGGGGTGCGGGACCCTTCCCCTTTGCGGGCTTCTTCCCGGCTCCCTTTGCCATGGTCTTGGCAGAAGGAAGCAAAATAAGAAAGAAGAAATAGAACAGGGGAGAAGAAAAGAAAAGCGTTTAAAAAAGTAGTTTAAAATTAACAAAAAGTAGGAGAAAACACAAAAATATAGAGCTAGAAAAATAGAGGGATAGATAATAAGTGAAATAGATAAAAAAAAACTTCAAACAAGCAAAGGATGGCAGAGATTAAGAAAGGATACAGAGAGCATGCCCAGAACCATAGCAATGAATGAGAAACAAGATGGCCACGCCCGTTCACGACCGCGTGGGTAAGTTCGCGCGAGATTTTCCTAGCGATCACTCGCGAAATTGTACTAGCAAGCCGCACACTTTGCGAGATTACACATAGCGCCCGGATACGGAATTACGTCACGCAAACAAGATGGCCGCGCCCATGTACGACCGCTAGGGTAACTTCGCAAACGTTGCGCTACAAGCGGCTTGCGAACACGCAAAAAATCAAGCGAACAAACACGCCGCAAAAAACCAAATCGTGTATTTGCACAAATTCGCGGCTTCCGAAATCGATCTCGCACGGATCCGCGCCCCGCAAATCGCGCGAAATTGCAGAAAAACGATTTTTGCAGAACTGAAAGCACTCAGCAGGTGCAAAAGTTCAATCTTAACATTGGTAACCATTCACTCTAGTGCTTCCTGAGGGGCCCCTCCAGAGTTCAGTTGCCTATTTGCAACTATTCTATGACCCTGCTCTGACCCTCACAGCAGGCTCATAGAATAGCTACAAGTACGCCATAAAGGTCCTTTGAAAACAAATTGCACTGCAATACAAAGCAAATTACAGATAAGGGAGGAAGCAGGTGCCAGCCAGACTGGAAGTTTAAAAATCAGTGACACATTAATCAACCCCAAATTAATTCATGGCAGTTGAAGCAGGACGGGTGTGCTTGCTTTTTTTCACCCCCATAATCTGCAGTGATAAACCAACCAGAGGGTGGCAGTGAGGATGTACCAGAGGGTGGCATGGGTGTACCAGAGGGTGGCAGTGGTGAAACAGAGGGTGCTGTGAACCTGTGATGATGAACCAGACGTAGAAACAACATAGTCACGGCCGTTGCGAGCCGACAAGTAAGTTCGCAATTGCGAACTGGCACACAAACCTCGCGAACTGGCAGAAACCCTTGCGAACACAAAAAAACACAAAAATCGGCAAATTCGCGAGAGTGCGCGGATTTTGCGGATTGCGAATCCGTAAATACGCAAGTTCGCGGATTGCCAATCCGCAAAATCTGCCCATGCTTACCTGGCTGTTGCTGGGCCCTTTGCTGTCCCATTCCATTGCCCCTTCCCTGCATCCCGGTGTTTCGATTGTTGTTGTAATACTGGTGTTGGTCATTACCGTAGGCAGGTTGTGGTGGTAAGTACTGCACCGGGGGCTGCTGTTGGATGTAGTGCACTGTGGGCTGCTGTTGGGCTTGCATATACTGTACTGCCTGTTGTTGTGGGGTCTGCACATACTGTATGGCTGGCTGTGTTTGTGGCATCTGTGCCTGCGCATATTGCACGGCAGGCTGCTGCACTTGCTGTGGAGTGGACTGGGTATTGGTGGCGAGCGCATTTTGAGCGACCTGTGGAAAGGTGGTGACAGCTGTCATTTGGCTTACTGGTGCCGCCAGCATGACAGTATCCAGGGCGTCCTTCTTCCTATTAAGCTTCTGTTGTACCAACTTTGCAGCTGCATTTTCTATGGCTAATTGTCTATTTTTTTCCTGTTCTATTTTCTTTTTGCAGAAGTGTATGATGTGGTCTTGGATCTCAGGCCATGGTTTTGCTTCCATGGCTACTACCCCATCTAATTTTTCCTGCACGTCTTCTGGCAGTCCTCTCTTTACCATGTGGTAAAAGAGCCTGCTGTTCCCTCCAGTGGTATTCCAGGAGTCACCTAACTCCTGGTGCCATTTTTCTTTCATTGTAGAAATAAAGTTAATGGGGTCCTCATTTGTTTGCATGGTCAGAGACATGAGAGACCCAATGTCTGGAACGTCAGGGTATTTTAATCGCAATTTAGTCCAGACTGCCGCCCTTATTTTATCAAATGGTTCTCCATCGTATGTTGTATCGTTCATAGTTATCAGTCCTCTACTTATGCTTGTGAAAATTTCTTCTGCTTCCCCTCCCATGAGGGATATTAGCAAACTTTTCATATCACCAACCCCTGGTTTGGTGTCTGTGGTATTTTTCTCTAGGGCCACAATCCATTTGCTGGCACCCTCCGTGAGGGGCGGGAGGTTCTTTTTAATGGCTTCCTTCTCCGCATAGGACCAGCAGTTATATATGGGGGGGCCTTTGCTGTTTTGTATATTAGCGGTATTTGGCGGCTAATCCCTGCACCTTGAAGCTTCGGTCTTGTGGTGTCATATCGTATGGCATATTTCTGCCAAATTTTGAGACTGGCTGGCATATAATCATAGTCCCAATCCTCATCCCCTGCACCCTGCAGTATACATTCTACTGCAGTGGCCATATGCTGAGGGTCAAAAGACCCTTCTCTTGGCCAGGGGATCATCTGCGGGGCCAAGGATTCTGTCCATCTGGCCCGATCGTCTGTGAAGGGGATGACAGCGTAATCTGAATTCTCGCCTATTGTCACTATTTGGTTGGGAGTTAGGTCCTTGTCCCGCAGGGCACATGGCCTGCTGAGGAACATGCCATTAGTTGGCCTAGTTTGAGTGTTCCGCATGGAGGCGGTGCCAGTGACCTGGTAGTTGATGTCCTCTGGTCGTCCGTGTGTTCCTACTACTGCAAGTCTTTCTACCTCTGTTTTTCTCTTCTTCCTGTTCCCGCTTGCATCCCTTGTGTTTTTGAGTTCCTGATTATCGTAGAATGGGTTTGTCGATTGTTTTGTCAAGTTTGGGGCGCGTGACTGGCTGGAGGAGTCTATCATGGCAGTGGCGGATGGTGGGGCAAACGGATCAGCTACAGGTGCAGGTTGCCATGGTGGTATGTCAGGGGGTGTGGAATGGACCTGTGTTGGTACGGCAGTCATCTGTGTGTGGTCTAGCGCAGTTGTCTGGCGGCAAGGGGAGGGGTACCTATGGTACTGCACTTCTGGTCGTCCTTCATAATCTCTAATGTCCCGAGAGGGACCCGCACTCGGCGGGGGTGTGGATGGGAACGGGGCCGCCTGTTGTTTACTGTGGCCTAGTTCCCCAGTCCCTTCCGTGCTTTCAGAGAGGTCTGCCTGTCCGGTAAGTTGTCGCGAAGTGTTCACTGTTGCTTGAGTAAGTGGTGAGTTAAAGTGGGCAAACTTGAGGGTCTCGGATAATCTGTCACTTATTTGTTCTAACTTTAATGAGGCACGTTGGAGTACCAGGGATATGTCGTCATGTTACGGCCTCTGTGGCTTTTCTCTGATGAACATGTCAGGTCGGGCGTTCCCATTTGGACTGCACTCTAAGCTTTTATTGAATTCTGTGGCCGATCTCCAATTGTCATAATGGACTAGATATGGTGCCGGCGGGCCCTGTACTTCTCTATCCTTATTCTGTTGTTGGACAGAGGAGAATGTGATCAGTTGGTCGCCTGTGTTTATGCCGCAGAATGGCATGCAGTCTCGTGAGGTGGCCTCCTGCTCCTGGGGTTGTGGAACATTGGTGTCTCGGAGGCTGCTCAGCTCGGGGTAATGGGGGAGTGCAGGGCAAATTGGGTCGGGTGAGTGGTGAGATGATGTGTGTGAGTTATTGGATGGTGATAGGGACACGTTGTCTTCATTTTCCTCGTCCTCCTCAACAGGTAGGACTGCGATGGAAGTGGGGTTCAGTTGTAGCGAAAACTGCGCATTTATTTGTCCTGGCAACCCTGGCACCGTGGCGTGCAGTGTTGGACTACCACTGGTGACAGGAGGTAGGTGTTGGGGACTGACTAGGGCTGGCATTGTGACGGTGTGGTGGCTGGCACTGTAACAGGTATTGTTGGGGCACTGCTGGTGACGGGTGGTGTCGTTGGGGCAGCACTACCTTCAGTGACAGGTTGTGGGTGTTCAGTTGTGGCAAAGAGATCACTTGGGAGTTGACTGTACCCCACAGTTGCCATATTGTTAGTTGTACACTGTAGGTCCAATTCTTTATTTTTGGCGGATGCTATGGCGGTATACATGCCATTGGCCTGGTACGGTGGGGGCGCCGAAGGGGCAGTGGGCAGGTGGTAGGGTGCTCTTACGGGTTCTCTTTAAAGATACGCCAGAGATCTAAGGAGGCTTTCCTTTTTTGTAATTTGGTGCCAGAGTATTTAGTATCCAGGAAGGTAGTGGCGTGCTCCAGTTCATTTTTGTCAAAGCTCCCTTCTGACGGCCATGGAAAAGTCATTTTTTGTGTTAGCTTATGAGGCTCTCTACAGTGTTTGAGTATGCTTTTTTTCTGGCCTCCAAATACACTCAAGACGTGCTGGAGGGGTGTTGCCATAATGAATTATTATTATTATTTTTTTTTTGTGGGCCCGCAAGGCAGAGCCTTTAATGCGGGGTGTTGGCTATGCTTCTCTAAAGATCAGGCACGAGTTCCTCTGCTACACTCGCTAGGACTCGGTCGTAAACACCCTTTTGTAACTCAATATTTTGCGCGGAGGTGCAGCCAGGGAACTGGAGTTGGCCGTCAAAGCAGGCGCTTGCTATTTGGGACAGGAGTGGGTGCCTGGGGAAGAAGCTTGACAGGATTGTTGGTCCCTCCCAACTTGCAAGGCGCAATATACAATATATATGATACCCAGCAGGTGTCTTATACACAGTGAAATTCAGTATCCTATTCATAACGTTGCTTAATGCATATGTGGTAGCTGGGCAAAACGGTGTGGGATACAGTTTGATGTTTGCATGGAGGGACAGACAATCCCTGCCTGGGTGTTTTTCACCTATTTGTTGGAAGGGTTGGTGTTTGTGGAGTGTGAATTTCCTACAGGGCTACAGTCGTGAGGATGCAGATCTCTGATAAGTTCCTCTCCTACTTCATTACAGACAATATGGTAGAGTATGAATCTTAAATCCAATTCGTCAGGTCCCCTGTACCTTCCTTCTGAGGAGAAGTCAGGGAATTCAAGATTGCGACGGGCAAAGGTGTTGCGAATTTTGCTTTGCAGTGGGTTCTGTGGCCAGGAGGACGTGAATACGGTGGGTAGTTCTAGGCCTGGGGATAGTAGGCGGATCCGTATGTAGATCCACTCTGGTGTTTTATGCACTGAAGTGCCGAATATTCGTTTCTCGTATAGTGCCTGAAGAGCCTGCATGGGGCTTGTTTCCTGTGAGTGACAAGCAGGTGGTGCAGAGGTGTAGTGAGAACTGCTATGAGCCTTTACTATAGGCTCGATGAGGCCTCTTCTGTATACAGAAGCTGAGGGCCCGTAGTGTCTGGAGATGGTGGGGTAAGAGATATGTCTGGGAGGATGTCAAGAGAATGGGTAGAGATGTTAACCTGGGTGCCTGGCTTAGGGTTAGCTCCTAAAATTGTCCAGGCGCCTGTTAGTATAGTGCGGAGATCGTCGTCAAGGGGAGTGAATTTGTTTTTAGCAGTATTGTGAATTATTGCAGGCCTGCCGTGAAGGAACTGAATAGTGCAATGAAGAATATGTGGGGGGGTGGTGGACATTACGGAAATAAGGATGTATAAGGCATACCACGTGTAGGCGAGGGAGAGAGAGAGGCAGGGGAGGAGGAGTAACAGTTCCCCCCCTTTGGCAATCAATTGCTGAAGCAAATGATTGTCAAAAAATGAGCGTGCTGTATTAGAAAGGAAAGGCAATGCAGGTGTGGGGGACGAGCAAATGGCTACCTACCAGGCGTGAGATACAACGAAGGGAGGGGATAAGACAGGGAGCATGTAACGCAGAGAACTGCGGGAACAGAGGGGCACTGGGGAGGGAGGACCTGACGGAGTCACAAAGCACAGCTGCTGCTTACACAAAGCACATGGATCCAAAAGCACAGTGGACATGGAGCAGGGCAAATGAACAAAACATAAAAATAGAGAGGATGAATAATCAACACATTCAATAATCAACAAAACAGAAAGACAGCACAATAAATACTGACAAAATAAAGAGGATGCATCCTTAATGAAAAAAGCAACGATCTAGATATTAAAATCTCACTAATGCAAGAACACCTATCCACGATCTAGATATTAAAATCTCACTAATGCAAGAACACAGATGTCAGAAGTGCCATAGATGTTGAACAAAGAAATGGCGCACGCGAGATATCTGTAAAGGTCGTCAGAGTCTGTAAGTAAAACAATGTCCGATGTATAAAGGAAACGGCAGAAGCAAGAACTTGGTAAAGACTATCATGAACAAGAGACCCAGAAAGGAAGGGCACCGACAAGAGACCTAGAGATGAAATGTCAGGAAGAAAGAGAGACACAGTGTACGGTAATGTCAGCAGTGAGAGATGATGTAATCAGGACAAGAGGCACGGAGGCACGTAGGGTCGTAGAGAAGAAGAAGGAAAGGGAGAGTGACAGAGGCGGCGGAGGACTACAGGGTAAGTGGCAGGAGAAAGGCAGGGGCAGGCGGCATTGTTGTCATAATAGTAAGAGTAGGTAGGGAAAGAACAGGGGGGGGCAGAGAAAAGAAGTGCCTGTGGATCGAGAGAGAGAAGAGGCGTGAAGTGGCAGTGGACGAAAGGAGGAAGGGAGAACAAGGAAGAGGAGAAAGAAGAAAAGTCTGGGAAAGTGTGTAGAGTTAGAGTTGAAGGAAGGGCGGGGGCTCGGGGGAGTTGTGGAGCGAAGGCAGCGCCGCTGCGCCAGGGGAGGAAGTGGGCCGGCGACGGAGTGTATGAGCCACAAATAGCACAAAGCAGTTCCTCTTTCTGCGTGCGCGGAGGGCAAGCTGTCAGAGGCAGGCTGCAGGAGGGATATAGAAGTGGAACGGAGATGTACAGTAATGCAGCCAGACCATGGGCAAAAAGATCGTGAGGAAAGTAAAGGGAAGGAGGAGCCCTCATGGGAATGGAAGGGCAGGACACAGATCAGATGAGAAATGAAGGGGAGAGCGGTCAGCAAGGCAGGGGGGGGAGGAGGAATCAGATGAAGAGTAAGAACATAGGATGAGTACAAAGGGCACAATATTCAATGCATGAAGAAGAGAAAAAAAAGAAAGACAATATTGCAGGAAGTGTTACAAAGGAAAGAAGAGAAACAGAGTATTCAGATGTGCAGGCAAGCAGAATGCAGTAGTCAAAATGTGCTGGCAAGCACCACAGAGGGAACATAAGCATGCGTCAACAAGACCCAGAGGGAAAATAAGCATGTGTCAACAAGACCCCTAGTGGAGAAACTCCGAACCTGGATAAAACCAGGGAACACCCAGCACCCCAGACTCGAACTGGGAGAGGGATCGCGAACCTACCCACAAAAGGGGGAGGGTGGGACTTGAACCCGATTCAGGACCCGTAGGGTCCGGAACACACCCAGCTCACAGACTTGAACTGTCAAGAGGGATCATGAACCTAGGGGTAGTTGACACCAAAAACCACACCACAAACCATTCCCTCCGGGCTTGAACCGGCAGGGAGACGGGCCGTAAACCGACAAACCACAAGCCACAACTACAACTGTTAAGAACGGATATGTATGAGACGAAAGTTGCAAAATGTGACCACTGAGAGACACAGAGGGTTCTTGAATCGTGACCATAGACAATGCTGCGGGGGGGGGGTCAGGAGTCCTAACCAGAGCTAGCCACAAGGGGACCGCACACAGCCAAGTAGCCAACACCACGGAAACTCAAGGGAAAAAAGAAAACGTTCCTTGACTCACCAATGGTATGCAAGAGGCTGCGGCGGGACCCCCTAAGGCAGCTCGTGGAAGTTCACCAGATCCACCGCAGAATGGAGCAGGCACGATGAAACGTTGGGCGCCAGCTGAGAAAGGGTAAATCTTGACCCTTTCGGTCAGTGGTCACCACCTCGAGTGTGGACACAAATCAGCAAACCAGCATTCCACTGAGAGACAAGGAATAAAGATGTAAGATACCAGAATTTCAAGTTTGGAGTGGCACTTTTATTTTCAGTTCACAAGCAGAAAAATAACTGCATATCAGTTCAGGCTATAATGCAAGTTCCTACAAGGGGTCCAGACTTCGCCCTGTCTGAAGTAAATGCTAGATGACAAATGCTCAAAATATCGCAAGGCAAAACTGGAATAAAAATCTATTAAAAATAACACGATCACAGATGATCAAAGATCCTACGCTACTGAGTACATTGATATAGAACTCTAGTGCCTAAGGGCAAAATATATAGGACAGATCTATTCTCACAGATTATACATTTCTATCAGGACCCTGAATTATGGGGTCAAGGCAAGGATGGCACAAGTACACTTAGCTTAAGATAGAACATTTTGCTATTAAATTCAGTGTCTGGTGGTACCTAGAAACTAGACCAGTCCCCTAATGTCTAAAAAGTCTACCATACAGGGAACTAGCTATAAAGAGGGATAGCTAAAGGGTTAGAGATCTAGAGAGGCAGAAGGGTTATCTGCCCTAGGAGACCCACAACCTGAGAGAGGCGTTGGTGTCCCAAGTCAGATATTCAGCTAGCCGGAGAACAGACCACGCTCAATGACAGGCATCCGCAGGAAAGTTCTGCCTTAAAATCTGACGGTTGGGTCTGATATACCTGAAATTGAGGAACCAAGGTTCTATGGTGACACACTGGCCTACGCCCATTCAGTGCAGGTGGTCTAACCACATGAGTTCTAGGACACCGGAAGGACATCTTTAAAGAACATTTTGTTACGTACATTTTAAAAGAGAACATTTTGTACATTTCTGAAAAAAGAACATTTTGTTACGTACATTTCTAAAAGAGAACATTTTGTACATTTCTAAAAAAGAACATTTTGTTACGTACATTTCTAAGAACATCTGCACGTGCGAAACTTATGATAGATGCTGATTATTGCAAGAGGTTGCTGCTTTTACTTTGTGCAAGCTATGTTTCAAAATATCACTTTAGCAATGTTTTCAGGAAGCTGTACCAACGTGCACCAGTCTGTGTATGTGTGGGCGTTGGTCTTGAAGCTGGCTGTGAAACTAACTAGCCTCTGAAGGCCTAATTTCACCTGTTTATTTCAATGCACCGAAATGTAAGTTTAATGTGAGAGGCTGTCATCATAAGATGGTAGCCCCTGGACACGTTTTAGGCCTAAGCATGGTGGGCTCTTGGGCCTTTGTTTACTAATAGTGCATGATGAGAGTTATATTAGCATATTTTCAGGGTTACATCACGCAGGGCCTACATCAGACCTTCATCTTACCAAGGCCGCTAGTAATATCCTTACTGGTGATTTAGATGGTAACCGGGACCATCCATCAGGTTCTACAGTGGGACTGGGGATTCGGGTGTTGAGTTGGAACGTAAATGGTTTGGGAGACAAGATCAAACGGGGCATGGTTAGCCAGTTTATCAGGCGCCACTCGCCTGATGTTGTACTTCTCCAGGAAACTCATCTTGTTGGCAATTGCTGTATGGCACTCCATAGAGGGGGCTATAAATTGATTGCGCATGCTGGGTTCACGACTGGCTCCCGGGGAGTGGGGATTTTGGTGAAGAAGGCTTTTCCTTTTGAGGTGCACGCTACATGGTCTGATCAGAGGGGCAGATATGTGGGGGTGTCGGGGAGATTGGGGGTAAAGTGGTGACTTTCCTTTCGGTTTATGTTCCCCCTGCCCTGCAATCTGACACTTTCAAAGATCTTGCACATGTATTTCTTACACTCCCACTGGGCCTCTTGCTTTTGGGTGGGGACTTTAATACTGTTTTGGATGGTGATCTTGATCGTGTCTCGCCGAGATCACTGTGTAAAAACTAGGTCAGGGACAATCAATATTTGCCCGGCGGTATCGCCTCTTTAACCCACAAAATATTAATCAATGAAGAGGCAGGCGCTGGAGACTGGAAGGCAGGAAACAAGGTTTATTTTCTCCGGAGGAGAACACATCAGTTCAGACAGCCAGTATCGTCACGAGGTGCTCTCACCGCATCTCTGAGGCCTGGCCTCTTATACACAGTTTACGAATTTTATTGCAGGTAACACATTCTTGTAATGCTTTGAAGTATGAAAGGACATCCTCGGAATCTCCCCTTCAGGCCCGTTCCCACACACATTTACAGTTGAAGTCCCCACCCCGGTCACAACAGGTGATGATCATCGCGCAGCTGGACATTCCGCCGATTCACGGAATGTGGGGGGTTGATCGGATCTCAGAGGGTGGGGGCTTTGATCAACTCGAGGGTCCTTTAATGGGGGGAAGCTTCCTACTGTACGGGGGGGGCAATAAACAGTATCCGCAGAGCTAGGTGGCGGCCTGGGAACGAGGAAGACAAACGGGCACACAGGAAAGGGGGTTTGTATCAAAGGGCCTGGGACCATGAAAGGAATGAAGGGAGGTGTCGCGCTGGGAACAGGATGGGGTTCTGAGGCAGAGCTGCGCTGAAGAGGGGTTTATGACCCAAGGCATGTGAGAGCGGGGGGGGTGGCCAGTGCGTGGGGGTTTGTGAGGGCGAAGGGCTGTGCTGGGGGCCAGTGGCGTGCAGAGGGTGGTTCTGATCGAGGCACCTAAAATGGCGGGTGCGCACGACAAAAAGTGTGGCATCAGGGGAAAAGGCAAGATGGCGCAGATAATGTTTACCAAACCGTACTAATTTTCCACAGTCCTCCCTTTAACATATCCAAGACATCTTGCTGGCCTATTTCCTATCCATGTCTACTGTGGCGGTCATAAGTAAAGAAGTAGGAACCCAGGTGAAGGAGCTATGAACATTACATTTAAAATCTTTCGTCTTAGGAGGCGGGTCTATCGATAAACTCGTTTGCAGGAAAGTCATAGTAATGCAACATCGGACAAAAACGATTCTGTAGTGAGAGCATTGAGTACATTTCATAGATGCTTATAGTCATTCGGAATGTGAACTGATAGGTTATTACATATGTAAGTTCTGTTCATATTTGGTTGGAGCATAATCAATACAATGGTGGCTGGGAGAGAAATGAGACGTAGAAAAAACAATAATCAGGGGTGTCATTGTTCGAAGGGGAGGTCCTATTGTCATGGACCATTATTACTGAGTTCTCAGCATTCTTTGTCGTCTTCTGTTGGCACGGTGGAGCACCGGCGGTGGAGCTATGTGTCCAGCTCTATTCTAGGTGCCGCGTTGCAGGGCATGACCTTTTCCTCGCTTTCCTGGTCAAAAAGGTCCTTTTCGCCCTGTGTCCTTTTGCGTCGATTGTCAAAAAGTTCAGGTGGAAGAAGTGTGTGTGTGAGTAGTCCTTAGGGTAGGTCGGAGAAAAAAAAGGGGATGGAGCAGGGCCAGATCGGGAACAGACCAGGGGGACGGAAAATTTTGGTAGGCGGGCCCATGACCGAGTTCAGAGAGCGGGGACTTTTCGGCACATGTTGATCGTCGAGCAGGGGCATCAGGTCAGCCCTTTCCTCTCTCGGAAACAGTGCCTCGTCCTGCAAATCCTTACTGTCGCGGTCTCGCCTTGGCCAATGTCGCAGATGTTCCACGATCTGTAGTCAGGCCGCGTGCTCCCACATCCGGTCTCTCTCTCCTCCGACAGTGGTACCCTTAAATGAGTTTGAAAAGACAGTCTTTAGAGAATTGGCAGAGGAAGGTAATCACATAAGTCTATTTCTCTCCCAGCTCCAAGCAAATGAAAAACATCCGTTATATTGGGGTTCACAACCAACATATAAATAATTGATGATGGGCTTGCTGGATTTACTATAACTTTCCTTCGTAACTATTTCTTTGGTGATTGTTGGTGTTACATTCATTGTCGTGGTACGAGATCTGGTACCTATTCATTGCATTTTGTTTATTACAGTTACGTCAGTTCTTCTGGCAGAGACCCACTTCCCTAGTACGAGCCTTACGAAGCTATACCGTTCTCCAGGGCTTTATATTTTACGAAAAAGTGCAACGTGCTATCACCATGATCTGATAGGTATCTTTCTGAGGAACGAACATAGGCTAAACACTTTTCCATTCTATCAATGCATCCTACCTCTCAGCTAAACATTTTCTTTCAACAGGGTTCATTGCAACAATTTCTTCATTTCGGTCTTAATCTTAACTTTGCAAACATCATTCTAATTCCTACATAGCCTCTTACAACCTGACTACTTCATTAAAAACCGGGGTCTTATGGAAAACAACTAGGGACATAGCAAACTGTGGTGAGGGACTATCGTCTTGCTTTGCGTCATGAGGGCGTTATCTGGCAGAAGGTCACAGTTCGGTTGGTAAGCGTTCAGTGACATTTCTCGAATTCTAAACTCTGTAGCTTGCTCATCAACAAATCATTTCTAGGAACAACGGCTGGCCTGTGTTAGTCGTAAGTCGACCCATCTCTTACAACCAGGGGTGAGGGACAGTTTTAAAACTCTCGTCCGGGGCAGCTGATACAAAACTGAGGGTGTTCTGGGAAGATGGGGATGTTTCGATCACTTTTACTGTTTGGGTATTGAGACAATTCGGGACAGGGAAGGTCGCGTTATCTGAGGCATTTTTTTTATCATAGAAGCCGCTGACATGTAGTTCCCTTATTACGGGTCAGATTAGGGAACCTCAGTCGTCTTACCTGTCCTTTCCCTTTTGGCCAATTCTAGGTTTCATCAATTTTTAGCAGAAAGGAGAGGTAGTGACGCGGCATTAGGGTGATTTTATTTAAGACAAGTTTTGTGCAAATACTTGCGGTATTTGGAGCCAATTGGGTGGTGCACCAGGGGTGGCGGTTTGCCAATTAGGTGCTAGTCATTCGGAAGAGCGAGAGTGTGGAGGAGAGAGAGAGAGAGAGAGAGAGAGAGAGAGAGAGAGAGAGATGTGCAACAATAGGCTAAATAGTACACGTGCGACATTGGGGGTGGCAGTGTATTAAGATAGGCTATTCAGCGCATTACACAACATAAGACATTACGGGTCTGTGTTAGAATTTCGAAAGCATGCAGTTTGGGACGGACGAGCATTAGGTCGGGTACAGGGGACATGCATTGAGTAAAAGGCACCCTTGTGTCGTACTTCTTGCATTCTCGGTCCTTTGACCAGTTTAGTCAACGCTTCAGTCACACAAAAACATTCTCTCATAGTTTCAGACATACGTGACATGTGCTCATTCGCGCAACACGGATTAGGGGTGATCGTGTTTCATCATATCATACAACTTATTGTCTCTTTCGTTACAAGAGCAGTTTGTGGGTGTGCTTAGGTGCCACCTTGCAGCGTTAATCCGCTTCATGTATCAGACATGGCGAGGCTTCAGATCTTCACCATACCTCAGTCGTGATTCCAATGTAACCTGTAGAGGGAGGAAAAGAGGGGAAGGGAGGGGGACAACATTCGAGCATATCAAATGCATGGGTACGAGAGTCCTTTACTTACCTCATACTCGTCTTATCTCCTCGGGATAGAATCCCCGGGGTCTTGGTTTCTGAAGCCAGGGGGGGGCAGTGTGTCCTTATAGGCCGTGTGTAGGGAAACGTTAAAAATCAGAAGTACTTAGTGCGAGGTATCTAGTTGGTAGGTGTATCTAGCCATCGGGGTCCTTAAATCTCTTTCAACGCTGTGATGTTCTAAGGCATATCAGTTCTTCGGCCTACTCTGTTCCCTAGTACCTTTGAGTGCCGTACCTTTATAACATTCTATCATTTACACCGCTTCACTTTACCCGTCCTCAGAAGTCGAGGTCCTTCTCCATGCGTTAGTTCCTGAGCCAGTCGCATACTTGGAGGCAGAGTATCGTGTCTTAGATTCGATCCTCCATCTGGGGCTGAGCAACCATCTTCTAATAACCTTAAAAAGAGAACAAAGCAGGGTGCACAAAAACTCTCCCGCTGATCCCACATTTTAAAAAAAAGCATGCAATACCTGTTCATAGTTTGAAAAACCTTTATTTGCACAATCGTTCAGCATGTAGATATGAGAGTGTAATCGTATTTGGCCGGACACGGCGATGGCTGAAGCACGTACAGTAAGGGGGGGTATTTTGCAGCATTAAAAACATTAAAAAGGGTTTATTTAGTCATTTGCAGGAAACTAAAAAGGTCTATCAATAGGTGAGGGATCAAGGAGCATTCATTTCATAATTGGAAGCACAGTCAGGCTAGTTGTAATCAAATTTCCTACATGCATACCGTGGGCGTGTGTCACAAGCGAGGTTATGTATCGGCTACAATGATATCATAATAAATCGTACATTGAAAACAACATTTTTCACGGGGTCCTTTTACATGTTCGTCGAGTGAACCCTCCCTCGTTTTCGTCAAGTGTACAAAGGATCATATATATATCTCAGAACATCGAGTCTTTTTAGCTAAAAACACCACGAGGTGTTCGTAAGTTCTCATTGATACCGGCGCCATTTTGGGCGGGGCCGGGTTAGTCCGGAAGTAGCATCAGGAAAAAATGTTTCCTACAACCGGTGGTTGGACCAGAGTCCTTTTCGGCAGTTCAAAAATTCATGCTAACAGAAGGGGTGGCTACGTCGTGGTTATTTCGTTAGCGACCAAGGCAGTTGTTCCTCACCGGAAGCCGGCAGGGGCCGAGGGCTCCTGGGACTTTTTGTAGAATCTTCAAGGCTGTGGGGATGCTGTCGGAGGTGGGGGCTCGTGCCCCGGTGGGCAAGCGTCCGAGTTACATTGCTGGTCAAAGTTACTCTAGCGGCCTAGACCCGCCTTCCAGGGGGCCCAGACGCCATTTTGAGGCCCTGCAGCAGCCGCCCTTCGTCGAGTCTGCAAGAGTGGAAGAGACCTTTTGGGGTGAAAAGAATGGAACTCCGTGTCGTGGGAGCAGGACATTCGGCTAGGGTGCAGCTGTGGTGCCCCCTCCGGGGGGGCGAGGGAGACTCGTTTGCGCCGTCTCCCTCTCCCGGTGCACTCCACGCTGCCCTCTTTCATGGGCATGCATGATGGCCACTCCACATCCCGTGCTCCACAAATCCCAAGTCCTGTGCTGCGGAAGTATGGCCACCTGCGGTGCATGTCCTGTGCTGCGCAAGTATGGGCGCCGCTGTTGTATGTTCGGTGCTGCGCAAGTATGGGCGCCGCTGTTGTATGTTCGGTGCTGCGCAAGTATGGGCGCCGCCTGGCTGGAGGATTTCGGTGCCGGGCCGGGGGCTGGGAAACCTCCTATCCGAGGAGGTGGGAGAGACCCGTCCGCGTCGCCTCTCCCTCCCAGCCCACCCTGTACCAATTTCAGCAGAGGTATTTGTGATGGCCGGACCGGGGCTGGGAAACCTCCTATCCGAGAAGGTGGGAGAGGCTCGTTCGCGTCGCCTCTCCCTCCCAGCCCACTCCACGAAGAAGAGGATGGGGCAGCCATTTCATGCCAGGCCCGTGGTGCCTCCTGGACATCCCACTGGCGATTCAATCGATGGCTGTCAGCAGGCCCCGCCCCACACGTGCTGTGTGTTTCACCTTCCGGATGGGCGTGACCGGTGACCTGCGGCATTTCGGGAACTTCCGGAGTGGGGGTAGGTATTTTGTTTGGACAGGCATGTCTGGGTAATGGGGGGTTGTCTATGCAGGCCTGTAATTGCTCCTTTCTTTTACAGAGTGGGGGGCAGCAGAGAGTAATCGGTCCCATTGCACTCGAAGTTTGAGTTCATTAATGGAATGTATACTAATCTGTCCGAGACTACTCTGTGTATTGTTTCTGTAAGTTATCCGAAAGGGGTGGCTTTTTTTTTTTTTTGTGTTAGGGAACAGTAGCAGTAGTACGGGGTTCGTCACCGGGTAATTTAGAGCTAGACTGGGTTTCCCGTCTTAGCGTTGTTCGATCTATGAAGACTCAAACATGTCGCTGAAATTGGTCTGGCGAAATCTGTGCCATCGGGCATAATCAAACGTGGTGGTTCTATCTGGCCTGTCCATGTCAGTCTGATTCATCTTTGTCTCGCGCCTTTTCCCTTTCTGCCGGCCTGTTATTCCTGTCGGCCCTCTGCTCCTACCCTCGTTCAGTAGAGTCGGGCATTGGGCTTTCCAGTGCCCGGAAAATTTACAAAAAGCACATTGGTTTTGCCCTAAGTCTGGTCGTCCTGTGCGTAGTGTCGGGGGATTACTTTCGGGTCGTTGTGTCTTGGGGTTGTCCTGTCGATATATTCCTTTACCTACTCTGACTTCGTCTCTTTTCTTTCGTTGTATTGCTTCTTTGCGCCACATACCGAGACTGTCGAGCATAATAGGCGTTGTCTTATTACTACAAAGGGCTATTTCTAACGTTTCTATTTTATCAAGATCGAAGGATCCTATCAGTGGCCACTGTTTCTCTTGATTTTCTTTGGTATACCTGTGCCACAGCTTACTATAGGCTATGGTAACTAATCCATAGTTTGTGAACATGTCTTTATTAGGGGTGCCTTCCAGCGGAGCTAGATGGTCCACCTCTAATAAACGGTCCGGGCTGAACCAACTACCAATCAGTGGGGAGAAGACAGACATGACGGCTCACAACGAGGACAAAAAGTCAGCACTGCCTATCTTATCACTGCGTGCAAAGACTAGACAGAATATTTCTATTCTACGTTGTTTGCAGGCAGTGAATACCTCATGAACCAATATCAAAACAATTAATAAACAACCAGTGGGGAGAATAAGTAGGCCCGCAAAAGGTCTGCGTCCTCTACCCTTTCACTATCTGCAAAGGGGAACCTGTTCTTTCCTGTTTGCAGACAGAGAATCTCCAGAAAACAATCCGCGAACAGTAGTTCGGGGTCAAAAACAATTAATCAGTGTGGGAGAGGGAAATCTCCCGAAAACAATCCGTGAACAAATAATCAATCAGTGGGGGAGAAAGATAGGCACGCTGGCTGCGTTACCTATCCTTCACTGTTTGCAAAGAGAAAGAGCCTGTTGTTTCTCCGTGTGCAGACAGTGAATCTCCAAATAAGTCAACAAAGAGTAATACTAGTATTTTCCGAACCATTAAACAATCATTTCGCAATTCGTCGTGTTTACACGACCTTACCCGGACCGTATGGACAGTTTCTTGTCTTCCGAATCCAGCGCCCGATCGTCCTCTTTTCCTCGTATTCCTCGCGGCACTCCTGATGGTTCCCAGTCAGGACCGTAGATCACTCGAGAGAGGTCTGTTCGGAACCAGTGAAGTTCGGATGATCGGCTGCCAGACGAGGGTCTATTGGGCAAGAGCTCTCCCGATCGTTGCAGTCGTTCACTCTGTCGTCAGGACCTCTCCCACTGGATCCACGTGTTGCTGATGGGCCCCACGCTTGGGACGCCAATTGTAAAAACTAGGTCAGGGACAATCAATATTTGCCCGGCGGTATCGCCTCTTTAACCCACAAAATATTAATCAATGAAGAGGCAGGCGCTGGAGACTGGAAGGCAGGAAACAAGGTTTATTTTCTCCGGAGGAGAACACATCAGTTCAGACAGCCAGTATCGTCACGAGGTGCTCTCACCGCATCTCTGAGGCCTGGCCTCTTATACACAGTTTACGAATTTGATTGCAGGTAACACAATCTTGTAATGCTTTGAAGTATGAAAGGACATCCTCGGAATCTCCCCTTCAGGCCCGTTCCCACACACATTTACAGTTGAAGTCCCCACCCCGGTCACAACAGGTGATGATCATCGCGCAGCTGGACATTCCGCCGATTCACGGAATGTGGGGGGTTGATCGGATCTCAGAGGGTGGGGGCTTTGATCAACTCGAGGGTCCTTTAATGGGGGGAAGCTTCCTACTGTACGGGGGGGCAATAAACAGTATCCGCAGAGCTAGGTGGCGGCCTGGGAACGAGGAAGACAAACGGGCACACAGGAAAGGGGGTTTGTATCAAAGGGCCTGGGACCATGAAAGGAATGAAGGGAGGTGTCGCGCTGGGAACAGGATGGGGTTCTGAGGCAGAGCTGCGCTGAAGAGGGGTTTATGACCCAAGGCATGTGAGAGCGGGGGGGTGGCCAGTGCGTGGGGGGTTTGTGAGGGCGAAGGGCTGTGCTGGGGGCCAGTGGCGTGCAGAGGGTGGTTCTGATCGAGGCACCTAAAATGGCGGGTGCGCACGACAAAAAGTGTGGCATCAGGGGAAAAGGCAAGATGGCGCAGATAATGTTTACCAAACCGTACTAATTTTCCACAACTGCCCCCGGCGTGCCGGTGGCTAAGTGAACTCTTAGATTCTCTGAGTTTGGTAGATGCTTGGCACCTTTTGAATCCTACGCTTCAGAGCTATACTCATCTCTCGGCTGCTCATGGGTCCATGTCACGGCTTGATCATGTTATTTTACCGGCTGCATTGGCTGATTGTGTGCGGGAAGCACGCCACTTGGGTAGAGGTATATCCGAACATTCCCCAGTTTGGGTCCGTATTGAGATGGGTCGACCCATGGTTGGCAGGGTTGCACCCATCAATGCCTGGCATCTTCGTGACACCACTATTAAGAGGGAACTGTGTGGCGCCTCCGAACGCTACTTTCAGCATAATCAGGGGACGGTGGACTCGGCGCGGATGCTGTGGGAAGCATATAAAGCTGTTCTCCGTGGTGAGGCGCTATCTCTCATTGCTGGTAAGAAGAAGAGGCGTTTGGCGGATATAACGGCGGCGGAGGCAGAGGTCATACGTTTAGAAAGGAAAGCCGCGACTTCGGCGACGGCTGAGGTTTGCCATCACTTTCGTCTTAAACAAGACGAATATCGTGAGTTGTCTAGGGAGTCGGCGGTGACACAGCATAATGACGTCCAAAGTAGAATTTACGAACACGGAGATAGAGCCGGTAAGCTTATAGCCTGGTTGGAGCGAGGAGATCGCGCGTCCCGGTTGGTCCCTGAGCTTGAGGGCGATGGTCCTGAGATCGTGACGGATCCGCAGTTGATAGCTGACTCGTTTGGTTCTTATTATAGGAACGTCTATTCTTCCTCGAATGTGCATGATTGCTCGGAGCACGCGGATTTGCTCCGTGACATTATTATGCCTGTACTATCGGCAGACAATCGGAAATATCTGGAGTCCCCACTCACGGATGACGAAATTGGGGGAGCCGTCAGGAGTATCAACTCGGGTAAGGCGACGGGTCCTAATGGCATCCCTATTGAATTATACAAACTGAATGCGCATAAAATAGCGCCACACCTGCGTGCTATGTTTCTGGAAAGCCGAGAGGTCGGGGTTCTCCCCTATGATCAACGCATTGCTAATATTGTCGTTATTCCCAACCCGGGTAAGCCCCGTACTTCTCCCTCCTCCTATCGCCCTATTTCCTTGCGGAACGCGGAGCCTAAGATACTAGCTAAGCTGCTGGCAATCAGATTGGTCAAGGTGATTTCCACTTTGGTGCATCCGGACCAGTCGGGTTTTATGCCACGCCGCAATACCGCCCTTCATCTGAGACGCCTCCATGGCGTCCTAGGTAGGGCTCATACATTGTCACAACCTGCGGCACTGGTGTCACCTGATGCCACCATGGCCGTTGACCGAAAAAAAACAAAAAACTTTATGCATTGCCTCTAAGGTAAGCCTGATTGTTTTGTGCCAAACTACCAGAGGGTTAAGCACAGGTTTATTTAGTGGCTTTAGTGGATCACCCTGACAAGGATCGTAATTATTATTTGAAATGGGTGCCCATGCCCCCTCAACTAATATTCCAATTTCTTACACCCCCCATTGCAGTACATTGTCTAGCAATGTCCTCCCAGGTGGAAAGGAGTGCATTAATTGCCAGCTGGTGATCTGGTCCCAAACTGAGATGTGGATAACACATAAGGACTCACTCCCTGATGAAATTCACTTCCTCAGGAAAAATGTTGGGGGCCTCTTACCCCACTCCTCAACCATTTTGTGGGCAGTGAATGTCCTCTCCTCGGGAGGAGAGAGGTGTATGGGTAAGGAATGTCTGTTTCTGTGCTTATGCTACATAAGTTCCTCTTTGGCATAGAACTCTGCCTCCTCTGAGCAGATCTACATTTGTAGGTGAAACAAAGAGCAAGGGTGAAGGAGAGAACATGCCTGGAGTATTCGGTGGTACCCTAATGATGATAAACTTCACTTTCAGGTCTCACATACCACTTGGAAACAGTTTTCTGACCGATGTGTAATTGTAAAACCTTTATGTGCATAGTTAAGCATATGCAGTGCAATTCTCAAAGTACAAATAATGGAGGAGGATGTGTCTTGTGTATTTGTATGATTGAATAAGTATGTTTATATCTATATTTTACAGTATGTGCATCTATTTTGTTAAGATTATTACAATATGCTTTGCATGGCTGTCTTCACGTATAAAATCATTTGATTTTCTGTGGGTGCTGGGATTTGTGTTGGTAGTTTTATTTTCTGTCTCCATTGAATTTTTATGTTCTTCCACATGTTGTATGTGACTTTCTTCAATGCCTGGCTTAAGGAGAATGAAGCCTATTTAGGTGTTAGTACTACTTAAGTAGACATGGCATCTACTCAGATATTTAAAACTTATATATAAAACGTATCCAGAATATTGATTGACACATTATCATCAATGTAAGTAAAGTATGTATAGGTAAGTATATATTTTCTCTTCTTAACTCCACATCTATGTACCATGAAGATATATATGTTCTCAAAGTACAGAAATGTGGAGATAGGATTACCTAGTTTATACTTATGTATAGTTACCTTTATGATATTTGTCCAGCTGATAATAATGTGTATCATATTTTTGCAAGATGATATTTTTATTGTCACTATAGCTCAGAGTTGGGGGTAGCCTTAATGATTTGCAACTAACCTGGGTGCTCCTCTAAGCCCAGATTTGTTATAGGATTGCATTGTCCTTACGTCATGTAGGGTGATGCAAGGGAAACACAATCCTTAAGTTAGATTTGCAATGCCACTCAAGGCCACCTTGCAGTGCCCTGCATTGCATTGAAAATCTGGAGTAATGCAAGGCAGCGCAAGACGCTGACATGCGTAATGCTGCACATGGAAGATTACATAATTGGAGAGTGGGTGGTTCCACACATCCAACTATTTATTCTGGCCCATTCCCAGATTTCCTAAACCAGGTAAACCTGGGAATGTGTCAACATGCTATGCCTTCCCAATAGAGGCACAACAAGGAGAAATATCTTTATTTCTCCTCGTTTTTGTTATCTTTATAAGTGTACTACATCCTGCAGCACACTTAGAAAGATAAAAACCCCTCTTAGGAAAGGGAAGGGACACCTTCCTGCACCAAATCAATGCTGTCTGCAATGCAGACACCCTTGCACCATGACACATGTTAGGGCGAGGCTGAAGAGCCCCAATGCTGAGAGAGGGAGCAGGAATGTGGCATATGTTAGTAAATATGGTGCATTGATACAGCGCCGTAGAATGTCTTGCGGCATTGCACTGCATCAAATGATGATACATCTGGCCCTCAGTACTTAGCAGACAGGTATTTCACCACCCTGCCAAACTCACCATTCACTTAGGCCATAGAGAGGTTTGGGAATCACAAGTTCCTTCAAAAGTAGAGCTCAGCAGGCTCCATAATTGGAAACATTTAACCTTACAGCCAGTCCACCTCAGTGGTATCATGTCAAAGTGACAGTCACTTTAGGCAACCATCTGTACATTTCCCTTTCTAGGACCCTCATGCGATGAATAGCTATCCCAGCCATGGCAAGCACTTAATGGCACATGTGCAGGGATTAAAATCTCTGTTTGACAGGCCATTGAACATTTTTTAAGGGAATACATGTGTTGAGAGTTTGCTCTTGAAATTTCTTTTTTGCTGAGCGGTGCACCAGGTACCCTTTTGGAACCATCTTCAGCCATGAGAGCAAGTGCCATAGCAGCATTTGCTCTGAAGGTTTAGATTCCAACCAACTAGGTGTACATATCTAAATTTCACAGGCAGTCCTCTGGCAGGGAAGCAGAAGCCATAGCTTTTGCTGGCCTAGCGGGCCTGGATCTTCCCACTGCCCTTTAAGTGAAGGTTTTTACTTTTGTATGTGTGTTTTTGTATTTTCAAGTCCCTCCTAATGACCATCCTAGATTTGTCCTATGCATATGCTAGTTTGTAGTAAATATTACCCATTTTTTGTGATTTGTCCTGATACTCCAGCAATTGTTCATAACATGTAGATCTATGTGTGCCTAGTTCTATGCACTCTCAGTGGAGAACTCTGCACATGAGAGATAGAAGAGATAGTTCTATGCCCAAAACTTGATGAATTGCATTTACGAGTAGTACTTAGAAGTACACATTCTTTTACATTCTTTTGTGAATTGCTGCCAAAGTCAGCAGTTAAGTATTGTTTAAACCTGCTCATTGGCCTGCACTCCCCCACTCTCCCCCAAGTGTGATACTGGCCTGTATTGTCCATCTAACAAAACAAACTTTGCAAGTATGTTTTGAGATTTATATACAGCTCATTATCCATTGTTTAATACCAGCGACATAGCTGACCTCTCTGCATGCCTCCCCCAGTGAAAGAAGGTTCAGCCAGCATGCTGAGCCAAAGGCAGATGGGAGATGAATAAACAACAACTAATCTATTTCCACATCCATATCAACAGTCGTATCCACACTTTCACAAATGATGGAGGCATCAGGCGTTTCATACACATCCGCACAGGTGAAAGAAAAACACAGCTGCTGTTCACTAAAATACTGGAGATAGATAGTTATGTGGGCTGGGTTACAGAGAAAGTATGTACTGCATTTAGTGTCCACATTGACCTTCTCCAACATGCGGGGGTGGATTTTACAGGGGCCAGTATGAGCTCTATAAAAAAGAAAAATCAACGGTAAATCATAGTCCACTTATGTTGCGGATTGCTGCTCTGGGGATCCAGGGCACAGCCAGCCCTTGGTTAGCTTCCTTTCTTAGAGACCGCTCCCAAAGAGTCCAACTTTCAGACCTGGTATCTGAGCCTGGGACTCTGTCTTTGTGGAGTGCCACAGGGTTCAGCGCTGTCCCCACTGCTCTTTAATGTTTATCTGCAGCCTTTGATCGAAGCGCTGAGTCAGCTGGATTGTAGGGTATACAACTATGCCGACGACACCCAAATTCTGATTCAGATAGATTAGTCGCCTTCATCGCAGGCGAACGTGCAAGAAATTCTGAAATTCACGGTGAATTGGATGTCGGCAAACTCCCTGAAACTAAACCCGGATAAAACAGAGGTGCTAGCGGTCACCACGGCAGGAAACCCTTGGAGCGAACTGTTCTGGCCCGGCGATTGGGAAAGCCTCCTGCACCTGCATCCGTTGTAAAAAGTCTCGGGATAAAAATTGATGTCACGTTATCAATGTCCCAACAAGTGGCAGCCGTGGTAGGAACCTGTGTTGGGCTACTACGACAACTTCGGAAGCTGTCAACGCTGATATTCCCCTCCACTATACGGACTGCGGTTTCGGCCCTGATACTTGCCCGCTTGGATTACGGTAACTCACTTAATGTGGGGTTGCCAAAAAAATCCTTGGCCAGGCTTCAAGGCGTGATGAACGATGCAGCCAGGCTGATCTTCAAAAAACCTAGAAGGACACATGTTACTCCACTGTTACAGGATTTACAGTGGCTGCCTGTACCTCAAAGAGTGAAGTTCAAAAGTTTGTGCATCACCCACAAAGCCATTTATGGCTCGGCCCCGAATTTCATCAAGGATAAATTGGCACATTATGTTCCCAGTAGGAGGCTGCGGTCCTCAGAAGCCTGCCTTCATGTATGTCTGCGTTTTAAGCGCTCTACGCTGGGAGGAAGAGCTTTCTCAACCATGCTGCCACCTTTATGGAACAGTCTCCCTGAAAGCCTGCATAAAGAGACCAATTTGCTCACTTTCAGGAAGAGATTAAAAAACATTCTCTTCCTGGAAGCTTGGAGCCCCATATAAAGCATGTCCGACTCGTTGCCCTCTCCTCTGGACCCTCTTGGACAGCGCTTAGAGACCTCTTGGGTGATAATGCGCTATATAAATACACAATAACAATAACAATAACAACAACGGTGTTTCCATCCTCCCTGAGATTTGTCCATAACAACGAGGATCAGGTTGTCGCTGGTTCCTCAGAAATCCTTCTTTAGCACTCCGTCCTAAGCTTTCAGAAATTTTATGACTATCATGCTGACAGACCTTCCAACGTAGAATTTGCTCTTTAAGATTTCAAATTTCCACTTATCTGTATTCTGGGAATCGAAATGTGGAACTTGGAGAAGCAAATAATTTTGTACACCTCAAAAAGACTGAAGTGCTAAAGTGTTTTTGGCCCATTTATCTTTGTTTAAATTCTAAGCGAACAAGCAAAGTAAATCTGCGGTTGTGGCAAGTACACCTCATTATGGTTGCCTTTTACAATCCAACCATTGCATATTTTGGGTCCATGATGGCCTTGCTATGCCACTAGTAAATCCATAACTTTTATTTTTAGGTGATTAGTAGGCGAACGTAGTTTATCTTATTCTTGTTGGTTAAAGTAAAATGTTTTCTTATTGTTAGCAAGTCAAAGTAATTACAGCCAAATACATCTGATCTGCATACTCCGCTTCGCTGCTCTGATTATTATATGTTGAATTCACATTTTTAGGCAGCGACTGTAAATGCTTCCACAAGAAAAGACATTTGTTTTCCATGCAATTGAACATAGCACGAATTATTCTGCAAGTGTAAATGACAAGTTAATTGTGCTCAATGGCACATAACGATTATGCTCACTCATTTCTATGAACTGCACTGAGGGCAATGACACATATCAGATGCGTGAGTGAAACCTTTGAACTAATGAGCAGTTTTTTTCAAATAAGTGGGTAAAAAAGAGATGTTTACCAATGCCTCGTTTTACAAGTATAGGGTAGATAATACTCAAAACACATTCACCTACCAGTTAATCGTGTTTTTTTCTGGATAGGGAGTTGATACGAGCACTTGTAACAGTTTAATTGTTACAATGAGAGTTTGTTACAATGCCTTTCTCTTTCCCTGAAATAGCTAGCAGCAACAGTAGGTTCTGGGGCCCTTCTACAGAGTTGATTCTATTAGTGATTGCTCTGTGCTAGCTCTATGTGAGCAAGAGTTTCAAGTAGAAAGAGCTTTAAAGAGTTTGAAGCAGACCTACTCTTGATACTTAATATACTTTAGTAGCTACTTATGGAGAACAAACTCTCCCCTAGCAACTAATTTTAAAAACACATTATGGCAATGAGCACTATGAACATTTCAGGGTATTAATTTGATATTTGCAAATGAAACTTCTCTACCTTCGTCCATAAGAAAATGAATATATATAATGACCTTTTGATTAGAAGTTGGGTAAGTCTGGAAAACATCAGTAGGATTTGCTCAAAACTCAAAATCAACTAGATATCCGTATCTTACGTTAGTATCACAGACTCATTACATTTTGCACTATCTTTCTTGCAGCCGAAATGTTTTACCATATTTTTCATGGTTCAGACTGTAAAATTATTTTATATATAGACTCGGAAGTTTGGCATAAATGTTTCCAATGTCCTTATTTAACCTGCTATATTCCCATGAAGGCATTATGCAATGTATAAAAATTGACTGAAGAGTAAAGAGTAGCATTTTAGAGCAATTAATTGAATTTCCTCATAAATCGTACTCTAGGAATTGATCGATATTAATATTAGCTCCAGTGTAAAGTGATATATACAGGCTTTTTGAAGGCGGTAGGATGGTACACATCCTTGGTCTAAAGTGTGCCAGAGACATGCCTCCTTGGTCACATAGAAGTTCCTTGCAGTTGGTGGGAAGAGCAGAAAATCAGGAGACAGAAGTAGTTTGAGAACATTTCTTATAGGCCTGCAAATTGGAAATGTGGAACCGTATCTGAGGAGTAATTTCTAAATAATTGACTTTTGTTGATGGCAGCATTGCTAACAGAACTTATAGATAAAATGTGCACTTAAAAAAGAAAGAAATATCTCTCTCAGATGACTAGGGAAATCTTCCCATATCACTGAAAGGCCTGGTTGGTAAATTTGTCTGCTCGTCGAGTTGGAGAAATTTGAAAAGTACATGCTATGCGTGTAAATTACTTTGGCGTGCGCTGGCAAATACAACAAAACTTGCCAGCTGCTTGTAAGAATGCAAGATTTGCCGTTCCCTAATTCTGCTTCCGGTCACAAATGTGCCTTCTGGCGGAATTTTTGTGATGCTGGAGAGTGTGAGCAACTGCGGCTGCATCTCGAGCTGATTGTCTACTTGAAAAGCAGCTAAATCTAATTGAAAATATGTTTTTGAGTGAATATTCTACTCCAACAGATCATTCAAGTTGTTTTTGGTGTGAGAAGCATTTTTTTATTTAGAATTGTTTTCAGCAATAAGGAAGTGCCCCAGAGACTCCAACTACCTGTTCTTGTCCAGCAGATTCCTCCCATTACTTTGTCCATGTCCTGGTCACTTTTCATTTGGATGTCAATGTGGAACGATCACTATCTTTGCCTGCTGTAAATATAGCATTGGATTTAAGGACTTTGTGTTTTGTGATCCCGCAAGTTAGTTCAAAACCTTTTGTATAATGGTGTTATTTGTTTGATAGAGGGCATGCACCAATATTTATTTGTACTTTTATTCGATTTTTAAATGTTATTGTGGTGGGGGGCCTGGAGTTTTAGTAGGCTCCTAGTTATGTATTTGAATTTAATTTTTAAATCTTTTGTAAAGGAAAAAAGTTTTCACAGTTAAATACATTTTCTCCATGTTTGTTATATTTGCATTATTCATTTATTTGACTATGTGGCATAGACTGTTCATGGGTTACCCAGCCATTAGGCCCAGTACTAGTCATGGTTACATGAAGCAATTGTTTCTGTGATATATGGTATTTTAAAACATCATTGGGACAGGGATGTCATTGGATTAAATCTAATTGACCATGTGGCCAGTGGAAATTTTGTGTATTCAGCCAGTGTGCTTTTGCCATAGGCCTTCATTTGTTCTTGTTGTGGCCATGCCTCCTTGCTTGCTGTTGTTGTTCGACCGTGTGGCTGGTGGCCTTTTTTTTTAGCCAGACAGGATGCTTTTGTCATATGCCTGCATGTGCTTTTTTTTGTGCCATGCCTTCTGGATTGTTGTTGGTTGATCTTGTGACTAGTGGTCATTTTGTGCATTCACCCTTTTTTCAGTTTTCATAGCCTTTTTCTAGGAATGTTGATAGAAGTGGGCTATACCTTTTTGTTTTTGTCCTTTTGTTTTACTTTTCCCTAATGTCTGTTTAATAATATGCTTGAAGATCATTGTAGTATATGGATATTATTACCAGTGTTCTTTATTGAATGCTTTTTTTGCAGTTTTCCCTGCACCTCCGTGCCTCCTGTCAATGTGTTTCTCATAGTCCCCCAGTACACCGGCAAATGCAATAATTTGTTTTTATTATATGTTAATGTTTTTTAAAAAAGTTTCTGTTTTTTATCATTATTCCTCCATCCATCCAAACCCAGCCTTCCTAGGTGCCTGCTGCACACCAGCATTCATTTTTTGATGATTAATCCTTTTCCCCCTTAACCTCCTGCCTCCAGTATGCAAATACAACACAAGCATTTAAATTGTAAAGATTTTTCCATTTCCCCTCGGACTCCCATGCCTGCCATAGGTGCACACCAGCATTCAATTTTTAAGACTTATTCAATGTTCCCCTGCACCTCCCTGACTGCCTTATGTGTCTTCCTTAGATGCACATAAAGCAAACAGCTAAATCTGTACATTGTTTTTATCCTGATTGAAAATGAACTATATTATAGTGGTGGTGTGGTTTGCCTTTGGAATGGATACACTAGTGTTGTTAAATATTTAGGATAATAACTTAAGTAACCACAAAAAATTACATTGTCTTTGTCTGTACTAATTCAAACTGCAACAATGCCATATTTCGCTAAATGTTTTTCTTGTTTGTTTTCTTTTAGGTGCACAAGAGACATCACCCACAGTACTACCTGACAGAAAGCCTGTACAAAGTAACGTGACCACAAGATGTGATTTGAGTCCTTCAGTCTCTTCCCCTTATGTAGATAAGTGCCACTGCTAAATGACAGCTTCAAGATGGCCCCAAGAAAGGTGCTGCCAAGAAAGTGGCCAGTGATGAGGAGAAGAAGAAGCTGATTGCTACCACTGGTGTGCCAGTCAAAACCTTTTTCAGGATACGTGGGCCTGCCACATTGGCCTAAGGGAGCAAACTGGGAGCAGCACTCTTGCATCAACAGCACCTCCCCAATCTAGGCTCAAGCTGCGGTGGAGCTCCATCTGACTCTTGTGTCATTTCAAGATTGCTGAAGCAGGTGATACTGTTTTCCCTGTTATGAACTCCACATCAGCCCTGACTCAGAATACATAGCCAGGCAGGTTCTGAGACCCAGATGCTAGGCCACTGATTGACAGATCACAGGTAGGATGGCACGTAGCCGGCAGACAAAAGCATGAACGGGAAACTCCAGATCTAGTCATAGATAGTCGCAGCAACACCACAATGGTCCAGGAAGTTTGGCTTTAATAAAGCACACATGGCCAGAGGGGTACACACATTCCCAAAACACCATAAAGTCAGATGTTGAAGTTAGGACCGCATAGCCAATCAGGACACAGCACACACAGTTCATGTAGTGATCACATGCTCCCCATGCCAGACATCTGGACACGTTATCCACCAGCCGCATTGTGTCAACATACGGTCGAGATCCACCTAGATTTCTCATGGAATACTTTAATTTATGGCTCCAAAGACAGCAGTTCGCATTCTTTACCAAAAAAGGATTGCCAGAATGGTTTTATTGCATCCAACAAACTACATACAATCCATGGTTAATCTGTTATAAATTGAAACAGTCCACAGACCCTGTGCATGTAACTGTTCTCCTGGCTGCACTCTTTAATTAAAAAAACAGTCCCTGTTTGGCCAAATGTCTCTTGTCCCTTGTTTTTTCAAGGTATTTCATGTTCAAGCAACATTTTGACGAGCCACCATCGGAGATGATTGGTACCTCGAATTGGCCTGCAGTCAAAGGAAGGGAACCCCGCCTAGACGGATTCACATTGGAGCAACAAGGAAGGTGACCGGAAACCGCAATTGATTGGAAGTTCTGCTGAATCTGCGTGGTGGAGTTCAGTCCTAAAGGAGCCATCACAGAGGGTAAGGGACTACAGCAGAACCGTAGTAAAGCATTTGTTGTATGGCAAATTAGGGAGAAGCATGAAGGATAACCTGAGCTCCAAGCACTGACAGAAATCTGGCATATCACCTTTTTACATGTCCTAACTGAGTAGTTGTAAGGCAACCTTGGAGGCGATCCCCCCAAAGTCACTTTTTTTCTATAGTCAGCACGCTAGGAAAGGTGAATATTTATTTATAATGCCCTTTATGGCTCCCAGAATGCTATTTGTGTGGTAAAGCTATCCTGATTGGGCGGAGCTGGCACCTCAATCTTATTTTATTAGTCTAAAAGGGTTTCCCTAGTGCCGCCGTTTTCTTAACACCGGTGGTATCTGAAAGAAGTGAGAGATGTTGGTTGCTTAGACCGCTGGGCATGATGCATATAGAGCGCTTGACCCCTGGGTGTGATACAAGGTGCGATGCAGACATTTAGGGAACAAGATTTGGACCTGGGAGATTAGATTTTACTTGTGTTTGGCTAAGATGGGCCTGTGGTTCTCTAGTTATTCCCTTTTTCCGCGATCCATTGCTATTATCTTTGTCCCTAGAACTGATATTGACAGACTATCAGGCTTACATAGTCCTGTGTACTGGACAGAGCTTCCCCTGGTCACAGGATAGCATGCGCTAGGAACAGGCTGAGGGATTTTTGACATAGTTATAGTTTTTTTCTTTACCTGGTTTTATTATTGAGATAGATGTAAGATGCATGCAATGTTGTGGTGCTGTTAATTACTGCAAATTGGGTTTTGCTTTAAGTATTGTGTTTTTGTTGATGACCTAATGTTCATATGAGGGTGCCGCTATTTATCACAAACTGGATTTAATGCCAAAATTCAACATCATTCAGATGCAGTACTTTATTGACCATTGCACTCTTTCTATGTTGCAACCCTTCATATGCATAGTTATTTGTTTTTATGAAATGTTTACATTGAATTGTTGATGCATCTGTAGAAGCGCTGAGCTCATAGCAATGTAGTTATAAGCAGTAACCCTGTGTATGTTTTCCCCCGATTAGATAAACCAAGATCTCCTAAACTAAAAAGGCTAAAGTGTATCTGTCCTCTAAAACTACCAACCTTATCATGGAGCCACAATTAAAGCACATGCAAACCAAGTTCCCCACACAGCCTAAAAAACTTTACAAGGTTTGCCAAGAACGGCACACAAACACGAAGGCACTCGCATTTCCCGGGCAAAGGGAGGGAACTTTGAAACGGACATACTTGAAAATATGAAAACATACATAAAAACCGAATACACAGGTCACAAAAAAGACAAGAGAGAGGCATTATTAGAACTATGGGCTATCTTCAAGGAAGCCCAGGTTGACAGTCCTGCATCGCAGATAGAAAGTAAGGGGCCAGCACCTCCCCCACCATACACAGGTATGGAGGTGCTCTCTCCCATTCTCCACACATTAGGATACTCTAACCCACCTGTTGAAGAAGTCAGCGGTCCCGCACCATACAACAAGCGATTAGACTGAGGCATGATAGACTAACAGACCAGCAGGCCCAGGTCCAGTCATCATCCCTAAGCACAGTTTGGCAAATGTTTTTGGCCCCAGGTTCCTCACATTCTTATCATCCTGGGGCGTTTCCTTTTCCATCCTTCAGTTTTTTTTTTTACATCAGCAAAGTCTGGTTGTCATGCCATACCCCTCCAAAAATAGTGACAGCAGCATGTTCACTAATTGAAAGACCCTAGCCACAAGCAAGGGACCGCAGATTCAAATGCACTGAGAAGATGTGGTCCAAAGGAGAGGGGGTGCCTGGGAGAAGGGAGTCCAGGATGTGCATCAAAGCTCTAGGCAAGAGTAGAATGCAGAAGACGCTTCTCCCCATATCAGGCCTAGCAATTAACCAATTTTTATTTTAACAAGGGAACCCAATAAGTACCTTTGGACCATGGGTAATCAATTTTACTAAGACAACAAGGGTCCTCAGGAAATAATGATAAGCAGCAAGAATAATTTTTACAGACCACAATCGGTACTATAACCAAATTTCCAAACCCAGCCGGGTGAGGAATTGTTTAATTTGAAGATAAAAAGGAAGTGTGGTTGACCAAAGGTGGCCAGTTATACATAATTCAGATGGGGCACAGTCCTGTACCTATCCATCAAAGAAAGGAATGTAGCGGAGGTGCTACAAAAGTGAAACAAAAGGTTTACAGGCAAAAGATTTGGAGCCAAAATGTCGCTTGTAAATAAATGAACAATGCAGAAAACAAGTCTCGACATACAGTATTTACAGACCAGCATACAATTGAATTTTCTGTAATACTGTTTTAGAGCGTCAACGTTTCGATCCCCAGGCTCCTAATGAACCGGGATCATCATCAGGACTGTTAAAACATTTGCCTGTTTCAAGAAATGCCTGCGGACAATAGGAGAGGAGAGAAAAGATTGAAAAACATAAGGCATCCGCCTAGATAAGTGAAAGATATGTACAAATACATTTACAAACAGTTTAAGTGCCGAGGACTACTTACACTATGTAGGTTTGTGCAGTTGACCTGAGGAGTACTCAGAATAATGGAGTCGTCTGGTGATTCAAGAAAAAACCGGATTCGGTGGTGAGCGCGGACAATTGTGAACTAATGAGTGAAACTCTTGCTGGAATCAGAGATCTTTGTGCACGCGGGGTGTTTATCATAGCGAGCAGTGCATCCAGTGATTTGGGGCATATCACGAGTGCATAGTGAACATGTGGGGTCATGACATATAAGGGAAGCCTAATGGCCAGTGAGTATGTGTCATGCACAGGTGGGGTGTCAGGTCTGAAAAGGCTCCGTGTTCTCGTCTTCCAAGTGACTGTAAAGACCAGTACTGACCTGCCGGGCAGCTAAGTGAGAACCTGGTCAGGCACCTGAGGGGTCAGAATACCGAAGGGTTGTCGGTACCTGTAGAACGAGAAACCAATGTTTAGGGAGGTGCCTGTTGTGCAATTCGACCACGTGGGTGTTAAAATGGCACTTTACCTGACTAGGAGGCTGGAAATTGAGCCTCCGAGTGGAGCGAGCTTCCGATGAATTAACTTGCTGCCTGAGTTAGGGCAAGTGTTTGTTCCGGCAACCGGTAGGGCTGGGAAAGGGGAAAATAACGGGAATTTGGAATTAGCGCGGGCGAAAACCTCGGGGGGGGGTTTTCAAAAGGGACCCTAGGGCGTGCGCTTACCTGGTAGTGCCTCACGAGTTGCGTCTGGGTGGCGGCGAGACTTGATGGTCTCCCTCCGCGTCCTGGCAGCATCAATGCGCTGTCCTGGTGTTGTGATTCCACCGGCGCTTAAGGCATATGGTGGTTTGGGAAACAGAGGACGGACTGCACGTTCGTTCCTTCTGGGGCGGCCATGTTTGGTTGGGCATGGACCGAGACATAAAAACGGGGACTAGAGTGCACGCGGGATTAAGAGTGAAGGGGGTGTTGGAAACTTCATAAAGACGAATGTGAAACGCGAGTCGGCCATATTGTAAAGGCTAGCGTGGTGATGAAGTTAGGGGTGCATATGAGGAAGTGTACCTCGTGATTTGTGCGACGTACTCCTCGAGTGACCTCAGGCCACATGTGTAGCCCACTATACAAAGACGGTTAATTTGCACAATGTCAGTGTAAAATTATTCATGCATCTGCAATATATTGAAGTGACATCTAGTGCATAATAGTGGTGGAGCCACAAAAGTTACACATACTTGTTGTAGTTATATTGCCATTAAACACATGCAGCAGAGTGGGGTCAGGGATACCTTTTGGTTATAGAGTCCCAGAGAGCAGGACCAAATAACAATGTCAGTAAGCCAGAGTGGTGTTTTGGCAAGGCTTGAGCAGTGAAAAAATCAGAGGAGGGAGGTCCAGTCCTCCATGCGGTTCAGGCCATTGTTGATAGAGTCCAAGAGTATTATGCACTTCAGTTCTTCTTTATTGAGGAGGCTTGCCATGCTCCCTCCTCTTGGGGGTAGTTTTAGTGCCTTTAGAATTGTCCAGCGGATGTCGTCCTCATCATGGTTGGCCTCAATGAAGTGCTCTACCAGCGGTGCATTCTGTGTTTTACATCTGATGCGACTTCTGTGCTGGCAGATGCGGGTCTTGATTTTTTGAGATGTTTGGCCCACATATACTTTTGGACATGGGCATTGAATGAGATACACAACATTGCTCGTATTACAGTTGGTTACGGTATTGCATTGAAACTTAATGTTGTTAAACTCTACTGTCTTCCCTTCAATGGTTAGATTACACACAACGCACCCCCCGCATTTTACATGTCCAACAGCGGGGGACAGTCCCCATCTGGATTCAAGAGTAGAGTGTTGTACAGGGCCGGGGAGGGCTGCCCTAACCAAATGGTCTTTCAAATTCTTGCTTTTTTTGAAAGCAAAAAGTGGGCGTTCGATCTTCAAGGTGCCCGCATTGATGACAGGCCAATGTTGTAAGATCAACTTTCTTAGTTTGTTGGATAGTGGGGAGAAGGTTGTCACACATGCTATCCTTTCCTGATCTTTCTTAGGGTTAGGGACGATACCAAGCTCGTTTCAGGGCAGTCTTTACAATTTTTTTGGGGTACAGGGGCTACCCCAAAAAAATTGTAAAGACTGCCCTGAAACGAGCTTGGTATAGTCCCCGGGAAACTTTACTTGTCCCTAACCCTAAGAAAGATCAGGAAAGGATAGCATGTGTGACAACCTTCTCCCCACTATCCAACAAACTAAGAAAGTTGATCTTACAACATTGGCCTGTCATCAATGCGGGCACCTTGAAGATCGAACGCCCACTTTTTGCTTTAAAAAAAAGCAAGAATTTGAAAGACCATTTGGTTAGGGCAGCCCTCCCCGGCCCTGTACAACACTCTACTCTTGAATCCAGATGGGGACTGTCCCCCGCTGTTGGACATGTAAAATGCGGGGGGTGCGTTGTGTGTAATCTAACCATTGAAGGGAAGACAGTAGAGTTTAACAACATTAAGTTTCAATGCAATACCCTAACCAACTGTAATACGAGCAATGTTGTGTATCTCATTCAATGCCCATGTCCAAAAGTATATGTGGGCCAAACATCTAAAAAAATCAAGACCCGCATCTGCCAGCACAGAAGTCGCATCAGATGTAAAACACAGAATGCACCGCTGGTAGAGCACTTCATTGAGGCCAACCATGATGAGGATGACATCCGCTGGACAATTCTAAAGGCACTAAAACTACCCCCAAGAGGAGGGAGCATGGCAAGCCTCCTCAATAAAGAAGAACTGAAGTGCATAATACTCTTGGACTCTATCAACAATGGCCTGAACCGCATGGAGGACTGGACCTCCCTCCTCTGATTTGTTCACTGCTCAAGCCTTGCCAAAACACCACTCTGGCTTACTGACATTGTTATTTGGTCCTGCTCTCTGGGACTCTATAACCAAAAGGTATCCCTGACCCCACTCTGCTGCATGTGTTTAATGGCAATATAACTACAACAAGTATGTGTAACTTTTGTGGCTCCACCACTATTATGCACTAGATGTCACTTCAATATATTGCAGATGCATGAATAATTTTACACTGACATTGTGCAAATTAACCGTCTTTGTATAGTGGGCTACACATGTGGCCTGAGGTCACTCGAGGAGTACGTCGCACAAATCACGAGGTACACTTCCTCATATGCACCCCTAACTTCATCACCATGCTAGCCTTTACAATATGGCCGACTCGCGTTTCACATTCGTCTTTATGAAGTTTCCAACACCCCCTTCACTCTTAATCCCGCGTGCACTCTAGTCCCCGTTTTTATGTCTCGGTCCATGCCCAACCAAACATGGCCGCCCCAGAAGGAACGAACGTGCAGTCCGTCCTCTGTTTCCCAAACCACCATATGCCTTAAGCGCCGGTGGAATCACAACACCAGGACAGCACATTGATGCTGCCAGGACGCGGAGGGAGACCATCAAGTCTCGCCGCCACCCAGACGCAACTCGTGAGGCACTACCAGGTAAGCGCACGCCCTAGGGTCCCTTTTGAAAACCCCCCCCCGAGGTTTTCGCCCGCGCTAATTCCGAATTCCCGTTATTTTCCCCTTTCCCAGCCCTACCGGTTGCCGGAACAAACACTTGCCCTAACTCAGGCAGCAAGTTAATTCATCGGAAGCTCGCTCCACTCGGAGGCTCAATTTCCAGCCTCCTAGTCAGGTAAAGTGCCATTTTAACACCCACGTGGTCGAATTGCACAACAGGCACCTCCCTAAACATTGGTTTCTCGTTCTACAGGTACCGACAACCCTTCGGTATTCTGACCCCTCAGGTGCCTGACCAGGTTCTCACTTAGCTGCCCGGCAGGTCAGTACTGGTCTTTACAGTCACTTGGAAGACGAGAACACGGAGCCTTTTCAGACCTGACACCCCACCTGTGCATGACACATACTCACTGGCCATTAGGCTTCACTTATATGTCATGACCCCACATGTTCACTATGCACTCGTGATATGCCCCAAATCACTGGATGCACTGCTCGCTATGATAAACACCCCGCGTGCACAAAGATCTCTGATTCCAGCAAGAGTTTCACTCATTAGTTCACAATTGTCCGCGCTCACCACCGAATCCGGTTTTTTCTTGAATCACCAGACGACTCCATTATTCTGAGTACTCCTCAGGTCAACTGCACAAACCTACATAGTGTAAGTAGTCCTCGGCACTTAAACTGTTTGTAAATGTATTTGTACATATCTTTCACTTATCTAGGCGGATGCCTTATGTTTTTCAATCTTTTCTCTCCTCTCCTATTGTCCGCAGGCATTTCTTGAAACAGGCAAATGTTTTAACAGTCCTGATGATGATCCCGGTTCATTAGGAGCCTGGGGATCGAAACGTTGACGCTCTAAAACAGTATTACAGAAAATTCGATTGTATGCTGGTCTGTAAATACTGTATGTCGAGACTTGTTTTCTGCATTGTTCATTTATTTACAAGCGACATTTTGGCTCCAAATCTTTTGCCTGTAAACCTTTTGTTTCACTTTTGTAGCACCTCCGCTACATTCCTTTCTTTGATGGATAGGTACAGGACTGTGCCCCATCTGAATTATGTATAACTGGCCACCTTTGGTCAACCACACTTCCTTTTTATCTTCAAATTAAACAATTCCTCACCCGGCTGGGTTTGGAAATTTGGTTATAGTACCGATTGTGGTCTGTAAAAATTATTCTTGCTGCTTATCATTATTTCCTGAGGACCCTTGTTGTCTTAGTAAAATAGCAATTAACCAAAGCACCAGACCTTACATACACAGCCTGGAGAAAGCAGTAAGCCTCAACCTCAAACACCACAGATGGCAAGATCAGGGGTACCTGGGGGCCACGGAACAACTTTCCCACTCTCTCTGCCTCATGATAAGTGAGATAAGCTGATCACACAAGATCTAGGGAAGCACTCAAAATCCAACAAAAGGAGCCCAACATTTGCCCAAGAAGAAGTCTCTAGAGAAAGTGTGGAATCGAGATAACTGGCACCACAAGGGGCACATTGCACTCTGCATGCAGAGAATGGAGAAGAATAGGGACACTTGATCTCAAGGCACATTACAGCAACTAACACTCAGCAGTGACATGTCCCTCCACACAGAGGGCTGCACATGTGTAGGTTAAAAGCAACCTGCACCAATGGCACCACCATGAACACAACAGAAGAGACAAGGTCTCAGGAAAACTGGTAGCGCCAATAAAGCGCTAGATAAAAACGAATTTGTTCCATCCCTATGACCACAAGACTACTCTATAAATATTTCACACTAATCTGGGCATCCAGGGGCATATTTACAAGCCCCTATCGCCATGGGAACATGACTTTTTATGAGGTTCCTGTGGCAATTAGGAGTGGGCGGACATTTCCTTTCCACCCACGGAATGTGCGGAAATTTGCACCTTACGCCTTCCGCAAAGAAGGCGGCAAAATGGGTCAAATTTTTGCACATTCGGGGGCAGAACGGAAGTTGGCCGCCGGCCCGCCTCCCGCCCGCCTCCCACTTCCCGCCCGCCTCCCGCCCACCTTATTAAATTATATTTAAAGGCTAAAATTAAACTTAAATAAATCTTACCTGATTGCGCCGCAAACTTCCCCATCGCGGCTGCATCTTGGAAACTGTGCATGCGTCGGAGCCTGCGCATGGGCAGTCCTGGGGAGCATTTTGCGATGCAGGGCGCGCTACAAAATTTGTTTTATTTATTAAATTGTTTACTTACCTCCAATTATCCATATTCCGGTTTTAATCACCCCCCACCCTGCTCCTCCCTCGCCCACGTCTTTCTGCCCCACCGGAACTCCCTCCAAGGGCCGCGGCTGCATTAGGCCACTTAATTTAGCTTAATACTGCCTTGTAAATAAGGCCCCCTTTCACGCTAAGCTTAGCGTCAAAGGGGAGAGTAGTGGGTGTTGCTGTGGGCATTCCACCTCAACACCCATTGATTCGGACGCTGCCCCCTATTTAAAAGGGAGGCATAAATAGGAGGTAGCACCAGAATTAAGACCAGGGAAAACCTGGTCTTACCCTGGTGCAACAAGGAGAAACATTTATTTTCTCCTCATTGTTTCTGTTTTCTTGTGTTTTGAGTTGTGCAGCACACATGGAAACAGCAAAAAGTTAATGATTGTTTATGTACAGGAAGGTCTCCCTTCTTGCACATAAACAATCATTTAAAAAAAATGCAGTTTTGCAACTTCTATGTGTGCTGTATTAAGCAGCACACAGAAAAGTTGCAACACAGCATTTCAAGATTGTATTTGTGCAGGAAGGGGGACCTTTCTGTACATAAACAATCTTCCTCTGCAAACAGACACCTTATACTATGGTGCAAGGGTCCCTGCGTAGGCGCTAGGCTGCTAAGTGTAGTGCCAGAGCAGGGGGAAATGCAGAGCTGCCCCATATTTTTATAAATATGGTTCAGCCCTGCGTTTCTGAAGTGACGGAGTGAGGTGTTAAGCCAGGAAGGCTAACACCTCACTCCACCACTTCCCTTATGAATATGCCCCCCAGTTAGGTCAGGAAGTAGACTTATTCACCTGTTTAACAAAAAGCCACCTTTAAGTTTTATTTTAAGTATCAAAAAGATACCACTACTTTTCACCTTCCAGATCATTATAAAAGTTGAGTAAATGGAAAGGGGAGAACACACTCCCAAAGGGAAGTACAGGAACCCCGAAGAAAAATCATTTATTGATCGCACATGCAATGTTTTCTGAACTAACCAAAATGAAGCAGTATATTATCCTACAGGTCTATAATACAACCTCCAAGTGCAAAACCTTACAGCTGCCACGTCAACTCCTGAATTAGGATCTAAGTGTGTGAATATTACGAACAGCATCGTGAAGTTCTTTTGAGTCAACTATAAAAACGGAATTGCCAAATCACTAAAGGACAACCGAGACCTTCCATGGACCGTATCCATGAACTGGAATGTTCAATAACAAGTTATATATGTTTGCATTTCTTTGTGCCCTGTGTCTGAGTTGGATGCTGCCGCACCCATTCACTGTTAACCAACTGTCTGGTCAAATGGAGTCCATTGAAAAACAATCACAGCACTTGCGTAGGTAACTCTCCCATGTCAGTTACAATTAGACGAACCCAAACACTAGCATTTAACATGCACTACACAGTGCCCTTTTACACAACACATGGTATCAGCACATAACCGCTGTGGGCCCTAAGACATCAGCCAGGCTGCGTTATGTCTCTTCACTGATACCTCATGCAGCAGGATCAGACAGACTCTACTTATCCCAAGAGGTAGCCCCTGAAAAATCAAATCAAAATGCCTTCTCCACTTATACCAATGCAGAATCAGGGTAAAAATGGCCTGATAGGTGACCAGCCAAATGGCGTTTTACCTTTTTACAGAGCCTAATGATATACAACCTGAGCTGGATGGAATGGCACCATAGGGGAGGATACTGTTTGGTCCTGCGACTTCCCAGAAAAGAGATTCTTGGAGGAACCAAAACCCCCTACTCAATGCACAAACATATTCTCCCCTACCTCCATTGCAGTTCAAGGGTGGCCCTTAGTATGTCTGGGCAGTCTTCTTCAACACCATGTGCACCCCAGACAAGGGCCGTCCAGCTTGATGATAAGAAGTGAAACGAGTCTGTGAAGGGAGGGTTGAACAAAAGTATAGCTACCCCATGTCAGGAAATCTGGATTACCAAAGTGGGTGGATATACTGGGCTTGAGGGGAAGGAGCAACCCCTAATTGTACAGAAACTTATCCTGCATTTCCCGTGTTTCATAGATAAAGAACGCTTCCCGTGGGCACAGCTTGAAACTGTGGATCATTCCAGATATGTAATGGTGTACCTGCACGCTGATGGCTCATTCAGTATGGTCTGGACTTTGTTCCCTCATAACCATACGCACCTCAACCAAGGTCATTCTCCAAGGAGAACTATCGGATTTGCACCAGTACCCTCTAAGGAAAAAGAAAACCTTGCGGCATCAGGCTTGTGAAAAAAGAACTGTGTATTATTTTGGCTGGACTCTGTACAAGGACATTCCAGAAGAATTCAAACTGTTCTCAGACACATAAGTATTGGCGTGGGGTCCATACCCTTCTACACCACACAGAGGAAAGATACTGCCAGCTGGCTACAAATCACCAGATGCTTAAAATTATGAACAGCACAGTGTACATCCTTAATTTGATCAAGGGAAAAAATGAGAGCAATCTGCCTCATTGTGTTGCGGTATTTCTTAGACTTAATGACCACGAAGGCGGGAGGGGGGTGGGCCAAGATTGATGCATCCTGCAGCACAATTATCCCAGTGAACATCATGTATAATTGGACACTGACTCATGCCATCCAAGCACTGCACCATTTACAAAGAGACATGTGTGAACAGGAAGGTGCACCTGAGCAGAAGTGATTCTCAAATTGGTTCTCTTGGCTTCCCTGGAGGCTTTCTGGTCTGTGCTCATCATTGCTTCCAGTTCTTATTGCGTTCTTGTTTTTGTGTGGGTCCGTGCAATTGGAGATTATCTGCTGTAAAAATGCAATCCTCAAACTGGGTAGAAGGCAAGTATCTAGGATAGTAGTAATTGTCAAAACCGAAGAATAACAGGTCCTCAATAAAGTAACTGTCATTAAGTATGGGTTAGATAGTGTTGTTGAAAATTCAACTAAAGGTGGGGTGTTAATATTGAGAGAGTCGATGTCAGTATGAATAACAATACATTCATGTATAGGAACAAAATCGCATTTCTCTTGACAAATTTGCCCGTTATTAACTCCACGTCAACCCCGATTCAGAAATATGAAGTCAAGTAGGCTCTGCCACCCAGGACTGAGGTAACTGATTGACAGATCACAGGTGGGGTGGTACTTACACAGCAGACAAATGTGAAAACAGAAACTCCACAGATAGGTGCAGCAACACCACAATGGTCCAGGGAGATTGGCCCTAATAAAGCACACATGGCCGGAGAGGTATACATGCTCCCAAAAACAATAAAGTCAGATGACACTTGACATTAGGAACACATAGCCATTCAGGACACAGCACACACAGTACACACAGTGATCATGCCTCCCACATGCCGGACATCTGGACATGTTACCCAATGGTCGCATTGTGTCCGTGCAAGGTCAAGGCCCACTTGAATTCCTCATCAAATACATTAAATTATGGCTCAAAGACAGAAGTTTGCATTCCTTACTAAATAGTATCAGCAGAACAGTTTTATTGCATTCAACATATTGTATAAAATCCATGGCAAATCAACTGCAAGTTGAGACAGTCCTCAGACCCTATACCTGTACCTGTTCTCCGGGCACCCTGTTTAAGTAAAAAAACATCATGTTTTGCCAAACGCCTCTTGTCTCTTGTTTTTTTCAAGATATTTTATGTTCAAACAACAATGGACAAATGGGGCCTAGTCAAATGCTTGACATAGATGCTACTTCCTTTTGAGGTTTTGCACAGGAAGTCAGCAAGGAGGGTAGTCCGGTGGGCCAAGCTAGCCCGTTGTTAAAAAAGGTGTCTAAAAGCTTTGCAGGTATGAACAAAAATGCAGAAGTGCATGGCTTGGTTGAGAGCTTAATCTTACACTTGGCTGTTAATATAAGGAAGCAAAGAGACATTGTGTCGTCCAAAGACTACATAATACTTGATACACAGTACAAAAAAATATTGTCGTCTTTCATTCCTTTTTGAGAAGAGCAATTTTTTCAAAAACTGCGAGCAAGCCAGAACCCTGGAAGAAAAATGGCTGGAAATTAGAGTCCCACTCCCAATCAGAAATTATGGTGGGCCGCCTTCAACTTCCAGGGATGGCAGGGCTGTTGTCTCACAGCAGCCAACACTAGCAACAAGATCAATGGCAATAACCACAACAGTAGGAACTAAAGAATCGGCCTGATCATTGGCTTTGTTTCAAGTGTCAGGGCTTACGTCCAGTGCAAAGGTGAATGAAAAAGAGGTTGAGCAAGTGGCAGCACCAATGACCATTCAGATGATGTTCCAGGACTATGTGGATGACTCAAGAGTGTTCTATGTTGATCAAAACACATTGTTGTATTGGTTTGGGAAGATGCATCAATGGCCAGAGCACAGCAGGCTGGCAATAAAGTATCTGTCTTGTCCAGTAGCTAGTGTGTCTGCTGAGCGTGTGCTGAGTGCAGCTGGGGCAGTTGTCATAGTGAGAAGGACCAGTCTCTCACCTCAAAACATGGATGGAATGATTATGATCAAACTGAACTAACACTTCATAGCACATAATCACTGGAAGAGGAGAATGATTGGTCAAACTCAAGTATGTTAGCTGACCAACCACTGGGGGAACCACCTAGGTTTGAAGACAAACTCAACTTTCCTGACTGAGTGAGCCACTGTAGCATGTTTTATTTATTTATCATCGAACTGCCTTGGAAAGGAAAGGATATATCAAAGGCCTGATCATTGGCCTGATCATTGGCTTCATCCTGGACTCCTCCCTCTCCATGACCAGACAAGTCAACGCCGTCTCCTCGTCTTGTTTCAACATCCTGCGCATGCTACGTAAGATCTTCCGGTGGATCCCCACCGAGACCAGGAAGACGGTCACCCAGGCCCTCGTCACCAGCCGCCTGGACTACGGCAACGCCCTCTACGCCGGAACCACCGCCAAGCTCCAGAAGAGACTCCAGCGGATCCAGAACGCCTCAGCGAGACTCATCCTCGACATCCCCAGACACAGCCACATCTCCAGACACCTGAAAGACCTGCACTGGCTCCTGGTCAACAAGAGAATTACCTTCCGGCTCCTCACCCACGCACACAACCATGGCCCGAGTTACCTCAACAGCCGCCTCAACTTCTACGCTCCCAAACGCCATCTCCGATCGCCAAGTCTCACCCTCGCCGCCGTCCCCCGCATCCGAAGAGCGACAACAGGAGGAAGGTCCTTCTCCCACCTGGCCGCCAAGACCTGGAACTCCCTCCCTCCCGACCTATGCCTGACCCAAGACCACCTCTCCTTCAGGAAGAAGCTCAAGACCTGGCTGTTCGAGCAGTAGCGGAGCCCCCCCCCCAAGCGCCTTGAGACCCTCCGGGTGAGTAGTGCGCGTAACAAATGTCTTGATTGATTGATTGATTGAAAGGGAACCTTATAGATGTGTCTGTCTCATACAGGCGCACCATTTTTAGGCACATGTATGGCCGGATTGGAGCTAGACCAGTGTGCAATTGAGAAGCCTCCTCAATCCCCTCAGGACATTGGAGACAATGTCTGCCTTCTTCCCCTGCCTATCTTTTTTTCTCACCTAGGAAGGCTGCCCCAGAAGATCATTTGATCCACAAGACTGCCAAGTTTCAAAGTGTTGCTTGCATAACAGAAGAGACACAATTGTGTACCTACCACCATACTTGAATTTGAAGAGGTAATTATTGCACCAATGAGTGCTATATAATGGAGTGAAGTAAGTGATGATTTATGTGGTTGCAGACAGTGAGGGAGGATGTTCAGCGAAATTGTAAACTTGATTTCGATGATTTTAAATGTGTTGGGCCTGATGGGTAATCATTTTTCCTGAAGGTGATTGGCACTTTCATGCTCAGCAAGAATTAATTTCAGGGTCCACTCCCTTTTTTCTGGTTCTTCAGAGACCAGGCCATTTACTTTAGTTATAAAGCACAAACCTACACAAAATACTCAAACTCTGTTTCTCTACTTGTTCTTCAAGAATTGACTACATTCTGCTTAGTAATAGTTTACAAGATCGAGTCAAGGAGATTGAATACCTACCATCACATCTTTCAGATCATTCTGGAATCCTATTAAGTATTGACTGCATACAGCCACAGCATATTAGAACTTGGCCATTTGATCGAACAATATTGCTTAAGGGGGAAAAGATTACTTTTCTTCTCACTGAAACTAAGTATTTCTTAGAGAATAACTTAGGTACAGCCGACATCACAATAGTTTGGGACACCTTCAAAGCTTTTAGGAGAGGCTGTATTTCTAATGGAGCAAGTTATAGAAAGACGAAATATGGGGAAGTGACCTTGGCTTTAGAAGCAGAAATGAGGATAATTGAGAGTAAAATGAACAATCAAACCGGTATTGGGCTGAAAGAGGATATGGAAAAGCAGGATCATTTAAAAATAGAGCTGGAGGGTATCCTTCAAGAGAGGCTTATGCGCAGGTGGGAAGCAAGTAAGATCTCCCACTTTGAATATGGTGAAGAGGCAGGCTAACTACTCACCTGGAAAGTTAAAACAGAACAGCTGCGGAACCACATAAAAGAAATAAAACTAGATGATGAGCTATCTAGCCACTTCTCAGACAAAGATATTGGTATGGCTTTTCAGAACTATTTCCAAGATATATAAAAGGAGTCCTCCATAGAGGACAGCGCTAAAGTTTGGTTAGGGGAGACCACTCTATCATGTATTACTCCAAACCAACAAATAGACCTGGAAAGTGCTATCACAGAAGAGGAGGTGAGAAAGGTCATAGCAGCTGGGAAAAGAGGAAAAGCTGCCTCCACCTTTTCTCTCCATCTGGCAGTCTTAAGACTAGACTGAACCAAGGCTTTTGATAAGGGAATTGGGGCTACCTGTCGGAAGTCATGGCAATTTCGTCATACCATCCAGCTTCTATACCAGTCTCCATCAGCTAGATTACTGGTTAATGGAATCTTGACTGACGCATTTAAGATCAACAGGGGAAAGCAACAGGGTTGCCCTCTCCCCCCTATGCTCTTCAACATGTATATAGAGCCTTTCGCACAGAGACTTAGGGAAGATCCCAACATCATCTCTTACAAATATGGAGAGTGGGAAAAGAGGGTGGCCCTGTATGCGGATGACATCCTGATACTGTTGGCAGATTTGGACACAGCTCTCCAGACAGTTATTAAACTGGCAGAGGAATTCGGACAAGTTTCAGGATATGAAATCAACACCAGTAAAACCGAAATAATGGTGTGGAATATCAGAGGTACACAATTCCAGGCCGGTTCCACCATGCGGTATCTGGGGGTCAGAATTGTACAGGATGTAGGGAAAATTGCAGAACTCAATCTAGATCGAGTCTTCAGAGAATGTCAGAAACAGATGAAATCCTGGGCTCACCTCCACTTATCCATCTTGGGGAGGGTTAATTTGGTCAAAATTACAATCTTACCTAAGCTCACATTTCTCTTTAATACAATCCCTCTGTTTTTTGATAAATCTCTGATAGACAAATTCCAACAAGAGGTAAACTCCTTTATCTGGAGGTACAGATCGACTAGATTAGCCAGGAAGAAGCTACAACTAAAGAGAGAGAAAGGGAGACTGGCGCTGCCTGATCTGCAATATTATGCCTGGGCCTTCCAGCTTTCACATTCACGAAATGTTGCTGAAAATGCCCGTTTGTACAGGGGGAGGCGATATGTTCCGGGCCATGTTAAGGGACGCTGGTTTACCAGAAGAAGGAATTATGTTCAAATTTGGGGAACAATTTTTTTAAAAGTTCAAACTTAAGGCCCTCCAGTCGACAGCAAAAAACTGGGCTCGAGTAAGAAAAAAAGTGGGGTTCAACTATTTCTCAAATCTAGCGCAACTCTGGGATTCCCCAGGCTCACCAGAATGCCTCCAGGATAGTTTGACAACACAATTGAGAGATGCCGGGATTACAGTGTGGGGAGATCTGATCAGTGAAGATACTTTTGACTCTTGAGAAGATCTAAGAGAGAGAGTAGGGACAGGTCTTTCTAGATTTAAGTATATCCAGCTAAAAAGATGGGTACAAGCGCAGCTTAGTCGGAACATATCATTTGGTAAGGGCAGTAACCTGGAAAAACAGCTAGTTGTGAGGCCAGTGGGGAAAAGAGAGGTTTCAGTGTGGTATTGGGCAATTGAAGAAGCAGTGGATGGGGTATTTAAGCTTACAGATGAGCTATGGGGGAGCAGATGGACATACAGTGTGATCTTTTATGTCAGTACTCATTTAAAACTCTTTTTGGATTAGTTAAACCTGCCTGGCTGAAGCGGAACCATTTGTTAGGCTCTATCAAGGTGGTTGAAGGTGAATGAGGACAGAGTATAATTTTTTTTTTAAATCAAAAGGAAAAGGAAAAAAAAGTCTGTGAAGGCCAATTGGAGTGTGGCTCAGGAGGGTAGTTTCATTTACACTCCTCCCAACCTTGGGGCATAAGCATTAATAGAATCAAGGTGCCGAAGATGGTCTGATAGAAATAGATTAAAGAGGCAGGGGGCAAGAACACCACCTTGCTTCAGGCCGTTATGGGCCAGATGTAGGTAAATGCATGTTTGCGATTCCTTAATAGCGATTTTTAGGGATTCGCTATTAAGTAATCGCAAAATGCCATGTAGGTAGAAATCGCAATATTTCTCGCGATTCCTTAATATTCCTTAATTGTGATACGCAGATTGAGATTTGCAAACAAGGAATACCTTCCCATTCATTCCTATGGGCCACGAGGAATAGGAATTGTTCCCGTAATTTGTGAGTCACCAAGAGTCACTCGTAAATTGCGGGCGCAATTTCAAGGGTGCCAAGGTTTCAAACGCACACCCTGTTCTACCCCTGAAATGTGCATGTGTGCACATGTGGTGCACATACATGCACTAAGGGCATGAATGTGTGCCACAAGGCACTTAAAAAAAGCAAAAAAGTGATTTTTTAATGGTAATCGCTAATTACTATCAACTTGAAGTTGGTGGTAATTAGTGATTCCTTAAGGCTAAAGTGCACTTTCTTTTGTGCTACTTACATTGCATTTAAGGAATCGAAATTTGTGATTCCTTAAATGCAAGAACAAAATAAGGAATCGCAATTTTGCGATTCGTTATTTTGCTAGTAGATTTCAACTTACCTACATTGCTCGCTGCCAAATAGCGATCGCAAACGCTGAAATTCACAGTTAGCGCTCGCTATTTGGCCACCGACATTTGGCCCTATATGTTCTGATTTTCCTTGATAGGGAACTACCCTCATCCAAACTGACTTTAACCCGGGTGTCCGTATACAAACGGATGATAGCCTCCAACAATTTCCCTGGGGTGCCCCATCCAAGCAGTTTTTTCCATAGTAAATTTTGAGGCACTGAATCAAAGGCTGCCTTTAAATCAATGAAAGCAATGTATAGGTGTTGCTTTTTCAAGAAAGTTTGCTCAGCAAGTAAGGTGAGTGCATGCAGGTTGGTGGTAGTAGACTGGTCCTTCTGAAAACCGGTTTGGTTAAATATTAAGATGCTCTCCTGTGTTGTCCACTTTTCCAATTATTTCAACAAGATGGAGGCAAAGACTTTTGCATCAACATCAGTCAATGCAATTAGACAATAATTAGCTGGATTATCTACCAAACCACTTTTATAAATAATTCAGAAAAGGGGGTGGTGATGAACAGAGTGTCTGAATTAAGCAGACCACTCTTACCCAGTCCAAAGATCAGGGCTTGATCCATCACCGTTATTTATCTCACTGCCCCATCCCAGCTCAGAACCTGGCTATATGCAAATTAGTCTGTCCCTGGCCCAGTGCATCATGGGAACAGGGCAGACCAAACTACCAAGCCAATTCTTCACCAGAAAGGAGACAAGCTACCGGGGACCGGTTTCTGGCATTTCAGCCTCTTCGGCCCGGCTTGCTTGAATCCTGATGGAGCAGTGAGAAAGGGACTCATGTCTGAGTATACCCTGCCACACCTATAGTGGCCAAAAACGATTCAGAAAAGGGGGTGGTGATGAACAGAGTGTCTGAATTAAGCAGACCACTCTTACCCAGTCCAAAGATCAGGGCTTGATCCATCACCGTTATTTATCTCACTGCCCCATCCCAGCTCAGAACCTGGCTATATGCAAATTAGTCTGTCCCTGGCCCAGTGCATCATGGGAACAGGGCAGACCAAACTACCAAGCCAATTCTTCACCAGAAAGGAGACAAGCTACCGGGGACCGGTTTCTGGCATTTCAGCCTCTTCGGCCCGGCTTGCTTGAATCCTGATGGAGCAGTGAGAAAGGGACTCATGTCTGAGTATACCCTGCCACACCTATAGTGGCCAAAAACGATTCAGAAAAGGGGGTGGTGATGAACAGAGTGTCTGAATTAAGCAGACCACTCTTACCCAGTCCAAAGATCAGGGCTTGATCCATCACCGTTATTTATCTCACTGCCCCATCCCAGCTCAGAACCTGGCTATATGCAAATTAGTCTGTCCCTGGCCCAGTGCATCATGGGAACAGGGCAGACCAAACTACCAAGCCAATTCTTCACCAGAAAGGAGACAAGCTACCGGGGACCGGTTTCTGGCATTTCAGCCTCTTCGGCCCGGCTTGCTTGAATCCTGATGGAGCAGTGAGAAAGGGACTCATGTCTGAGTATACCCTGCCACACCTATAGTGGCCAAAAACGATTCAGAAAAGGGGGTGGTGATGAACAGAGTGTCTGAATTAAGCAGACCACTCTTACCCAGTCCAAAGATCAGGGCTTGATCCATCACCGTTATTTATCTCACTGCCCCATCCCAGCTCAGAACCTGGCTATATGCAAATTAGTCTGTCCCTGGCCCAGTGCATCATGGGAACAGGGCAGACCAAACTACCAAGCCAATTCTTCACCAGAAAGGAGACAAGCTACCGGGGACCGGTTTCTGGCATTTCAGCCTCTTCGGCCCGGCTTGCTTGAATCCTGATGGAGCAGTGAGAAAGGGACTCATGTCTGAGTATACCCTGCCACACCTATAGTGGCCAAAAACGATTCAGAAAAGGGGGTGGTGATGAACAGAGTGTCTGAATTAAGCAGACCACTCTTACCCAGTCCAAAGATCAGGGCTTGATCCATCACCGTTATTTATCTCACTGCCCCATCCCAGCTCAGAACCTGGCTATATGCAAATTAGTCTGTCCCTGGCCCAGTGCATCATGGGAACAGGGCAGACCAAACTACCAAGCCAATTCTTCACCAGAAAGGAGACAAGCTACCGCGGACCGGTTTCTGGCATTTCAGCCTCTTCGGCCCGGCTTGCTTGAATCCTGATGGAGCAGTGAGAAAGGGACTCATGTCTGAGTATACCCTGCCACACCTATAGTGGCCAAAAACGATTCAGAATGTGAGTCCCTTGCTCATTGCACCATCAGGATTCAAGCAAGCCGGGCCGACGACGGCTGTAATGCCAGAAACCGGTCCCCGGAAGCTTGTTTCCTTCCCAGTATAAGAATTGGCTTGGTAGTTTGGTTTGCCCTGTTCCCATCATGCACTGGGACAGGAACAGACTAATTTGCATGTAGCCAGGTTCTGAGCTGGGATGGTGCAGTGAGCTATAAAACGGTGATGGATCAAGCCCTGATCTTTGGACTGGGTAAGAGTGGTCTGCTTAATTCAGACACTCTGTTCATCACCACCCCCTTTTCTGAATCAATTTGTCCACCATAAGCGTGGAAGGGTATACTCAGATGTGAGTCCCTTGCTCATTGCACCATCAGGATTCAAGCAAGCCGGGCCGACGACGGCTGTTATGCCAGAAACCGGTCCCCGGAAGCTTGTTTCCTTCCCAGTATAAGAATTGGCTTGGTAGTTTGGTTTGCCCTGTTCCCATCATGCACTGGGACAGGAACAGACTAATTTGCATGTAGCCAGGTTCTGAGCTGGGATGGTGCAGTGAGCTAAAAAACGGTGATGGATCAAGCCCTGATCTTTGGACTGGGTAAGAGTGGTCTGCTTAATTCAGACACTCTGTTCATCACCACCCCCTTTTCTGAATCAATTTGTCCACCATAAGCGTGGAAGGGTATACTCAGATGTGAGTCCCTTGCTCATTGCACCATCAGGATTCAAGCAAGCCGGGCCGACGACGGCTGTAATGCCAGAAACCGGTCCCCGGAAGCTTGTTTCCTTCCCAGTATAAGAATTGGCTTGGTAGTTTGGTTTGCCCTGTTCCCATCATGCACTGGGACAGGAACAGACTAATTTGCATGTAGCCAGGTTCTGAGCTGGGATGGTGCAGTGAGCTAAAAAACGGTGATGGATCAAGCCCTGATCTTTGGACTGGGTAAGAGTGGTCTGCTTAATTCAGACACTCTGTTCATCACCACCCCCTTTTCTGAATCAATTTGTCCACCATAAGCGTGGAAGGGTATACTCAGATGTGAGTCCCTTGCTCATTGCACCATCAGGATTCAAGCAAGCCGGGCCGACGACGGCTGTAATGCCAGAAACCGGTCCCCGGAAGCTTGTTTCCTTCCCAGTATAAGAATTGGCTTGGTAGTTTGGTTTGCCCTGTTCCCATCATGCACTGGGACAGGAACAGACTAATTTGCATGTAGCCAGGTTCTGAGCTGGGATGGTGCAGTGAGCTAAAAAACGGTGATGGATCAAGCCCTGATCTTTGGACTGGGTAAGAGTGGTCTGCTTAATTCAGACACTCTGTTCATCACCACCCCCTTTTCTGAATCAATTTGTCCACCATAAGCGTGGAAGGGTATACTCAGATGTGAGTCCCTTGCTCATTGCACCATCAGGATTCAAGCAAGCCGGGCCGACGACGGCTGTAATGCCAGAAACCGGTCCCCGGAAGCTTGTTTCCTTCCCAGTATAAGAATTGGCTTGGTAGTTTGGTTTGCCCTGTTCCCATCATGCACTGGGACAGGAACAGACTAATTTGCATGTAGCCAGGTTCTGAGCTGGGATGGTGCAGTGAGCTAAAAAACGGTGATGGATCAAGCCCTGATCTTTGGACTGGGTAAGAGTGGTCTGCTTAATTCAGACACTCTGTTCATCACCACCCCCTTTTCTGAATCACTTTGTCCACCATAAGCGTGGAAGGGTATACTCAGATGTGAGTCCCTTGCTCATTGCACCATCAGGATTCAAGCAAGCCGGGCCGACGACGGCTGTAATGCCAGAAACCGGTCCCCGGAAGCTTGTTTCCTTCCCAGTATAAGAATTGGCTTGGTAGTTTGGTTTGCCCTGTTCCCATCATGCACTGGGACAGGAACAGACTAATTTGCATGTAGCCAGGTTCTGAGCTGGGATGGTGCAGTGAGCTTAAAAACGGTGATGGATCAAGCCCTGATCTTTGGACTGGGTAAGAGTGGTCTGCTTAATTCAGACACTCTGTTCATCACCACCCCCTTTTCTGAATCACTTTTATAAATAGGCTGCAATATGCTACCTTGCTATGATGTTGGAACAATTTCCAATGTCAATGCTTCATTGAACAATTTATACAATATTCCAGCCCACATATCAACATTGGCACTGAACAGGGCATTAGGCAGCCCATCAGGACCAGGAGCACCATTTGCGCGAAGCCCAGGTAGTAAAGTCAATATTTGATTACAACTTATGCGTTCTAATTTAAAATTCAAGGTAATGCTTGAATTGCTATGGTATTCATCCCCTGGCACTCACCACTCTCCCTATCGATAGTTAATATACTGTTTTCCCCATACCCAATGCAAATATTTGGTTGGTTTATCGCCTGATCTGTTGTACCATACAGATTGGTACTAAAAGTTACCCAGCTGATTTCCAAAATATTTACACAAAATGCCCTGAAGCCTCCCCTTTCCAGCTTGTTAATTACTGCTCAGAATCTTTGTGCAATATTTTGTTTAGAAGCAGATAATAAACTATTCCAAAGCTCTATTTGATAGTTCGATTTCGCCTTCCGGACTTCTTGTCTATAAGCTTTTTTAAGTTTCTTCAAATGTTCTTTATATGCAGAATAGGACTGATGAAATATATGAGCATATGCCTCTTGAATAGCTCTATTAAGTGATTTCTTTATCTTAAGTAACTTTGAAGTATAGCATATGTTTGAGGATTTTAATGGCTTACATACTTTTCTAACCTGTTGGGCTGCAAATTTACCCACCGGAGACGTTGTAATAGAGTTCCATTTATTAATCATATTGGCATCCCCTGGCTCACTCAGGTCACTTTCTATTATTAATGTTTTAGCAGGTTGTATGATTTCCTTTTATTTAGCAATATGCCAGACTAACCTCTTCAGGTAATATGATGTATGAACCATGTTTGGAAGTTCGTTCTCTCTAGGGTAGCACATCACTAAAAAGTTAAATGTAACAATCTGGGGGTTATGATCACTTTCGAGCCGAGGGATTACCGTATATTGACACAGTTTGGGGCTTAAATTAACTGAAATAAATGTGTAGTGAATATTTGAACCCTGTTTAGAATTTTTAAACGTAGGTACGAATCTAGATTTTTAACTGACTAAGCCCTGCCTCCAACATAATGTCACAACACTTGTTTGCCAATTTGCCAATTCAATTAGTATTTATTATGATATAGAATTCCGAAGAATTCCACATAAAGTACATAAATAAAACATCATTCATTAGATACAGAAATGCGAAGTAAGAATACAAGTACAATTTTATACTAAAAAACAACGAATAAAAAGAGGACATTTTCCTACAGTAGATTAGACTATACAGTGGGCTATGTCATATCAATGCAAAAGATCTTTTTTCAATTAAAACAAAATATGGACTGTCAGGAGAACCTATTTTAAAAAGATTACACAGAAGAGTTAATTACAATCATAATTGGGTCTAAGGGAAAGGGAAAAAGTACCCATCATACAAAGTGCAGTGCTCTAGGCAATTTCCGAAGGGGTGCCTACCAAAAGCTCCCCTACAAAAAGTGCAAGTGCATTGTGCAATCTTTTCGGGCAAATGCCTCCCTCCCTCCCCTAGCAACAGTATATTTGAATTAACATCGAGAAATGATAAGTACTCGAGTCACTTAAATAAACAACTTTCCATTAAAACACACTATAGGCCATCAAGAGTACCTGATTTTAAAAAAGTACACAGACGAAACAATGCCAGATATAATCCGAATTTAGGAAAAGGGGAAAAGCACTATATTGACATAGAAAAGTGCAAATGCTCTGTGCAAAATTTGGAGGAGTTATTACCAACTCTCCCCTAGCAGCTATACAAACATTTTAACCCTAGACTATTAAAAACAACTATTTACATATCATACAAAAAGTGCAAGTGCTCAGTGCAATTTCAATTAACAGATATAGCAGCAATATAGATGAGTTACCATTTAACTATTTCAAACTTTCAACTCACTTAAAATATTTCAATCCTAATAAATATTTAAAAATTCTTTAAAGAACCGAAAGATTTTAACACACATCAGTTCAGACGGAGGGGACAGAAGACAATTCCGGCCTGTTCGGCTGATGAGATGTTATACTTTAAAAAGGCAATCCTTAAATATCTTCGTTGTATTGAGTGGAGTGCGGGACACACAATCAAAACATGATTCAGATCTTTTATTCCGCAATTACACAAATGACAATATCTTTCATTTTTGGGAATACCCTCCCAGGCACCTGTTACAATTCTTAGGGGTAATAAATTCATTCTTATCAGCAGAATAACCCTACGAACACCGTGTTCCAGGTTCCAGAGAACATATGGCTGTTTTTTTTTACAATAGATCTCCCTACAATGCAGTCCTTCCTCCCATTCAATGAACATAGTATCAGATCTCTTTCGCGAGAGACCACATAAATTGACTTCTTAATTATCTGCTTTAACGAGGTTTTACATAAAGCTGCTGCTCCTTTCTTATCTAGACCAAACATACTTAAAGCCTTTATATAATTTCTAAAAATAGCGCTTTTCCCCTTCATATATATAAATATTTCCCTGTGCAATGCTGCCCTCAATAAGTTTTCGGGCCATTAATCAAAGCATTGCACCATCTTAGAGAGGCAGCCATTGATAACACATATGTTGACAGAAGACCAAATTCGAGCCTAAGTGCCACAATTGGGGCAGCATAATTCAAATTACATATTTGGCGCCAGATCTTTCCTTCCACTTTCTCGAATTTGGCCCATTCACACTCATCTACTGTTTCACTAGCATAATTCAACGTCGGCGGTATTTTTATTTTAAACAAAATTAAACACCGAAATGATGTGGGAAAAATGTCTTTTCCCACAATGCATATACAGGCGATTAATTGCAGACGCTTGTGAAATTGCTTTCCCTTTACAATGGTCCATATGTCTGCCAGCAGAACACTTATTTGAGAAGATTTTTCCTAAATATGCATAAAATTTCACAACTTCAAGTTTTTCCCTTTCCAAAAACCAACTCAAATTTTTTCTCACCTTACACCCTTGATAGCTAAAAATCATAACTTTACTCTTTAAAATGTTTATTTTAAAAAAATGCTCCTCTGTGTACTTAACCAGCTCTCTCAATCTTCTTTGCAGCCCCATTGGCGTTAAATCCATTATTATTGCATCATCTGCATACAACAAACAATTTAATTTAAGAGGACCTAATTGGGGAGGATCACCTTTACTCCGTCCCACACTACTCGGCAGGTCATTGATATAAATAGAAAAGAGTAAAGGTGCCAAAAGGCACCCCTGCTTTAGCCCATTGTAAGTACATATTTTTCTAGATAGGCCTTGGGATCCCCCCAATAAAACTTGTGTCCACATAGAGGAATGAAGTGCAATTATTAGTCTTAAAAGATTCCCTGGGATCCCCATTGTCACCAATTTCCTCCACAGCGTCCCCCTATCGACCCTATCGAACGCTGTGGAGAAATCTATAAAGGCGGTGTACAACGGGATCCCTCTGCCCACCGGATATTTTTCAATTAAAGTTTGTAAAACAGAAATATTATCCAGAGTGCCACTATTCTTGCGGAATCCTGTTTGTTCCAGAGGTATATGATTGTTTCCAAATGCCCACTCTCGCAAGTGGCCAAGAATACTCTTTGCAAACAGTTTCCCCGTTGCATCTAAAAGAGAAATTTGTCTGAAACTAGATGGGGAATTTCTTGGGCCCTTCTTATATAATGGAACCAAAATACTTCCCCTCCAGGAATACGGGATTTTACCAGTGTCATAACAATGAGCAAACAACGGGTATCAAAATTTTGCCCAATCTTCACAGTCCTGTTTTATTATGGCTACTGGAACATCATCTGGTCCCATTGCCCTAGAGTATCTTGACCCCTTAATTTAATCCACAATTTCCAATTCTGTTGGTTCTCCTACGTCAACCCCCGATTCCGAGTTTTTAAGAGCCCCCTCAAACTGATCTGCTAATTGATTAGGAGCATACAGTTGAGAGATATAACTAGACCATTCAGATTCGGAAATTAAAATGGGTTGTGATTTTTCTCTACCATCACAAAACTTCGCTATCAATGCCCAGTACTTTCTGGTATCCCCTGATAAGGACACTTCACGAAGGGTTACCCATTTTTCATCTTCAACTTTCCTCTGATCTGATACTTTCTTTCTATTCCGTGCCTGTTTTAGTCTATTAATCTCTCTCCGATTTTTTAAACTAGGGGCTTTAAATTCGAGTCTAATCAACTCGTTAATCACCTTATTCAGTTTTTTGATTTCCCATGATATCAATACTATAGGGGAGGTTCTCGTATCTTTTTTATTTCTTCCCAAATTTCTAATTGCTGCCAAAACTCTCTCATACCTCACAATCGGAGACTCCAGATTAGGCCTAAATGCGATATTCTTAAACACCCTCTGGAAGTTCGGAAGTGCCTTGTATGACCAGTAAGTTCGCCCATTGTTTCGGGTATAGGTGACATTTTCCTTCCTCCGATTCCAGAGTTCGGGCTTCTCTGTGTTAATAACCATCTGTACCACTAAGATGTTATGGTCACTTATTGTAGAGGGGAGCACCTTAAACTGTGTACACGCACTGAACAGTTAAATGGAAACTGCCATATAATCAATAACGGTCTGACTGTAGGTTCCATTGAAGGTATAAGATGCAGGTGAATCCTCAGGAAATCTGCCATTTAAAAATATTAAATCAAGATTCCTAAGGTTTTGCAAGAGAGAAAGGCCTCGTTTATCAGATTTTAACAGGGCCGGAAATACAGGTTCAGGAATAGCCCACACCTCCTCCAAATCCGTATTAGAGTAGACCATAGCAGCACTATTATTTATTTTAGCGTTAAAATCCCCTACCATCAATATACGTGCATTTTCTTCCGTGTTGCACAAACTTTGCGCGAAACTGCAGATGGAGTCAACCAATGAATTAGATGCCCTCCCTGGGGGGATGTACACATTTACCAAAAAGAGAAACTTTACATGCCCTAAGTTATCATTTCCTAATTTCAGTTTTGCACAAATACAACAATTTGAGGGGTGTTTGTATATCACGGGGTCCCATGCTATATTGCAACTAAGTAAAATAGCCAAGCCACCACTTGCGTGCCCTTTTGTGGATTTTTTTGCTAAACTGCAAAACAGATAAAAACTCTTTAGCTGGAACTCTTCCATAGACCATGTCTCTTGAAGACAGATGATCATGGGGTTTATATCAACCAATAATTTGAGCTTATGACAAGATTTTCCTAGCCCCGCCACGTTCCATGATATAATTTTCCCCACTTGGCTAGCCCCGTTCCACGGACTTAATGTTTTTACCCCATTCAAGGTACCAGCAACCCAACTCCATTTTGTCACCTCATCATCCCCATCAGCACTGGGTGCCTCCTGAACCTCTGGTGTTGGGAGTCTAATTTCTCTTACTCCTGTTTTACTTCCTACCGCTATTTCAATGTCTTCAAACTTTACATGTGCATTTTCATCCATGTACGCAGTACACCTCCTCCCTCACACGTGATAACGTGCTCCAGATTTTTTAATCAGAGTTTTATATGGGACAACACTTGGTAAGATGTCTATTCCTCTTTTCCTAAAACTATCAATATTTGCTAAAACAAGGGCTGACACGATACCTGAGGAAAAAGTGGCTATAGTACAAGGGGGGGAGCTCCTCCAATCTAAATACACCAATTCAATATCTTTAGTGGTGATTAACCCCAAATCCTCTATTTCAGAGATAAGTCTAAGGAGGGCACTTCTATTCAGTAACATTGGTTCAGCCTCGAAAAGAGAACTAAAAATTAAAACCTTGTTCGCTAGCCTGGCACCTATATCAGTGTCCGTAGTTATGTTCATGCCTAATTGATCCGTAGGTAAAATACATTTTGGCTTACCCCCACTATTGTTATCTACCGACATTATTCTCGAACCCACACCCGTGTCCTGACCAGATACTACACTCGATGAGGGGAGAACAGACCCACTGGGGTGTTGGAATACACCTCCTGAGGCACCACTAAGGTCTATTACGGGACTGTTTGATTTGACCAACTCTCTCCCTGGACCAAGGTCACTCCATAAGCCAATAATTTGATCACTCGCTTCCTTACCCTCTTGAGACAAGGGGGAATTCAGTTCCATAGTTGAACTATTATATTGAGGATCATTTTCCTGCCCATAACTTTGTCTCTCCTCCAATATGGGTTGCACCACGGACCTTGTATATTTTCCAATGGAGGGGGATATGTAACTAGTTCCTATTTCATTTTCAGGATGGAACCGCAGTTTTTTCTGTTTACGTTTTGGTAACCGACGGTTCTTCATATTACTTTTCTTCCCCCTACGGCCACTTTTAGTATTTCCTTTCCTCGCGGAAGAGGCCTCCCCCACAGTTAGACTAACTGAGGGATTGCATAAATCGTCAGATGGATGTGGACTTAGATCTTTTGAAGTGATTTTATTAAAAATTGGGAAAAGACGTACTGGTTTTAAAGCTGAGGAAACCTCTATCTTTAACTTTTCCCTAGAAGTAGGAACCTTGTCGCATTCCTTAAGATTAGAATAAGGTAAATCGGCACTTTTCTCCTTTCAGGGGAGCCTCTTTCGGAACTATCAATAGGCTCTTTTAGACCCCCACCACTAAATTTATACCAATATTATGTACCCCACTATATACTTGATCAACTTGACCGGATACTGGAGGAGCCTTTTCGGGGATTAGTGGGGCTTGTTTACACTGTGTAAGATCTTGAACCCCTATCAGTATACGTGAAAGGACTTCCAGTATATGATCAGAGTTTAAAGTACTTTTCTCCAACAGAGACAGAATTGCGGACATGATTTTCTCCAATTTCAACAAGAATTCTAAGAACCCCCCATTACCAACCATTTTCACTCATATTCAGAGAGTTCAAAGAGTTTACTGCACATTTGTCCTCCGCCGCTGAAACTCCCAATATCTTTTCAACTGAAAGATCTAATAAATCACCAGCCAAAGATAGATTAGTAGGTGTACTACTGTACATGGCTGGCATATGTGTTTAAGCTCCTATTTAAGGCGGGAGCACATGAATATCCGGAGACAATACTAAATCCGTCTCCGGAATCCCCGTTTTTTTCAACTGCTTGATTCGTTCTGCGTTCTTTTCTATTTGAACAGCAATATCCGGTAATGTAAGATCCTCCAGTTTAGACTGCCCGGAGTTAAGGCTGGTTCCCAACCGCCGGTCCATCCTAGGCAAAGGATCAGTTCCTGTTAGATCAACGCCGATCTCGGAGTCATTTTTGTATTGTCCATAAGGGTTACCAGATCTGCTAGTGGGGATAATAAAATAACCTCCTTTTTTTCTGTGATCATCTCCCGGGGGTTACCATCTTCCTCCACCCACAACACAGCAGCTTCGGTTTCCATTTCCGTGGTATTACCCTCCCTTTCTGTTTGACATAAATCCACTTTCCTTGGGGAAAGTACCGCTCCAGAATCACCTTCATTGTTCTGACATATGATTATGGCAGGGTAAAGCACCTCTGATTTCATAGATTTGCACTCAACTCTAATCCCGGATGCTACTTGCGTGTCCTTTAGTTCTTCACCTGACCTCTCCACATTCTCCTCATCTATTGAGCCTTTTCCGCGCTTCGAACTTCTTATCCCTTTTGAGAACATTGTCAGCACCGATGGATAGGACTTAATAAGTGCGAGATGCTCACCGTTTCTCCGACGGCGAATGGTTTTCTGTGGCTTCAAGGAGCTTTTATCTTTCAACTTACTACCTCCCTGGTTCACCGCTGAATTCCCTTTTGATTGTGAGCGTAAAACCCTATCTGGCATTACCATTGCATAAGAGATAGCTTGCTCTTAATGCTTTTCAGTCATTAAGGTCTGGGGAATGGAGGAAAGGAGATAGGAGAATGGAGATATACAGACAGGCCTGGCACACCTAACCTTCAGCAACTCCTACTACCTTCAAAATCCAACCATTCCCACCAAGACTTTAATCTTTTGTTTTTGTTTATTCCTGCTGCGACTATATTTTTCAATAGGATTCACCTGTTCCTGTGCCTATGTGGTCAGTCACGCCTGTGTCTCAAGTAGCTCCACCAGCTCCAATAGTTCCACGTACTCCACACACTCCTACCACAGTTGAGACACACTTAGAGCCTACAAAAGCCACTTGTTCTAAGCCACGGCCGCCACATCAACTACGGCACGTCCTGCTGCACTCGGGGTTCACCCGGGCATCACTCAGGCTTTGCTCCTTCAGCCTCACACCCTCCGCTCAGCTCCAGATGGCTCGCCTCTCTCTCGTTGCAGCTGTGCTCACTCTTCCACAGGTCCTCGAGGACCGAAAGTGAGCTTTACTTGTGGCTTGTGACTTATAAGTCAGCTGTGCGCCACTTGCATCACTCCCACATCGGCCCACTGCAAGTCACAAAATCCGCCCAACAATCCAGCGCAGTCCACCACAGCCGTGGAGGGGGAGCACTAGCGCTGTGCTTGCCAATTTTACCGGGGTTTTTAAGCCTTTTCCTCGGAGTCTCCGGGCTGCCTCTGCTTTCTCCTCGGTGTAAAACTCCGTCAGCCTCCTTTAACTTTACACCTGCTCCAACTTGCACCAGCTCACAGCGCCCGATACCTTAACTTTTCCCAGCATGGGGGGGATGCACAGGAATAGGCTCCGGCTCGGCTCGGGTCCCGGCTCCGACTCCCCACCAGGTCCCGTCCAGTCCCGTCCGACCGCTGCCAGTCCAATCGCCTCAGCCTCGGCCTCTGCCTAATCGCCGCGCCCGCCTTAACCTCCGCGGGGGTGCCTTCAGTATTTCGACATTTCAGCCGAAATTCAGCCGAAACTGCGGGCTTTCTTTTTTCAGACACCACAGCGTCCAGCGTCCGTTTGCAGTTCCATTAGCCTTACGATTTACTGAGGAAAACGGAATTAAATGCAAATTTAAATCTCCTGAAACTATAAGGCCTGCTTCAGGGTGTTGGATTATTAATGTATTAAGGATATCTCACAAGATATACAGCTAACTCAACTTAAGGTTTTTGACACTTAAATACACATTGAGTATAATTAGACTAGATTTAGTGTCATTTACCACAAGACATTGTAACCAACCCAGATCAAAATCCACCACTTCTACCTCAAGATTTAAGTGAGCTGCAATGTACCACAAAAGACCACACTTTGCACATCCTGGTTTATTAGTTCGAACTGCCAGGAGACTATATTCATTATATCCAAGCAAGGGGTTCGCACCAAGTTTCTTGAAATAATAAAATTGTAAAAGAGTTTTAAAACAATATTGTATCTAGGTCAGACAGTAGATGGTTCAACCCATGAACGTTCCAGGAGCATAGTCGTATTTGCATAGCATTAACTTCTGTTGTTAAGGACATTCAATTTCTATCTCCTTGGGGCGCCTTCGCCAGAGTAGCTGGAAGCCAAGACCAATCCTCCATTTGTACATTATTTTTAGTTAGCCACTCACAAAATCGACCCCCTGTTTGTGAATTGGTGATCAACAGGCCAGAACTGCAAGATTGATTAACGGATGGTCTTGATGCACCCCTAAGTACTGGATTTGGCTTCTCACTATCGTCCGTTATTCTTTCCTTTTCCACCTTCAGCGCCAATGCCTCCAGAATAGGGGCTAATGTAGACGGGACCAATTCGCAAACTTAATGCCACATTCTATAAAATACAGACTTGATTCTAATATTTTGGTCACAATATCATTTATTGTAGATTCTCTTTTAGTAGATTCTCGAAGAGAGTTTGGCTATATTTGTTTAAACTGCACTGACACCAAGTCTGTGGTTTTAATAGAGGATAATTCAAGAATGGTAGATGTTATTTTCAGTATTAGGCTCCGGTTAAGACTATCATGAGACCCCTGAGATTCATACAAGGGATGCATTACTCGTTGTTATCCTGATTTTTTGTACTATTATCCTATCTGCAACATATGGAGTTTGGTCGGCCTGGTTTACTATCTTTAGCTAAAGTGGTGTTTGGAAATATTTCTGGTGAAGATAGACTCTGGGTGACAATGGGCTCTAACAATACTGCAAAACTTGGCCTATTTACGGTATGAGTTGTTTTATCTTCAGACCGGAGCCTAATCTCCTGAGGCTTACTGTCATATCTAGTCACCTCTCCCTTACTAATGTCTACTATATCCAGCTTCATTATGCCACTAGCCGTGAAAACGTAATTTTTTCTAACAACTGCAGGTGCCTGGGCCTTACACCTCAAAAGCATAAATAAATCCGAAGAAGATTCTTCACCCTTTTGGGCACTGTCCTGAATTGGACATTTCCTATTAGCTTGTTTAAAAATGGGATAACATTCCTTAGGTTTCGCTGATGTAACTACTGAAGCAACTGATTTCTCAGTCTTATTCCGAGATTTCAGCAGCCTTTTTTTTTCTTGCCCTTTTGTGTAGTGGGGGCAATCATTGAAACTATTAAGACTATCCTCAGAGTTTGAGCAAGGCGATTTGGCAGTCGGTGCTGACTTGATTTCCTTGACACCCTGGGGATCATGACTTTCATTAATTTGTGTGTCTACGCCCAGACTGACCTCAACCTCCCCCCAAAGCCTCCTCTGGTACCCTAAAATTATCATGACACGCATTTGCCTAGAGTTGTTGCTGCTTTGCTTTCACTCTAGATAGACTGACCCCAATTTCCTATGACAAACTGGAGAACCATCCAGGAGTGGGTTCCCAGCTGTGTTTTTGACTTTGTCAACACGTGTTCCTACTATTTTAGGGAGCTTGGACATCTTATCCAAAATGAAGAACATGTGCATGCTATTAATTGATAATTAACCTCAGTATGGGCCTTAACCACCAAACCTGTCAATTTTTATAATTTTGTGTTAATACCCGCCACAATAACTGCTAGTGTGTTTAGAAGTTCCACTTGTATTTCAAGCATATTTGAATGCATATCAAGAGCAGTAGTTATAGCATTCATTGTATTTAGCATACTTTTCCACACACCAATATTATCATTGCTTTTATACAATGTAAAGTGCTCATCAGGAATAGGTGGAACATCATATTTGAACTTAGAACTCTGAGTGCCAAATGTATGGCTAATTCGAAGATACCTGAACTGGGCAGAGCTTTGATGACTTTGAGAAATAGAATGGGTGGAATAAATTGGTCAATGAAGGATGTATGTTTTTATTTGGGAAATGCAATAGGGTCTCATACTAATTTCCTGCCATCCTGCACTGTCATGGAAACGTCTGGTTTAAAATGAATGATAACGCAACAAAACATTGGGTGATGAGAGCTCCATGACCATGGCCACTCTCTTGTTTTACTATTTAAGCATGAGCAAGAAAAAGAAAACCTTCCCAACAAACATGCACAGAGAAAAATTGCTTACTTGGGCCTGCGATTCTCACAGTAGAGAACTTAAAATCTGTTCTCTTAGTCCACTAATAGACTACTAATACACACAGGAGGAAGTCAGCTACAGAAACATGAAATATAGAATAAAAAAGGATAATGCAGGGCTAACAAGAATTTAACAAACATTAGCTATGAGAGAAGTTGAAACAAGCATTAGCCAAACCAATAGGTTTCACGTTTGCAAGAGTTAGAGCTATTGGCGTTGTAAATGACAATGACAATGTCTTTTGCCCGTGTGTTATGAAGTGGAGTTGATGTAGGTGGTGTGGAGTTGAATTATGTGGGTTGGATTGGAATTGTTAGTTGTGCAATTGTGGGGCATGGTGTGCAGTGGGATTATGTGGATAGTAATTATGTGGTAATGTGTGTAGTGGAATTGTGTGGAGTGAGATTGTGTGTTATGGAGTAAAATTATGTGGAATTGTATTTTGAGTTGTCTGGTGGTATGCAGTGGAGTTTAATTATGTGGTGTGCGGCTCAATCTTGTGGCATGATGTGGAATTCTGTGGTAGGCATTGGACGTAAGTGGTGTGTTGAGTAATTGTGTTGCTGTGTTGAAGTATGTGGTCTGGTGTAAAATTATACGGTGTGGCATTGCGAACACAGACCTGTAGGTGATCTAGAGTGGCAGGGGAAGAGCTCTCTCCACAGACTTCCGATACTGAGGCATGACTTGTTCTGCTATAGCTGAGTTGGGGGATAGAAGCACACACTGTGTAAAAAGGATGGATGTCAAGACCCTCCACAAGAAACGTCACAGATTGGTTGAACAAACCCATACCTTCACATGAAAACTACATGAGAGGTAGGAGAGAAAGGCACCCCAGAATGAGTACCATATGGGAACTCCCCAGCAGCTGGTGCACTGGAGGTGAATACTGGTTACCCTGGCAGCCCTAATGAAGTTGCATAAATAGGCGGCAACGAAACATGTCAGCTTTTGGTTCATGAAAATGGCTGAAAATAAACCATTTTTTAATTGAGGGGTTCACAGCATCAAATAAAATTAAATTGAGCTATACCTCATTTAAATTTTCAGAATTGCTTTTCTTTTCTCAAGAGGACCATCAGGCCCTTGAATGACATAAGCACTGACAGTGCATTTACACATGTTCTTTCACAGTTTTTTTCTCACCTCTGAGAATACTATTTTCTTTTCTTTCCGGGTAAAAAGTGACTGATGATGAAAAGTTGGTGAGCAAGTGAGTACCAACCAGCAAGCCCCCTTGGTGTTACTACCTTGAGACACCTTCTTACTTTTCTCACACTTTTTCACAATCTTTGGATGGACACAAAAAACTTTCCCTTGTTTTTGAGGTGTGGTGTAGTGACGTTTCTTTCGAAATTGAACAATTAGACACTAGGCTAATGGTAATGTGCTGTGCCTTGGAGGAATTTTGACATTTCTTATAAACTCCTCTGATGTCTTCTTAATAGATATAGTTGTTCAGATTTGGTTAGGTCTACTTTTGTTTGTAGATTGCTGAGTGGGAGGCGACCTGACTGTATACCCTCTTGTGCTCCTTTTGTGTTTATGGTATATACATCTGAAACCTGATCTGCAGATGGTGGTGCTAGTGACAATAGAAATTGTTTCTACCCATGCACACTTCTTTTTCATGAAATTTGTCACTATGAAAGCTTTCCAGTGTACATATACTGATGCTATTTAATTTCATTTACTGAATACGAGGTCAAGCAGGACACATTTCCTGGAATTACTGTATTTATTCTGTCCAAATGGCAATTCACTCTTTCCTTCTTTCTAGGTAGGTATACCTTTACACACCTATCCATTCTTCAATGAAGTTTTGAGCCATATCAGTTAAAAAAAAAAGAAAGTAAACCGATACATAAAAGTTTTTTCAGTTGCACATGTCTCCTTTTGTTTCTACAAGCCCACAAAAATGACGCTAATAGAAAGCACACTAAAGGATCAGACAAGAATTTAAAAAAGTATAAGGCAACCCGACATTGCTTAAAATGGTATTGTTTTAACATGGGTACTATAAATTGATTTCTTTCCCTCTAATAACAGCCACACAAAAATAAAATGTGGAGGTCACTTTTGAGGGACTTTGAGTCACAAGGAGAGAGGGACAAAAGTGTTTAAAAGTCCTCTCTGCGAACCCTAACATTAAAGGTACTATGTTCAGACGGAACCTTAGCAGGATGAATTTGTGGTGGGCAATGGGAATATCTTCTAAGTAAAAATATCCTACCTCTAACAGTGGTGGTGTTAGTTGGTACACGAGGGCTTCCTGCTTACAATAATTCCTTTCTTTTTGGACATTTTGAGCCTGGAGCATAAAGGTGTCCGCCAACTTCTATTTGGACATCTTTTTGCACATTGTAGGGATTTCAAAAAGCTCCGCCAAGCCCGAGGTGGTTAACTCCTGTTTCACATATTTCAACCACCTATTCCTGCCATGGTTATCCATCTTTAAAATATCTCTAATTAAGTTTTGGGTTAGGGTCACTGTGTCCCTGCGCCAGATGGAAAGCCAAAGCTCAAGGGGGGCTAGTCTGATAAAGTCTGTAATGTACGACAGACCTAGTTCCATGTGGGTTACATAGTTTAAGAATGATTCTGGGAGGGAGACCACGGATTTAAAAAATCTGTTTTCGATAATTTGCAATGGTTCAATAGATGCCATACCCCATACCCCAGCTCCATAAGTAGCTGCCGACTTTGCCTTGGCATAATAGATATTTTCTAATTGGAATTAATGGGTTTGCCCCAAATTTTTTGCAAAAATATTTTATTGCTACTACACTCCTCTTCATCCCCAAGACTCTTTCTTTAACCAGCTGGACCCATGCTTGTTTATTGTCGAATAATACCGCTAAGTAAGGGAATGATTCAACCACAGAAGTTCACTCACTAAGGAAAATGTAAACTAATCGTCACAGTTTCATTAATAGTAAGCCTCCCGGGGCCTCTCTTTCACTTTTTGTAAACATTTTATCGAAAGACTCCTGTTGGGGAGAAGCGCCTGGGGTGTTTGTGGTTATTTTCATTTAAAAAAAATGTTTTTAAAAGTTGCCAGCTGTTTGTGTTTTGTGCTTACTGTTCCAAGTGCAGAGGGCTGGGCTTCCCAAATGGTGACATTGTGGATACTGAAATGACAGCTGAGCAGAGGCCTGTTTCTAGTACAAATACAGAAGGAGCGCCACAGCGCTGCGGCCTGAGTATTATACGGTAGAGGGTGTTGTGAAACATTTTAGGGGAATTAGATGTTACAAGTCATAAACTATACTGCTCCAAAGAGGGCATGAAATGAAGGTCTCCATAAAGGGCACCGGTGCAGCGAGGATGACAGCGGAAACCCGGACTCCTGTGCAGCCTTCCTAGTCAGGCAGCGTGCTGAGTTCCATGAGCGCCTTATGTGCTTAAGACAGGGAGATGGAGCTGGAGCTGGAGCAGACAGAGGAGACACCGTGTCTGACCACTTAAAATGGAAACTCAGGGTGAGACACGGTCACTAGAAGACGGTCTTCTAAGTGGGCAGGAGGAGGGGAGGAAAGGTCTACAATGAGCGGTGGCCCATATTACACAGTAGATTGTGTGTAGGACATGCATTCCTCTGCACAACAGCACCACACAGCAGCGTTTCTGTCTCCAGTCACATACCTGTCTGCAGCACTCTTTGCTATTGAGTTCAACTTGTGTAAGTGGGATGTCCTAGACAGTATGGGCAAAAAACCACAGCAAGCTCAGTGAATACCCAGAATGTGTTCGCAAAAGAGAATAAATGAATCCCATCAGCCCACCCAATGGCAGAGCCTAATCATCTGGGATTACTGAGAAGATGGTCCGAATTTAGTGCGCACACCTGATGGTATCGTGTGTTGCTCTAATCCAAAGGAACCACGAGTGATGGATCATACCAAAGAATATGTGTTTTTCTGTGGTGTGGCATAAAGTTTGCAGTGTTGAAAAAATGTGTGAAAATAATCAAAAGTGCAATATAAAATTGGCTACCATGATATAGGAAATAGATTTTATTGGGAAGATATCATGGTGTCAAAATCTAAAAACAGAGTGTAGACAGTTTTGAAATAATAACTTTCGTCTAGGAGTTGTAATAGGTCTACATGTTTCAGCCCTTGTAGGCAACAGTAACCTACCTGGCTTTCGTCAGGACCAGGTTCACACTACTGCAAAAAGAAAAATGTCAATGTGCAAATAAGTTATAACACAACTAAATGATACCATACATCCTACCATACTCAGAGTTCAGATGTGTAGGATGTGTGTTCAAGAAAAAGGGGATTCTTTCCTAAAGAAATACACAAATACAAAACATACAGGTAAATCACAGGAGTACATATAAATTTTGCCACATGTGTCATCGCTATTAAGTTTATTCATTATTGCGATCGAGTGTTAGTTGATGATAATATTTACTCACCCAATATCTCTTGGAAGTAAGCCTCGCCTCTCCTGGCAACTGCTCAGGGATGGAGGCCCCGCTCTGATTGTGGATAAAAATAGTGGATGACCCAACCAAATTTCCACCAGCTTCGCAGCTAATAAACCTTGGCTTTGGTTCTAAACCTTAAAATAACAATGCCTCACAGGCCCACCTAGGGACCATAACATATATTGCCTCGATTCCAATTCCTTTCATTTAAACAAATGTTATACAAAAAAAATATAGGTATTCGTAACCTATTCTAGTAGATCTAGTAGTAATTGCATGAATAAGGTTTAAAAAATCAATTTGAAGCAATCAAACAAGCTCCCAAGATTAACTTAATGAATCTCTATTGTAGTCTTGTTTAGGATCTCCAAAATCATAAAAAGAACAAGGTCGTTAGTTGGAGCTACCTTACCTGTCCGTCGGTCCCCCTGACTGATCCTGAGCCGAGGGGGAGGTACCTGACCGGAACAGGAAGGCCGCTCTTAAGTGATGCGGTAACCAATGGGAAGTAAGTAAAGTTTCACCATGCATCGAACTCGATACTAGTAAATGTCGGACCTGCTAGAGAGCGCAGCATAACATTGTCTGCAGCCGCTAGTGTCTCTGTTCTCAAATAGAGGACCTACTAGAGAACAGGGTCTTAATGTTACAGGAGACGTATGTTGATTTATGAAGGTCTTGGGCATGCTTTGACTCCAAAAGAAACAAGAGGGGGAGAGTAGAGGTGTGTCAGATAGAATCTACCTCCTGTACAAGTATTTATAATCAATGAGATTGTATCAATTTCTATATTTTTTAGTTTTATGCAAATAAATGGTGAAATACGGTTGTGGTGAGTGTTGCTGATCCTTGTATTGACACGGAGAAGCACTATGTGTTTGTAAAATACCCCTCACACACTATGAATCCCATAGTGTCATGCTTCATCATGGGGGTCTTCCCGTCCCTCTACAGGGCGGGGCATGCTTCTACCTACGAAATACGCGGGAGCACTTGTTGTTGTGGAGTCAGGCTATGTGTATTGTGAAAAATATGAGTGGTAGGGGTGAAGATATGTGAAAGATTAAGATGTTAAAAATTCCCTGGCTAGTAGAAAAAACAATGTATTCACTTCTCTAGCTGAGAATGTTAAAATGGGGTTGTGGTAGGGGTATCTACTATGCCATACTTGGTCAACATGTTTCGTAAGCAGTCCCCACTGCTTTACTCATCAGGGCCTATGTTGATCCCTACTACACTCAAAAATTATATAATGAATCTATATGTCATATGCCTACTTTCCTTAAACAGACTTGCAAAATCGGCAAGTCTGTTTATTCCAGTGCTTAATTGAGCCCTTTTGTGAAAAAATAAACAAATTGGTCTCTGCAAAAGAAGGGAAAGAAACAAAGAATCAACTGGCATTGTGATATACTTTGTAACACATCACCATCACGTGGAATTATGTCTTCACAATAAAAAGTGATGTATTTTTCTTTTTTCTCATCATGGCAAAATTACTAAAACTGCCTTGTGTTTAGCTGGCGAAATTCGTCATCATTTGAGTTCATTTCGCCATTAGTGCTTGCAATATAACACATCACTCATCGACATCGTACTCCTGAATCGTGCCTCCTGGGCTTATGTTAGATATACACGCAGTATTTACAAACTCAGTAATGTTATTCTTTTGCACAGTTATTGGTGCAGGAGTATAGGCATCTTTTTGTGCAATGTTTTAGAGTCGGTAAAAATGCTTAATATTGGCTTTGGTAAAGTTCCCCTTCATTAGATGAAAGGTTCGTAATTGGCCACATATTCCAAAAGTTCTTAGCAGCGTGGAACATAGAGAGGTTGCTATCGCAATAAATGTTATTAACAGAAAAATCGGGGTCAAAAAAGCTGCGTGGGCAACAAATCACTGTTCTACATAGAAAGCAATAACTACATATTAATCTCTTGGGAGAAATACATTCATTTCTTATGCGTGATAGAGCCCCATGAGCTTGGCATCAGGTGCAGTTTATTCTGATGGTCACTGTGGAAAATAAGCATCTTAAAAATAAATGACTCGTTCCTGAAAACGCAAGAGTTACAGTGAAGGAACAGCCAAGGATTAAAGACTTATGGCCAACGTCTTACTCACATCACCAAAGGTACAAAGACTCCATTGTTAAGCCTCCGTGCCGCTCCGTCGAGTTGCTGCATTGCACTGAGTTATCGTCGTATCTATTGGTCTTTTAAGGATTGAAAAGTATCTTTACAGCAAAAGCTAGAATGAGAACCAAGATGGCCGTCGTATTTCGGCTTACCAACTACTTGATCGTATTTCTACTTCCTGAATATGATGATCTTAATTTTATCGGTGAAATCGAATACCACAAAGTTACAAAAATAAAAAAGGGTATAAAGAATTGAGCGATTTTCTCGATGAAATTGAAAACCATAAAAGTTCGAATACAAAATGTGTATACAGAACAGAGTGAGGCTATCACTATCTGCGAGCTTATTTCAACACAAATTTAATTTCCCTTCGCAGTTGATAATCGTAGTGTGTGTGATATAGATATTACTACCTTTTGAGTCTGGCTGTTTTTGGACAGATTCTGCTGGGTCCAGTATTAGTTCTCTGACTCGGACAGTAGATTTACTGTATTGGAGGTTCTGCCTATCTAGTTGTGGACCTCAATTGAGTTGGTGAACGCTAGCTTATGGTTGTTGAATCCTATTCATAGCTCTATGAGTGGTTAGGTGCCATAGTTCATCTGATTCTGATTTGTATCAAAATTGTACTGTGATTATAGTTGTCCCCAGGGCATTTCATCGTTCAGGTCTTTTTGTTTTGTTTTCAAACGAAAAACCCATCTCTGTTCTTTTTCAAAACTGTATTTGTCGTTGTTCACCTGTTCTATTACAGTCCAAGAGATGTCTTCCGGGGTATGTCCTTTTTCTGTGAAATGCGATGCCATTTTGGAGCTGCTTTTTTTGCATTTTATATTGCTCTTATGTTCCCCTATTCTTGTTTTGACCGGTCTTGTGGTCATGCCAATGTATTCCAATGAACACGGGCAAGTAATAAGGTAAACAACATTTTGGCTATTGCATGTGTTGAATCTCCTTCGTTCCCATGTGGTGCCATTTTGGAATTTTAATTCTTTGCTTTTGATCCCTACTACAATGTAGGGCAAGATCATCAACAGCTCCTTGAGCGAGGGTTCCATTCCTGACTGCCTCAAATTAGGACAAGTCACACCACTTCTAAAAAAAACCTTGCCTTGACCCCATGGACATGAACAACTTCAGACAGGTCTCAAACCTTCCGCTCCTATCCAAAATTCTTGAAAGATGTGTGCTCTCACAATTAACCCAACATCTAGAGGACACTAATCTACTTTACCCACACCAATCAGGGTTCAGAAAGGGCTGCAGCACCAAAACCGCAATCCTAAATGTCCTAGATGATCTGAACATGTCACTCGACTCCAACCAATGTAGCCTTCTCATCCTCCTTGACCTCTCGGCTGCGTTCAACACAGTTGATCATACCCTGTTACTCAATGTCCTCCAGGAGAGAGCGGGCATTGAAAAGACAGTCTTAAAATGGTTCTCCTCTTTTCTCAACAACCGCACTCAAAGAATAAAGATCAACAGCTTCGAATAAGACCCCCTCCCCATCAGCAGAGGAGTTCCTCAAGGGTCAGTACTCTACCCGCAACTCTTCAACATCTACATGGAACCCCTCACCTCACTTCTTAGGAACTCCAACATTCCCTTCCACCTCTACGCGGATGACACACAACTCTATTTGGAAACCACATCGATCACACACTTTCACAGACTAAACGGTACACTCATGGAGGTCCAACACTGGCTCTCAGCCAACCATCTCAAACTTAATGAAGAAAAAACAGAAGTACTCCTTATTTCGAATAAAGATGAAAACCCCCAAATAGTGGAATGGCTCAAAGCCTTAAATGCCCTCAATGTCTCTCTAGCGCCAACGGACTCCGCAAAATCCCGTGGGATCACTCTTGACCCCAAACTGGACATGAAAAAACACATCTCAAAAACCTCTAAAAGTGCGTTCCTGAACTTGAAACTTCTCTACAAAATTAAACCCTTCCTCCTCCCTAAAGATCTGAAACAGGCCACTCAGGCACTGGTGCTCTCCAGAATTGACTATGGCATCGCAGTGCTGACTGGAACAGCCAAATCGCACCTGGGACCTCTCACCTCCACCCTCAACACAGCAGCAAGAATGGTCACAGGAACAAAGAAATATGAGCACAATCCTCTGGCACTCAAGGAACTGAAGTGGCTCCCGATAGACCAACGAGCCAGCTTCCGCACAGCTTGTCTCACACATACAGCCCTGCATACAGGCAAACCAGAATACCTGGCCACCAAACTCAAAAGTGCCAGTCAATCCAGGAACCTCAGAAGCTCCAACACACTCCTACTCATCCATCTGAAATCACAGAAACACAAAACCTCTAATAAATCCTTTGCGGGTAATGCTCCCAGGATCTGGAACTCCACCCCCCCCCCATATCAGAATGACCACCTCCTTCCCGCAATTCAAGACGCTACTCAAAGCCCTCTTCTTTGAGCGCTCCAGTTCGTAACGAGAACCCCACGCCTGACTGTGAAACACCGCTATCTCTTTGAACCCAGAGCCGGATGATTCGCTCCTGATCTCAGTCCCATATTGCGCTCAAGTTGTTGTTTTGCAGACTTTACTTCCTGCTTGTGTTCCTTGTTCTTATTTTTCTGTCCTCATTTTCCTTTGTTGCATATCTGTATTTGTTGTGAAGTGCTCTGATACCCTCAGGTCCAGCCAGCGCTATACAAAACTTCAATAAATAATAAAAAGCTCATGGGGCTCTATCACGCATAAGAAATGTATGAATTTCCCTCAAGAGATTAATATGTAGTTATTGTTTCTATGTAGAACAATGATTTGTTGCCCAAGCAGCTTTTTTTACCCCGATTTTTCTTTTAATAACATTTATTGTGCTAACAACCTCTCTATGTTCCACGCTGCAAAAAGGTTTTGGAATATGTGGCCACTTACGAACCTTTCATCTAATGAAGGGGAACTTTCCCAAAGCAGATATTAAGCATTTTTACCGACTCTACAATGTTCCACAGAAAAGATGCCAATACTCCTGCACCTATAACTGTGCAAAACGATAACATTACTAATTTTTTAAATACTGTGTGTATATCTAACATAACCCCAGGAGGCACGATTCATGAGTACAATGTCTATGACTGATGTGTGATTTTGCAAGCACTAACGGCAAAATGAGCTCAAATGATGACAAAATTCGCCAGCTAAACACAAGGCAGTTTTAGTATTTTGCCATGATGAGAAAAAAGAAAAATATATCACTTTTTAATGTGAAGACATAATTCCATGTGGTGGTGATGTGTTACAAAGTATAGCACAATGCCAGTTGATTCTTTGTTTCTTTTCCCTTCTTTTGCAGAGACCAATTTGGTTATTTTTCTCAAAATGGCTCAATTAAGCCCTGGAATAAACAGACTAGCCGATTTTTGCAAGTCTGTTTTAGGAAAGTAGGCATATGACATATAGATTCATTTTATATTTTTTGAGTGTAGTAGGGATCAACATAGGTCCTGATGAGTAAAGCAGTGGGGACTGCTTACGAAACATGTTGACCAAGTAGGGCATGGTAGATACCCCTACCACAACCCCATTTTAACATTCTCAGCTAGAGAAGTGAATACATTGTTTTTTCTACTAGCCAGGGAATTTTTAACATCTTAATCTTTCACATATCTTCACCCCCTACCACTCACATTTTTCACAATACACATAGCCTGACTCCACAACAAAAAGTGCTCCCGCGCATTCCGTAGGTAGAATCACGCCCCGCCCCATAGGGGGACGGGAAGACCCCCATGGTGAAGCATGACACGATGAGAGTCATAGTGTGTGAGGGGTATTTTACAAACACTTAATGCTTCTCGTTGTCAATACAAGGATCAGCAATACTCACCACAACCTTATTTCACCATTTATTTGCATAAAACTAAAAAATATAGAAATTGATAGAATCTCATTGATTATACATGCTTTGACTCCAACAGCAATCCCATAAAAGTGTTTATGGTGTTTTATTCCCCGCAGTATGTCCGGTCGTGGCTCCGTTTTTGCCGCAGCCGCCTATTTGTTTTTTTTGGGTGATCGCACGTTTCCTCATACACAGCAGCAAGGATGATTTAAACGGTGAAATTTACTCGTTTTCATCTTGGAGGTGGGCTAAAACGAGACTTTGAGGCTCTTTATACTGGAGATATCAGTTTGTGAAGACGTTTTGCATTTATTGTCATTCTTTGAGGCAATTATATTGTTCTATGAGAGGCAACCATTTCGAGTTTAACAAGTGCTAGGACGATCCTTCCTCACATTACTGCTCCTCTAGTTCTAATAATATAATTTCTGCTTACTTAAGCCTCAGTGATTCCATGATTGGGAACTTTATGTCTTTTGCGACGGAGCTTCATCACGCAACGCTATTTATCACATATTTTTCCCAATATGCAACATAATTCATTACCTTTTTATAAGTAGGTGCCCTTAGTGTGCAGTCTTCATTTAATTTACATTCTCACTTTAAAGGAGGCTTTTCAACGTTTTATTATTTGTACTGCCCAAATCTATATATGCACTTTCACACGTGCACACAGTGACTCCATTCACCTGCTGCTATTCTGACTATCTCTCCCATGGTTTTTCAATCTTACATAATCTCTGTTTGACAGTGTTGCACCTTCTGTGCATTCATTTATCAGGGAGTGCTATGAGTGCGACTTATGGGCAGAATAAAAACAACACACTCCTCATTTCTGAAACCAAAGCATATATTTAATAAAAATTCAAAGATCTTCTCTGCGTTCTCCAGACTAGAAGACTCTCAGACATCTTCTTTTCAGAATTTGGAGATAACAATGGATTCCTCTTCTGTTGCGCCGGAAATACTAACACGAAACGGCTAAAGAAAGATCCTCCCTCGCCACCTAAATCAACCTCGCCAGTTTCTATGGAACTTTTGCAGGAGAAAATCAGAGCTCTCCGACCCTTCATGGAAGAAACCAAATCCAAATTGCAAATTCTAACAGATAGCTGGTCTCAACTTGAAACAAGGGTCTGCTCAGTGGAACAAAGTGTCTCCTCTTTACAAGAAACCTGTGTCAACGTTTCTCATCTACATTCACAAGTCTCCTCCCTCCAAAGGCAAGTAGAGGACCTTGAGTATCGCAACAGACAGAATAATCTTCATATTTACAGCCTGGGAGAGGGTATTGAAGGATCTGATCCTGTCAATTTTTCAAGTAATTTCTCCCTAAATTATTACACTTGCCGGAGGGCACGATGCTCAACATCCAACGTGCACACCAATTAGGCCAACTTCCTTCTCACCCCTCAACCTCAAAACGATCAAGAGGAGTCATCCTATACTTCTTAGAATACACAGATTTACTGAAAGTGTTATTAGCAGTCAAGGCCTCTCCACGAATCACATGGTCAGGTTCTTCTCTGTTTTTCGCACAGGACTATGCCAAAGCCAGTGCAAATCGATGTAAGGCCTTTCTGAGCATGAGAGCTGATCTACTGTCAATAGGGGTCCAATATGGTCTCTTTCACCCTTGCTTCTTCAAGGATACGTACAACAATAGAACAACAATGTATGAAGATCCTTCACGTCTCCAAAGTTTCATAAACTCTTGCAAAACATACACAATGGATTTTTTGGGTCCTTCATCTTCATTCAATACTTGAGATTGTTTTGTCCTTTGATTGGATTTTTCTAGGCTTTGTTCTTTTTTCTAAATGGTTGTTATTCCATTTTGTAGCGACTTCAGTCTCTCATATAATTGCCATATTTATTGTTATTGCAAAGTCAAAGATTTCATTGTAACATGTTTATTGTTATTGTTGGTTAATCTTCCCAACGTCCTTTCCAGTAATCCATCTTAACCTCATTGCTTTTTGTCTCCACAGATTCTGTACCCCTGTTTTGTGGCGTACTCCTGGTTCCCTGCTTAGCTGACCCCGGATGTGTCACCTGTTCCATGTGGCTTCATCCCTCCCCTTGTGTTTTTCCTGATTATGCTTCCTCGATTTCCCCTTTTGTAGGTATGTTTTCCTTTTGTGTGTTTAACATGTTTATGTTCCTAAATGTTGTCCTATTCCTCTTCCTTTATTCTTTTCCTCTTTTCCTTTTTTCTCTGGGTGTTGTTTCCTTCCTACCTTTTCATGTTTTTTTCAACACTAGGCAGCTCTTCAGGCTCCTTTTCTGAAGCGCATATATGCCTTATACCGAAAGAAGGTAAAGATTCTAAACATTGCAAAAATTACAGGCCCATATCCTTGGTTAATATTGATTACAAGATTTTTACTAAAGCATTAGCGATACTATTTGCCAGACTTGTTGGGCAAAGAACAATCCGGGTTTGTTAAAGGGCGATTTATAACTGATAATACACGTCTCCTCTTCAATGTTTTATCTAAATCCTCGCAGCTGAAGCAACCCCTAGCAGCGATTGCATTGGACACTGAAAAGGCGTTTGATAGAGTCGAATGGAATTATTTGTTCTATGCCCTCAAGTGGTTTGGTTTTTGCCCTAAATGTACTTCTTTAATTTCCCTCCTTTATTCTAACCCTCGTGCGGCAGTTTATGCCAATGGTCTAGTTTCTAAATGTTTTGATTTAGGAAGAGGTGTACGCCAAGGATGCCCGTTATCCCCCAATATACACAGCTTTCAAACACTACACTCCCACGTCAAACTTACAGCATATGCTGATGATATTTTACTCTTCTTGTCTAAACCAAATAACTCAATCCCGGCCTTTCTAGCAGAGGTACGTGAGTACTCCAATATTCCTGGATACAAATTGAACAATGACAAATGCGAGATTCTACCTTTAACCAAATATACTTTTAAATCAGGTTTTAATGCCTCTACTTTCACATGGAATCGTACTCATAATAAGTATCTGGGTTAACTTGTTACCTCCTCAATTTCAGATACAGTAGCACTTTGTATGAGTAAATGTATTCAAAAGATTTCGGATCTAACCGCCAAATGGCACCCTCTTTATTTATCATGGTGGGGTCACCTTAACACCATAAATATGATGTTGTCCCCAATAACTATATATACTGTTTCTAATATCCCGGTCCCTACTCCTACTAAATTCTTTAAGAGGATTAATTCCACTCGTTCTTCTTTTTTATGGAATAATAAAAAATCCTGAATGTCTAACTTAAATGAATACGTCCTAAATCAGAAGGTGGAGTCAACTTTCCCAACTTTCCGGCATATCAGAAAGCATTCCTTTTACGTCAAGCCTCCCTTTGGTTACGAGATCCCAAGGATGATTGTCCTTTATGGAATAAAATTGAGCGTCTCCCTTTGTCCCTCTTTCCATTTGATGAATACCTTTCCTTTTAATGTAAACCACTAACATTATCCACTCCCATAATCAAATTGACATCTAAATTGCTCTTATCTTCTCCTCCCTTTCCTCACAGTACTACAGATTCCTTCCTCAATTCCACAATTTGGCACAACAAAAACCTACTCATTAAGAATAAACCTTTCTATTGGAGGGCTTGGCGTCAGAAAGGATTAATTTGGATACATCAGTTATACTCACAGTCAAATTTTATGTCCTTCTCATCACTCAGTCAATCATTTAATCTACCTACCTCATTCACACACAAATACCTTTTGCTTAAGGAATCTGTGATGGATGTATATACTCGGTTATCTACTACAGCTACACCTCTCAATTCTCCCTACCCTGTCTCATAATTTCATAATTTATTAAAAACAACATCCAAGGCTTCTATCATATACAAGTATCTACATAGTACCGGTAGTGTTAGGCCAAAAGCCAAAGTAGAAGAGGCATGGGAACGTGATTTTGCTCTATATTGGCCAGTGTCCTTATGGAATAATATTTGGATCAAAATTCCTAGATCATCCAGAGCAGCTAATATAATGCAGACATTTTTTTTTCTATATAATAGACTTGTTTTCACACCGCATGATTTAAGCAAAAAGTTTAATACAATATCAGATGTTTGTTTGACATGCTCCTCACCTAACGCAGATCTATTTCACATGTTACTCACTTGCCCTATTGTACATAATTTCTGGAAACAAGTATGGTCTCAAATCAACTTGATTTTTAGAACTACACTTACTTTCTCTTTTACTCATATTTTTTTAGGACGTCTTTCATCTTGTTGGAAAAATGTTACGCTTAACGTCAAAATTATTGATTTGTTAATAGCAGTCGCTTTCCAGCAAATTACATCTAAATGGAAAGACTTTTCAAAAATGTCTATTCGAGCGTGGTGGTAAAATGTTTGTCATAATCATAGGTTAGATACCTCTTTTGTATACCCCATACACATGGCAACGAAGCGACTAGATTTATGGTCACCTCTTACAATGCATCTTGATGTAAGTGCCAGCCGATCCTTCCCACTGTAGTCTCATCAACAAGAAGTCTCAAAACCTCCTTGAATTCCCTCAACGTTCTTAAATTCTTCAGTATTTTATTATTATCCATGACTTTTGTATGTCATTTGACCTGTTTTACTTTTGAGCCCAATTCCTATGATGTTATTGAAGCAATTTCTTAAGTGATTTCTTTTCTATGATGTGTATCTAATGTTGTGAACTTTGTATTGACACCCTTAATTCTATCAATAAAAATGTTCTGAACTTAAAAAGGAATAAGATCACAATAGAACAGTTAAATATTATATCAAATTCATAAAATATTGAGCAGTAAACAGATGAGCTACGTAATGAAAACAATTACATTGACGTGATCAAAATACATAATATAAATAGCAAAATACGAGTATACGTCACTGGTCACACATAGATTTGCGGGCCCCTATGGCTATTCGCAGGAAAGTACCAATGCATAGGATCAATTCATCATTTTCCAATTTGAGTATGCGGCTGGGGGCATCAGTTAACTTGATAGGTGACATTTTTTTTATGGGTTTAGCAGCCATTGTGCATATTTCATGTAATATTTACAGAAAAATATAAAAGTGTTTGTCAGCTATGTCCATCACATGGACATGGCAGGGAATCAAGTGTTGCATTATACCCAAGCGGAAAACAGAGCAAATATCTTATAGTCCCAGCTCTTAGACAAAAGAGAAGGCCTCTCTCCCAATGTGACATTGGTAATACGATATGGCTAGGTAAACAATGTTCGGTCAGCTCAGTGGGTATACATTTAGCTACTGTTTGTTTCTTTGATTTCCTCTCTAATCTTTTCGCACTATAAAGTGCATTCAGTGCTGACCATAGGACTTTTTTATCGACTGTTGCAACTGTGTTTGGGTTAAAAAACAATCCTCTAAAATTAACACTTTCCAAAATTCTTACTGACCCCAGCAAGCCATGAAATGTCCACACTTTTCTTGCAGCAAATACAATCCTATATTATGTTCCTTGTGAGGGATGCTTCAGGGTTTTTCATTTTGGCTAGCCAAAACAATGCAGGGCCTGCCCTTATAAAATCTTCGATATACCCTAATTTTAGTTCACTGTAACATATGTCCTGATTAGTGGAGATTGGGGCCCCCAAGAATTTTCCACAAAATCTATTTTTCTCTAATTGGACGCTAAAACTTTTAGCAATACCCCAAACCTCTGCGCCATAGGTGGCTATTGGTATGCACTGTGACTTAAAAAGCTTTAAAACTGCTGGAATTGTCCCTGATCTTTTAGGACGCTGGAGGCTAAGGATTGAGTTAGAGGCTTTCAAAACTTGTTTTTACAATACACCATGTATTCAAACCAGGTGCTGTTTGCTGTGAAGACCATTCCCAGGTAGGGAAAAGTGGCAGTGCAAGTTAATTTTTGGTCTCCCGCAGAAATAGAGTTTAGGGGATATTTCCTTGGCCCACAAGACATTATATATGATTTGCTAAAATTAGTGCATAAGTCTAAACCAGTCATAAAATCTGTGAATCCTCATACTAAAGTGCGTAGTGCATTTGGTGTAATACCAATTAAAACTGTATCATCTGCGTTTAAAAGCATCGGGAGGATTTCACCTTTAATTCTGGGGATGTCATCGGTGAGTGTAATCAGTGATTTGTTCAAGTTATTTATGTACATAATAAAAAGGAGGAGGGCTAGGACACAACCTTGCCTAACCCCTCTACCAATACTGATATCATTGGACACCTCACCTTGCCACCAATCCTGACCCACGCTTTCAGGTCCGTGTGAAGGTAGGCCAGAAAGTGAACAAGGGCCTCATCCAAACCGTAAGCTAGGAGAATGGACCATAGGCGAGACCTGTTAACAAAGTCGAAGGCTGAGGTCAGATCCATAAAAGATAGATAAAGTTGCGAGTGCTGTGCAAAAGGTTTAAGCACTTCTCATTTGTGCCAATTTTACTCCTAAAACCTAGTTGGAATTGTTCTAAAATTTGATTATCCTCTGTCCAAATTCAAATGTTATTATATAAAACTCTGCCTAAAATGTTAAGGGTGTTGTCTATTAAGGAGATCAGCCTATAACATCTAGGTTGCGAGCGATTACCCTTTTTAAAAACTGGGACAATGGTGCTGGTGGTCCATGTCTTTGGCAGTGGGGCATTAGTTAAATAGTTGAAAACATTTAGCAGCAGTGAAGCCCAAAGGTCAGGTTTATGTTTGATGAGGTCAATGGACAGCCCGTCAGGGCCAGGGGCTTTATTGCCCACACTCTGGCATATGACCTCCTTAACCTCTGTTATCGATATTGGAACCCAGATTGTGCCCTATGATTAAAAGGGTCAAGTTCTGGTGCAGGCGCTGAGTAAATTACGGAGAGGTGACTTTCCCACGTTGCACTCATTATGTAGCAGTTTATGGAGGTTAACGGCTGCCCCATTGTTCTTAGATCGTTAACAGCAGTCCAGAATATATTCCCATTTTTTTAAGCTGGCAGCATTAACAAGGGCATACCAGTGCTCACCTAATAATTCTTCTTTCCTATTAGTGAAGGCTCGCTTGTACGTCAGTTTTGAAGACTTGACCAATGAGTTGCTCCTTGGGCCGTGAAATAAGGCCTTACATAGCTGCCTGTTGGCAGCTGAGCACTCACGATTGAACTATCTAGGTTTTAGTTGTACTTTGGTGATAGGTTTGGACAACAGGAATTTAATTGCTCCAAAAGTTTAGTGAAGGCAAAAAGTGCCTCGGGATAATAATAATAATCCACATTTGTAAAGCGCACAATCACCCGTAAGGGTCTCTAGGCGCTGGGGGCCGTTGGGAAGATTAAGCAAGCTATTGCCCAGAGTCACATGGTGCTGGGCTATCCTGCCGCCGGAGCCGGGGATCGAACCATGATCCCCAGATTCAAGCGTCAATCGCCCTGGCCGCGGCGCCCTGGCCGCGGCACCACACCTCTCCCTTAAGAGGCCCAGGATATGGATCCTGGGCCTCTAAACAGATATTAATGAGGCTCAGGTTTTCCCTGACCATTGTGCTAAATAGGTCATTATTATTAACGCCCCGCCATACCAATCTAAGGTTATCTGTCGACGGTGATAAATTCCTGGCACCACATTCTATTTTAGGCATTGGGGCTGGGGATAATCTCAATACTATTTAAATTGGATTATGGTCCCCAAAAGTTGTGGCCACAGTTTCAGCTTTCAGCATGCTGGTTTCTAAGACAGGAGAGATAAAAACATCATCAATTGTGGATGGACAGCCCCTCCCTCTAAATGTTGGTTCTGGAGAAGCATTATCTTTTATAATAGCAGTAATCTCCATGACATTAATTAGGTTATTATTGTTCAAATGATCCACTAACTATGTACCCCTGTTGCATATTTGTTCGCTGTTATGTAGCTGTTTTCAATTCAATAATCTTTATTTCGTTGCTTTGCAACATAAAAGATATACAATAAAAAAAAAACATTATGCCGAAGAATCAATAATCACTACTACACTTCATCATTTTAGGACACACTATTATGGTTTAGAATTATCACAAAATAGAATAAATAAATTTAAAATACTTGTATACAGAGTTAAAAAATCATTAAATCGAATTTATAACAGCCTTGGCATAGAAATTTAAAATTAACAAATCAATAAAACAGGGAAAGAAAGCATTATACGTGGTTTGAACAGATCCGCAGGGTATACAACTTAAAAAGTAAGAGACATTTTCGATCTAATAAAGTTTACAGACAGAACAAATCTACTGATTCCAAACACAGTTATTTGGCTGGTATCCGTTTTTAGAATTCTACCAGCTTCCTTATGGGAAGTAGAGCCAATGATATGACATAATGGCACTATCCATTTTTTCCTTGCTTTACCATAACTAGGACAAAAGAACAGTATATGTAAAACGTCTTCCCTTGTATTGTTTGAACATAAGGTACAGTACTCGCTGTTTGTCATCCCCCAGCTTTTCTCAGTGGCCTTAGTTCTCAATGTTCCATATCTATATTTTAAGTACAGGGTTTTGGCCAATGGCGGCTGTACCTCATCGAGAAATGATTCAAAGTTGGCCTCATTTTGAAACATTAGAAATTTTTCGGTTAAAGGGCCGTGCGATCTAGCATACATAGAATCGTGACTCACATAGGACCAGAATGACAGTTTAACAATTTTCTTGGAGGCCATATTTAAAGACTCCGGCTCACTCCAAAAGTGGGTTAGACCTAGCTTGTTTAGCCACGTTCTTACGTGCTTAAACCAGTAAATTTTTCTACCACTATCTAGGTCCAATACTTCTTTCACCCCATTTTTGTAGTCAGTCAGTTCTGGGGTTGTCCATAATCTAACCCATAATAATAATGGTCTCAACATTGCATGGTGGTCAGTATGCTTAATATTTAAGTCTAGAAATAATGGTATCAATGGGGTGTTATTAGGAACTTTTAGTAATCCCCTGATAAATTTGTTCTCCAGTATTTCCAAGGTCTTCTGGCATACTGGTCCCCATAGTTCTGCCCTGTACAGAACTGCTGATTGCACCTTATACCTGAATATCTCTATTGCTGGAGTAACTGCCTTATTCACACATGTGTTGTGTCTTTTTAATATTGGGAGACAGTTTTGTTTAAACACTATTTTTGATTTTTCTAGCTGAGGACTCCATCCCATTGACGAATCAAGTAATACCCCTAAGTATGTAAAGCTCTGTTCATAGTCAAGTTTGTGGCCATTTAACATTAGGTTTTTTTTTAAACTTTTGTGCGGGTTTAGTGCCATATATTTGGTTTTTTTTAAGTTGATTTCTAACCCTTTTGAAATACAATATTGCTGGAACCTATCTAATAAGATCTGAAGGCCCAAGGAGTTTGTGAAATGAGAATCGTGTCGTCCGCGAAAAGGAGGGACGGTACACGTTCCCCTCCTAATCGGGGCGAGTCATTATCACAATTCTCCATGTAGGCTGCAATATCATTAACATAAAGGGAAAAAAGTGTGGGAGCCAATACGCATCCCTGGCGTACTCCTCTTTTTATGGGGATTTGGTCAGTGAGTTCCCCATTTGGGCCCCACCTAACCTTGGCATAGTTATCCTGGTGCAGGCCCATCACCAATTTTAAAAGTTCTCCGGGAAGTCCCTGCCTTTCCAAGGACTTCCGAAGTAGGTCACGAGGTATTAGGTCAAATGCTGCTCGTAAATCTACAAAGGTCACATACAAGTGACCCTTGCGGATGATAACATATTTCCAATACAAGCAGCATAACCGCAATACCTGGTCTATGGTCCCAGTTTTTTCCCTAAACCCGCCTGGTATTTTGATAAAACTAGTTCTTCATCTAACCACGTATTTATGCGGTTTAATATGTGCCTGGCATAAATCTTTTGAGTTATGTCTAAAAGACTAATGGGGCGATAATTAGCTGGATCGCCTCTATCCCCCTTTTTAAAAATTGTAATAATTTCTGCACCATCCCATGTGTCCGGAATTTGTTCACCAGCCGCTATAATGTTAAATAACTGGTTTAAATACGGTGCCCAAACATCAATGTTATGCAAATAAAGATTGCCCGGAATTTTATCGAGTCCAGGAGCCTTCCCTTGGTTGACTGAAGCAATTGCTAGCTCAGTTTCATGCAAGTCAAAGACTACCAGTGGGTGTAGTTTCGCTGGCTGTATAGAGATAGATTCTTCCAGCGAAGTAACCTCAGTTAGTTTTGCTGCATACAACATTGTAAAGTGTTTTACCCACGTGGCCTCGTCTAGGAAAACCTCTCTGGAACCTTTCTCACGTTTATTCCCCTTAGCCACTAGTTCCCAAAAGTGCCTCTGATCCTTGGTTTTGGCTGCTGATAGCATGCTAGACCATAATTCCTCATCCCAAGAGGATTTTGCTTTTACCATTATCGTATTGTATAATTTCCTTTTATCTTTAATTTCTACAGGACTTTTGCTTTTAATTGCCTCAATCAAAATAGTTTTAGCAACACGGCATTCCTTATTATACCAAGGTTTTCCCACTGGTTTTGCATTTGCTGTGCCAGTCCCTTTTTTTAGTCTTTTTGTGAGGAGGTCTAACAATTTACTAAAGAGGGTGTATGCAATTTAATGAATTCCCCAGATTCACATCTAAGTGGACAATATAATTCAAATGTATTTACAAAGGTACTGTAAATTTTTTACTAGTAAGTCCTCTCTTTCCAGTATATATGCCCACTTGACGGCCCTTCGATTATTACTAAGAATGATGTTATCTGGTGATGGTAACTGTACTTGACTATAGCATCCCTCTATACCATTCGACCCCTTTAATAAGCTTTGAAGAAAACTAGTTTCTAGTGGATGATGGTCGCTATCAAATCTCTCCTTGACTTTTAAATCAATTGTGTATAGCCATAGGTCAGACGAAATAATAACATAATCTAAATTGTTTTTGTAATCTCGCCTCTTGAAAGTGGGTACTTTCGGGCTATCAGATGGCATGCGCCCATTACAAGCCCTCAGACCATGGCTTGTAAGCAGCCTTGTGATCTGGAGGGCTAGTGTGGTTCCAGCGACAGTTCCATTATCAATCAGGAGAGGTATCCTGTTAGCCACATCCTCATCTTCATACAGTTTGGCCATGCCCGTGATTGGTTCAAAATTACAATTCATGTCCCCACATAAGATTACGCTTGCATCTGGCTCTAGGGTGTCCATGTAAGTCTCCAATTTTTCAATGCATGGCGACACCATATGGGATGGAAGAGGACTGTTATGCACATTTATGAGGTTAATCACCCTTTTATCCTCTGTCGTTATTTCCAGTCCTAATATATCTAGGGAGTCAATATTTAGAATGTTTATGCCTATATTAATAGATACACTAATCCATATTAGTAGGCCTCCTGAGGCTCGTCCTCTTAATGAAGGCACAGCCTCTATTTGGTATGTTTTATATCCGACTCTGTGGACCTGATCAGTAGCCCAAGTTTCCTGCAGCACACAAATATCAAAAGTGTTCATGTAATTATTCCAGTCAGGGTCACATATTTTTGCGTGGACCCCCGCTACATTCCATGAAACTAGTGTAGTCAGAAAGGGCCCCTCATTTGACCCACAGTTGCCAAATAATGTAGATAATAACAAACTACTATTAGCCCCAGTGTCAATTGCAGTAACAGTATTGTCTGCCCTCAGGGATCTACTCCCTTCTTCCTCCTTAGCTCCATCAATATTATGGTTGTTTGCACCACCTCCCTCTTCCACCCTGTTCATTAATCTTCAATCGCATTCATCTAAACCGCTGAATACATCAAATCTGTTCGATAATTCCAGTGGCGTGAATGGCATTAAATGAGACATACTTCTGTGTTCACTTGTATTGTGTCTGGGGGTATAATGTTTCACCCGGATGCAACAGGAACTGGTACAGGTTGGTACGTGTGAACAGGGTTCCTAGCAAGCTCCATATTAAAAAAATGGTTATCAAATAGGGCATTGCTGGTTGTCGATTGGTGTGGGAATACTATAGATCTGGGATAAAAGTAGGCTAATGGGAGCGGTATAATACAGGTATTCACATTGCCATAAGGCCAATTCAATATGTATTGGACTGCGTTTTTGTCCCTGAAATGTACTACAACCACGTCTCCCCCTATGTCCTTTGGTCTTCCACCTAACCATGGCAAACGTCGGACATGGACTATTTCGCCATAAATGTTACTGGCTATTGGTCTATGTGAGGATAGCCAGTGCATTATTTTATTCTTGAGTTGGAAGAATCCTTCCCGCTTATTTACAGACAGCTCCGGTACCCCAGTGAGGACCACCACATAAGGTACAGCTTCCGGCGGGAGTTCGGTGGGTGGTCTCCTACCTTGAGCCCCTCTTGTATATCTAGCTTCTTCCATCTCCAATCTTGGCGGTCCGTTTGATGAGTTACCCATTCCCCTTTCTAAATTGTTGTTAACAGGAATATCAGGAATACGATTCAAGGTTGTAGCTAGACTTGTTGTTGGTATTTTTGTCTGATTAGTTTTGAGATTATGAGGATGTTTAGGTACAGATGATATACTTGTAGACAATTTATTAATAGCAGCTGGTATGGCTGTCTTCAAGTTATCTTGTGATGTGGTGGTAGAAGAAGTTGCTACAACGGCGTCTGATGAAAAAATTTGCGCTGATGTAGACGCTTCAGCAGGGATTGATGTAGTTATTGGGACTTTATGACCTGAGGTCCTGATAGGGTTTCCATGTGTGGCAAGATCTACCTCTATTTTCCCTAGTCTTAACTCCACTCCTTTTAATCTTTCAACTATAGCTAATGTGTAGCTCCTCACAATGAGTTCCATGCTATCTAGTAGATTGCTAGTAGGGGTTACTTGAGACCCTTCGACGTTCAAAACATGTTCAGTATTACACTCAGTGACCAAGTGGGGGGACAGTAATAAAAGTGTGGGGGGATCTGGCACTATTCCTTGACAACTGTAATTCCCGAGGCTTTAGTGCTGATAGGATTAGGTTTCTTCCCAAATTCAGAATGACTCAACTTTGGCTTATTTGGATCCAACCTTTTACGTCTCTTTTTAGTTGGCGGAGGACCGTAGATTATGTATGGCAAGGAACTCTTAGTTTTCCCTCTTACTACCTTCCCTGGCCTGGGTGTTGGTGAGATCAAGACCTTTAGTGCATTAGGTGTACTGGAGGAATCAAGAGTGTTAGTAGCTGAGTCAGTTTGGGTTAAACCAATAGAAGGTGCTAAGCACTCCCTTAGCAATAAGGGCACACTATTCCCAGTTAATGTAGCGTCCATGGTATCGACGCAAAGATCGTTATCCATGGTAACAACAGGGATAGGTTCAGAAAAGGCCCTGTTTTTGATTCGTTCAATGGAGCGACGACGATCAGCTCGCCGTTCTGCTAGGGATGAGTCTTTAGATCCCTCGGAAGCAGCTTTGATAAAATAATTGTCCAGAGTACCATTCAACAGGGCCCCAGTTTTGTCAGAGGCAGCAGAAGTAGACGGACTGAGCAAGATAGTAGACATTGTCAACAGTGGCAATAAAACTCCAGGGTATAGAAAGTTTGCTCAACTTACTCAGATGAGAACCCACAACCAGGGGGTCTGGCCCAGCCCAGTCTCCTCAGGCCTCTGAGGGCCCGCCCTTAGCCCGGGCTTCGCCCGGCGTCCCACGAGACGGCGGTAGCGTCTTATTTATGCGCCTCCTGGCGCTTGGGAGTGAGGCGGACCCCAGTGGGGCTTCTGGGAGTTGTGGTTCCGCCCCTCGCCGTCTCCTCTCAGCAGCTCCCGCTCGAGTTGGTGAAAGAGCGAAGGAGCAGCGGGAGACTGGCGGGTGGGTCCGCAACAAACAACACTGCTCTGTCAAGATGAGGGATCAACTAGTTGGCAGTTATGGCAGCAATACGGCTCACAAGGGTTTTACTTGGCCGTGGTTGGGGTAACTTGGAAAATCGCCCCCAAGGCAGATTCCAGTTAGCTTAAAACAGTATTTGGGTTTTCGAATGGAAGCAATAAATTGAATTAATTTATATAATTCCTATCTGGTACGGAATGAAAATCATTATTATAGAAATTAATTAAGAAAAAGGAAAACCACCCTGTTAAACAGTATATCTTTGAAGTTGTTATTGTTTGTACATATGGTTTTGATGCTGCCACCTGCAGCGATGTTAACCCAAATTAATAATCCCCCAAATGGTTAACCATACTTGGTGAATGTTGCTAGGATAATATGACATTTAAATCCCTCGATAAATAAGTTTTGGGTAGCTTATGTTTCTTGAAATAGAAGAATATCCTGCTCTCTGATAAGTTGAAATCAGTCGGGTTGATGAAGCTTATTGTGTAACTCCGCAACATTCCAGCTAAGGATGCGAAGATCTGGGCTGGCTAAAGCCTTCATTGGTGTTTGAGGGCTAGTGAATTTAGTTGCAGGGGTGGGGTGGGGTAAACCTTCAGCGAGGTCAGGGGCTTCCACAAGGGGCAATGGTCAGTCTTGTGTAGCCTAGCCAGACAGGCCTGGAACCTATTAGAGGTGGGAGTTATGGGGGTTTTATTGAAGCAGGGCCCGTGGTTTGGTTTGTAAAAGTAATCAAAGGGTAGTGCACATATATTAGTGCTATTAGAAGTTGTGGGCTCACATGCCCTTAATAGATGTCTCACCAAAGATGGTCTACTAAAGTTGATTACAATCACATTCTCCTTCAATGTTCTTTACATATGCACCAACCCACCCAACTCTACGTGCCATGATAATGTCCTTCATTTCAAATACATGAAACCTCCTATGCCTCCATAGCCTATCCGCACATTTATTGCGTAATTGGACCCATGACTCGTGCTGATCCCTCTTTAGCGTTGTTACCCCTGCCTGCACCAGCACATAAGGGCAGGCAGCAGGTGGCAAGCTAAAGACATCCTGATTTGCTATCGGGGGGTTACAGTTTGTAGAGGCTAAGGCATTACTACTCAGGCTGCCAGGCAATACTTTCTGGTCTGCTCCATTTGATCTGTTTGATCCCAGATGGAATAAGTGTTTGAAGAAGTGATAGATTTAGCAATGGGTGCGATGCCATGCCTGGTAGGGGGCAATTGGGAACAACCCCTAGTTTGACCCTGTGTCATGCGTATATTACTTACAGGGGCAATGGCTCTGACAGTTGAGGATTGGGTTTCATTGTTTGGTATGCTTGTTGTTGTGCCTTCGCTACCCCCACCCCCTTCTCCTTCTGCGGCTGCCATTTGTGCGTTCCCAGCTAGCTGACCAACACCCCCTATAAGTAAAGCCAAATTATCAATACGGTCCTGTAATGAAGCAAACCTTTTGTCTAGGAGTTCATTAATTTGTTTGGTCACCAATGCAGCAGCAATATTGGCAACAATGTCCCAAGATTCTCGTGATATAGTGTCACCTCAGTCTGTGTGCTGATTGAGCAACTCAGTTTCGTGTTCTGTGTTATCACGGGGAAAATCAGGGAATTCCGGAGTGCCAGTACTTAACGATGGCTGTATCCAAGAGGAGAGACAGGTTCAGGCAGGGGCAAGGGAAGTACGGGTGTTCTGCTTCCTTTTGGTACAAATAGGTTTCCTGATCTTCCTCTTCCATTTAGCGACAGGAATTCGCACAGGTGTAGCAGCATCAGGGCACGAGTCGGGGTACCACGCGGGTGGACGGCATCCCCCCACTTATTTGCGAGGGTTTTTCAGGGTGGACGCCGTCCACCCTGCTAATTCAAAACCGCGTCCATCATACCTTACAAAATGGGAGGCACAAAGTAAACAAGGCATTTCCGGGTCCAAGCGGCCGGTCACCACGCCCCTGCACCTACCAGGTGCACCGTTGGAAGGGTACCCAATAGACGCCAAGGATCCGATTCCGACCTCAACCAATGAATGGGTGGGTCTGCAACTCGGCAGTCCCGCCCACCCGCAACATGCCCTTTATTTTTCGCGCTTTCCTTCATGAGCTTCTTTGCTTTTTCGGAGCGAGTGACCCCTTTGCCTGCTGCCTGACCTGCCGCCGCTTCCTGCACCAGACTTCCCGGCCTCGCCTGCTGCCCTCTCCAGTCCCGGCCTCGCTCGTCTGCTGCCCTTTCCCGGCCTCGCCTGGTGCCCCCTCCCGGCCTCGCCTGGTGCCCCCTCCCGGCCTAGCCTGGTGCCCCCTCCCGGCCTCGCCTGGTGCCCCCTCCCGGCCTCGCCTGCTGCCCTCTCCCGGCCTCGCCTGGTGCCCCCTCCCGGCCTCGCCTGCTGCCCTCTTCCAAACATTTTTACACAGATTTGATTTGACTCGAGTAAGTAGTATGATGTATCCTTGTGTGTTGCTGTTTCCACATTTTTTTGCGTTTGTGTTTTTATGTAATGTATGTGTGTGCAGGGAGTCGGGACTACAGCTATTTATTCAATAATCAAGAAGGCGCTTTAGGCCTCGTAGAGAGTATGGAAGAGAATATATACATACAGACTGTATGTATATATTCTCTTCCATACTCTCTACGAGGCCTAAAGCGCCTTCTTGATCCTTCCGAGATGCGACTATAAGCGCACCACCGATTTCGGTATTTCTAATGACATTTAAAGAGAAATTTCAATTGTGCTGTGTTTTATAAAGCAGACCTGTGTCATGGCGTGAATGTCTTTCCTTTTATTAAAGTGGGTGTATTTTAGAAAGTGTAAAAAAACAGCGGCTGCAACCAACAGGTGCATTACCAAATGGATGCATGTAATTGCGGCAGCTCAGTCGGTTAAGCGCCTGTTGCAGAGATTCCTTTGTAAATACTAGTTTGTACACCAGTTTGTATCTCGGTAGAGGCGACTCAGTCTTTCATCCTGTTTTACTGGTTAAAAGGCGTGAAACTGTGTTAGGCTATAGCAAACCCCGTGAAACTATAGCAAACCCCGTGAAATGATATCGACTGCCTTAGCAAACGCTCTATAATGTATGTCAGCGGAATATATAATTTATGGATACAATTAGTAAACTTGCGTTTCTCTATTAAATGACATTGGGGAAAACACTGTGATTTCTTAAAGCCAGTCTTTAATGAAACTAAACTTTGCACAATAATAGAGATGAAGAAAACAGAAGCAGAGCACCCAGGTATTGGAGGGGGTGGCGGGGTCAGGCGTAAACAAAAATAACAGCAGCAAAAACCTTTGAAACAGTAACACTGCACTATATATGTTAAACACACAGGAAACGGTAAACTAAAAATGCAGTTCTAGAAATCTCAGCTGAGCTTGTTCTAGAACCCGGAGTAATTTGGAAGGCTCCATACATACATAAAAAAGGGATTTTCTTTATATATATATATACCGAACCGAATCAGGTATCAGAGCGCTTTACATGGTCTCCTTTTTAGGTGTTTTAAGAACCTGATGTGTAACCCTTAAATGTCCCGCACTCTGAGGGGAGGTATAGCGCGGGTTACAGTGGGGGAGGCATGTTGTGGGATTACAGAGAGAAAGAGCCCTTCATCCGTTCCTAGAGTTCCTTCTTCTTCACCGGTAAAATGAAAGGAGGAGCCTGAGGTAAATGAAGCTAGACCGGAATATGTAAGATTGTTTATGTAGAGCCGAGGAGGGCTGCTCTGTAGCATAACGAGAGTCTTTGGAGAGAGGATGTGTTCACACGAGGAGATCGCTCTTGCTGCTGACTATTGAAATATGTTATTAATACCCAAAATCAGACACTTATTTCATCAACATTTAAAGGATGAAAGGCAGAGCGACCCTGTCAGTATTTGAACCCATTGTGAACAGGGGTTATCAGATGTGTATGGTCTGCAAGACCATTGGGAGACTATTACACAAAGTGCCTAAAAAAGGCAGCAGAGTCTAAGACAAGCCAGTCACGTGTCAAGCACAATATTAGCTAACATCTGAGCCCATCATTAGCAACCAAAAGTCCGCACACACGCATTTTGGGGCAAATTGTAAGTTTTTCCTTTCTTGAATTCTTGCCCCTTCACTTTAATGCCCTTTTTTCACAGTGAAATCTATCGTTCATCTAAAGTTCTCTCCCTCCAGACCCACAAGCTTTCTGCTACATTCTGCTGGTCTATTTTAGGGACTCAGATTATCATTTAAAGTTCACACTAAGGTGCGAGTTGACCAAATGCAAATAAATATTGAAAAAATATATAAATTGACTACACTCGAGCAGCAAGGTACAGTGCTGCGCGAAAGTGAAAGGATTGGCATGAGATAATTCAATGTTGATCTGCTTATGCACTGAGCAGTAGAGTAAACGACAATTACTCTGATTTTGTGTTGCATGCAGATTTCGAGAGCCCCCCACTCTCACGCAAGCACACAAACACTCACACCAAATATTCTCTGTTTTAATTAAACATACTCACTCGCTCTCAACCTGACCTTAATGCACATATTTCCCACTACTGCCGAAAATACATTCACTCACTTTCATCTAGAAACTTCATGTTATAGGCAGAGTCGCTGGAATGATGTCAATCTGCGCCCACAGAGTTTTTTTTGCATGATCATGACGTTGCCTTGTTTCCTACATAATCCATGTCTGTTGCTTAATCTGCAGATATTAACAAAAAAAGTGTTCCTTGTTTAAATGGGTGAAAAGTTACAAAAACTCTGCAATGCATGCTGCCGCCCAATGCTGGTCCTTCGCAAAGCTTCACCGGCCACCTTTCAGTTGTTTATGACTGTATTTGGATGTGGAACTCGTTCTAATGAAGTGAAACCACATATCTAATTCAGTTCTCAGTGTTACACTTTGCATCACCCAGCCTTTTGGCACTGGCAATACTTTTTGCTAATGCTTTTCTGCATCTGTAAAAAGAAAAAATATGATTGTTTGCTGATATGCAACACTAGCAACAAAAACACAAGAGCGCTTACGTGTAAAGTCGTGCCAGCTATTTTTTCTTTTCTTTTTACATTTCATGTATTGTTCTAAAATGGAAGACGCCAATCTTGGTGGGGTGAATTACAAAAAAATTCCAGGAGAAAGCATTCTAAAGAAACAAGCATTTGCAATGCAATAGGGCTCGCATTCACGCAAGTTTGAGCTACTGGAATTATAAATGACAATGCCTTTTATTTATGTTTTGGGTTTTAAAACATATAGAAAAGGCATTGTTATTTAGAATACTAATCGCTTAAAGTCTCGCAAATTGCAAGACCTATTGCATTGCAAAGAAGTGGCCGGAATTGTCCCGGGCTGCTTGAAAGTAAAAAGTTGGTGCACACTGCTTTCTCATTGATTTTTCAGATTAACGATGGCTCTATTTTCTTGTGCCCATTTTATCTGTATTTCTCCATTTTTATTTTGTGCTTGTCGTTCGGGCAAGGAAGCATGGATGTTTCTAAGTTTAGGGTTCAAAATGATCACTTTTGAAAGGTCTCCATGGATTCATTAAAGGCAAACTTCTGTGTCGCCAACATCCAAAAGCGCTTTAACCTCTCCAAATATAAAAATGTGGGTGCTCAAGCTTGATGTACATCTATGGAATGCCTCAGAATCGTTTGTAAGGAATGACTGGCGGTGACTCACCATTCCTTCAACTATGAACATTTTTACAGTTGCCTAATGTGGAATCTCTTTTACACTACAGCTTACAGTATCTTGGGAGCCATCCTATTCAAAAGATCTCCCTGCCTTGCATTTGTCCTGCTCACACCTGCAATGGTTCATCCTGCAGCACAACAGGGTGTGGTTGGGTCCCATGCTCACCCAGGACACAACACAGATCACCAGGAATTAACCCAGCCAGCTGCTGCCAGACCGCAAACTTTACCTTCTACCCCGAACACGGATGCTGCAACAGTGGTAGCCAAGAGAGGTAAAAAGCGCGAATACTCCTTGGCAGAAAATGTTTTGTTCATTTATGACCAGAAATCTTTTTAATGTAATGTTCATACATGACATGGGAAACAAAATGAGCAATATCACACCGGTAAAATCGAAGATCATCAATTGCGAATTGAGGGAATTTTTCTGTTTTAAAAGGGCATTTTGTGACTTTCTCTCTTTTTTTTAATTATAATACCACCACAAACCAGGATGGGTGGCTCATTGGGCCACAAACATTTCGCTACGTGCCAAAAGTAATACGGAAAACATTTTTGCCAAGCAATTTTTCAATTTTTTCTCCTCGCCAACCATCAGTGAATATGAGTGACAAATGCAAAAAATAAAACGGACCCAATGCTTTCTGCGAATTGAGGGAATTTTTCTGTTTTAAAAGGGCATTTTGTGACTTTCTCTTTTTTATTATAATACCACCACAAACCAGCATGGGTGGCTCATTGGGCCACAAACATTTAGCTAGGTGCCAAAAGTAATACGGAAAATATTTTTGCCAAGCAATTTTTCTATTTTTTCTCCTCGCCAACCATCAGTGAATATGAGTGACAAATGCAAAATATAAAACTGACCCAATGCTTTCTGCTTTCTACAGAAATAAGCAAACGCAAAGCCAGCATCATGGATTTCTTTGCGAATGCGAATAAGAGATCGCGGTTTGATTCGGAAAGTAGCCTAGTACAGCCCGTTGCGTGCTTGAAAGATGTGCCTGCACAAGATTCGGAGAAATTGATGTCAAGCCAAGGATCGATTCCACCTTCTCCACTGGAAGACTCTTCAACAAAGATCTGGGATGTGGGCGCCACTTTTGAAAGGGATACCAGCTTGCCAGAGTGTTGGGACCACAATCAGTGGGCTCAATTTAAAGAAAAGTATACATGGCTAAGTTGTGAAAATGGCCGCCTTGGCTGCAACATATGCAGTGAGGTTAAGCTACTTGGAGCATCACAGGGTGTGGGTTTGTCAAGAGAATGGGTCACTGGGAGCATTGCTGCATCTGGTCCAACAAAAGCTAGCCAGTTAGGCTCACTGCGGAAAAAAATCCATAAGTATAAACTTTCTGAAGCACATTGTAATGCATGTGCTATCCAAGATGCATCCAAGAAGGAGGTACTGCCGTCAACGTTCCTGGAGCAGCAGAGGCATTTTCATGCTTCAATGGTTAAGGTGTTTCGCACTCTTTACTTTTGTGCAAAAAATAATCGCCCCTTTTCAGACTTTCCAGGTCTAGTAGCTTTGCAGGTTGCTAATCAGTCAGATATGGGCTCGATTCTACACAGCGAATTCACTGCAGCACAGATAACAGATTGCATTGCTGAGGAAATGCGGAGAAAGCTTTGCATAGGCATTGTTGAACAGGCTCCAAAAATATCTGTTTATATTGATGAGTCAACAACCCATTCTTCATTGACTGTTTTGATTATTTATGTTCGTGCTGCATTCAATGGAAAAGAGCCCCTAACCTTTTTCCTTGACTTGCTTGAGTTGCCTAGGGGCGATGCAGAGTGCATTGAGTCCTCACTCTTGAAATGTTTGGAAAAACATGGTTTTTGCAACACGTTCCTTGCTGACAATTGGATAGGGGTGTGCAGTGATGGTGCCAGTGTAATGCTTGGGAGAAACTCTGGTGTTTTGGAGAGGCTATGTTCTAAATACCCTCGACTTGTAAAATGGCACTGTCTATGCCACCGGCTTGAGCTCAGTGTAGCGGACACGGTTGATACAGTGCCAGGCCTTAAGCACCTTGCATCATTTTTTGAAAAACTGTATGCTGTGTACCACCAGTCTCCCAAAAATCAGCGGGAACTTTCTGCATGTGCAAAAGAGCTAGAGATTGCAATTTTGAAAATTGGGCGAGTATTTTCAATCCGGTGGATTGCTTCTAGCAAAAGGGCGATACGAGCAGTGTGGGAGTCATACCCAGCCCTTCACCAGCATTTTGTTCAGGCCAGCTTAAGTACTTCTCGTGATGCCAAACACCGGTCTACTTTCAGCGGGCTGAATAGAATTCTCACAGCTTCCGATTTTGTGCTCAATCTAGCTGGTGTTGCAGATGCGGTTCATGAGATTGGAACACTGTCGGAAGCACTTCAAAGGGATGAAGTAACTCTGCCACGAGCTTACCAGCTCATCAATCGTTCAGTAAGGGCGATTGAAAAGCTTAAGGAGTTTCCAGGTACACACAGGAAGGAGGCTGAAAAAGCTATTGAGAGTGGCTTATTTAGAGGAGTGGCAATCAGCTGTGAGGACTCACGTGGGCAGGTCAAAATAAACCTTCCCCAGTTTTATCAAAATCTGGCAGATAACTTGCGCTCTAGGTTGTATGCACAGTCTGCAAGCAATAGGTCGGCCACATCATCTCGGACAGATGAATTTTTAGCTATTACATCAGAGATAGATGTTCTCAACCCACAGAAGTGGCCATATGACATTGAGAGCCCATGGTTTGAAGGTGAGGAGAAACTACAAAACCTGTGCAGGAGATTCTGTCTTAATTACAAAGGTGTATCTGAAGGCTTCAGAGACTATATTGATAATGGTGGTAATGACATTCCAGATCAACTGCAACCTGTTTTGAGGGCGATAAACACACTTCCTGTGAGTTCAAGTGACTGCGAAAGGGGTTTCAGCACAATGAACTTGGTAATGTCACCCATACGAAACTGCCTTGGTATCGGACGCCTTTCATCATTAATGTTCATAAACCTCATGGGTCCTCCTCTTCCTCTTTGGAATCCAGTGCCATATGTGAACAGGTGGTTGATTGCTCATCGTCATGCAGATGATAATCAATCTAGAAAGGTCGATCCTACAGCCCAGCATAATAAAAGATATGCAGACGCATGGTCGTTTTTTAATTGATAGCTTACAATGATATAAGCTGTCTCACATTTTCCATGGCCAGACATCCTGTGGCAATGTAACATGTCTCATAATGTCTGAAATAACAGATGTACAGAGTATCAGGCTTTAACTGTAAGTGTGCACCTTGCATTTTTTTCTCTCATGGTCACAGTGTATTATACTTGTTAATAAATGTAAATGTTGTGTTCTAGGTAGCGTAATAAATTTTATAGTTTTGATAATCACTATTGTAGTTTCTAGTATGTGCTTTTCTTCGGCTTTTTTCAACACAGTAATTCTACTTTTGTTGCAATATATGCAAATGATCTGCCTTACATGTGATGTCACTTCCTGTCGTGATGTCACTTCCTGTCGTGATGTCACTTCCTGTCGTGATGTCACTTCCTGTCGTGATGTCACTTCCTGTGACCACGCCTACTTTGGAGAGTCCCCCCACTTCTTTTTTTAGGACTTGTGCCCTGAGCAGCATCACTATCAGGTTGTGACTCAGCTAACTCAATTATGTTTGGCCCGCTTGTGCTCCTGCTTGCAATTGGGGATGTAGGTTCATGTTCCCTGGGGCTGAGGCGAGGGTGAGTCTTGGGTGTGATCAGTTAGTGTTCTTCTGAAATTTGAAATGTCTGCCCGCCCCTCAACGCCCAGGGACATACGCCACTCCATGAGTTCAATTACGCCTGAGACAATATTAACAGCTCTCTAAAGCATGCTAATAATGCTAGCAGGTATTGGGCATGCTAGTGGTAGCATGGTGCATTTTCCCATAATGGCGAATCAGAAATGGACTGAAATAATGTCAATTTTAGGGCGCACCTGTTGGCTTTATGGGGGGGGGTAGATAAATCACTCACCAGTATTGTCACCAGTTTTCAATGCCACTTTAAAGAGGGGTGGGCCAGCCTAGCCTCATCCGATCTCGGGTGGGCTCAGACGGGCCCGCCCTTGGCCATGGGCTTTGACCGGGCGCTACGGGAGCACTATGGAGATCTTGTAGCACCTCCAGGTGTGAAATGCTGGCGTCTGTGATGGCGCAAGGAAGCCTTGGACTCGCAGTTCTTGTCCCGCTCCCTCTGTCTCAGTGGCGGCAGTGGCGGCACAAACAAGGGCTTCCCATGCTGCGGGAGCCCACCAGAGATCGTGTAGCGCCTCCAGGCATGGGTTGCTGGCATCGGTGATGGCACGAGGGAGCCTGGGACGCACAGTCCTGGTCCTGCTCCCTCCTTCTCAGTAGCAGCATAAACATGGGCTTCCCGCGCAGTGGGAACCCACCGGAGATCTTGTAGCGCCTCTGGGCAAGGGATGCTGGCATCGGTGATGGCGCAAGGGAGCATGGGACTCACAGTCCTGGTCCCACTCTCTCCTTCTCAGTGGCGACACAAACAAGGGCTAGAGAAGAAATCATCAAGTGGCAAAAAAGCAAAGGCAACATTCATGCCTTCATTAATTGCTCGATTAATGAAAATCGAGTGATATATGCTCCACAGTTACATAATAAGGGAATGTCACTGCTACAAGTGTGGTTATATAAGTTATGCAACATTATTGAAATATCTCGGATCTTCTAATTACACTTCTGAAACAATAACCGCAGTTTGATACCATGGGAACAAAATGTGATGCGAAGCTAGTTCCATGCAGACATTTGAAGTTGCTGTCTTCCTCCAGACTGCAAATATATTTAATGGTCATTTAATCAAAGTGTGCTGTTTCAAGAGCTTGACGACATAAGATAATGTTAGGTAATGGTGGATCACCAACGCCTTTCCTGACCTAAATGTGTTGCACGCGCCCACTCTTCTGTCTTAGCCCATTATCAGCTGGCAACGTTTCCAAAGCTCCGATCCAAATCAATTTAAGTAAAAGTGCTGCAGAAAATACACTAAAATCATTACTACTTAGACTGTCTGCGCCAACCATCATCCTGCCAATCATTGATTCCGTTTATCCTTGAGCACTAAAGAACTCTTGCACATTATGATTCTGTCACCGTGACTTCTCTGCACAGCGCGTGCATAAAAATCGGCGATAAGCGGATGTAACTAAAGACACATCTCAGCCGGGGCAGTTGCAGCTCTTCAGATGTTAACCTACGGTGACTCCATGAAGAGAGAGGAGAAGAGAAAGACAGAGAAATGGCGACAGTGCAATAAAAAGCTGAGATAAGGGGAAAGCGAGATTATATATGGTATGGGGCTGATGCATTGATCTGCATTGTGCTAGTGGCATTCTGCATCACTTATAGCAATACTTGGATCTGTCGAAGAGTGCAAAAACATTTTTTTGACTGATCACTCGGTAGGCATGTTTATATCTATCCTTCCTTCGGTGCAAATATTGGTGTAAAATTCAAATGGCGCAATGCATGTAATTCCGAAATTTCGATTCAATATTGTGCTTGCAAGGGTGTTATACGGTCCATGTTGTGCAGGACTGACAAAAGAGAACATCAGGGAAAAAGAATGGAACACATGTTGGAGAAGCAAAGCCAAAGTGAGAAAGCAACATGAAACAGAAAAGGAAAACAATAGAGGATCTGGGAAGGGCTAAAAGCGACAGCAAGATAAACTTTAAGGGGCAAATTTACAAGCCCCTTGCGCCACTTTTGCGTCATTTTTAGCATGGGAAAAATGACGCAAAAATGGCACAAGGGGCTTGTAAATCTGCACCTAAGTTTTAAGCCAGTAAGGCTTAATAGAGGGGTCGTGAAAGTGGAGAAGAGTGTGCGAAATGTGACACATACAGGTATGCATGCAAGAACAATAGGCAATATGGACTGTCAGTAGTAAGTGTGGGTGAAATATTGTGTTTTTGTCTACAGTACTCGGATGCACATAACATTGGAAACCTGGGGCCTCATTTATGAGGCTGTGCGTCACTTTTACGCCGCCATTGCGTCACTTTTTGTGACGCACCAGTGGCGTGCGTCACTTTTTGTGACGCACCAGTGGCGTAAAAAATGCGCCTTGTTGTGCCATATTTACAAAGTGACGCATCTAGGTAGATGTGTCACTGTGTAAACCCCTGCGCCACATTATACCTGCGCCAGGTATAATGTATGCAAGGGGGGCGTATTGACGCAAGAAAGGTCGTAGAAGTGACGCAGTGAAATCTATGAGATTTCACTGCGTCACTTCTAGGACGCCGTTGCGTCAAAATCTTACGCCTGCCTCACAGCAGGCGTAAGACTGACGCAGGCCTTTTCACATGGGGCTTGCCCCATGTGAAAGGACACATTGCTGGAGTTGCGTCACTTTTGTGACACACTGCAGCAATGCGTCACTTTTGCGCTTACAGATACGTCAGAAATACTGACATATCTGTAAGTCCTTGCGCAATGATGCGTCATATTATAAATATGACGCATCATTGGGGTCGCAAGGAGGGTGCAATGAAAAGTGACGCATTGCTGTTTTCCCGCAGTGATGCGTCACTTTTCATAAATGAGGCCCCTGCCCTTTTAGAGACACCTGTATCCGAGGCTGGTAAAACATGCTAACTGGAGTCCACCATTCCACAAAAGAACCCTTTTTTGCTCAAGTGTTTCGACTGCTTTATATTTGAAACCCACCCCTTTCCCTACGTCGCCTGGTGAGGAGACGTTAAACCTAGTTTCATTCTACAGGTGATCTAAAAGAAAGGGTGACATTTCCAGGACATTACAGGTGGAAACAAAACAAACTGTTGGGATTGCCAGAGACTGGGAGAAATTGATTTTTGGAAACGATGTAGAAAGAAAATGTAATTAAACTGTCTTGCAATAGCAACCCATCAATGTCAATTTAAGTATGGTCAAGGCTAACATATACTTTTCTTTCAGTACCCCTGGCACTGCCATTGCTACCCTTGGTCTCAGGGGCCATAAAGGCTGCAACAGGCATAGATAGTTAAGCAGGGTTGTCAACAGGGGGGTGTATTGTTACTTGCACAGTGACTAACTCCTAAATAGTTAGTTAAAAAGGCTGTTGAAGGGTGAGCCATAGGGACAAACAGGAGATGTCATGGTGTGGGTAAAGGATGGATGATGTCACTTCACTACGCGTGGCATTTTCTGTTTGGCCACCTATAGGTCCATCACAACTGCTGCAAGAAAGCAACTAGAACTACAATGCAACAGTAATTGTCGATATCTGACAAAGTAATGGACATGAACTAACTCAATATATCACTAGTTAAAACACAGCAAGGTGTTTCTGATCCAATTTTCACTACACTGTGGTATCACTTAAATATTCTGCACCAGAAGAGGTAAAGCACTCATACCATCATGTGTTACATCTAACCTACTGCATCTGAAAGGATACGCAAAATATGCAATACGCCGAGCCATTGAGTTTGCAATCTTCGAAACCATCTGCAGTCATTTGTTGCAGTTTTTATCAGCTTGCTCCATGCTTTCTATTCATGGGAAGTGGATTACATTACTTCGATGTCCGCGTGGTGTCAATCAAAATAATCTAATGAAAAGAGACATTTGATGTCTGACAAGGAGATGCCATATCTGACAAAAGGTATTTGATGCCTGCTATCTGGGAATGTCTTAATTTAGCCCCCTGCCTCCAGGTAAAGGATTCACTAAGGTCCCAGGAGAGCCAGTCCCTTACAAGTGACATCCCGCTGTCAGCATGGTACATTAGGCTATCACTGTCAGCCGGTCCCTGCAGGAGAGATTTCGGAGTTTTGTCACTCTAAAGCCGAGCATATATGCATGCAAGGGATGGCTTTATGATGCCCTCATTACTGTCCTGCGAATTCTGCAATTTAAGGTCTGCACACGTTAGCATGAATTTGAATTGCAGTCCTGCTGAACTGCTACCTACCATTGTCTGTCTCTAAAAATCCAATTGCATATTCATGCTAACTCTTACCCTTAAAATGTTTCACATTTAATATTGCTTATTTTTAACAATCGGATTCAAATTAAGGAGACAATCATCAAAGCAACACAGCTTTTTTCGGAATTTGAATAGCTTAAGATGTCCATTTGGGAATGCCAATACTTTCTTGAGACAGCTGCATTCTATCTGCAGATGGTAATTGTACTAGGCTTACACAAAATAAATATAATATTGTGCTTCGCAAAGGATTGTAAAAACACCACCCTCTATAAATGCACAGCAAAAATGCACCAACACATACATCGCACAAAGTCAAGTACAAAATCAACGCACAGGCAGTTCAGGTGAGTATTCACATTTTTACTAAAATAATTGCACATAAATGCAGCTGCCAAGAAGTTATGTACATTTAAAAGTTGTATCATTGAAAGGCAGTATCACTTCCAAAGTGTCTTTGTAGGCGAGCAACTGATGTGTCTCACTGATGTCAAGCAGAGTGTGGTTGTGGTTTGAAATGTCCTTGGGTCGATTTTGATCTTTGCACCAAACAATTAAATAGCACAAAAAGCACAAGTGCCACAAAGAACAGCCACTCCTGTTCGTGTCATGCTTATTGTTACCATTAAAAAGAAGCATTTGCAATGCAATCACCTTTGGGACGATATATGTATTTAGCTATGCAGCACATTAGCCTGGGTGCTGAAACATCTACTGTTCTTTAAGATGGAGGGAAATTAAGCGCCAAACTGTGTGACACACCGGCTATGGGAACACATGGAGGGAAATATTGCCTTTCAGAGGGAACAGCCGCGGCCCGTGGAGGGAGTTAGGTGCGGCAGGGAGGCGGTGCGGGGGAGGGGCAGGGTGAACAGTGGTAAACACCGAAATTCGTTTTATTTTTTAAATTGTTTACTTACCTGCAATTGTCCATATTCCGGTGTTTACCACTGTCCACCCTGCCCCTCCCCCGCACCGCCTCCCTGCCGCCCAAACTCCCTCCACGAGCCGCGGCTGAGCGGGAAATGGTATAGTCCAAAGCACTGTTTTTAATTTAAGATCAGGGCCTCCTGTGGTCATATCACTGAAAATAAAAGATTTGAAAAAAAAATATTACTGTCTATGGGTGCTCGTGGAAGACAATTTCTATGGACTGGAATCTACAGAATGCTAAAGTGATTCTGGTATTTTTCTGACCACTCCTGGTTGTTTTCTATCAAGACAGTTAAATAAAGGCAGTTGACTAGAAAAATGTCCCTAAGCAGAAGCAGACAAGTCCTAGGGCTGATCTCCAGGGCCCACAAAGTAGATGCACATATAAGTATATACTAAAGTATATACATGAGGTCTCAAATACTCGACTTAACAATTGCAGCAAAGGCGGCGTAATGTTTCCATGTTGCATAATGTAGTAAATTTAGGGAATTCTGCTTTGCGGGTGATAACATTTAATTGCATGTAATCACGCCAGTGTAACTAAAATTTCACCTGGGCTAAATGTCACATGCACTCTTTTTCCCCTCTCAGCGTATGGCAGGTTAGACATTCCACCCTTAACCTCATCACTGCTGCGCGAATTCCGCCACAGTGCTGAACATTTCAATCGCAGGCGTGGTCATGACGGCTCCCGGCCGTCGTCAGCACACGCCCACCGTGACTCATGACCGCCGGGAGCCGTCATGAGCATCGAAGAAGTTAATTGGGAGAAAAGACTCATAAAAAAATCAACACACGCAGAGGTCGCTGTGTTAAACACAGATTCTACATCTTAAGGCTCATTCGTGGGTTGAGATTTTGTAACAGAAGTTATTAGCTGCACCTGGTAAATACTTCAATCTGGACTAATGGTATTTACTGTGTCGGGTGAAGACCGCACCCTGTTTCCCAAAAGAAGGTAGACTTTTTTTGCTTGTGGAGATTCACAAGTTTGAGCAATCTCAAGAAAAGTATAAAACTACTGCCTTGGTGGCGTCATGCTGCGCCATGAGCTCCATAATGCATATAAGGAAACTGCAGATGGTCTTTTAATTTTTATTCTCTTACATGTTGACTTGTAGGCACTCAGTTTATGTGTAGGGGATAAATGTATACCGAAGCCGGTGTGGGGAGTGGGTGTTTAAAAGGATGGAGGGGGAAGTGAGGGAAGGACGGATGAGGATTAGATGCTTCATTCTTTCGGGAAGAAAATAACAGAATGAGACTTGGATCCCGAAAAACCTAACCAGGAGTAATTAGTTAGAGCAAAATCAATAATCAACATATACTTTAATTTTGTTCTGCACGACTTGTAATCAAGCCCTTTATTTTTAACTGGTACATTGTCATATTTGATGGGACCATAACCCGGGGACGATTCCTAATAACTTTAAGCAAAGGCAAGTTTTAATTGGCATGTTGTTTTTTTATGACAATAGCTATATAACATTTTTACAGGTTATTTAGTTTGGTTTTAGAGACTACTGCCATAATAAACATATAGATGAACTGAACTGACATCACCTTCTCCAAAGCGTTTCATTTGGTTCATGTACTGAAGAATCTGGTTTATCTATCCCTGTCAGGCCAAAGCAAGTCAAACAATTATTCATACAATGCCTGATTTTTCCTAGAGAAAGTTTTTTGAATGCTTGAATATTCTATTTTTATGTGAACAATGGCTATATAAGGATAACACAATTCAAATGTGATTACATTTAGTAATACGATTATCCATCAATGGGCATTCATATAATGACAATGATATCACTTTTATAAGTAGAAGAAAGTGTCCTATGTTGAAGGATATTATTGTCACAAATGTCTGTGAATAATATATTGTGTATACCAGTTGGACAAAGCTTTGAATGAGGAATGGGATATGTTAGACCTGGCATCCTTAGCGTGGTTTCCCCTGACTTTTGGCCTTCAGACCTCCTGATTTTGCTGACTTAGGGGCCGATTAGGATGGCGGACGGACTTTGCCCGTCCGCCATCCCTGTTGAAAACGGGACCGTCCGCCACATGGGCGGCGGTCCCGCCATGCCAATTATGATGCGCCCGCAAGACTGGCGGGCACATCATGCATTTTTAACATTGCGGCGGACGTTGCTAAAAGCACCGCCCGCCGCAATGTCAAAGATGCAGGCACGCATTTGCATACACAAAGTGGCAGGTGCCTGCCGCTTTGTGTATGCAAATGCAGGGGGGTACCACAGGTACCCCCCATGTCCACCCTCCCTCTTGCCATCACCATGGGGGCCCGCAGGGGGCCCCCAAAGTAAAGCCCGCATGCCTTTCCTTGACGGCATTGCCGCCACGGAAAGGCATCTGCATGAGGCCATCCTAATATGGATGGCGGTGCCTGGAAGACACCACCAGCCTTATGAACCCTTTTCCGCCCCGGCCGCAAGGCGACCGGGGCGGAAAAGCGGCGGACAGTGTTTCCGTCCGCCGCGGTTCCCCCCGCCATTGTAATATGGCGGGGGGAAATAGGTGGTGGACGGGCACGGATAGCGGACGGATCGCCAGCGCCTGCATGGTTTTAGGACTTTGGGCACGTTACCACTGTTAACCAGTGCTAAAGTGTATGTGCTTTCTGCTTAAAATATGGTAACATTGGCTTATCGACAATTAGCATATTTAATTTACTAAGACGTCCCTTGTAATGTTCACTAAATGTACCCAGGGCCTCTAAATTAAATGCTACTAATGGGCCTGCAGCACTAATTGTGCCACTGACCTAAATAGCACTTTAAACATGTCTCAGTCCTGCAACTGCAGAGCCTGTGTGTGCAGTGTTAAAAAACTGCCATGTCGACTTGCCTGCCCAATACCTTCCATTTTACTACATATCAGTCACCCGTTACTGTAGGCTCTGAACAGTCGAAGGGCAGGGTGCAGCAAATTTAAAAAGTAGGATATGTACTTTTAGGTTTTACATGTCCCAGTAGTGAAAAACTCTTACATTCCTTTTTTCACTACTGCAAGGCCTAACTCCCCCATTGGATATCATTGGGATTACCTTCTTACATTTTATAAGTGTAATTTCTAATTGGAAAGAGATGTGACCCCCTAAGTTTGGTGTCTCTGGAATCACAATTTAAAATCACAATTTATGGTGAGGTCGGATTTTACATTGTAATTCCGAAAATTAAAATGCAGCTTTTAGAAAGTTGACATTTTCTTACTTTAGCCAATTGGTGCCTGCTGCCTGTCTCTGAATACACGTCTGGTTGGATGACAGCTAAGCTTTGTGCATTCCTTCTAGACGGCCACACAAAGGGAGCCTGTGTGACTTGATGGACCATCCACATCCAGATGAGACATCCTCAGCAGGATGGGAGGGAGGGGCTGGACACAGCCTCACACTTGCACCTGAATAGCTTGTGCCCTTTCCCCTCTCAAAGAGCTGCTTACCTGCCTGTAGTGACTCTAAAGCCAGGGCAGGAAGCCCAGGGACTCTGTGCACTTTAAAAGCATCTTTTTCAAGCTTCCACCACTTCAAAGGCCCAACTGGGTTTAAGTACCGGACCTTAGACACCACCAATTCAGTGCACTTCTGGACCTGTGGATACTCTGCCAGAAAGAAGGACTGTTGTGCTGCTGAAAGGACCGGCACTTTGCTAGACTGCTACTCCGAAGGAGCTGCTTCCTTGCTGAGCTGACCTGCTGCCTGCTGCTCTCTTGTCTGGGGTAGAAGAACTGAACCTGGAACCCATCCTAAACTCAGGCGCCCAAAGTGAATCAATGGGCTAGTCTGCTAGACTCCTGATCTGAGCTTCTGGGACATAACTGTCTACCCACAGCTCCTGGGTCCATCTCCAATGAGTTCCTGACCCCAAGAGCCACCTCTCGGGTCCCTGTGCCCTCGGGGATCTGCAACTCTCAAAGTCAAGCCTTTCAGCTCTTAGCGGATGGGCCAGTATGCTACAGAACCTCGTTGTTTGCACAGAGCTTCATTGCAAGTGGCTGCAAGTTTGTCTCTTCACACTTCAAATATCGCCACTTGTGATCATGAGGCACCTCTTGGAGATCAGGAACTCCTTTCAGCAGAGGCCAGCAGGGGTCTGTCAGGTCCACTTCCAGGTCTAGGTGGGCCAGATGCAGCAGGTCAGTTGGGCAGTTGCAGGGAGGCCTCTAGAGCTTGTCGTGTCCCTGTAGCTCAGAGCAGAAATCCAATCAGCTGACCCTTACAATCGCTTCAGCCAGAGATGATGGGAGCATGTCTAGTCTTCGTGCTCATCAATGAGTCCAGGCTTCAAGGGCATCCTTTGGGACATTCTTCTTCAGTAGTATTCACAGGTCCAGGAGTGTACTGAAGAGTGGGTCTGTTGCAAAGTCATTCTGAGCCCTGGGCACCCCATTTTATTTGCTGACCGCTACTGGTGGTCACTGGCTCTGACCATCCCTGGGCTCTGCCTAACCAGGCCCAGGGTAAATGTTATGCTGAAAATACTTAGAATTCAGTTAAAACACCTACACACATTAGGGTACCCTATGATTGCCATGACCTCCCCTAAAAGGCACATAATAGGGCAGGGGGATTAAAACAACGTTTAAGTCCCTATTAAATAAAAGGGCATGGCAGTTTAGAGGCCAGCAGCCTTTTCTGCACTTGCATTTGTGCACTGCTGAGTGCCTGATGTCATTTTAAAAGCAGCCCTGTGTTTCAGAACTACTTTAAAATGTAAATTGTGACCACACTCAACTTTGTTGTTAGGGGCACTTTCAAATTGATAAACTACAATATTTTGGCATTTTACGCACCCCCAGGTTCTCCCCTGGGTTTTGCAGTGGTGGGTGTCAGGTAGTTATAAGGATGAAGCAAACACAAGGAGATGATGGACGGAGCGGTGGAAACTTTTCAGACACTAACCCCCAGTCACAGATCTGGGTTGAATCCATCATCGTTCTTTAGCTCACTTCGCCACTCCAGTTCAGACACAGCTACATACTCACATTTTGCCTCTTTTTACTTCGGCGCACCCACACGCCAAATTCCAGACGTGTCATACTCAATCCAGAGGTCAGCATCCATTTTGTTGGCTACACCACCCTTGCACAGCCCTGTCCCGCAGAGGTCTCACTACCTTGGGATCCCCTCATAGCAAGTCCTGCTACATTGACTCATTGGTCCTCGCCGACCCCCTGGCCGGGTTGGATTCTTTCGCCGGCCTTCTGACACCGCCATTTTATTCTACCATGCCATACAGCCCTGAAGAAGTCACAAGATAGTTCCCTTATGTGACGACACACGTGTTGGCTGGTTGTTTTTCGTTGTTGCATCATTAAATACATTTGAATAACACTCTGGTGTCGACCATAGATTTGGCACAATACAAGACTTTTCAACCATTGTTTTATCTCAAATTACGTGTGCCCGGGACAGTGTTCTCATTATTAGTGTGGGTTCTTTGACTCACACATTTACAGGGGTTACAGGATATTTCCCCAAACCTGCAGCACCATACATACTTTAGCATTATAAATTTCAGCATTATATATTATTTCAGGCAGGGCGTTAGACTGGCTTCAATCGTTCCTTTCGGAACGATCCTTTCAGGTTGTGGCCCCACCTTTTAGATCTAAACCCCACGCTATCGCTCAAGGTGTCCCGCAAGGTTCGGCGTTGAGCCCCACTCTCTTCAATCTATACGTTCAACCTTTGGCGGAGGTTGCGAAGAGATGGGGTCTCACTATGGTATCATACGCCGATGATACCCAGCTGGCGGTGACTCTTAATGGGGACTCTGACCAACTGGCATCGAACTTTGCGGATGGTTTGAGGGCTGTTGCTAGTTGGCTTACGGCCAACTGTTTACAACTCAACGCCCTCAAAACTGAGGTGATGGTACTGGGGAAACATCCTGAGTTGTGGGGTGCTAGCTGGTGGCCTGAGGAGCTGGGACCTCCCCCAAAACCTGTCTCTGAACTTAAAAATCTTGGCGTCTGGGTGGATTCCAAACTCACCTTTTCATTCTATACTAAGAAGGTGGCATCCATGTGCTTCGGCATCTTGCGTGGTTTGAGGCCTATCCTCAAATTATTCGATGCCCCCACCCGCCAGATGGTGATCCAAGCCAGCGTATTATCGAGGCTCGATTACGCGAGCTCACTGTTCTTGGGCGCCAACCAGGCGGAAGTCTTGCGACTTCAACGGGTGCAGAATGCGGCAGCCAGGGTCTTGGTGGGTCTGCCGCGTTTCTGCTCAGCCCGCAGTACAATCCTCAACCTGCACTGGCTTCCAGTCATCAGGCGCATAGAGTTCAAGGCCCTTTGTTTTGCCTTTAAAATTCTTAGATCTGACACCCCTGCCATCCTTCAGCACCTTCTGTCCCTGTACACCCCTTCGCGCAGCCTTCGCTCTGCCGGCCAAAATTTGGCACTTGTTCCTCGTTTCCAAAAGTGTAGGCAGGGTGGTCGATCATTTATGGTCTTGGCCCCTAAATTATGGAATGCACTCCCTGCCTTTGTTCGCTCTCTGGATGACCTTTTTGCTTTTAGGAAAGCTGTTTAAACACACCTCTTTCCTCTGCCCTATTAATCACCTCCACTCTTCTTTGCGATATTAGTTATGTTACCTTTTGATATAGCGCCGGGACGCCCCTTAGCTGGGGCAGCTGTGCGCTTAAAAAATCTAAATAACATAACAAATACAACGAAAACTAGCTTGAGCGTCAATCTTCCTGTCCTTACTAAAAACCCTACACCGTGATAGCAGCAAAATTTTACTTGTGACCTAATCACACAGTAATTAATATCTATGGATTATTCAAACTTAAGGCTAAGCCACATGTAGACTCAAAGTGCTTTGAGTCACAATCTTCTTTAAGAGGTAATTCCTTGAAAGTCCTCAAGATTTTTAAGCAGCATTATCAATACCTGTCCTTAAAAGAATGGCTGAAGTTCCATTTCAATTTGTCACACATTCTCATTAGATTGTAAATATTGGATACCCTTAAAAGAAGCTCTACACAATAAGATTTGGGCAATATGCACTACAGGGAAGACAGCTGTGCTTCCAAAAGTATATGCAAATTGTATTGGCCTTGTGAGATGCAAAAAATACAAGAGAGATGCAAAAAATGACAGCAATTATTTTCAATGTTTTGTTCAAATCACAGCTCAATACAGCTCAATATTTGCACCCAATCCCAACACAGTACTTTTCATCCTAAATCTATCACAACAAAACAAGTGAAGATTCACCTACCAAATCCCAATGTGACACTTTGCACCAGTTGACCTATCCAAGTGCGGTACTCTCTTATGCAATTCTCACTGCTCACAGCAGTTCACCATCCTTTACAATTTCCTTGTGCACTAAATTCCACAGAGAGCACAATAAAGAAATATCTCAAGTCTGTTCCACTAAAGAATTCAAAGTAGTTAATTCACACAAGTTTTAGCTAGAAATATACTTTCTGCTTCCACACACACACATAGATGTAAACTCAACCAGCGTAAAAGACCCTGATTTATGTAGTTTACCCTTTGCACAATAGGTTCTACCAGCACTAATCCCTATTAGTACAATCACAACAATCTGTTATGGTACCTATCTCAAAGTTTGGATGTTGGAACAATACGAACTGACACCAGAAAACTTTAGCAGTCAAGTAATAACACAATATTTCCTGTCTGTCCTGGGCTCTTGGACTGCACCGAGTCCGATAATTTCAACTGCTCAGCTTCAAACAGGCATGCACATCTTTAAAATTAAACCACAGACACAATTAAAACGCAAAACTTTGAACTTCAACACAATTGGTCTGTATGTTAGCAGACCAGTTCCCTCTCCTGGCTGCTATTTAATCACCTCAGTGATGCGGATGCGCCACTTGCGTGCCAAAGATGCGCCAAAAGTAAGTCCCTCTGCACCCATACACATCTGGAACGCGGCCAGCGCCAGCCATGCTGCTGAAATTGATAGCGGCAGAATGGTGAGTAGGGGGCGCAATGGGATGCTGGTTCTTATGACAAAAAGAAAATGGCATTCCTTTCATGGTTGTGGGGCAGGGGGACTGTAATTTTGTCCTTAATTTCAGACTTGCCCTGCAGGACTCTGAAGCTGATTGTGGCCTGCCTCAGACTCCCAGCCCCAATGAAATAAAAGCCTGCCTAATCAACTGCATAAACCTACCTAAGCATGCACTTGAGCTCTACCAATCCCTCGAGGTTAACAAATGGGATGTCATGTTCCTCACTGAGATCTGGCTAAGAGAGGACACAAAACCTGTGATAACCTTGGCAATACCTCCTGGCTATCACATAGTCTGTACCAAGATAGGCAGCGACAGTCAAGGGGGCGGGGTGGCAATTGTTTATAAGGAGGCCTGGGAGATTGCCACCTCATCCCAGATCAAATAGGCAACATTGAAGGACTCTCCTTCTGTATTAAACTATCCCCCTCTTTCTCTTTCTCTGAGCTTCTGCTTTACAGACCACTGTATTGCAGCCATAGCATCACACCTATACTGACAGATTATATCACCCTGATATCAACTAGCTACGCTAACATTACCCTCCTAGGGAACTCAATCTGCGCATTGACGACCCTGAATGCACAGATAGTGCAAATTTCATAATGACCCTTGCAAGCTTCAATCTTGCCCAGCTGGTCTTATTCCTCACTCACAAGGTGGGCCACACACTTGACCTCATCTGCACAAACATGCAGGATCTGAGGGTAGATAAACCGCTACATATTATCTGGGCAGGCCACTGCCTGGTCCCTTTCGGGTTTTCCCTGAAGTCTTCACCGAAAGCCACCACCCGAGCCAATGAAGTCAAAAGGAACTGGATAGGGTCTCCCCTGAGACCCTAGGGCCTACACTGGCTGGCTCAAGGCCTCCCCTCTCAATCAATCCCGACCAGGACTCAGCGAGTTTTAACTCATGGTTGATGGCTGCGCTTCACAAATTAGCCCCTTTGAAATTGGTTGGCCTACCCCATCCGACCCGTGGTTTTCAGAGGAAGTTAAATGCAAAAAGAGCAAGTGTAAAAGATTGGAAAATGAATGGAGAAAGCCCTACTCTCAAGATGCAAAAACATCTACAAAAATACCTTGAAGGGTACCATAAATTACTCAACTCCAAGAGAAGGGAATTTCTGGCAGACCGTATTGCCAGCGCCAAAAGCTCCTCAAGGGAGGTTTTCAGGATAGTGAAATCCTTCACTAACCCCGCAGCACTAGAACATGGCTTCCAACCATCTCAGGACCTTTACACTAGCCTTTTGAATTTCTATGAAGATAAGATGGCACAACTCTATTCCTCTTTTCCCCTGGCATCTAAACCAGAAGTAACAGAAGACTACCACAGCCCCCTTGATTTCCAGCCTGTCTTCACATCCTTCCTCCAGATTCCCGCAGAATTGTCTTTGGCTAAATTGGGGAAATGCAAATTGGGGTCGCAAGGAGATCCCTGCCTCGCGCAAAAGTTCAGGTTACTAGCTGAGTGACTAAACCCGATCCTAACCCACATCTGGAATTCTTTTAGGATGGGAATCTACCCTGCCACATGAAAACACGCTTACCATTGCCACTCCTAAAGAAGGCCAATGCTGACCCAGAAGAACCCAGCAACTTCAGGCCTATTTCCCTACTGTTGGCATCTGCCAAGGTGCCAGAGAAGCAGGCCCAGTTACAGTTAACCAACCATGTGGAAGCCAATGAGCCTTGACATGACTTACAATCTGGCTTCTGCACAGGGTACAGCACGGAAACAGCACTGCTTAAAGTTGCAGACTCCATTTGGCTGTCTGTAGATCACGGCTCATCAGCTACGCTGGTGCTTTTAGACCACTCCGCAGCATTCGATAATGTGTCACACATGATCGTGCTGGATAGACGTTCATTTCCTCAGTGAGACCCCTCAAATGTGGAGTGCCCCAGGGCTCAGCCTTATGTCCGCTGCTTTTTAATATCTACATGACTTCCCTGGCAGCCCTCATTGCTAGGAGAGTGGTCAAGGTGAACTCTTATGTGGACGACACGCAGCTGGTGTTTTCCCTCAATGATCACTCTGTTGCAAACGTTCAACTCATTCAAAGACTGTATACAAGACACAGCAGGGTGGATGAATGAAAACTGCTTAAAACTGAATGCCAATAATATGGAGGTTTCTTTTTTTAATGAAGCTTCCCACCTCCTTCAGGCCTATGATGGCCTGGGTAATTCGCCACCCCACTGGTACCGAAAGACTCAGTCAAAAACCTTGGAGCCAAGTAGGACAAGGACTTAGCCCTAGCAACTCAAGTCCAGCATGCAGCGGCATCCTGCTTCGGAAAAATGAGAGCCATCAGAAAATTTCTGGGCTTCCTGCCGGAAGAAAGCCAAAGGGTTCATGCCCTAGTGACCTCTCACCTTGACTACGCAAATGGCTTCTACCTGGATCTTCTTGGGTTCTTTAGTGAAAGGCTCCAAATGGTGCAAAATGTAGCAGCTTGGCTAATCCTCAAGGTCCAGCTGCACCTGCACATCTCCCTGCGCCTCAAACAACTTAATTTGCTCCCAGTAGCTACGAGGATTGAATATAGGCCCTGACTATTGCATTCCACCCCTACCACGGAAGGGGCCCCGGCAACCTGAGGTAGAGACTTCGCCCGTACCACCAAGAGTGGACCTTAAGATCCAACTTCCGATGTTACCATACTGTCCCCTGCTGCTCCAAAGCCAGGTAGGGGGGTAGTTCTTTCTCGGTGGGATCTGCCAAACTATAGAACGACTTGCCTCACCACTTACCCATGTTGAACTTGGAGCAGGAGTTCAGATAGCCACTGAAAACCTGGCCCTTTAAGCAATGGGAATAGCTGCTCGGGATCATCTACACTGCTGTCCGCCTTGTTAGTGCTGGGACACCTCGCTGGCAGTAGCTCTGCACTTTATAAATGCTCTTTATGGGGGGCCGTGGCTTGCAGCCGAGCAAGATGGCTGCAGCTTAGGAGAGTTCTGAGGGCACGGAAGACGCATTAATCCACCACATAATCCGGACAATGATTGTACCCTGAAGACTGACACTGATGTTTAAGTGCAGGAGGAGCCTGGGTATCTGACTCCGGTGCTAATCCGTGGTGCGGAAGAGCATGCACGGAACGAAGACTGAAGCGGCCTGACGGCTCTTCTACAGCCGGGGAGTCGATTTGAAGGTGAGCCCGCAGGCGGGACTGTGGCGCGGAGCACATAGCAGGCACGGCAGCAAGGGGGCCCTGGAGACTGTGTCGCCAGTGGAGGCTGGTTCCTGCTTCGGCCCGCGGGTGCGCCGAAGTAGTGTGCACTGCCCCTCCTTCCCCTGGTGCCTGATTCCGACAACCTCCGGAGCCGCGATGCTCCTCATGTGCCCCGCGGATGATGGGGGCAGAAGTGATCCTGCGCCGCGGGCGGGTCGGTTGCCTGCAGTGGGGTCGGGCCCGCTCGCTGGGATGGGCAGGCCCGATCTGGACCCCATCTGATGCATTGGAGGCCCAGCGGAGCATGGGGGAGGTGTGCGGCCTACACACACCAGTGAAGCCGGGTCCTCGATTGCAGTGAGGGCCCGAGAGCAGGACTGAGATCAGGGGCAAAAGGTGCCCGATAGTGCAGTAACATCTGACTGTGAGCGGGGCACAGGCAGGAGGCTCATCGGCCTGAGGGGCGTCTGGTACAGCCCCCCACTATTTGGCAGGCAGGCCCCCTTGGGGTGCATAAGAAGACCTGTGGCCCCAGCAACAGTGGGGCCCAAATACACGCACCGGCAGAAGCGGAGCTCGGAGACTACACAATATTAGGGAGAGGTGCAGGAGAAGACACACCAAGAATCACAGGCTGGTGACCCCCGCAAATTGGGAAGGTGAATCTGGGCAGTGCATGATACAGGGGTGCTGCGTGGGAGACCCCCCCTGGCCCTACATCGCCAATTGCAGATGTTCTACCAGCATCCAGTGGCGCAGTGAGAAAACAGACAGGCCGCGTGGGGCAGGCGGTCTCGCCGCAGGCGGCGATAAGTACCGGAGAGCGCGGAGTCATATAGGCGAGGATGGGGGCAGGAGCCCACGCACAACGACCACACAATCCAAACTGGACAAATTCACCTACAGAAAGGAATTCCCTCTGCTACCTGACCATAAGGACCCTGCAGACATGGCCCCTGAAGAGAAAGGTGCACACAAAGTGACAATGGAAGACATAATGGCCGCCCTCACTAGTGTACAATTGACCGTGGGATTGATATCAGCAGATGTCTCCTTCCTATGAACTGACTTTCAAAAAATGATGGCCAGGGTCACGGAAGTCGAGCAAGCGACGAAATCTCTGACGAAAGACACCACAGCTCTGATACGAATGGTAAACCGCCTGAAGGCAGAGAACAAACTCATGGCAGCAAAACTGGATGACCAAGAAGGGCGCTCTTGGAGCAACAATGTCAGAATTACAGGAATTCCTGAAAGCGAAGGGAACCCAGCCATGGACTTGTATGTAGAGGACCTCATAAAATCTAGACTCCAACCCAGGGGACTATCAACTTTTTCTCAGTTGAGAGGGCCCACAGAGTGCCGGGGGGTAAGCCCTAACCCGGGCCCCCCTAGACCTGTACTGGCCCACAGCAAGGGTGGCTCCGCCGCTACATATCCAGAATTCAGTTGTGTCATTCTTCCCGGACTATACAGCGGCTGCCTTTACCACTCCTAAACTGAGAAAAATCCTAATTTTAGGACTTTCGGTATTCACAGAAGGCATTCAGGAGTCCTAAAGTTAGGAGTCCTAACTTTACTACTCCTAAACTGAGAAAAATCCTAATTTTAAGACTTTCAGTATTCACAGAAGGCATTCAGGAGTCCTAAAGTTAGGAGTCCTAACTTTACTACTACTAAACTGAGAAAAATCCTAATTTTAAGACTTTCGGTATTCACAGAAGGCATTTAGGAGTCCTAAAGTTAAGAGTCCTAACTTTACTATTACTAAACTGAGAAAAATCCTAATCTTAAGACTTTCGGTATTCACAGAAGGCATTTAGGAGTCCTAAAGTTAAGACTCCTAACTTCTGTGAATACCGAAATAAGTAAGTGCCTTCTGTGAATATCAAAATGGTAGTAAGTTTAGGATTTTGTCTTAAGTTAGTTCTGTGAATCGGGCCCTGGGACACTAAGCGGTTGGGACAACTTAGGAATAGCAAGTGCTTTGAGCAATGGGACACCATAGGCATATCCACGGTGGAGACATGTGGTCTAGGGGGGACATAGTCACATTTGAACATCTTCAGCAACAATACGCACTTGCACCCTCTGAAATGTTTCGTTACATGCAGATCAAACACGCACTGACCACCGCCATACCCCGCGGCACCGAGGTGCCTGAGGCTTGCCCTTTGGAGGACAGGCTGCTGACGGACTGCATGTAAAAGTGGGCTATATCATTCACTTACCGGAAGTTATTAATAACCTTCCGGACCCCATGGTACCACTCAGGGACAAATGGACCCGTGACTTTAATTTAATTTAATTGCGGGTTTATATAGCGCTAGGAATCGACTCCCGGAGGAGTATCTCCACGCTTCGACTGCTGGGGAACCCGTCCTGGCTCACCCTGAGAGATGGTCCCTGATGGGTATCTCTAAGGTGCGACCAAGCATCCCCAGCAGTCTGGGGGGGCTGTTGTGAAGATGAGGCAAGCTGATGCCCAGAGTTGCCGAGTGTGGTTTCTGACTAGAGTAGGCACCGAGGCGAGAATTATCAAGTCCGCTGACCCTGGTCCACGACCCTGCCGCGTCGGGAATCGAACCCTGGTCCCGGGCCGTTCTCTGCTTACGGGTCTGCCGCCTCTAACCAGTGAGCCACACTTCTCCACACTTTGGCGACCTTGATGATACAGAATGGCAGGAGGCGTTGGCCTCGCCACGAGAGGTGGGCATACCCTCGCGACTCAGACTAGTGCAGCTTAAAATCCTACATTGGACCTACTACACTAGATACACCCTATTCAAGATGGGAAAAACATCACATCCATATTGCCCAGAAATTGTGGAGAGGAAGGTACTTTTTACCATACCATATGGCACTGCTCGAAAATCGCTGACTATTGGAAGAAAATAATGAGAACAATATCACAGACTGAAGGGGTGTCGTTAGTAGTGGAACCAAAGAGGTGCCTATTAAATATGTGGGAGCCGAAGGACCTTACTCATCAGGCGCAGAACTGGGCCACGCTGGGGTTAATGATAGCTAAACGCAATATTATTTCAAGGAACAGTGGGCCCTAACAGTAGACGGATAATGAAAAAATGAATATAGATCAAAATTGAATTCTATGTGATCTGTCCAGCCGGACAGGGTTTAATAACACAATTAGAAGTATACTCAGTCAATCTCGTACAATATAAAGGTGAAACACAGCCTGTGTCCTACTACTGTATAGAGACAATATTGACATATACAAACAAGTGAGGCAAGAACGGGCGGTCTGCACACAATCCAAGTTTCGCAGACAATTACGAGAAGAACACTTTTGTGATTTTAACTCATAATACAATCAAACCATCAAGTGTAAATCATCGACGGCGTTTTGATCCCCTTTAAGGCATAGCAGGATCATCATCAGGACATTTAAAATCCATGCCTTTACATAAAAAGCCAAAATCAAGTCCAAACATATAATTACAATTATGGGGTTAACGACGAAGCATTCAGAGAACCCATGACCGCAAGACAAGTAGTGTAGTAATAACATAATCAGCCGATCATTCGGCTTACCTCAAGGTATGAGGTGGTAATTTCAGAAGATGGAATCAATTTTTGGAGTAATAAAGGAAGACCTGTTAAATAAAATATATAGTAAGTGGATTCTAAAGAGTAACGCAGTGGCGCTACGGAAAACAAATCTTGCCTTCCTTACCGCAAAAGCAGTTCAGTTTGGTACGGGGACGTAATAGTAACCCCTATAAAACAAAAAAGGAGAGTAGGAATCGGTACTGCGTAACCACGTTTTTGGGACTCACTTCAGTTAACCAGTACAGGTAACAAAGCTTCCTCTATTAGGCAAGCCGGTAAAAGGAAGCACAGCTTACCGGAGATATATGCCGGTCACTTCCACAATTGGGTTCTGGTGCCGCGAAGAGCCGTTACTCGGATGAAATGAGAGCTACAGAAAGCTTCAATTAACGAAGCTAGACGATCACGTGATCGGGGTCATGCGATCAAGTAAGGCTGATGAAGGGCTTGGTTCGGAAACCACGTCGGCCATCTTATAAAGTGCAATTATGTGCAGCAGGAGTGCAATCGGATCCTTAAACGAGTGAAATAACCATGTGAAACATAATAGCTCATATAATTCGAACACATATAATTCGAAAAACCATTTGTTCAGATTACCATTAAATCATCAGAATATGAAGACAGATTTAAGGCATTAGTTAGAGAGCACCAATAAACGTACAGAAATCAAGTAGCTATTCATGCACATACAATTGGGCCAGCAATCGGATCAGAATACATTTTAAGACATTTTAAGAATACATTTTAAGACCATCTAGTGTAAAAGCCAGAACTGAAACACAAGAGACCAAGTTGTAAGGTCTAGTCATAGAACAATTTCAAGAGTTACAACAACGAAGTCCAGTCCTCCAGGCGATTGAGGCCAGTGTGGATACTTTTAGCCCGGAGTATCCATTTGAAGTCTTCTTTATTCAGTAGTGCACTCAAATCTCCTCCTCTGAGCGGACTTTTCACCACATCGATAACTGTCCATTTTCAGTCCGATTCAATGTGACCCAGCTCCCAGAAGTGATCTACTAAGGGCGCGTTGGGTGTTTTACACCGAATTCTGCTCTTGTGTTGGCCAATTCGTAGGCGAGCCTTTTGGGTAGTCTGTCCTATATATATACAATTGCAAGGACATACAATTGCATAGATCACATTAGCGCTGTTACAGTTGGTAAGATGTTGTCTATGGAAAGTGATGTGTTCAAAGATAAAGTCTTTTCCTTCAATCGTACAATCACATACACTGCATGAACCACATTTTACATACCCGGTTACCCGCGGGAGCCCTCACAGGTCATTAATTGTACTCTTAGCGTTTTCTGATAAAAAGGCAGCTCTCACTAAATGTTCTTTTATGTTTTTTGCCTTTTTGAACGCAAAAAGAGGACGTTCCAAATTCAAGGGGCCCACATTGAGTGTTGGCCAGTGATTTATGATGCTTTTTTTGATGGCATTAGAGACTGGAGTGAAAGTGGTAACACAAACCAATCGGTTCTGTGTTCTTTCTTTTTTAGGTTCTAGTAAGGTCTCTCTGGGGCAATACCAAGCTCGTTTCAATGACCTGTGAACAAATTTTTTAGGGTAGCCCCTTGCTAAGAGTTTATTGCTCAGCGTACCAGCTTCCTTAAAATAGTCTTTTTTGTGAAAGCAGTTCCTTCTAATTCGGAGAAATTGGGAATATGGAAGGGAGTCCTTTAATGCCCGGGGATGATGGCTTTGATAGCTAAGCAAGGTGTTACGTTCTGTCGGCTTACGATACAGACTAGTAACCAGTTTCCCTTAATCATTTAAGATGTTAAGATCAAGGAAGGGAATCTGATGTTGGTTAGTAGAGAGGGTGACTTGAAGACCATTACAGTTGTTATTCAACCAATGTTGGAACTGAAAAAGCATATCATGAGATTCACGCCAGATGAGAAAAATGTCATCTATATACCTCTTCCACAGGGCGATGCCGCTGTGGAAGGGGTTTACAGAAGTCAGTATGCGGTGGCATTCCAAGTGGTCCATGTAGAGTATTGCCAGGTTGGGAGCAAAAATTGCTCCCATAGATCTGCCTCTAACCTGGCTATAATACTGGTCATTGAACAAAAAGAAATTCTTGGTGACACAAATTTCATGTAATTGCAGTATAAATAGTCTAGGGACTGCATGGGGACAGGGACCTGTGCCCAAGACTTTCTCTATAACCAACATAGAGTCCAGCTGGGGGATATTGGTATAGAGAGACTACACATCCAAGGTACAAAGTATCTTGGATGTGGAGTCAAAGGGGTGCTCTTCGATCAAATTGATCATGGCCATACTGTCCTGTATGTAACATTTCGTATTGGGTACAAATTCCTTGAATAAATGATTCACATAATGTCCAAGGGGCTCAAGGACCGACCCACACCCTGAAACAATTGGTCTTCCGGGAGGGTTCTCAATGTTTTTATGGACCTTGGGTAAGGTGTAAATCACAGGAATTCTCGGTGATTTGATATTAAGAAATTGAAATTCCTTTTTGGTGAGATATCCTGCGTTCAGAGCCTCAGTAGTGACCTTCGTTACCAATTCTTAGATTTCTTTCGTAGGGTTTAATGGCAGCCTACAATAATGGGCTGTATTACCTAATTTGCGTAAGATCTCAGACTGATATTTATCTTTCTCCTGCATTACAATTCCTCCCCCCTTATCGGCTGGTTTAATGCTGATGGAATTATTACCTTTGAGATCAGCCAATGCTTGTTTCTCTGCCAATGTGATGTTATAAGGGGTAAAGATTTTACTATTTTCCAGTTTGGTCAAGTCTTTCAATACCAATTTTTCAAAGGTAATAATTTCACTGGGTACCATATTCCCTGTTGGTGAAAAGGTGGATGGAGGTCTGAACGGGGTATTAGCTATGTAGGTGGTAGTAGGTGGGTTGAGTAAGAAGAAGCTGTGTAATTCCTAAAAAACCGCAAAAGTTCGGTTTGTAATTCAAGGAAATTAGGCCGGATCGTCGGCCTGAATGAAAGACCCTTGCTAAGAATGGATAATTCATAGGGGGAGAGAGAATGCTTAGTCAGATTGAAAATGGGCAACAGGTTAGTGTTCAGTATTATTAATTGGCATAGTAGCTATGATGTTATCAGATACTCCTGGGGCTCTGGTGTCGTCAGGGACTACCATTGATAGTGTTGGTGGCGTGTGAACCGTTCTCCTGGTAGATTCGGCCATCGTTGTGGCTGTTTCCCTCTTCCCTTTTTGGGCTGTTCTGTCGGGCCCGTTCTAAAAAAGGTTACCTGCACGGAGTATTATGTCCCCCACTATGCTCAGAACTATCTGAGGATTCTGCCAAACTGTCAGAAAATCCAACAATATTCTGTCTCCTGTTAAAACGACCCCAGGGCCGTTGATTTTGAGGGCCACTGTAGGATTTGTTGACGTAATAGTCTTTAGCAAGGTAAGGGTAGGCTCGTTCCAAGGTGAAAGCTTTTATGTCTTTCTTTACTTTGATAGTTTTCCTATTTTGTTCAATTCTGTTAAATTCATCAATTGTTTTTTGAACCTCCTCTAAGAGTTTCTTCCCTTCTATTGACGGGACTACATCTCTAATTTGTTTCTCTAATTCTTGTATCTCAAGAAGGGTTTTCTTCAGTTCATCAGATGCAATATCAATTCCAAGCACCATCCAGTGCCTGGAACATGTAGTACTAATGTAACTAAAATCCGTGGTGTATTTAGGGTTGTCGGTGAAAACCCCTGGAACGTTACGCACTTGTAGCCCAAGTGGGATGATCTTTGCCCTTAGATATTCTGTGAGCAACTTAATCATTAATTCTAATCTAACAAATGTTTTCTTACTTTTTTCCAATTGTTCTCCCAATGTGCTATTAGCTGGTGCTGGGGTATCTGTGTTTTCAGAGAGGAGTGAGGGACCTGCGAGGATTCTCTGAATATCGTGCTCGTTATATAACGGTGTGTGGTCAGACATGTCAAGTAGGGAAGGGGTGTGGGGAACAGACAATACAGTAAGGTAGGGGAGAGGGAGTGAACCCACTAGAAAACAAGCGGTAGGGGTGCTAGACCCTTGCAATCCAGCGATTGCGCAACATTTGTTATAAAGAACAAGGGTACCCAAAGGAGAGATAGGCAAGGGACCTTGGGTGTGTATACTATTTCAAGGAACAGTGGTCCCTAACAGTAGACAGATAATGGAAAAAATGAATATAGATCAAAATTGAATTCTATATGATCTGTCCAGCTGGACAGGGTTTATTAACACAATTAGAAGTATAGTCAGTCAATCTCGTACAATATCAAGGTGGAACACAGCCTGTGTCCTACTACTGTATAGAGACAATAGTGACATATACAAACAAGTGAGGCAAGAACGGGCGGTCTGCACACAATCCAAGTTTCGCAGACAATTACGAGAAGAACACTTTTGTGATTTTAACTCATAATACAATCAAATCATCAAGTGTAAATTGTCAACGCCGTTTCGATCCCCTTTAAGGCATAGCGGGATCATCATAAGGACATTTAAAATCCATGCCTTTACATAAAAAGCCATAATCAAGCCCAAACATATAATTACAAAACAATTATTTTAAGGGGGAAAACGGAATGGGTAGTGGGAGGAAAAAGGGTTAGGAAACATTAAAATATGTATACAATTATAAACAACACAAAGAACATTATCATATGGAGACAGTACCTATAATGACATGTCTGCTAAAGTAAAGGTCAACCGGTGAAACAATTAGCTATAATAGTGCCCGTCATGGGTTCTCTGAATGCTTCGTCGTTAACCCCATACGACACTTACTCACCTTGACTCCATGGGTTTACAAGTACGCTATCACCTTGCTTGAGCCAAAATCACAATCATAGTGTGTAACTGCACCTTATTCGCTTCACATTACCTTATTCATTTCACATTACCCACTAACTGCTAGTCACCCCTTATTCAGGGGCACTATTATAGCTAATTGTTTCACCGGTTGACCTTTACTTTAGCAGACATGTCATTATAGGTACTGTCTTCATATGATAATGCTCCTTATGTTGTGTATAATTGTAAACATATTTTAATGTTTCTTAACCCTTTTTCCTCCCACTACCCATCCCGTTTTTCCCCTTAAAATAATTGTTTTGTAATTATATGTTTGGGCTTGATTATGGCTTTTTATGTAAAGGCATGGATTTTAAATGTCCTGATGATGATCCCGCTATGCCTTAAAGGGGATCGAAACGCCGTCGACGATTTACACTTGATGATTTGATTGTATTATGAGTTAAAATCACAAAGGTGTTCTTCTCGTAATTGTCTGCAAAACTTGGATTGTAGGCAGACCGCCCGTTCTTGCCTCACTTGTTTGTATATGTCACTATTGTCTCTATACAGTAGTAGGACACAGGCTGTGTTCCACCTTGATATTGTACGAGATTGACTGACTATACTTCTAATTGTGTTATTAAACCCTGTCTGGCTGGACAGATCATATAGAATTCAATTTTGATCTATATTAATTTTTTCATTATCCGTCTACTGTTAGGGACCACTGTTCCGTGAAATAGTATACACACCCAAGGTCCCTTGCCTATCGCTCCTTTGGGTACCCTTGTTCTTTATAACAAAAAGCTAAACGCAATATAGCGCAAAAGTGGGGAGCGGCAGTGGTGCGGTCTTTGGCCTCATGGTGCAGAGACATGGACGTGGCTATGGTGGCTGAAAGGACAGTGTTTATTAATCGGGGCTGACCCCAGAAATGGATCAAGGTGTGGGGAGTGTGGAATAAGTTCAGGGGAGACATGAAAGCCGCTGCCTGAAAGAAATGAGGACAGTTCAGAGGAGGAACATTGAAGATAGTAACAGGGTCTATGTGGGGGGATTGATTGTAGAGTCGGAAGATCAAAATGATAATGTGAACATGAAGTTTGTGATACTGATATGGGAATGTGTACTAATGTGTCATACTATGATTGTAATTCACCTGAACTTATCGTCAACGTTGATATTGAAAATAATAAAAAAGAATTTTAATATAAATGCTCGTTATTATTAATTTCGAAGTTCACCACAGACCATTGCGGCACACAACTCTATAGATACTCACACCTCCACCACTGCAAAATGCTCTCAGGACCACCAAACTCCTTCAGTCTGCCAGTTTTGGTATTGAATTTAGGGGCATGGGCTATTCTAAACAAAGACAATTAAATTAATATGTGGCTCCTTTTCTCCTGTGGCATTAATATCCACAACTGCCAGTTGCTGGAATGGGGATTCTTGTATCTTAGTCATCGATTATAATCATTAAATAACTCCCGCCACTGGTTTTATGGAACTTTGTTCCTCAACAAGGCGAAAGGATAAGGAGGAATCATTTACATCAAATACCATTAACAGTGTAGTTCATTTGGAGTTTCACAAGAATCAATAAAGTTGGTGTCAGTTAAAGGGTTTTTATCAAAAAATGAATTCAAATTGATTTATTTATTAATTTACTAAATATTAAAATTGAGTCATCATCATTACAGATTCAAATAAACTATTAGTCAGTGTTAGACCTGGTATCCATAGCATGGTTTTCCCTGACTTTTTGCCTCTAACTCATGTATTTTTGACTGTGTGCTGGATTTAGTTTTTGCTGGTTTAGGTACTCTGGCACTTTGCCACTGCTAATCTGTGCCGAAGTGTATGTGCTCCCTGTGTAATTTGTAATTATAATTGGCTATCCATGATGGGCATATTTCATTTACTTATAGGTCTCTAGTAAGGTGCACTCTGTGTGCCCAGGGCCTCTAAATCCAATACTGCTAGTGGCCTGCTGCACTGATTGTGCCACCCACAACGTAGCCTTTCAAATGTGCCTCAGAACTGCGATTGCAGCATCTGCGCACACAGTTTTTAACTGCCATGTCGACCTGGCAAGTGTACTCACTTGCCAGGCCCTGACCTTCACTTTTCTTACATGTGAGTCACCCCTATGGTAGGACAAGGGAACATTGTGCAAAAAATACACAGTTGATGGATGTAATGCACAGCAAATCAAAACATTTGCTCGAAATCAAGAGATCTGGGTAAAACCATTGTTCTTTTGCTCACCATGCCACCCCGGTTTAGACCCAGCCAAGAACAAATCAGTCATGACCCTTTTTCTCTTGGGAACAGTCCAGTTTGAACAGCCAAGTCAGGTCTTCCCTGGGCCAGAAACAAGCATTCTAGGAGTGGGTTCGGGGTTTCACTCCTTATCAGCCAGGCTAGCTTGAATCCAGTGGCACAGTGAGCCTGGGACCCACATCTGGGACTACCCGGCACACTTAGGGTGTAAAAGTGAAAGACACACAATTGATGGACTGAATGTGGAACAACTCAAAACATTCACCCCCAGTCAAGTCAAGAGATCTGGGTTACATCCATCATTCTTTTGCTCACCATGCCACCCGGGTTTAGACCCAGCCATATGCAACACAGTCTTGACGCTGTCCTCATGCGAACAATTCAGCCTAAACTGCGAAGCCAGGTCCTCCCTGGACCAGAAACAACCATCCTAGGACCGGTTTTGGGGTTTCTCCCCTTTTCAAACAGGCTAGATTGAATCCAGTGGCATAGTGAGTCTGGGATCCATGTCTGGGCATACCCTGCGCAAGTAGAGTGAAAAAGCAAAGGACACACAATTGATGGATGGAATGCAGAACAAATCAAAACATTTATCGTCGGTCAAGAGATCTGGGTTAAATACCTCATTCTTTTGCTCAACATGCCATCCCTCTTTAGACCCAGCCGTATGGAAATCAGGGTGGACCCTGTTCCTCATGGGAACAGTCCAGCCTGAACTGCCAAGTCAGGTCCTCCTTGGACCAGAACCAAGCATCCTAGGGCCTGTTTTCGGGGTTTCACCCCTCATTAGCCAGGATAGCTTGAATCCAGTGGCACAATGAGCCTGGGGCCCACATCTGGGCATACCAGGTAAACTTAGGGCAAAAAAGCAATAGACACACTACTGATGGATGGAATGTGGAACCAATCAAAACATTGACCCCCAGTCAAGAGACCTGGGTTAAAATAATTGTTCTTTTGCTCACCATGCCACCCCAGTTTAGACCCAGCCATATGCAAAACAGTATTTACCCTGTTCCTCATAGGAACAGCCCAGCTGAAACTGCCCAGCCAGGTGCTTCCTGGACCAGAAACAAGGATCCGATGACTAGTTACGGGGTGTCACAGCTCCTTAGCTAGACTAGCTTGAATCCAGTGGCACAGTAAGCATTGAACCCAAGTCTGGGCATACCCGCCACACTTAGGGCAAAGAAGCAAAAGACACACAATTGATAGACGGAATGTGAAACAAATCAAAACATTCACCCACGTCAAGAGATCTGGGTTAAATCCATCATTCTTTTGCTCACCATGCCACCCCAGTTTAGACCAAGCCATATGCAAATCAGTGTTGACCTTGTTCCTCATGAGAACAGTCCAGCCCTAACTGCCAAGCCGGGTCCTCCCTGGACCAGAACCAACCATTCTAGGAAAGTTTTGGGGTGTCACCCCATATCAGCCAGGCTAGCTTGAATCCAATGGCACAGTGAGCACGGGACCCACCCCTGGGCAAACCCAGCACAATTAGGGCAAAGAAGCAAAAGACACACAATTGATGGACGTAATGCAGAACAATTCAAAACATTCATTCCCAGTCAAGAGATCAGGGTTAAATCCATTGCTCTTTTGTTGTCATGCCTGTAGCAATGATTGGAAAACATTGCGCATAATGGTTGGCAAAACGGCTCCTACGGAGAAGGGCGCATGCGCAATGGAGTAGTTTTGTATTTAGTCCCTCCTTAGTGTTTCCTTAATGCTTCGCGTTCATTTCTGTTTCCGGGGCTTAGCTGTTTCCGGCCGGGTCACGGTGGTGGCGAAAGCGGGTTCGTCGGGTTTCGGCGTTTACGGTACATTTCATGGCAAGAAGTGATTTTCTCAGTTTCCTCAGTTCGTATTATATTTCTTTTTGCCTAGTCTTGTATGCATTGTTCCTTCCCTCTATGTTTATTTGTTGGTTGGCATTATTCGGAGTCGGACTTACTACGACTTCATGATTCCTTATTTTGTATTTGGAGAGACTACGAGGTCGGAAAGGCTTTGGCACATTGTGTGCACGCGTGTTGTATATTAAACCCGCTGACCGGCGCGTCCTATGGTAACCGGCAGTCAGAAAGGAAAAGTTGTGCGGTAACTTTTCCTTCTGTGTTTTGTAAACTTAGAATTCTGGTGTTCAAGCGTATATCATCGCTTTTCAGGAAGAATAGCATTGAATTCTTCCTTCTTGATACAAGGCTGTGGCTATATGAGGAGAAGTGTTTTGCACTATAAGGTGATTACAATAAGGTATCGATATTACCAAAGCCCTCATTTCTTGAGAGTAGTGAATATAACAATTACTGCCTTTTTTTGGCTTTAGCAGGGGCATAGTACGACATTCCTACCAAGTCCCGGTATATGTGTTATACGACAATATTAGGTAAAGAGATTACCTGTTATCATACAAAGATTTATCGTTTGTTTAGTAAACAGTCTTTGCATGACCATTTTTGTGTTCAGAAACAATATCCTAGGGTTGATGGTAGATACGTGAAGATTACATGGATGATAAAGAGTAAAAGCCAACCCTGCTTTCATTCCAGGTAGTAAACATGAGATTTACTTCAGCATAAGTAGAGAGGCATGACTGTGCAGAACGTAGTAATCTATGTCATTTATTTCCACTGCAGCACCTTGTAACCTGATATCCAGACCTTATGACCTCCTGAATAAACGTGTCAGATAAGAAGACGAATTATCTGCTGTATCTCTCAATCCCCCACCTATCCTTGTTTTGTTCCCCTGTTTTCCCTTTCGGGCACCGCTCTATCTTACCAGTTGTAACATTGCTCTCTGATGTAGGGTGGACCTGGGAGGGGAAGCTGTGGGTCTGGCTTCGGATCCAGGATACTCCTGCGGCAACATTTGGTATTCACGACATTTGCTCTCCATGCCACTCCAGTTTCTACCTAGCCATATGCAAATCAGTCTTGACCCTGTTACTCATGGGAACAGTCCAACTTGAACCGCCAAGCCAGGTCCACCTTGGACCAGAAACAAGCATCCTAGGACCAGTTTCGATGGATTTAGGCCCAGATCTCTGTATTGGGGTGAATGTTTGACATTTTCAACATTCTGTCCATCAATTGTTATTTTTGCAATGTACCCCCACGGGTTGGGTGCCATTTTTTTTAAAGATAGGGCATGTGCTGGTATGTTTTGCATGCCCTGATAATGAAGTACTGTGTATTGCAAGGACAAGCTCTCCCATAGGCTATCATTGGAGCTGCCTTGTAACATTTTACAAGTTTAACGTTCAATTGGGAACAGCTTGAGATTTGGAGTTTGGGCTCTCAGAAATCAGAATTTATTAACACACCTTTTAGTAAAGGTGATTTTTATGTTGTGGGTTTGAAACTGCCACTTTTGGAAAGTGTTTTGTTTTAAGAAAAGGGGGGTTGGGCCCTATGGGAAAGAGGGTAGGTTGGGCCACTAGATACTGCAAAAAGGGGAATTTACATATGCCTCTAATGTTATTTCAGACAATTAATGCATGAACGAGGATAAACAAAACTTTATTGCTTTATCCTGACACTTTATTTATGTCATTTTGTTTTTTAATTATTTGATGATCTTAATTTTTGGTTTGCCAGAGAAAGAACATCATCAACTGAACGTCTTGCCATAGAGTTGCAAATTAGTGAATCACAAAACATGAATCTTACAGTGAAACACACAAAAAATTTATACAAATATATCCAAATGCGAAACAAATATAATGACAATTTACACACAAATTAATACACAGTTGCCAAGGAACAATAAGAAAGAAAACAATTATGTATTCACTTCCCAGGGTGTGAGAAAACCGTTTTTGTGAACACCCCAAAGCCCTAATCAAGTATCACATTCAATCTTTTCAATTTGATCAGGGGATGAATGCCTTATGGCAAACGAATGCCATAAATGATAAATCTCTTTAACAAATTAATGCAGTTGCCGATGCGTTTCAAGTCCTGCTATATGAATCACAGGACTCTAATCAGGGCAGGATAAGTCGTTTCCGTGGGGAACTGTTTGTAACAAAAAACGAGGAAGAATTTTTAGCAATCGTTCCTCAATCCATTTAAAAATCGACTCAACGTAGATTGCATCAAAAGATGCGGCATACCTTTTATGTAGCCAAGGTTGCGCTGACCTTTAACATGTCGTCAGTGCCGTGGGTGTCACGCTGCTACAGAGTAAAATGCGGATTAGGGAACTGCTATTCCCAGTATAGATAACACCCTACTATCAGTGAAAAGGACAAGATGGTTATGTTACCTTTATCGTGTTGAACTAGGCGACATGCTGTGTGGCCGTCATGATTTTCAAATATGCTCGGGGTACCGATTCTTTAATTACATTTCTAAGAAAAGTAATGCAAAACGTGGCATGAGTATACTTTAAAGGAGGAGAGGCTGATGTGTCCTATGTATCAGTGGAAATCGATTCTTACTTGTCATTTGACGGAAGTAGAGCGGAAATGAATGCCGCTGTTTATCTGTTTCCTTACAGTCGTGTATCCTTCAAATAACAGCAGAGAAATCACTAGACTGATCCGTCATATTGAAAGTCATTGAAGCGGCGGATGCCGTTTGTGAATACCACCTTTTGTTTTTCAAACTCTGAGCATTGTCAGTTTCATCTCACTCACGGGTGTGTACGGGCAGCAGAACCCGTTCATGCGCAATTGAATTCAGTGATCGGGTCCCGGTCACGTGATGCCAATCTGGCCAATCCAAACAGCATCAAACGCTGCTGGTATTTCCATTGTATTATGGGAATTGTAGTGTCACCGTGGTACTCTGATCAGTAGTGCCTCGCATCTGTATCTAACAGTCATGGAGAATTGTTGGTGTATCCGGGAAATCCATGGATTTTGAAAATGTCGTGCTTAACATGTATTATCCACTGAAATCGTATGGATCTAAGCCCTATTTAATTCGCTCATGCAATTTAGTCCTTTGTTTACGCTATCGAATTTCATGATGAGGTACGCCTCTTTGCGCAACAATGCACTTTCAACGCATGGCGATTGATGTTTAGGGTCAATCCATGTTAGTACTGTCCACTTAAAATCATTTTCACCATGTTTTCTGCTCAGAAAATGTTCAACCATGGGTGCAGATAAAACTTTTTTCTTTATTCTCGAGCGGTGTTGTGTAATCCTTACATTGATGGATTGGCAGGTTTTGCCGATATATACTCTGTTGCATGGACACACCACAGCATAGACCACATTCTTGGTCTTACAGTTCGTAAACATATCATGTTTCCATTTGACCCTGTCATGGTCAAACACATTCCCTTCTAGTGTCGTTGAACAGGACACGCAATTCCCACATTTGTGGTGCCCACATATAGGTTTTATGTTCCACTGAGCTATCAGGTCGCTCTTCTGCTTGGGGATATAACTATCCGCTCTTACGAGTTGCTGGCCTATGCTTGTGTTTTTACGCATTGCGAAAATGGGTTTTTGTAGAGGGTGTTCAAGAGTTTCCAATAAATGCCAATTTTTCGAGATGATACGTTAAAATTGATTCGTGTGTGGACCAAAGGTTGTTACACAAACCAATTTGTCTAACTCACCCTTCTCTTTTATCTGAAGGAGATTTTCTCTTGGAGTAAATCTAGCCCGTTTCTTAGAATGTTTTAATAGTTTTTTTGGATAACCTCTTTTTGCCATTTCCTTGCAGAATGCTGTTGCATGAGACTCAAAATCTGCCACATCTGTGCAGTTTCGTCTTATCCTCAATAGTTGTCCGTAAGGAAGATTCTCTTTTAAGCACTGTGGGTGGGAACTTCTATAGTGAAGGATGGTATTTCTATCTGTTTCTTTTTTGTATATAGTAGTTGTCAGCATTTCTGCGCTGGTGCCTACTGTGACGTCAAGAAAGGTCATTTTACATTTACTGGATTCCATTGAGAATTTGATGTCATTATGCCTGGAGTTTAGCCACTCATGAAAGTGATTGAGCTCGGTCTGGCTCCCCTGCCACAGGAGCCAGACGTCGTCAATGTACCTGAGCCATTGGTTTATGTTGCCTGAGAATGGGTTATTATTATATATGAATCTCTCTTCATATTGTGCCATATACAACACTGCCATCTCCGGCGCGTAAGGACAACCCATGGCGGTGCCTTTTATTTGGACAACAAAATCATTTTCAAACTTGAAATAGTTGCTACGTAGTGTTATTTCTGCCAATGCTAAAATGAATGAAGTGGGTACCCTGTGTGGTCTGTCACGTTGGTCTAGATATAGTTCCATCACCTGTAGTGCCTCGTCCTGGGGGATTTGGGTATATAGTGAGGCGACATCAAGTGTCACCATCACCTGTGTTTCTTCATTGAATGTCTGCCCTTCTGTTTTTGTGATAAAATCAGTGGTATCCCTGAGGTACGATTTGACTTCCAGTATAATTGGTTTTTAGAAAAAATCTATGTATTTTGAGACTGGCTCTAAAACAGACGCAGCCCGAAACAATTGGTCTGCCTGGTGGTACCCAATCATTTTTGTGAATTTTTGGCAGGAAGTACAGCACAGGCGTTCTTGGCAATTTCTTATTTAAGTATTCAAACTCCTTAGGACCTAAGAATCCTTCCTCCAGGCCTCCCTTAGTTATTTTGGCAATCTTGTCTTGGATTGCGTGCACAGGGTCCTCCTTTACCGGCCTGTACCACTCTCGGTTGTTCACATGTAATTTACCTTCACAAAGACACATAGTGCGGGGCCATATCACCACTGCCCCACCCTTGTCAGCCTGTTTTATTAAAATAGATGTATCTGCTTTAAGATCACGGATTGCAGATGTTAGGCCTTTACTGATGTTATTCTGCACAAAACCTTTTGTCTTTTCTAGTTTGGTGAGGGATGATATGACCGCTTGTTCGAATGCAAACATTTGTTTTGGTATATTTTGTGTGGGGGTAAACCTGGATTTGACCCTGAGTCCAGTGGTTTCCTGACTTGACACCACTTCAGCTCCTGCGAAAAAGGCCTTCAACCTTATTTTGCGGCAAAAATCTAATGCCTCTAGCTCTAGCTTAAGTTTAGTGAAATCCGTTCTCTTGTTTGGAACAAACTTGAGACCCAAGCTTAAAACCATTTCTTCATCTTTCGTTAGCTGTTTATTTGAAAGGTTGACTATAGTTGACTTCTCTAGTTCTTGTAGTACTTGTTGCGAGTTCGCATCTCCCATGGTTGCTTGAAGCGGACCCTCGACCGTCCGCCTCTGGCTAAAAAAGATGCTGCGGGAGCCCCTCGCTTTTTGGAATTGTCCTGCCTTGAATCCGAGGAGGAATCAGAGGAGGTTGTGTCAGAAAATGTGAGGAACCTGTTTCTTGATCTGCCTTGAAATAATGTTAATGCACCCCTTGATTCCCCTGAAGTGTAAAAATCTTCTTTAAGAAAGGGATACACTTGGTCTAATTTAAACGATTTGGAATCTCTTTCAAATTGGGCTGCTTTTACATTAATAGTGTTATCCTTGAAAAGCTGGATTTCTTTTTCTATCTTTTCTCTATAGTGTGCACCATTAAATCTCTACTGCACTTCGTGTTTATGTGACTAAACCCTTTCTTGTAATCTGCGTCTTCAATGAAGATGACCGGAATGTTTTTTACTTGGAGACCCCAAGGAATTGTCCCTGCCTTCAAATGTTTCAGCAAGAAATGGCCATGAAGCTCAGTTCGTATGTGCTTTTTATGAAGACGGGTCAATTTTTCTGCCTCATTCTGCTGTTTAGCTGAGGCACTCAACGTTATAGTGGAAAATGGAGAGGAATCAATTAAATTCTGAATGTGGCTTTCCGTAAAGGACAACGTGTCTTTCTCTGCCATACTAAGCAGGAGACAAGTCCCCTGCTATAGAACGAATCTGTATTTATGGTAATAAGGAAGACACACTGTGTCAATCCCTCCCTGCTCGGGTGACTACCCGCTCTTGAACTTTTGAAGAAAAGGGGGTTGGGGCCTGTGGGAAAGAGGGTAGGTTGGGCCACTAGATACTGCAAAAAGGGGAATTTACCTATGCCTCTAATGTTATTTCAGACAATTAATGCATGAGCGAGGATAAACCAAACTTTATTGGTTTATCCTGACACTTTATTTATGTCATTTTGTTTTTTAATTAATTGATGATCTTAATTTTTGGTTTTCTTTAGAAAGTGGGCATTTTCTTGTTTAATCATCCTGTGTGTCTTTACCTGCTAGTGCATTCACTGTCCGGTTTTATACTGAGAGGGTTTTGTTTCTGCATTCACTTCAGACACTCACTCAAATGGAGCTGAGGTGTGCCTTGCATGTGCTGATGGGCCTTCCTGGGCTAGAGGGGTGGGTGGAGCTGTCACCAACACCTGAATAGACTGTGGCTGCTCTGCACAATGCTGTCTCCACCTCCTGTAGTGAAACTGGAGCAGGGAGGACAGAACTGATTTTACTGAGCAAGAGAGACATTCTGAACAAAGCTTACAAAGGGAAAAAGAGTATAAGTATTGGACCTAAAACCCCAGAACGTTAGATTACTTCTGGAATCAAGAGGAACCTTTGCCAAGGAAGAAGAGCTGAAGAGCTGTATTGAGAAGTACTGCCCCTTTACTGTGTGTTGCTTTGCTGGGTAGGCCTGCAGTTGCTGCTTCTTCAAGGTGAAGACAAACACTGGATTTTAATTTGAAATCTGCCTGAGAAGAATCTCCAAGGGCTTGTGTGTGCTTGCCTCCTGTTTTGAAATCTCAGTGACATAAAGACTTCACCTACAGCCTTTTTGAACTCCACTGCAGGGAGTTTAAATTTACTTGAGGGTGACTATTCCCCTTCTGGGCCTCTGGATGATGTTCCTGCTACAGAAAGCCATGAAGAACTGAAGAAATCCACAAAATCGATGCTTCGCTCTTCTTGCTGCTAAATTGTACGAAGCAGCCCCGCTGTACAGGTGAAATTCCTGACGCACAGCCCTGTGCGGCCGCAAAGATTGATGCCCCACCTGCCTGCGGCCTGAGAATTCACTGCACAAAGATTCCAATGCAAGCCTCTCTGTGCATCTAAAAGAATTGACACATAAACGGCTACAGAAATTATAGCAGCACAGTCTGTGCCTGAATTTTCTCATGCATTGCACCTGTGCGGTATGTTTTTCCAACGCAACACCCGCTCACTAGAATCGCCTGGTATCACTTCCCCCTGCAGTCCAGACTCAATGCATAACTTCTCCTGCCTGCAGCAGAACTGTTGCAGTGCCTTCTCAAGGACTCAGAAACTGACGCATCGCAGTGTTTTCCTACGCTTCTCCCCTCTGTGGCTGTTCTTGCCTTGTGGATTTTGATGCATTTGAGGAATATTGTGTAAAAATCACGTATCCATATATGTCGGTAGACAGAATTGCTTCAAACCTTCTAAATGTCATATTTTCTGTTGTTTATGTTCGATTTTAGTCATTTTGTTTTTGTTTGGTTTTGATAAAGATACTTTATTTTTCTAAATTGATGTGGCGTCCATTTTAGTGTTTTCACTGTATTACTGTGTGTGTTATGTAAAAACGCTTTTCCCATTGCCTCTGAGATAAGCCTGTATGCTCGTGCCAAGGTACCAAGGAGGTGAACAGGGGTTATCTAGGTGTGTAATCCCCAACCCTGACAAGAAGTAAGGGTTTCTACTTGGACAGGGTGCATGCCCCTGACAACTAGGGACCCCCATTTCTAACAGTCTAACAGTAAGTATGTCAAACCAAGATAAAATACTACATTAATAGGAATTACACATAAAATAGATAAAATAAACAATTGGGTTCCATAAAGGAACTTCCTAATTTTAATTAATAAGGGTTTAGTCATAACAAGGCAGTTTCCTCAATAAACATGGCAAGGTGTCAGTTTTAGAAACCCAAAGGAAGGTCTCTGATCAGGGAATGAAAATGTACAGTCATGAACCTTTAGCACTTAAGCAGTGGAAATTAGCTAAAGCTGGAACGTATTTTCAGCTACAATTCAGCAGGCTTACCTAATCACTGAATGAAAAAGGAAAGGGCTCTCATGGGCTCTCACCTCTTGACCTCACTAAACTAAGGAACACGCACTAATATAAGTCTGCCAAAATGTTATTTGCACAAAATCTTGCACTCCCCGCTCCCGACAACCAATCAAATCTCAGCAAACTTTGGGAGCAGGTATAAGCTCCCTAGTTTTCTCATGTGTTCAGGATGGAGAACAGAACAGAGTCCTTGAATTGTTACACTGATCACATATTGGGGTTCAGATAGTTCTTCTCACGAAGGGTTTCCTGCCTTCTCCTCTCCTCTAGATGAGAAACTCACTATTCAGTTGTCTAATGCACAACACATGCCTATTAACTAAATAACAGAAGGCTTTCTTTTGGATAGTTCCAACATCTGCAGTGAAAGACAACCACATATTGTGCAAGATAACAGTTTAATACCAAAACAGGCCTCTTATCCCTAACGTGTAAAGTCAACTTTTAATATGACATCAGTAGTCAGGCTAACTTAAGTCAAAACAATGTGTTAATTAATTTGTGTGCGTTTAATCTCTAAATGTAATTACCTACTAAAACATATGGGGCTGCCCTTATACATTTCTTACTCTGAACACTAACTGTATATCAATCAATCAATCAATCCGCATTGGTAAAGCGAGGCACTGTCACCCCTAAGGGGATTTGTGTTCTGAGGATGATGTGTCTCTTTTGAAAAGCCTGCTCTTAAGTCTCTTCCTGAAGTCCACCAAGGATTGTGCTTTTCAGAGGTGGAGGGGCAGGTTGTTTCAGGTCTTGGCTGCGATATAGGAGAAGGAGTGGCCCCACTGCAGTTGCAATGGATGTGGGGGTTGTGGGTGAGGGCAAGTGAGTAGGAACGCAGGTGTCTTGAGGGTTGATGGAAGTTCAGTCGATGGTTAATGTAGAAGGTCCTTGATTGTGAAAAACTCTGTAGGCATGAGTGAGTATCTTGAACTGGCATCTCCTCTGGAAGGGGAGCCATTGGAGGTTTCTGAGGTGGGGGATGATGTGTGAACATTTGGTATGGCCCAGGATGATGCTAGCTGCAGCACTCAGTATGTCTGGAGACTTCTTAGAACCTGTGTGTGGATGCCCGTGTAGAGAATGTGGCCATAGTCAAGGTAGTTGGTGACAGGGCCTGAGTGACAGTCTTTTTGGTGTGGAATGGGATCCATCTGAAGATTCAGCGGAGCATGCAAAATGTGAAGAAGCAGGAGAAGGTGACTGCATTGACATGTCTTTTCATTGTCAGTTGGCTTTCGAGGATTTTCCCTGGGTTCCGTGCATGGTCTGTTAGTGTTGGAGTTGGTCTGAGTTCAGCTGGACACCAGCTGTGATCCAGGTGGGGGTGTTGTTCCCAAAGATCTGTACTTCTTTCTTGTCGGATTGAGTCTGAGTCAGTTGTCTCTCATCGAGTTGCTACTTTGGTCATGGCATTGGAGAAGTTGATTTTGATGTTGGTGGGGTTCTCGGTGAGTGAGAGAATAGGTTGAGTGTTGTTTGCATGGAGATTATGTTGAGGCTGTGGAATCTGATAACGTCTGTGAGGGGGTTCATGTAGATGTTGAACAGGGTGAGATGAGGGATGATCCTTGGGGTATGTCACATATGGGTGCGAAGATAAAGGGAGGCAGCTGGATACTCTGTGTGCATCCCAAAAGGGATGAGTCAATCCACTTGAGGGTGCCTTGCTGTATGCAGGTGTTGTAGAGTCTGTTGATGAGGGTGTTGTGGGAGACGGTTTTGTACATCGCAGGGGGGTCAAGGAGGATCAGGGCCACATTTTTTCCATAGTCGAGGAGAGTTCTGATGTCATCTGGGGCAGCAATCAGTGTGGTCTAACAGGCACATGCATCAAAAGAAAAAACGTTCGCGAATGGGCAGATTCTCAAAATCTGCCCCTAGGCGACCAGAATTTTTGCATTTGGGATGCATCATCCCAAATGCAAAAATCGCAATTTAAGTAATCTCTAAATTGCTATTACTTAAATTGCGATTGCATTTAAGGAATCGCAAATTGAGATTCCTTAAATGCAATGCATTAAAGTAAAAAAATCAGCGATTTCGCTTATAGGGGGCGCAAATTACCATGAAGTTGAACTTCCTGGTAATTTGCAAAAACGTTGAAAAATGCACTTATGTGCATTTTTCAAAGTTTCATGTTGCGCACACACATGGCCTTAGGGCATGTGTGTGCGCACATATGTGCACAGATCAATTTCAGGGGTGCAACAGGGTGTCCTTTTGACACCCTTGCACCCTGAAATTGCATGCGCAATTTGCGAGGACCTATTGGTACTCGTAAATTGCGCATGCAATTTCCCATTCATTCTTATGGGCCTGTAGGCCCATAGGAATGAATGGGAAGCCATTCCTTAATTGCGACTCACAATTTGCGACTCGCAAATAAGGAATGTGTAGGAATTGCTATTTTTACAGCGATTCCTAAATGCATAGGCTTTTGCGAGTCCTTCCTGGCGATTCCTTAATTATCGCAATTAAGGACTCGCAAAATCCTACCTTGATGCATGTGCCTGTTAGTGCTGTAGTCGGCACAGAATCCTGCTTGTGAGGCTTCCAGTAGGTGGTATTGTTCCAGGAATTCTGGGAGTTGTTGGTTGATAGGTTTCTTGAGTAGTTTTGCCAGGAAACGGAGCAGGGAGATGGCCGCTTTCCTCAGGAGGGGTCTGAAATCTGTGTGCTTCTATTTGTCTGGGAAGGTTGCTGTGGTGATAGAGGAGCTGAAGATTCTAGTGAGGTCAGTTCTGATTGAGTTAATTCCGAGGGTGAAAAGGTGGTGGGGGGTGGGGTCAGAGGGTGCCCTGTATTGGATGGAAAACATGATGGATGTGGTGGTTTAGGTGGTGAGTGGAGTCTAGGTGGTCAACGTTTGACTGGTGTTCACTGGTTGGATGAGGTTGTTGTAGTTTAGGGTGGTGGTTGGAATTCAAAGTTTTTGATGGTGGCATACTTGCTGTGGACTTAGTCTGAGAGGGTATCGCAGAGTTCTTTGGAGGGATGAATGGAGTTCTCTGTGGCTGTCAGTTTGGGTAATTCCTTGACTACTTTGAACAGTTCCTTAGTGTGTCGATTCGGGCAATGGTGCCTGCTTACTTAGCTTCCTTGATGTTCAGGTTATAGTTGCTGAGGGCTGTTGTGTGAGGTTCCTCATGACACACCATCTCTTCTCCAGTTGGTAGCAGTTGGGCAAGGTGGTCCTAAGTTCTGGGGTGTACCAGTGGGCTTGTTTTGCAGTTTGGTTGTCCTTTGTTGGTTTCAGTGGGGTGAATGTCGGCAAAGTTGTTGATCCAGGCGAGAAGTTCTGGACGGCGTGGTTGAGGTCTCCTATGGCTTTGGGTTAGGTGGTGGTGAGGGCCTTTGTCCACTGAGATTCAGTGACCTTAATCCAGCTGCATTGGGAAGAGATGTGACGCTTCAGGATGATGTGCTGGGCATCAGATATAGTGAAGTGTATGATGGCGTGGTCAGTCCAGGTGAGTTATGTGGTGTGGTTAAATTTGAATCAGTCGCTGGAGGTAAAAATGGGATTTAGCGTGTGTCCAGCCTTGTGCATTGGTTCAGTGACCAATTGAGTGCGGCCGATGTTGTTCACGTTCAGGTTCTCCAGGAGGACGATTAAGTTGGCGTCATTGATGTGGTAATTGAGGTCACTGTGCAGGATGTAGCAGTGGGAGTTGATAGTCAGGGGGAGATGTAGATGGAGATGTTGTTGCAGAATGTTGGTAGGGGTCCCAGGGGTCTGTTGGCAAGGGTGCCTCTTATCTTGATCTTCACATCTGTTTGTAGTTGGAAATTGAGGTTTTCTATCAGAGGTGTAGTGTCATCGTTGGTGACGGTGCATCTGATGGTCTCCTTGAAGATGATGGCGATGCCTTCTCCTTGTTTGTTGGAGTTGTCTTGATTTATCTGTCGGAAGGAATGGTGGTGGTGATGACAAGGTTAGACGAGGGGTTGAGCCACGTTTCGGTGATGAAGGTGATGTCCATGGATAGGGTGGTGATGCTGTCCTAGATTTCTGTGGCATGCTTGCAGGGTGAGCTGGTCTTGAGCAGGATACAATGGAGTGGTTCTCGGTTGTTCGTGGTCTTCTGGGCGGGTGTCACGTGGGATCCTATGTAAGTTGTGTTACATGAAAAGTGGAATTGTTGGCAGGTGAAGGGTCCTCTGGTCGACTGTGGTGAGGAGATGTAGCAGATGGTGTTTCAGTCTCTGCAGTCAAGGTACAGGATTTCCTTAGAGGTGTAGCATTGGGGGAAGAAGGGCCAGGGGTCTTGGCGCTGGGTGTGGTCAAGAGGCAGGCGGGCATAGACAGGCTTGCCTTTGGTATACCGGCTGCACAGCCACACAGCAGCCTCCACATGTAGACCTGGGGGATGGGAAGGCCAGCAGAAATTTAAGCAGCAGAAATGGTGGGAGACTCAGAGATCGGGCCGGCAATACTCAGGCGGTCTGACCTGAGTGCAGCGTGAAATTACCAAAAGGAGATGTAAATGAGGGCTAAATCAGCAGAAACAACAGCCAAAGCACAAACAACAGGCAGACTTCATCAGGAAAATCAAAGTTACGGGCAGGCAAAGGTCCCCAGTAGCTGGCTTGAACCAGGGGCTTTGGGTACTGCAGCTAGGTGAATTAGCCCTGGGCTTCAAAGGCAGAGCTGGAAAGTATCAAGGGAGCAGCTCACTTAGACCAGGGAGCTCAAAGACTGATTATAGGGGCGGCACACCAGACTTCATATGTAGTCCTGGTAGATGTGAGGGGCCGGCAGGGAGGCAAGAGGACGGGAGCGGGCAGCATCAGAAATGGCAGGAGACTCAGAGATCGGGCCTGCTATCCTCAGCCGGTCTAACATGAGTACAGTGTATAAAATATACGTGCAAGAATTTCATGGTTGGCACATTTCATTTAAGAAGTATATGAATCACTTTGAACTTTGTTGGTGATGAACTACTTTTGCAGTGAACAACAAGGGCACTCAAATCCTAGATTTGTAATGAAGGAAATTTCAGAAGGATTCCCATATTCACAATGATATTTTGATATTTTGATTAAAGGACACTTAATCCAGTAATACATAAAGAAAAAGTTATGTTGGTTGATGAAGTTTTTATTTTTTTTAAAGTATCAATCAATCTTTAAAATTATGATCCTCAATGACAAGAACCACTAATACTGGATGCCTCACTTCCGCATTCTCCTACATCATTTAGAGTGAGGTGGAGGGCTGAAATCATGATAGCAGAGATGCTTTCTTTTCCAACTTTGGGGATGCCTTCTTTGAGATCTAGATGTCAATGGGAATGGCTTCAGTGGGGCAGCCAATTAAGGAATGTCCATCTAATGCTAAGCCCACCAGGGGACATTCTATTTACAAGCAGTGGTAGTCTAGAACAGAACTCTTTAAATCCTCCCCACATATAGGGGCTAGCCAGGCTGAATTATATAGCAATCCTATTGTCTTTGGTCAGTATTATTATTATTATTATTATTATTATTTATTTAACTTATATAGCGCAACAGCTACCCAACAAAGGGCTTCCCGGCGCAATGATTCAGTAATAGCTGGCAGGACTGGCAGGACTTAGATGTTAAATAGTATTCTCCCAAAGTGTCCCCTGTGATATATATGGGAGCTGTTTTGAGGCAAGAAATGACTTTTTTGAAATGTGGTGTCCTAGCTACCACCATTATACTGATGGTGCTGTCTCCGCCACAGTGAGGTTTTGGCAGTTGGGTTACCTGTCATTAATTGAGCTCCTAAAACATTCTGTGAAATAGCAAACTTAATTTGTGAACCTGAGTGAATTAAATTAACTCCTATCCTTGCTTCATATAGTTGCACATTGTACACACTATTCTGCTTGGCCCCTTTTCATGATAATAATAAAAATAACAATATTAATAATAATATTACTAACATTGCACCCATAATTCTTAATATGGGAATGAAAGTGAATATCAACAATATGTAAATTGATATTACATGAAACGTTAAATGAATAATAATAAGAAAATAAAAAGAATTAAATTAACCATTGTTCAGTTCAGATGCCTTAGGAATTTCTCAGTAGCCTGGACTAAAGGTCTTATTAGCTGGGACATTGCTGAAATGGATATCTTGAGAAGAGGTCGATAAAATCTAGGAAGAAAATGATGTAAAGGTAAGCCTGAGGAAGAGAGAACACATTGTAGGTTTCACCAGATAGCATACTGTGCTGCTCCTAAAAATGAAAACAAAAAACATATTTCTAAAAACTTTCAAGCTGTGTATCTCACAAAGAAAGTGTGCAAGAACATCTATAAAGCAAAGGATCCCCAATCACTAAAAAACAGGTGAAGAATTATTGAACATTTCATTTTTAAAATTTGAAACTATTAGCCAATACAAGAGAAATGTTATCTCATATTAATTGTGTTTCCTTCATTTAAATCATATATAAAGGGAACCTCCTCTTGGGAGAAGAGGCTGATAATCCTTCAACCTTCTTGTCAGTTATGCCAGACTTGTTGGTGTTGTGTATTTCCTATAAATCTATATAGGATCTGTGCACTTAGATAACATAAACTGTGGGATTGGTGTCCAGACTGCTTCCAGACACCCCCACCGGATACGTTCACCTGTATACCAGCTAGCTCGCAGTGCCACTGTAAACTCTTCTTACCAAGGGGAGAATAGTTCCTGGCATCTATCGAACATGACAACTCTGTCCCATTAGAGATCGTGGAAACACTACAGTACTTTTGGCTCAGTCACTAGTGCTCACTTTATCTCAGAGAGGTATGCAGTATAAACATTGGGGATGTTTTCAATAAGCATTTACCGAAGCAGCATCATTCTAGTGTAAAATAGGTGTGCTGAAACAACCATAAGACAGAAACAGATATAAATGATACTAAGCACCAGAAGAGTAAATGGAAGATAGATTACTACCATAGTGCTAAAATGATTGATACATGCAAGCATTTAAATACTTGACAATAATAATGCGCACTCCTAAGATGCAACCCTAACCAGATGTACCTAAGTGTACCTCGCATGTACGTAGGTGTAGAACCAAGAATCCCCCTAGGATGAGGCCAACCCATTATCTGGTGTGAGAGAATGAAGCATCCCATCTTGGTCTCAAGATGGACACCCCGCAAGGGATGTCAGACCACTGAGTGCTGGAGTATGTGCGTTCAGGAACCTCAGCGATTTGGGTAAGCTTGTCAGCATGAAAGTCTTTCTCCTCTCCTTACCCTGGCAAAGATGTGGTGTATATATACCCAAAAGATACCCTCAGGGGATTCTACCTTGCTGTGTCATGTCAGTTGGGGATGACCCTTATTCATAGTTATTATGCAGAAGATGGTAATCCTGCTGTGATTCTGAGAATCCTCATGCATAATTAGTGAGGCTAGATTTTGGGCAAAAACCACACAACATTTATGCAGTGCTTAGCTAGGTAAAAGTTCAATACCAAAAACCGTTATTTGGTACAGCAAATGTAGGTGAAGGGTCAGGTGACTACTCAAGCCTATATTTGGGTACCCTATGAAACATAACAGGTGAAAGGGCAAAAACTGTAGTTTCCGAGAAGCAATTACTCTGCTCCCTGAAAGAAGATATGGCTCCTGTTACTAAGAGGCAGGCACGTTTTTATGTGATGTAAAGTTACCTGGAGATCTCCCCAATCAACTGCTCAGAATGCCCTTCATTTTGTTAACAAGTCTGTGAATAAAACAGGAAGTCTGAAGACTATAGAGTAGGTACAGCCTTCATTTGCAGTCCTGCAACAGAGACTGCAGACTCAGTGCATTAAAAATAAAAGATGAGCCCCTTTCATCACTCTTCCTAAAACTGACTCCTATATCAGTCCACATCTTAGTGGATATTTTTATGAAGATAATTATTTATTAATGCCACCTAAAAGCATTCATCGGCTATGAAATATTTTTTGGGACTCTATAAGAAATGGGTGCTTTAATCTCTATTCTCACTAAAGAGATTCTGAACTATGGACAGAACCCAACACTGGTCCAAAAGTTCAATAACCCACATTCCTTCTAATGAGGCTGCCGACTTGAAAACCCAAAATGGCACCTATGGTCTTTGGGCTCAATAACAGACCCGCAAGATACTTCCCAGAATTTCCTGCAATATGAACACTGTCGGAAGGGGTATATTCGTGCTGAAGATTGTGTCTTTCTGATTTCCGTACCAATTCTAATACTGACAGTCTCACTTTATTTATTCATTATATTTGCTAATGTCAAAACAGCTCCACAGATTCCAGATGGTGTCTGCAAACTCTTCTGGGATATGTAAGCACTAAGTATATTCATGGGAAAGGATTTCCCTTTTGAGTCTGTGGATCCTGCAATGAAAATTACTTTTAAAAAACGAGAGAAGGATTTGCCCTTCTCTTCTCAATATCTTTACTGTTAGACAAGTTCCATATGCACCATTGATTAGAAGTCCCAGTAAAACCTTCCAGTCAGGGCAGGCAAACATATTGGTTGCCTCATTTAATCTTTCCAGAATCTGTCAATTTCTAAAGGACTGACAGGAGAAAATATTCCTTTAATCAATCAGATTAAAATAACTGTATTTATTATTTCATTGGATCCTTCTCATAATATCCTTTGCCGATATTATTTGCAAATTTGCAAACATATGCAAAATGATAACCCTTTTATGTCCACAAGACATTTTATTGTATCCCAAACACTTCAAAGTCTACTCTACATAATAACATCAAACATCAGAAAGAGTCTAGTCTGACTTAAATTCTGACTTCATGCATGGTTTGGTGTAGTTCATATGAGCATTTGTTTCTGTTTTGAAGCAGAAAACATATATAAGATTTAGTGGAGTAAAGGATGCTCTTAAATCGCTCTAAAGAAATGTGTACCTGATTGACCAGTATGCGTGAAAACATGAATCTGAGCTGGGTGTAGTAAGCATCTACCAAACGCCATGCATATTAGTCAACTCTTTCCAAAGGTATCAGATTAAAAATCAGTTTCTACTGAACTTTACTGAACCATAAAAATAAAGGGGCATAATATCAAGAACAGGTGATAACATTATTGCCGCTTTATCGGCAGGAAACTGACGCTAAAGCGGCGATAATGGGCTTGATAATATGCCCTTGTGAATTCCCATAGCAGCCCAGGTTAACACCAGAACCTGGGCTGCTATGGGTATTCACAAGGACATATTATCAAGCCCATTATCGCCTCTTAAGCGGCAGTTTCCTGCCGATAAAGCAGCGATAATTTTATCGACTGTTCTTGATAATATGGCCCAAAGTCTCTAATGCTGACTGTAATAATACGTATAACGTTATTGTAAACATTGGTTCTCTGAGCAATACTTGTTGGCACTGTAGCATAAATGTGTCAATCTGTATTTTCACATGTTATAAATAACAGGTTTCATTGGGATAAAATGAGTTTCACTGTGAGGGCATGTATGAACGATCCTTGATATCTCCAGACGTGTCAAACTACAAAACGCATCCAGACATTAGAGTAAGCTCAGCTGGTTGAAGAATATACTTTTGTTGCATATTATGATCCATCCGTAAAAACACAAATGAATCTGCACACGCATTTCGCGGTCAACAGATCCTTCTGAAGGCAACAATATAGAAGGGCAGATTTGCAAGCCTCTTACGCCACTTTTGCGTCACTTTTCCAATGTTAAAAGTAACGCAAAAGTGGTGCATGGGGCTTGTAAATCTGTCCCAATGCGTTTAACCGTCGTCTCTTGTAACATTGTGCATGTGTATTTTACCATTAGTAGTCAATTATAGTAGTGTAGTGCAAAATGATGTTGAAAACCCACAACGAAAGCTCTTTAATCTGGAGCTGGGATAATGATGTGATACAAAGGAATACACCATCTGGCGCTTCAAGAGCCTATGACATGATAACATCAGAGAAATAGTCCACTTTTACCTCAATCAATTGCTCCTGAGCATCACCTGAATACCATTTAATTAGTGAAAGGAACCAACTTCAAGCAAGCTTGCTACACATTTGGGACTTTGATTAACTAAACCGGAAGTAAACAAGCATAACTTTCAAAGGCAGCTTAGCTCAGGGAGGGGCAGCATACATGACAAGAGAAGGCTGATGCTAGGGAATAAGAAACTACCTCAAAGTGTAGAAGCAGATCGATTGTAGTGTTCATCGGTGAACCGTGATCATTTTAAATATATGTACAAAGAGTGTTTTAATGGCAGACTGGTTCTGCTTAGGAGGGGCATGTGCTGCCTGACTGGCACCATTTGGGAGAATATTTGATAAACAAGATACTCTCATGAAAATGAAGTGGAGGCAGAAAAAACCTATAATACCACACCGAAATATCATCCTGATTCCCATCACCTATATGGCATACTAGTAAAAACGGGCATATAAATATGGCATAAGAGAAGAAAGGACATAATAAACATTGTATTTGATGAGCGAGGTATAGTTTTCATGCGTTGCTTAGCGAGATATGAATTGCACTCCTAACCATATCTTGGCAATTTAATTGAATATTCGGTTTTAATTCATAACAAAAACTCCAGTTTAACTGTGTTGCGGTTTCAGTGACTTTCTGAGGTTTTTTCAAACCTACAGACACAAGGACCGAAACACACAAAGACAGAAAAGGTTTCCTTGTCCCATCTGATTTGAGTATTTATTTGTAATTTTTAGGTTTGTGGTGTTCTATGAAATGACAGTCATGGAACTTCGGAAATTAGCCGCCCAGATACCTCTGTCATTTAGCTCTTTCAAACCCACAAAATAATTGTTTCAATGCAAATTTCTCAAAAACTGAAAGCATCACACTAAACCAAGCAAAACCAAGCAAAGGCACTTTATTGAGTAACGTTTTTTCTAAATGCCAAGTTTGGAATACTTCTGTTCAGCCATTTCTTTTATGTATCATGCAGCTAATATTTCTATTGGAATTAAAATGAAAAAGTCACTTTTTTGACCCTAATTTCCCCTTTTTGGCCCCTTGTAGATCTGGATGAAACTTCCTATACCAAATTCAATGTGTATGCACTTTTATTTGTAAAGTTTTGTTCAGGTTTGTTTAGGAGCACCAAAATTATTAAGAAAAAAAAATCAAAGGAACCTGACAAATAAATACACACTGACATGTATATGTAGGTTTATCCTGCCCGCTTATGTCCTTTTTCTTTTGTGTAGAATGGTACTTTGTCCACAATGCTGGATGGTGTCACTGCAACAGAAATTTTTTCTGTGACTGCAAGCCAATCCGTGTGTGCCAATCCGCAAATCTGAAGCCAGATTGACAAATCTGTAACAGATGATGGGAGAAAATGCACCAATGGTGTGCTTTTATATTTTTTAACTAGATTGACAAATTCTCTGTGGAGTCACAGACTCACAGAAGATCTGTGGATTAATGTACTGATAGCTGTAAAATTGTATCACTTCACGCCCAGTTCTGAACGCTTTTTAACCCCTTTTTTCTGCTTCTGTCGGCCGTTGGCCGACGGCAGCACCAGCGAGGTGCTGCCGTCAGCCAACGGCTGACGCGGCCCCGCCCATTTTGCAGAAGTGCCACACTGCCGCAAAACCGCGGTCGCAGGAAAGGGGTTAAACACTAAGGGCCCCATTACGATGGACTATATCCGCACACCACCGTTATGGAAAACGGGACCGACCGCCAAAGGCGCGGCGGTCCCGCGGGGCCAATCAGGATGCGATCGCCACCCTGTCGGTTGCATCCCGCATGTTTTGCATTGTGGCGGGCGGTGCTGCAAGCAGCACCCGCCGCAATTTAAAGGTGGCATTTTGTGCATTGACATGCAGAACATGACAGGCACAGCGCGGTGCCTGCCACCTTGTGCATGCCAATGTAGGGGTGTACCATGGGTGCCCCCAAGTGCACCACCCACCCCCCCAACAATCGGGGGCCCCGCAATGGGCTCCCACTGCAAAATACCACATGCCTTTCCATGGCGGAAAGGCCCTAATCCGCCCATATCAAAATATGGTGGATATTATAATATTATATTATATATATCATGGGCCAGACTGCACAGAAGGCAATTGTAACAATTGCCTGCCTGCAGTAAACCGGTGGACGGTCTTTCTGTCCACCACTGCACCCCCGCCATTGTAATATTGCTGGGGGTAATTGAAGGGCGTGCGGGGAAAGATGTTGTGCGGATCGCCACCGCCGGTTAGGCGGTGGCGATCCGCCCAACATTATAATGGCCCCCTAATTTCACAAAAACGACTGAACAGATTTACGCCAAGCAAAAACATTTTCTTGAATAGAGTTCTGTTTACATGCCAAGCTTAGTGTAAAACTCTGCTTTAGTTTTTTTTCCCTGTATCGAGGAACTAAGACCCAACCTGGTGCAAATTCTCATGCCAAGGTGGAAATACAATGTTGAGGAAAGGTTAATGTAGAGCTCAGGTCCCTAGCTCAAGATCTGTGTTCAAGTGTGCTGCAAATGCATGACCTCAGTGAAGTGAAGGACATGTTGTGAATAGGGGGAATGGACAGGTCCTAGGGGCCTTGGAGAAGTGTGAGACAGAGACTTGTTAATGGCTATCTCCCCCCCTTGCCCTGCATGCGGTTGTGGACTGAGAGGCTAGGCAGCAAGAGGGGCTGCTTGTGACCCTGAAGGTGAACCATGCTTCACCCTCTGTGATGCATGATAATTGTGTGATCCAAAGTCCTGGACTTCTCTCTCCACCCTCCTGGACCTGCAGAGCTGTGGCGGCATGGTATTCCAACACAAGCAGCGGGAATCACTGGGCAGCACTCCCAATCATCATCTTGGTCTGCGTCAATGTGATCACTGCAGTGGTTGGCAGGACCTAGCCTGAGGGTAGATAGAGTGGCAATGCATTTACAACAATAGGGCCGGGCGTCCCTAAAACGAATGACCTTCAGAATTATCTGGTAGATGGAGAGTGTCATATACACCTCTACACCATGAGGACCAGTGCACATTGAAGTTAGGGCTCTTTAAACCAGGCACACCATTATGGAATAGTAAACAAGCTTGCATGTCCTTGTCACAATTAAAACTTTCTAAACATCATGGTGGGATAAATTATCCCAACTTTTCTAAATTCCATGAAGCCTTTTTTATCAAATAATCCTCCCATTGGCTTCAGCATAAAAGTGAGTTACCTAAACCTTTATTGTTTCCCATTGAGTCTTCGTTTGTTTCCCCTTCTTTTTTACTGAATTGCTGTCTTTTTCATCTAAGACAGGTTTTCTATCTCATCATTCTATTGCTTACTCAAATAAACTTTTAAATTCTCTGCTTGTTCCAAAATCGTTGTTACATACCTACTTTATATGTTTCTCCCCTTCGTACAATACATATCTTAAAATAACTAATAGAGTCTTCTATTGGAAAACATGGAAGAATAATAGCATTAAAATGTAATTAACCAATAAATTTGTAATGATAATCCCCTACCGTGTTCCACAGTCCAAACACTTTTTAAGTTATCCCAATCATTTCAGCATAAATACATGCAGCTAATCCAGCATATTTATGTTTCCATATCATCACTAAAAGATAGTAACATGTCAACTCAGTATGAACATCAATTACTTACTTTATTAACTTGTAATTCTAAATCTGCTTTTTTTGCATGCACCTTATCTCATTCTCCACAAAAGGAACCAAATTTGCTCTAGAATTACAATAGGAAAATGATTTGCATGTACAGTGATGCACATAATGTTGGGATATGATCTGGTCTAAGTTGCATACATTTTCAAGAGCAGCAAATGTTACCCAAACAAAGTATTTTACATAACTCCTATCGTATGACATAAAATGAACGTTACTACAAATGACAAGTGTTGATCTTGAAATGCACCTAATTGTGATTTGTTGCATATGCTATTTTTTTGCCCTGTCAGTCATGCTTTTCGACAAAAAGTTTGGGATCAACTCACTAAGATTTAAAAAATCAACATTCGATATACTAAACAAAATGCATTCCAAGGAAGTCTGTCTCCAGTTTCGTTCCAACTAATGCCTCTACCTCACCTAGAGACAATGGTAGATATAGTCTTTCAATGAATAGCCTCTAATTGGAAAAACAACACATATGGTTCATATAAAGGTTGGTAGTATGTTGTATGCTTCAGTCATCAATTGGACAGGGCCTTTCAGCATCCAGTCTACTTAGCTCCTAAAAGAGAATGAATATGATCACCTTTAAAAGTGATTCTTGATAGATCAAGCTATCATAGTACATCAATTGATATTTTTGGTGAGGAGGTATTCAAACCTCCCAGAGTATTCCTATTTTTTGACTTGAGAACCACCATAGGCATGGTATGCTGAGCCAATCTCCCTCACAGAAATATTCTTTGCTTTAACGGGTCTGGCTGGTGGTAAACCTCCAGGGTCAGATGAATTGATTACTGAATTTTCCAAAACAAACAAGGAGCTACATTCCCCACATCTTTCTGCCAGCCACGGCCGGCAGTGGGGGGAAATGCAGGGCGGTGACGTGGGGAGGGGGAGGTGCAGAGTGGGGGTTAGTAATGTATGGATAACGGAGTTTTACAGGTAAGTAAACATTTAAATAGATAAAACAAATTTCGTTGAGTACACTGCATCCCAAAATGCGATGCAGTGCGCGCAACGAAATTCGTTTTATTTATGGCTGGGCAGATCGCCACCGCCGCATTGCCCAGGTATTGGTCCACCGTGTGTGAGAGTGGAAGGGTCCTATTGATCTGAATCCTGGGGGGGTGACTGGATTGGCATGAAGGGCTGCCTAACTAATACAGCATGCCTGTTTGCCGTACATAATGAGTTTTCCATGCTAGAAAGTGTCACAAATATGAAGACCTTCTTTCCTCTTGATCCTCTTTATATCTGGAGGTTCAAAAGCAGTTAGAGACATTTTGATTTTGATCGAAGGTATTTATTTGACTGTTTGTTCTTTGTTCTCTACTGAAGTGTGATTTGACATAAAAAAAAAAGTTAAAGTAATGTTATAGTTAGATGTTGAAATGAGATCAAAACTAATGTTTAAAAAACGAAAAAGCATGGACAATTGTCAGTTATAGTTTAGTAAGCTAACTATAACTTGCACCCGAGCCACATACAGTTTTTTTTAGCATAATCTATTATCTTATCAACATACCTAAATATAATTCAATGTTCACCTTTGTTATTTGAAGTGAATTTCTTTTTTTTTAAATGAAAGACCTTATTCCCATATCTAACTATAGCGTTTTCTTAACCTTTGTTTTTTCCAATGAACTTCTTTGTTTCATATTGATAATACTCAGCCAACAACTCCACTGTGCATAATGTCCAGCCCTTTCCATCAGGGGGATTGCCCATGCCCAAACCCTTGGATGAAAACGATGAAGTGGAAAAGGTCATAAAAGCGGACAGATTAAATGTAAAATGTAATCCAATAGGGGACCAACTTCCTGCTGGACTTTAATCTATCTGCAGCATAAAATGTACCTCCTGATTGAGTTCTGTGGTTGTGATGGTACATTCGTTATTTTGAAATCAAGATCCCGCATGAGGTTGCGAATACACATGCAAAGCCAATACAAAGTGGCAGTCTCTCCAAAAGATGTTTTACTTTGCCCAAAATTAATCGCAAAAATTATTAGTCAATCCATAGGCTTCTCCTCTGGGTAGGGTTAATGTGTTTCGGCCAAAGCAACTTATGACTTCTTGAAGACCAAAGAAAGACAAGTAATGTGTTTAGAAATCAAACAAAATCGAAAATGTCATACTTAGTACTGGCAACCAATGAAATATACATAATATCCACTTTTTGTACCAAACACACACCAGCGATGTAGAGAAACATTAAATATTTGAAAGAAGCTGAACATGTCCTCTTCCAGTGGCCCGTAACATAAATATCAGGCATACAGTTGTTTCATGTTAAACTGTTGCGTGCGATTACAAAATCATTATCCACCTTACAAATCGATACTGATCCCTGATCTCATTGTGAAACTACAATCATGCGACTTTTCTGCAATCAGGTTAACTCTTGACCCCTTAGACCTCTGTTTTGTGTTCCATGAATCGAAGACTGTGTATAAGGAGTGATTCCTGTGATAATTAATGTGGTGATCATGATTCCCAAAGCAGGAAACTCAAATTTTTGAAAGTCTTGACTTGCTCCCCACTCCCATCGATAGTAAACTCTCTTACTGAGCACCTTAGTAATAAGCATATCGGTGCAATTGAAATGAATTGATCAATGATGTCTCCACACCTGTAATCTACAATTACATGGATCTAAGAACATGAGCTCCTATATAGGAAATAAGTTACATGGACACGTTTTTGAAGTAGGCCAAGAATACAACCTTTGTTTATAAATGAAAACGTTTTTTTCTCCTATTCCGCGACATCATAATCTATCAATAATTCTACAACTGAAAAAAACCTAAATTCTCTGTGAGGTACTAGAGACAGATGTTTAAAGTATTGCAAATAACTATGAATTGCATACAAGTTGTACAACGTGTTCCAACACGTAGTAACTATTAAGGCAAAGACATGTTACACAATTATAAGTTGTCTCAATAGCAAAAAACATGTTGTTGGGCATATTTCAGATGTCTAACGTAAGTTCTAAATTGCGTCACTTAAATTTCTGTTATAACATTTAGGGGAGATTTACTAAGATTGTATGCTGTGATTGCATCACAAAATTGACACAAATCAGCACAAAATCTTTCTTTTCTGATTTCCCTTCCAGCGCTTAACTTGTTTAGCACTGGAAATAGCATAAAAGTAGCGCAAAGAAGAGCATAGCTCTGTTTTGCATTATTTAGCTCCAAGAGGGCATACCATGAGTGGAGCTTGTACGTTCCCATGCAACCACCCAAGGATTTTAATGTTAAAGCCTATTTAGTAAATAAAGTAGACAGGGTTTAGCATCAGAAAACTGCGCACTTTTGAAGTAGGTTCAAGGAAGAAAAAATGCTTCCATTTCTCCTTCCTTTTCTGACTTTGTACGTGTGCTGCACTGTACAGCACACATACAAGAAGGGAAAATGGTTTAAGTCAGTCTATGCATAGTGTTTTGTACTAGAAGTGTACCCTTCCAATACAGAACCTATGCTAGGCTCACAGAGACACGCTTGCACCACAGCGCAATGGTGTCTCTGTGGCGCATAGCAGATAATTTCAGCGCCGGTGCTAGGGAAAAGGTTGGAGAGTGGAATATTTCAGTAAATTTGGCGCTCTCACCCCTCTCCTTTTCACTCAGCGCAGCATTTGCTGCTGTTGAACTGCGCTGCAAGAAAAAGTGGGAAATCTGCCCCATTGAGTTTTTAACACAAATAGAGAAGGCTGGCGATGGGAGAAAGTAGTAATCAATATATACATGTCCCCTTGCTGATTCTAGATACAAATCTGATTTAACGGATTAAAGATTTTTTTTGTTAACAAGATAACGTGTGATGGTGTAGCAAATAATTGGTTTAATGTTTTCAGGCCCCCCCACGCAAGGCCCAGGGGATAGGGCCCTCGGGGCCACTAGTAGTTTGAGGAGGTAGGCCGCACGCCTCCTTCCCTAAGGGGTGCTTGGGCCACTAGTGCTGCAGGGAGGCAGACCGCATGCCCACTCCCCCTACAAAAAAGGAAAGGACAGGGGGAATGGGGTCCTCAGGGCCACTATTGGCTCATTGAGGGGAGCCACATGCTCCATACCCTTTAGGTGTATGTTTGGCCCCAGGGGATGGGGTCCCTGGGTACAAGATTGACTCGTAGAGAAAGGGCACTTGCTCCCTCTCCTTACAATAGGAAATGGCCTTGAGTTTAGAGTCCCCGGGGCCATAGAGGATTTCCATAATTAAATAATGACTTGGCAATTACAAAACAACTCCATCATTTTTCACGGCCTACATTCTTCCTTTTTAAATTTTGCACTCAAGTATGATTGCTCGTAATTATCCCCAAATTATGTCTAATTACGCAAAAGCCATTTATGCAAACTTTTCACTCCTTTAGTTTTATCACCAGCCTACGCTGAAACATAGCTATTAACATTGTATCTTAACCATGTGTGAGCAAACAAAACATATTTTAGCCATGTACTGAACTATCCAGCAACTGCCTTTATATATTACCGCACTTTGCTTATAGGATACATTATTAATAATATGTTGCATGTTTTATCTCAATGTCCTCTTTGGGGAAATATTACAAGAAACCTGTGGAATTTTTCAGCATTTATGCAAGCAACTGAAACTCGTCTGACTTTGAATGCTAATGAAAGCATTAAACTCAGAAATAAGAACATTAGGTATCTGCTACTAATACATTCTAAACGATATTCAGATATCGAATCATCTACTCTGACCACAGATGACTGTTCTTAGCAAAGTTAAACCCTAACTAGAAAGAAAAAAGCAAAAAAGTCTTTCTTTACCACGCTACAGTTTTCTATGGAAATGAAAGCAATCATGTGTGGAATGTTCAAGATCAAATTATTCTAATATTTCACTAGACTGAACATGTCTTGTGCTCCCAATTTCGAGCCTCCGTAGTTTTTTCAGCAGACCACGCGTCTGTCAATTTGCAGATTGTTCTGCAATTGATGTTACAAGGTGAACAACCATGCCTTTTCTCCAATCAAACTGAAAGAGAATGACATTATAAGGTCGGAGAAAAATGAGAAATCAAGTTTCAATAACAATATGCATAAATGCCATCAAACCTTCAAGTAGGTTTACTCCTGTTTTGCATATCGTGTGACCTACCCAAAGGAAGAGCTGTGATCGAGTATCTGCTGCCACTGTATAATTCATCTGCTTCTCCTTACTTCTTTATTTCTTTCATCGTAAGGCACAGGTTTTCACCTGTAACATATATATATATTTGAGAAATGCAGTCTATCAAACAAAAGTATCTTGAATTTTCATGATCACCCAGTCAGATTTCTACATGTCTTTCAATTTTTTATTGAAAGCACCTGGTCACAAGATCGCACTATGGGACTCATTAATTGCAATATGTGATGTAATGTAAAGAATTTATGAAAAGTATTGGCAGGTCAAACCTAGAATGTACCAAAATATGTGGTAAGCAACAAAATCTGCATTTTATTCTCAGAAAATTCATAATTGATTGGTATTTAATAAACCCGATACATTCAGACTCGGCAGAGTTGGAGTTTATTAGGTCCAGTAAATGCAAAACTATTTACCATGCCTCTCATAATGAGGGCCCTAGCGTTCCTAAATTATCCTTTTAGACTGATAATAAAGACATGTGTACTGTTGTGCTTTGTAAGAAATGTGCAGCAACCAACTTATGGTGGATGGAATGCTTGAATTGTCTCCACCACTGTTGATTACTCAGGTCCGCATCCCAGTCCAATATTTTTTACCCACTATGCTGCCTCAGATTAGAGTGTGCCTTAATTAAATCCGACCTGGAGAAACAGAGAGTGTGCTTAAGGTTCAGCATACATGCCCCCTCTGTATACAAGTTTCCACAGAAGGTATGCATTTCCTATGGAGCTGAGGAAGGGAAAGAAGGGCTATCAGTCGGATAGGGCTGATCAGTTTGGATCGGTGGGGATCCGTTTGATCAGAAGCAAGAGCCCTCACACACCCAAAAGGGTGTCATGCCTCATCATCGGGCAGCTCTTTGTTGGGCCGGCGTTGCAATGTTACTCACATTGTGTCACTCTCATGAAACGCTAAAGGCTGGGAGGGAAACATCATACATGCTCAGATGGCAGCTCCCGACAAAGCTAAGACTCACATGGGAGAGGCATTTCAAGATGTAGGGGGAGATTTAAAAAGTTTGTTTAGTATTAGCGCTACTTCAAAAAACATTAGCACTGTATTGCATGCGTCAAACCAAGTAGTGATGCATTACATTTACAACATTAAAAAAATGATGCAAACAGTGCAAATAAATGTGATGTATCTTGGAAGTCTAATATCTCAAAAAGGTAGAGAACATTGCACCACAACATAATTCTGTTAGACAGCAGTTAGAAGAGGATCCTGCTACCAATATCTTCCTGGGAGGATCACAGGTTAGAGGAAGAAACAGAAAAAATAAATGTACACCGGACAAAGCAGAACTATTGATAACGGTAGTAAATAAATATGAGCTTCATCTGTTTGTAAATGCAAAATTTCCTCAATTTAAAAAACAACGTATTATGGAATTCCATAGTAGCCAACATAAATTCAGATGCATCGGCTTCCAGGATAGTTGAAGATCCTAAAAAGCATTGGCATGACATTAAACAACCTACTAAAGTGAAGCTAGCATATAATCGGTGTGTTGCCCTGACAAATGGAGGTGGATCTGAGAGCAACATTGAGCTCACACCTATGGAGGAACAAGTTTCAATTGTAAATGGACCTGACTTGGTTGGTGGGGGTACAATGTCCAGACACTACTGACCTTGAGGAAAATTATTACAATGGTAAAGTATTATAATATTCACGTTTATATGGATGTAAAAAAGGTAATGGCGCTTGCGTTTATATTGTAAACTGTAGTAGTTGTGTATGCATATGCCACATGTATGTTGTTCAAGAACGTAAGTTATGTAACAGCATGGTTAATGTTACAAAATAATACATATCTAAGTGTACATATATATATATATATATATATATATTTATATATATATATATATATATATATATATATATATATATATATATATATATATATATATATATATATATATATATATATATATATTACCTAGGTAGTTATAGTTAAGACCTGGGGCTAGATGTAGGTAATCTGGATTTACCGATTCATAAATACCGAATTTTACCGATTCGGTATTTATGAATCAGTAAATTTGATTGAAGGGGGTAGATGTAGGCATTTCCAGATGTTGAAATACCGAATCGTTAAAATTCGGTATTTACCGATTCGGTAAATACCGAATCAGTATTTCCTATTGATTCCTATGGGCTGTGAATCCCATAGGAATCAATGGGAAATACCGATTCGGTAATTACCGAATCGGTAAATACCGAATTTTGCAAGGGTGCAGGGGGTGTCACTTTGACACCCTCTGGCACCCCACAAATAGGCATGTGCGCCATGTGGCACACAGACATGCCCTAAGGGCATGTCTGTCTGTCACATGGCTAGGTGTGCATGCACACATGTGCATGCACACCTGAATTCGGTATTTTAACACCCAATTGGATTGGGTGGTAAAATACCGAATTTGTAGGGCCTTTGGGACTCAGAAGAGTCCCACCTAAATCTGGGATTTACCGAATCAGTAAAAATACCGATTCGGTATTTTACAGAATCGGTAAATTTACCAAATCGGTAAATTTACCGATTCTGTAAAATTATGCCCCTACATGCCAATTCTTAAATACCGGTCGGTAACGGTCGAAATCGGCCGTTACCGACCGGTATTTAGGCCCCTACATCTGGCCCCTAGTTTTCATAGGAAATCCGCAACATTCTATTTGGAATAACTTTGGCGCCGGTCAACAAATCTTCGCGAAATTCCCCAAGAAGATGGGGCGCTCCGCTCTGCTCCGCTCCGCTCCGCTTCGCTCCTATCCTGAAAGTTTCAGGGTGATTTGTCAAGTGGGGGCTGAGAAAAAAGGGGGGTCCAAAAACGTGTTTTCCCCATGCAATTTTCCATGGGGACCTTCAGACACTGCTACACCCTAAACTGCTGAATAGAATTACACCAAATTTGGCAAAAAGGTAGACTTCGGTTCGCAGATTACGCTTTTTGTTAAATAGTGTAAATTTGTTCAGTAGTTCCTGTGAAAATCAGAAATAAAATCATAGATATATCTATAGACGAAGTACCGTACGCATATCCTCCCGAGCACGAGCTTTATGCTAATTGGCTATCAACACTCCAAACCAGGAAGTGTTGGCAGCCATATTGTGCCTCGGTAGTAAAGAGGCACCAGAAAACAGAAAAACAAGTGCGCCAAAGACGCAAAGGGGCAGGGTAGAAACATCCTGACCCCCTAGGCCAGCTTAGGGGGTCACACAAGGACGCCCAAGGCCCCCCATTTTTTTACAACATTCGCGGGATGCGCGTAGGGTACGCGTACCACTGCAGATCCACCAAAAAAACACCACTCTGCAAAAGCGCCCCTGGCGCGTTTGCAGAGGTAGAAGTAATTCCCCTTGAATACTGGGGGTCCCTGGGGGCCAAGTAGCCCACCAGGAACTTCCATTATGTCCCAGGGGGCTGCGTTGCAGAGAGGTGTAAAAAAGGGGCATGGCCTCATTACACCTCTCTGCAACGTGTCATGAATGATGTAATATGTGACATCATCAGCAGTGGATTGTGGGTGCGCGAGTTACAGTTAATACAACTAACTATAACAGAGGAATTTCAATAGTTTTGTATGAGTGAAATGTCCAGCTAACTATACCACCCCTGAAACCTATGGTTTTTTCAGTGAATATATATATATATATGATTGAAGATGTCAAAGTTATACACTTAGTTGGAGCCCACAATGGAATGACTGCTGATGGCCTTCCTGTGTCTCTACAGTGTGTATCACATTGTGTGCTGGTGTTCACTGTTGAAAAAGTACAAACATGTGCACCATATGCAAGGGTGTCCGTGTGATTCTACATTACAATTTGTACCATAGGTTTTTCCGCTCGAGGCAGGATGGCCGCTGACAGGTCATAGTGCAAAGTCGCAATTTCTCCCCGACCTAGGATGACGGATTGATAGCAATACAAAAGGACCTTGACACTGTACGATTGTCAGAGTACCCGACAGCCTCTTTTGTCTTAAGTATTAAGCTCGGGTTTGCCGCACTGCTTTCCAGAGCAGTGCACAGAATGCCCCCACGCACCCCGAAGCAGGTGAAGGAGCAAAAGGAGCCGGGGAATCCTAAGGTGAAAGATGCAGGCAATGACATCCAGTCCCGAGCACTGTGCCGCGCTCTTCAGGCACAGTCTGGAGGGCTCCGGCAAAGATGCCTGGGGATCAGCGTGGAAGCGCAAGCGATGCCGCGGCTGCAGATAAGATTCGAAACACTATGTTGCAGAGACCCCCAAAAGAAAGCTGAAAGATCAAAGAATCTTCAATGTGCCAGCCTACCTTAACCGAAGCCTTTGCTGCCAAGGGACCGGAGATCGTAGACATCGATGCGGAGAAAAGGAAAGGTGAAAGTGGTGCCGTCCTCGAGGATGCTGGAAGCTCGGTTGCCAAGGAACGCCGGGAGACAGCGATGCAAGTTCTGCCCGGCGGCGGTCAGAGGAGCGGGAACGCAGACACTGAATTCTCTACTTCGGGAAAGGACGGAGAAAGCCAGAAGAGGAACATCGAAAGTAATGATGATCCTGCCATATCTCTTGTGGGCAGTAATCCTGAACTAAATGTTCAAACATTGGTGGGAGATAAAATGAACACGCCAAGCAAAACTGTAAGTACGCGGGGAAGCAATCCCCTCTTGGCATGCCATGACGATGTTACTTTTATGCAACAGCAAGGGCCCCAGGGGAGAGGGGTACTGGCTCACCTGTGGGGGACTGCTTCTTTTCTTTGAACGAGGACTCAGAGTCTGCTATATCTAGCGAAGGGAGTTCAGGCGAAGACACAGACTCAGAGAGCAGCTCTACAACTAGAAAAAGCATGCAGAAGAAACGCAGATCCAAAATAAGACCTAATTTGCCTGGGAGCCCCTCGGATACTGCTAAAAACAGTTTTTTGGGACTACTCAGCTACCTCGCAAATGTATTAGGATAGTGGAAATCCATTTAGCGAAGGAGGGGAGCAAGCTTCTAATACCCCCCTCAGCCTCAGCACGCCTCACTGGAGCTACTGTTTAGTACTTTAAAGCAGATGCAGGGTGAAGCAAGGACTGAGAGCCGTAGGGCTAGACAGGCAACACTGAGGAAAATGATTAAACTATACGAAGAGGTGGTGGACAGAGTGGCTCATGTGGAAGAAAGGACAGGAAGGCTGGAGGACAATCTCAGAAGTTTGCAAAACTTTAAACAAGCACAAGAATAGATGGCTGAGGATGTCCAGTGGAAGCTGGAGGATTTGTAGAAGCGGCAGTGGCGGAATAACATAAGACTACAGGGGGTGGCTGAGGGGATGGAAGGGCAGGATGCCAGGTTATTAATTGTTACTGAAGGGCGCTTTCCCAGAGTCACCATCCTGGCAGTGGGAGAGTGAAATACAGAGAGTGCATCGGTTTCTCCTAACACTAAGGAAAGGTCACAGGGAGGGTCAGGAGGGTAGGCCCAGGGCAATCTTGGTCTATGTGGGTAATTATCTGCTCAGGCAAGAATTTATTGACAAAGGGAAGCCGGAGTCTAAGCGCTCATTTAAAGATGTCCCATTCTTTGCTAGACCTGACTTCTGTCACGCTACGGTCGAGAGAAGATGGAGGCTAAGGCAGTTAATAGCTCCCTTCCAGGTCCTAGGCTCAGAGGCATACCTACTATACCCTGCCAAACTCAAGGTGATCACAAAGGGACAGAATACATTTTTTTTTCAGGGGTTAAAGCACAACAATATATCGAGGAATTAAAGGGGCAGAAGGGCGGATGAAGGCTCAAGACAAAGACACTCCCTTTTGGGCATAGGCAGGCAAGGCGGGGGGGGGGAATGTACATAAATGTAAAGAATAATACGAGATCTAATCAACAGGGGTCCACACAATGAGGTTCTGGTTGGCATCGGGGAGGGAGGAGGATGAGATAGCTGCAATCTAAGCTGTCACTCATAGGTCATGACTGACCTATTTGCCTGTAAGGGAGGGCACTGGGGGGTGATTTTCAGGTGGGGAGAAGGAAGGGGGAACACACGCAGCACACACAGCACAGTTTAGCTCACTTTTCAGGTTCTTTTAATCTACTGGCAGGAAAGGCAGGCCAGCTCTATGATGTTTTCTAATGAGTATGCGGATTGCCTCAATTAATGTTTGCAGGCTCAATGATTGTACAAAAAGGCAGTGGGTGGCTACACTCCTGAGGTCAATGCTACTAGATCTTTTTTGTCTACAGGAAACACATATAGAAGGGACAAAGGGATATCTTCTTGAGCAGTTGGGCTTCTCGCTGCTAGCACACACTAAGCAAGGCTCAAAGACTCGGGGTGTGGCCATACTGGCTAAAGGAAGGAATACAATAGTTAAAAGAAAGAGGGAGGATCAATGGGGGATATGGGTCCTTCTCGAATGTACAATTGAAGGTGCGACATTCACTATAGCATCAATATATGGGTCAATGAAAGATGACCCAGATATTTTTGAGTTCTTGGATTCATAATTAGCCCTATGACCAGAACCAATTATTTGCTGTGGGGACTTCAATATTAATGGGCTGACTGGTTTGGGGACGGAGGTTGGCCAGATATCTACTGGACATAAAAAAAAGACATGCCGCGCAATAGTTGACTTGGCGCACCATAATTCACTGACGGATCTTTGGGCGCGGTTGTATCCTCTGGGTACCGGCAGTACATTCTATTCGGCAGCACCCAAGATCTCCGTGAGACTGTATTTCTTTTTAGTATCAAACTCTTTAACTGCAAGAAGTCAGATGGAAAAACACCCATGCATAATCTGTTCATAAACCCTTAGTAATCACTCTTAAACTGGGGAGGGTTGCCAATTGGGAATACAACTGGACTTTTGAGAGGGCACTACTGAAGGACGAGGAATATATTAAACATATGAATGAGTCAATCAGAGCGTATTGGGAGATTAACAGAGGAAGCACTCCCACCGGCATTGCATGGGATGCATTCAAAGCAGGGGCCGAAGGGGAGACCTTGAGCTATACACTACATGAACAAAAACAAAATTCTGACAGAGGCAGAGGAGGAACTGAATGTAGCAATGCAGCAGAAGGCACCCCTAGAGCCAATCCTTCTTAAAATTATAGCTGGTTAAGCCGAGGCAATAGAGAGCATCACGAGCAAAGCGACAGCTAGTTATGTGGTTAAGAAAGAAAGGTGTTACAAATTAAGTGAGAGTACAGGGCACATTCTAGCAATACGCACAATGCAGAAAATGTCGGCAGGGGAAATAAAGGATATTTTAGATGAGAAAGGAGAAGTAGTAACAGATTCCGTGGCAATACAGGAGGTTTTTAGACTCTTTTACGCGGGATTATTTAACCAAGACCAGGTAAGTGATCTAGCGGCCATACAGGAGTACCTAAAGGATATATCAGCCCGGTCCTTCCTGAGGAGGAGAAAATGGCTCTCGATCTCCCTATAACTCTTGATGAGGTGGCTGGGGCGCTAAACAATCTCCCCTCGAGCAAGGCGGCAGGTCCGGATCAGCTCCGGGCCGAGCTTTATAAGGTTTTCCAAGGGGTTTTAAGTAAGGATATGCAGGATTCAATGGTGCAGGCACAACAGGGAGATTCCATACCAAGCTCCCGGGTGGGTGGCTGATATTGTAGTCATTCTGAAAAAGGGAAAACCACCATCTGAACTGGGATCTTAAAGGCCCATAACACTTATGAACGCTGATGCGAAGATTTTTTCCAAAACTCTCGCTATGAGATTATGCAGGGTGATTGAGGGGATGGTTAGCCCTACGCAGCACTGCTTCATACCGGGAAAGGGCACTACACAACATATAAGGTGAGTCCTTACCCTCTTCGATGCAGCAGAGGTCTCAGGGGACCCTATGGCCGTTTTGTTACTTGATGCAGAGAAGGCATTCGATAGGGTCTCCTGGGACTACCTCTGGACGGTTATGAGGTGGAGTGGTATAGGGGAAGGGTAAATTAAAGCTATTCAGGCTCTTTATAAAGATCCTACAGCCCGATTGAGAATTAAGAAAGGCTACACCGCCCGCTACAGATCAAGCGAGGGACTAGGCATGGGTGTCCATGTTCACAGCTTCTTTTCGCTCTGTACATGGACCCACTTTTGCGTAGATTGGAATACAGCAAGAGGATCTCTCCTTTAATAATGCACAGGCAGAAGTCAAAGACGTTGGCTTACGCAGACGATGACGCAATCGTTACGTCAGCCCCTGTCCCCGCCATTGAAGAGGTTGAAGCAGAAGCCCAGGTATTTATGGGTATGCACTTAATAGGGCTAAAACCCAGATAATTAAAAATGCCAGGATAATCAGGTGATTAGCTCGGCCATTTACTTAGGGATTAGTATCTCGGCAGACCTGGACAGTGCAGTAGACCGGAATATCGAGCCATTGATTACTAAAGTGAAACGAGATCTCAACATAATACATAATCTTCAGCTGTCGTTAGTGAGCCGTACAAACGTTATAAAGACAATTATCTTGCCTAAATTTCTCTATTTGTTTAGGCCGATCCCACTTTTTTTTTAGGCTAAATGGTTTTTGACATTAGAACAAATTCTTGAAAGATTTATATGGGCGCACAGTAAAACAAGAAGGGCACTTCGTTACATTACTCTCCCCAGGGACAGAGGGGGATGGGGCACCCCGGATTTCAGAATGTATTACTGGGCGGCGGCACTCCAGTATATGCAGGGTTTGATAGGCGGGGTGGAGAGAGATCCCAAAGTTAGATTTAGCTCTACCAATATATATGCGATGGTGCTGGGGGTGGATGCGTGGAATTTTTTTCTTAATTGCACAGATTTCAGTTATTTTAAAAGAAAGAGGTTCAAGACGCTGCAGGAGGCTTACAAAATATGGGCAGCGTTCTCGAAAAAATGTGGCCTTGGAAGATTTAATACATATACTCACGTGTTTAAGAATGCATCCCTTCCAGGGGAGATATTTGCGGACTCAGTCATGGCTTATTGGGGGAAACAGGGAATCCTGAAACTAGGTGACATCATTGGTCCAAGCGGGGTACTTCAGTTCACGGTACTACAGGCCCTTTTTGGCATTGATAAGAGGAGCTTTTTTAAATATTTGCATGTACAGAGCTTTATCTACAATAAACATGGTGGGCCATCAGGGTTTAGTAATAATAACATCTTGGATGTTATTGAAAGGGGGGGAGATTGTACTGTCTGTAGATTTTATTCAGAACTTGTCGCAACTAAGCCTGATGACTTAGAGAAATTTGGTACAAAATGGGTTGAGAAATTAGGTATCGAGCAGGATTGTTTTCTGGATTCACTAGAATTGGGTCGGACAATATTATACTCAGCTGCGCTGCAGGCCCAGCACTATAAAATGATATTTTCCCTATACTATACACCTGCAAGGATAGCTCAGTGAGAGGGGGCACCTCTGGTATTACTTGCCCTCGCTGCGACTCCTCGGAGGCAGACATATTCCATATATTTGCTACTTGCCCGCAGATGCATAAACTTCACAGAGCAATTGAATCATTTTTTGAAAGATCTCTGGGGATAAAAATTACCCTCTCACCAGTTTGGATCATAGTTCAATGCAGACTTCGAGGAGCCCCCCCGGCAATTTTTATTTTTGGCCATGTCGGTTTTCCGAATGTGTATTGCTAAGGCATGGTTAGATAAGGCACCCCCTATGTTACATCAGTGGCTCGCCAGGCTGCTGATGTCTTTAATCTGGAAAAGGGAATATACGCAAGAAAAGGGAAAAAGGGTAGATTGCTCAGGAGGCGAATTTGGGAACCCATTCAGCGGTGGAAAGAGGGTCTCAAAAATACACAATAGGCGGGCTGTTAGTTTGCTTTTTTCTTTCTTTTTATGTTTATTTGTCTCTATGTCACCCTTCCTAGCTGGGTAATTTTTTCTTTAAGGAATTTAATTGTGTATGTTGTGATGGCTAAATGTGTGGGGGGGAAATGTTCATATTGTATAGAAATCAGATTTTTGTTGTGCTGTAACACAAAATCTTATTAAAAATATATTTTTTTAAAACAATTTGTACCGGAAGGGGAATCTTCCAGTATAATTTGAGAAGCCTGAGCAAACTACAATAATGTCCCTACTTGGGTATGAGTGGGGTGCAGTGTAGCACACATGAAAATTTGGATGACAAAGGATAAAAAAAGTACATAAGATTTTAACGCCTGTTTCAAAGTTGTACAAATGTTTGGTGCAAAACCCTTTCTACCCATGTTATTAGATAGGTAGTTTCATCACAAAGCATGGTTGGTAGCATAGGAAAGAACGTGCACCACCCATGTAAACCCCTTTGACTTAGAGTAACACAAAACAGTACTTTGAGCTGGATTCTAAAACAATTAGGCAGCTTTTCAGGCCAAGACAAGTTTTGTATTGGAAATTATTTTAAATAAGTGTTTTGTGCAGGTTAGCAGCACTATTGTGATTCACTCGTGCAAAAAAGTGTAGTAAATCTGCCCCTACAACTACAAGTCTCCATTTAACCTTCAAATCAAAGTATTAACTCCATTGTGGTATCACTCACCCACTTGCACAGTGCTTAGGCACCCATAATAACGTCGGAGTCACTTTGAGACACCTTGGAGTGAGGCAGAGCCCATCATTAGTGTTCACTCCCTGTCAATACTGTAGTATTCCCTGTTAGAACACTCTTATGGAATTGTTATGTTATCTATGTCACTGAGTGTTCTAACAGTGGTGGTTGGTCAGAGTGACTTGGACTACTGTACTTTGTGGATGTTTAAGCTGTCTGCTCTTAATAAACTAGTTCTTACTAGTAAATGGTCTTCTGGATTACTTCATAAATTTGGCGACGATCGGGAACTACTAACAACGAAGGATCCATCTCAAGAAAAGAAATGTACTTTTTATCCAGTTACAAGACAGCGTTCACTCGTTTTTCAAAAAGGTATTTATCAGTGTGTTGATTGCACCTGCGGCTGATTGTTTCATATGTGCTTGGACTGCACCAGCGGTAGTTTACTTACAGTCAAATATTGATTTTTTGCTTTGGTCCATCTGCTTTTTGGACTTTATTGGTACTTGTATGCACTACGTGTAAATTGGAGCGTAGCGTTTGCATTTCAGTTTGAAGGACTCAAAATTTTTCTCGTTTCTTCGCCCCATTGGGCTTAATTTTGGAAGGATTCTCGATCACATTTCGGAAGCGCTCATACCATGAAAGGTGCCGTTTTTTAAAGAAAGAACTCATTGTGCATTTTTTAAACGCTTACCTAACCCTGGAGCGTGCTGCGAACGTTCTTCTTTGTTGATTGAAGGTGACGCTAATCATATAATCACGGCATCACGCCTTGACGCTTCACAGCATCGCGTCTTGACGCCATGTATCAAGTGACGTCAGACGCATGGCGGCCATCTTATTTCATCAATTTCACCGCGACTGAAAACAATGCACTGATTTTCACCGGAGCTATAGAACCTGACTATTTTACATACCGCGAAGTTTCTACTTGAACTAATTTGCCTCACATGTAATACTCCAGCAACGCTCGCCTGCATACCCAGACATCGGTGACTACTTTTATTTTTTTTTTTCTTTCCAGCAATGTTTGCCTGCTACAGACATCGGTGTCTACTTTCTTTATTTTAATTCTTTATTTTTTTAAGAATATTTATTTGATTTATGTTATACCTGTATTAGTAGATAAGAATGTCTAGCAACATAAACACACCACCTCATTTTCTTCCTTCTGCAGGTGAACCAAAAATGGAATGGGATCTCTGGTATCCCATGTTCTTAGCGTATGTTGATGTGATTGAAGAGGATGGTTGTTCCCCTAAAAGGAAATTAGCCTTACTTAAAAATTGTTTAGGTGGAGCAGGGTTAAAAGAATAAAAAAATTTACCTGCAATAGAAGGTGCAGGTGATTTTATTATATTTGAAGTGGTAATTAAACAAATGAGTACTAGATTTGGTAGAAAAATTAATACAGTGATGGAGAGGTTTAAATTGTATTCCCGTGCTCAAAAGGAAGATGAATCCATTGAGAACTATGTTGCTGCTCTTCGTACTTTAGCTAGCTCTTGCTCTTTTGAAACTATTAATTTTGAACAAGTATTAAGAGATCAAATTATGATGAAAACTAAAAGTAAAAAGATCCAGGAACGTTTATGGATGGGCACAGAATCCTCCCTTAGTGCAGTATTAAATATTGCCAAAGGCATCGAACAATCTGAAATTTTTGTTAGTGAAATTAGAGGGAAGGACACTAAAAGTAAAGAATGTGTTCCTGAAGTAGCCTTAGTAAAAGATTCTCAAAATTTTAAGAAACCTACATTTACTTTTAATAAAAAAGAGAGTTTTGGAAAAGATAACCGTTTTCTTGGTAAGAAAAACCAAGTAGTGTGTTACAGATGTGGTGGGACTGATCATGTAGGCAGCTATAGGGGTTGTCCTGCTTGGAACAAGATATGCATTAAATGTAAAAAGTCTGGTCATTTCAGCAAAATGTGCAGATCTTCCCAGAGAGTAAATTTAGTAAGTTGTGAGGAAGAAGAGAATTCCGATCAGATTTCTGAAATCAATACTTTACTGTGTGTTGATGATAATAAGTGCAAAGGCTTTCCCAGTGATAACATCTTAATAGATGGGAAGGAAATTTCCATGTTGATCGATTCATGTGCATGGTACAGCATCATTGGCAGAGACATGTTTGATAAATTCTGGAATTCTACCAAACTTTTACCACCTGATGTCCGTCCTGGTGGCTATTCAGGGTATAAAATCAGTCTTGATGGTTTTATGTGGTCGGACATTGAATATAAGAATAGGAAAACTATAGGGAAAGTGTATGTCTCTACTAAGGGTGCATCTATTCTTGGTTGGCCACACCAGCATGAATTAAGTATCAAGCTTGATCCCAATGCATCACCTCCTGTTTATGTCGTACCTTGTGAAGATAACGCTTTCATTGTTAAAATAAGAAATAAGTTTCCGTCCATTTTTAGTGACACTCTTGGTGAGTTTAATAATTTTCAACACAGAATAATTTTAAAGGATGGCGCCACTCCTATCAGACATAGAGTTAGAAATGTACCATTGGCTTATCGTGACAAACTGAAAGTAATTCTTTCAGATTTGGTAACCAGAAACATAATTGAACCTACTGAATCGTCTCCCTGGGTTTCGCCAGTAGTTTTATCACTTAAGAGTAATGGTGAGCTTCGTTTATGTGTGGACCTTCGCAGTCTAAATAAAGAAATTTGGATCGATAGGCATCCATTACCACACATTCACGAACTCATATCTACACTATCTGGTGCTTGTGTTTTCTCCACCATTGATTTGGCTAGCGCTTACCACCAGGTTGTCTTACATGAGGAATCAAGGTTTTTAACAACGTTTATTACTCCTAAGGGCATGTTTTGTTTTCGTCGCATGCCTTTCGGACTGGCTAGTGTGGCCTCTGTTTTCCAAAGACTCATGAAGGAGGTCCTGGAGGGTTGTTCTAGTGCTATTGCCTTCCAGGATGATATTCTAGTCTTTGGAAAGGATTTTGAGGACCATGACAAGAATTTGGAGAAAGTGTTGCAATGCGTACAAGATAAGGGTTTAACCTTAAAATTTGCTAAATGTAAATTTAGACAAAGTAGTGTGGAATATTTGGGCCATGAGATCTCTGCACAAGGCATCAAACCTAAATTTAATCACATAAAGAGTATATCTAATGCTCCTGCTCCAACCACAAAAGAACAATTGGTATCATTTTTAGGCCTTACAGAGTTCTACAGCAAATTTGTAAAGGATTACGCCTCAAAAGTTCATTCTTTAAGGTTTCTGTTGAAGAAAAATGAAAAATTTGTTTGGAACAAAGAACAACAATGTGCATTCGAACTTCTTAAGAATGAAATTGTGAATGCTCCTTTCTTAAGACCATTTGAAGTAGGTAAAGATTGTATAGTAGCTGTTGATGCAAGCAATGTTGGATTGGGATCTGTACTGTTGCAAAAGAATATGGGCGAGGAGTATGTAGTTTCTTATGCTTCTAGAACTCTCAGAGGTGCTGAATACAACTACTCTACCATCGAAAAAGAACTATTAGCCTGTACATGGGCAGCACAACATTTTAGGCAATTCTTGTGGGGCACAAAATTTCGTTTAAGGACTGACCACAAACCGTTAATTAACATGCTAGAAGCTGGAGGTGGTCGGACTTTGACTGCCCGTTTAGCGCGTTTAGCGGCTAAATTGCAGGAATTTCAGTGTGCCATTGAGTATATTCCTGGTCGATTAAATGTGCACGCTGATTGCATGTCAAGATTGCCTTTACCTAACAACTGTCTTATTAATAGTATTGATAATGATTCCGATGTAGTTTTCTCTATTGATGATGTAAATAGTGAGAATTTCAAAAGTGGTTTGGATGCTATTTCCGAGGCAGAATGGAGAGATGCTATGTGTGAGGACTGCATTTTGTCCGATGTTGTTGAGTTTTTGCAGAATGGGTGGCCTGAAGAGAGAAAACTTTCTGGTGAGGTATCTTCCTTTTACAAGATTAAAGAAGAACTTATGTTTGATCATGGTTTTGTTACTAGAGGTGACAAGATAGTGCCTCCTTTCAAGCTAAGAGAAAAGATTGTTTCCATGGCTCATGAAGGACACATGGGGATGTCTAGCACCAAAAGACGCATTAGGGAATTTTACTGGTGGCCTGGTGTGGATAGAATGGTTGACAAATGGGTGAGTTCTTGTTCCCCTTGTGCAAGAAGTGATAAGTCTGTTAAACCTCTTGATGTTAGTGTGTCTCCTGTCGATTTTGTTTCATGTCCTTGGAAAAAACTTGGGGTCGACATTATTGGTCCTCTTAACTTGTCTTCTGATAAAGAAGTGTTTGGTTTGGTTTTGATTGATTATCATTCCAAGTGGCCTGAGTTGAAAATGGTTGAGAGAATCACTTCTACACAAGTTGTTGAATTCTTGGATGAGATCTTTTGTAGAGAGGGTATCCCTGATGAAATTATTTCGGACAATGGTCCTCAGTTTATTAGTAAGCAGTTTTCTTCATTCATTGAAAGGTGTGGCATAGTACATAAGCGTGTATCTAATTACAATCCACAAGCTAATGGTCAGATTGAACGCTTTAATAGAGTTATCAAAGAGTCTATTCAGTTGGCACTTAAGAGTCACATGGATTGGAGAAAAGCTTTACGTGCAACCTTATTATCTTACCGTACTTCTCCTAATTCTGTCACTGGTCTTTCTCCGTTTGAAATGTTACGTGGTAGGAAGCCTGGATCAAAGCTTCTTCCTTGGTGGATGGAGGTTAAGTTATCTCATAGTTCTGATTACTCTAAAGTTCAGGAGAAAGTCTCAAAGTATCAAAGGAAAATGAAAGGAGTTTCTTCTCAGAAAGCTAACCCCTGTCCTAAAATCAAGCTGGGAGATTTTGTAAGAGTCAAGTTTGGCAAGTTTTGTGGTAACAAATGGGGGAAATGGTCAGATCCTTGTAAGGTTGTGGAATTATTCAGCAAAGCTGTGAGAGTTGAAGATGGCAAAATATGGAACTTTAGACGTGTGTCTCTATGTAAGTCTACGGAATCTAGACTATCCCCTAAAGTTCGCGCTCATAGGGTTTTTGCAGAAAACGAAAGTTCCTCTGCCTTGTTGGATACTTTTGGATATGACCCACAATGTTTCAACACCAATGTGCCTATTCCTTTGAGTGTGAGCAGTACCAACGCTCCTATTTATGGTAATGTTTCTGGTAATGTTGATGTAGAGAACGATGTACATTTGCATAGTCCTGTTTTGAGGAAAAGTTCTCGCATCAAACATACTCCTGTCAAATTGCATGACTTTGTATGTTAATTTTTTTTGGGGGGGGGGTTTCTTTTCTCTGTTTTTTTTTTGTTTTTTTTTTCCAAAGGGGGAAGGTGTGTAGTATTCCCTGTTAGAACACTCTTATGGAATTGTTATGTTATCTATGTCACTGAGTGTTCTAACAGTGGTGGTTGGTCAGAGAGACTTGGACTACTGTACTTTGTGGATGTTTAAGCTGTCTGCTCTTAATAAACTAGTTCTTACTAGTAAATGGTCTTCTGGATTACTTCAAATACTATATTATTAGTCAATCTCTATCCCTCAAAAGTGGACTTGCACCTTGCTTTCTAATGCTTGGCACACAGATTGCAAGACAAAATACCTATAGATTTCACATCTACATCCTCGTTCCAGGAGGGGGCAGGAAATGAGTGTTATTTCTCCTCTCACTTCATAAACAGCATGTTCACCGCTCTACAGATTGTAATCTTATCCCTCAAGTGATGTAATAAATAACTTAGGTATTGGAACATAGATGTCTGCCAACAGCTCATAGCTGTGCTGTACTCTGCCAACAGTCGCAAATCATAGGCATATGCATTTGGACTTCTTTGCCTTACATAACACAATTAGTAAGAAGCAACTGTCGGCACTAATGAAATCAAAATTACAATATAAACTATATATATATGAGGTCAACATTAAACACACAATCTTCCCCTACTGCAAAGCATGTGCTCTAAACCACGTATTTGCAGGGCAATTATCACACAATCATCATTCTTAACTTCAAACTATTTTTTTTGAGAATAACGTCTAAATATAAGGTATGTTTAGATCATTATTGTCCTTTGTAGGAAAGAAGAGTTGGCCTACAACACCTGCATACTTCAAAATCTTGCATCCTACTATTAATCCTGCGCGTGGCATAAATGTGCATTACAGTGACATAAATCAGTTTTTACCTCATTAATCAGCAATTACCTTATAGAGGTTCTTACATGCCAGATGCATTTGGGGTTCCTATTCAATCACTCAAAGAAATAGATGGAATGCAATATGCACCTTAAAAAGATTACCTGATTTGACATGTCAAATTGACGTATATTGAAATGTGGCACAATTGTTTAAAACAAACGTACTTTGTATTTTGATTGCCGAAATTAGCACGTGAGCTGCACTGTTCAGCAAACAGAAAATCCATGAAAATATTAGTAGTTTGTCTAATAAGATAGATTTGTACTGAAAGTGTTCTCCTTAATCACTCCCTAACTTGGTGAACAAAGTATTACATGTTTTCATATATTGAGTAACATTTGGCTGTGTACAGGTATACTTGAATAAATTAACCAAGACTCTGTTGTCAAAAAAAATACCGCTATCTCAGTAATTTGAACGTGTCAGACCTCAATCATTCTAAAGGTATTCTTTTTAAGCAGTATAGGGACACATTAAAAAATCCTATCAGAGTCAGTAGAATGTCATTAACATCACATTATCTAGCATCACTATCATTATTTGATAATTTAATTTATATACATTTCTGATACATGTTTGTGTACCTTATGCATACATTATGAGATATTTTATATAGTCATAATCACATATTTGTTGTATTTTTCACCCTATGCATATGTGCAGATCATGAGACTTCACAAGTTAACCTTTCACTTGATGTTGAAGAAAGAAACAATATATACTTTGCCTTACCATCTCTTGATGATGAAACACTGTATGTGCTGCTCCAGGTTTAAGAGAATCCAACAACGCATCAAACTCAGACAGATGGTCAAACACATAGCCCTTCTTTTGCTGCAACCAGATGTAGACAGCAATCAAATGTACCTTGTGGTTCACGGCATGGCAGAATGTTAGAATTGAAGGGAAAGAATAATTAATGAAGCAATGCTTAGTGGATTCCAAGTGGCCATTTACACATGCACATACATTCTGCGAAAGTGTAGAAACTTAGATCAATAGATTAGGCAACAACTACTATCCACATTGTCTGCATTTATGTGTATTTGTGTTTGCGTGGGGCATTTTTATGTGTGATCAATTCACCTAAAGTCCAAGTCATAGATCGGGTTTCCATTCCAACATAAACCTCTCCTGCTACACGGTCTGAAAAAGGTTGCAAACAAACAGGCCACAGTCATTCAAGTAGGCACAAACTGGATACAGAGAGTATGCTATGCAGAAGTAATGGCCTTCAGCATATGTCCGTGAGTATCTGTCCTTCATCTGCAAAAGCTTCTAACCTTTAACCTTCCTCTGGAGGTGGCAGATGTAATATCGGCAGGCAGGTAGCCCGCATCTGAAAATGTATGCACCTTTCGTTGGCAACACGAGCAGTTTGAGGGTGTACACAGCAGAATCACTCTCTAGCGCAATTTATGTGGTAAATATGTAAGTTTTGTGTGTTAGTAGAAACACACTGATTTTGCCATTAGAAAGGGATATATTTTGCCTATTTCAGATGTGTTAGTGTTCACTGACCTGACCTCATTATTTATTTATCAAGCTGTGTATTTGTTTTTTAAATTCCACATTTTAAATATTCCACCGCCTCTGACAGCTCAGTTGGACCTGTACTTGGTCCTTTCATATTTTATGTGTACTTAATTTGAGCAACTTCACAGCTCTCCATTTGGGCCCTTACACTCCATTTGGTGTTCCTCATAAACAACACCTCAGCACATTGTGTGATTCAGCTTTGGGCACTCTGTGTTAACCCACCATACACCACCTTCTTCACAATTAATGTGTTTGTGCTAATACTTTAATCCACTTCACAAAATGTTGCGATTCCTTTCCTTGTCAGTAATACGTAACTCTGCTGGCATACAATGTTACACCACACCCCTCTAAGGCGGTGCAGATCATCCAAAATTTTGAAATACATAGATTTGAGCCCATGCATATATGCTAACACTTAATACCTTGCTAAAATTATACTGTTTGTGTTGCTTGAACAATTATTAAGTATATCAAGGACATGCACTTCTGTATGATGATACCCTGCATCTATTTCATGTACACATTTGCAAATTGCCAGGCTCCCAATTGTTTGCAAGTGTATGTGTGGTAACACATGGAGTTCATGTCATGAAAATCTTGGAGTCTTTGGTTTTGGCTATAATGGTCATTTAGCACACCCACTACTACAGGACTTCTTGCTTAAAGCAATTTCACAGGGAGATTTAGACTTATTAATTGTAAACTATCATTTGTTTAGTGTACTACTTTAAGATATATGTGTTCAGCATACACAGCCTGATGTGAGCATACACAGCTCATTTGCCCATCATATGATACTGTCTGGATTCACATTACATGTGTTTGTCACTTACAAAATAAGTTTGTGGGTGAACAACTAGTCATTACTACTGAAAAGAGTAAGTTTAAAAGAAAGCAGTTTCAAAGCCATGAATGAGTAGCTTTTGTATATAGCAGACTGTACTACTATTGTCCTCAGAGGATGTAGGATGTAAATCAATATAACACCTTCAAAATCCTACATCTGTGAGCCAGCAGATGAGTTTACAATGAGAGAATTGAATCATTAAGTGATTCATTAATTCAAAGGAAGTTTACAAATAACAAGCCAAAGTGGCCGTGAACTGCACACACAGACCTTGCAATTACTGTCCTGAGACAGATTTGAAAGGCTGCTTGTGTCAGTGGCACACTCAAGGTCGCAGGCCCATTAGTAGCATTTAGGTTAAATGCCCACAATATAATATATACCACTTTATAAAAGGATTTACAAGTAAACTGAATATGTAAACTGGCTATACACCAATGTCACAATGTTTAGGGGAGAAGTACATGCAATTTAGCACTGGTCAGCAGTGGAAAAGTGCTCAGAGTCCAAATGCCAACAAAAAGATATAACAAAAAGAGGCGGTAAGCAGGCAAAAAGTTTTGGGGGAAGACCACCCTAAGGATGACAGGTCAAACAAGTAGTCATGGCATCTTCATCAACCACATTTTGGTTACATGTGTTTTCTTCAATTTAAAGTGACCCCTTCATAGCAATGTTACGTAATGTGCAGCACACAATAATGTGTGGTATTTACAACGGTCTACTTCCAGGCAAATCCAGCCATCTGAATCTCTATTTCATTACACTGAACAAATGCTCACTTAAACTACGTGTGAAGGAAGTGGACCGATTAGGGTCATCCGGTTCACTAATGACCACCTCTCAGCCTTCCATACTAAATGAAGAGTCGGTTAGACAGTAGAGAATTTAAACCAGTAACTATATATCCATATACACTCCGAGCGGAGCCCGGTCTGCCCATTTGCTAGGAGTACTGCAGAGGGGACTGAAATAGACAAGGATAAAGATACAGTATGTACATTTCGTAACTGAGCTAAAACACACCAACAGGTCTAACACATGTCCCCCCCAGCTGACAGTGGGGAGGTCTAACCAACCTCTTGAGAATTCTCATCGCTAAAGCGGAAAAACCTGTATAGACCATCAGCATTGGCATGCTCTACCTACCTGTCTGTGTTCCATACTGAAGTCCATATCCTCTAGGGAAATGGACCAGCTCAACAGTTTCGGATTCTCACTCCTCATTTGCATGAGCCACCTGAGGAGCCTGTGGGCCGTCTGAATCAAGAGGTGAGTGCCAAACAGATATGGCCAACACTTCTTCAGTGCCCGGACCACAGCACAAGCTTCTCTTTCAATAGCACTCTACCCTTTTTCCCTGGGGAATAAAATTCTGGAGATGAAGACTACAGGTTGGTCTAGGCCCTCTTCCTTTTTCTGTGATAAAATGGCCCCTATGTCTATGCCATGTTCTGACGCAGCTATTTGAACAAGAAACTCCTGGGAGAAGTAAGGGGCCCTGAGCACCGGGGCTCTGGACATGGCCTACTTCATGGAATCAAATGCTTTTTGACATGCCTCTGTCCAAATCAAATTTCTGGGCTGCTTCATACAATTCAGCTCTGTTAATGGGGCCACAATGGCTACATATCCCTTGACAAACCTCCTGTAGTACCCATTGAGGCCCAATGATGCTCTGACCTCGGTGTGGGTGTTGGTGGGCTCCCAGGCCATTATAGTCTCTGTTTTGGCTTGGAGGGGCTGCACCTTAACCCTCCCCACCAAGTGTCCAAAGTACACCACATACCCTTACCCTATCTGGCACTCACTGTCTTTGCTAGTCAAGCCTGCCCATTGCAGACTCTGAAGCACTTCCTGGAGGTGGTAAATGTGGTCCTCCCAGCTGCTACTGTTGACAGCTATGTCATCCAGATAGGCAGATGAGAAGACCTCCATACCACCAAGGACCTGGTTCATCAACCACTGAAGGTGTCAGGGGCATTTGTAAGTCCTAAGGGCATCACACAAAATTGGTTGTGGCTCTCTAGAGTGGAGATGACTGACCTCTTCCTGGAACCTTCTGTTTGGGTGGTTTTCCAGTACCCTGATGTAAGATCAAAGGTCCTTAAGTATTGGGCAGCCCCTTACCAGTCAATCAGTTCCTCAACCCGGGGGATGGGATGAATATTTTTCATTGTGACTGATGATCAGCCCTCTAAAAACCACACAGATCCTCAGTTCAGGTGTTCTGCCTGGTGGAGCAGCTTTTCATACCAGAACCACATGACTGGACTGTGGTAGAAGTGCTTCCACAACTTAGCCATTTGGCTCCTGAAGGCCCACATGTAACTAATTACACCCTGTGTAATCTTCCTGGGAGTTTTCTCTCATCCTTCCTTGACCAAACATAGATTTCCTCTGACAGGGTGCCTGTAGTCTGATTAGGATTCCCACCAACCTTTGTCTAGCCTTTTCCCCATAGTCAGGAGAGAGATATTGAGACTTAATAGATAGGATGCAAAGTTTTTTGGTTTATTATATACTACCATACAGGTGATAAGATGGCCGTTGTTCCTCTTCCTTCAATTCTCTCCAGTCAGGTCTGAATACTTTTTTTTATATCGAGCAGTGCAGGAATAAGCTCCCTCTTTAAAGGTCTTTAAAGGTCTCGGCTTAGGAGTAACGTGGCCCTCGGAAAGCAAACAAGAGCTCTCATCAGTTTAAAGGTCTAAATATATAAAAACAAGTCATTCTATCGTCTAAAGTGACCGTCACCACAGTTTTCAGTGTTGTGGGGTGTGATAAAAACTGATCAAATAAGTGCTTGCATTTTGTTGCACTCTCTCGGGGTTTGCCAGAGCCCTACCCACCACCTCCTTATGCCTGTGTCCCTTCCTGGTAATTGCCTTCCGCCATGACCCTCTGGGGCTGTGGCACTGAAGTACACAACATCCTATTGTGCTTGGAGACCTTTTAAGGTAACAGAAGTAGCGTGGTTTTCCTCCTGATATTCTCCTACCTCTCATTTCCTCCCTCTGTTGAGTTTGTTGTCTCCTCTGTATCTGTCTGGGTATCTTGGATGCTGTCTTCTTCTGTGGTTTCTTCTCCTCTCACTTGCTTTTCTTCCAGATGAATCCCCCTCCTTCTCTCTCGGTTCGCTTTATTACGGCGTCAGATCCCACCACATTACATTCGGTGTGTTGAGTGCGTAGGGGGATGCATTGCAGCGGCCATCTTGGAATCACCTGCTTCCACAGGAACTGGATCACAGTGCCCATACAGAAGCTCAAAGGGGCTGAAGCCCACTGCCTTCTGTGGTACCTCCCTGTAGGCCAACAACAGGAATGGAAAAAGGGTGCCCCACTTATTCATCAGGGCCTCAGGTAGGCCTTTAATCATGCCCTTCAGGAACTTTTGAATCTCTCAACAAGCCAGTTTGTTTGTGGATGGTAAGGAGTGGAGAGCTTGTAGTTGTCCTACACTCCTTCCACAATGACGGCATGAATGCAGACATGAGGTTTGTGCGTTTGAGCTGCAGGCCTACTAGTAGTATTTAGGATACAGGCCCTGGGTATTCCATATACCACTTTACAAGGGACTTACAGGTAAACTAAACATGTAAATTGAGTATAAACCAATGACACCGTTTTTAGGAAAGAAGAACATGCACTTTAGCACTGGTCAGCAGTGGAAAAAAGCTCAGAGTTCTAAGGCCAACAAAAAGATACAGCACAAAGAGGAGGAAAGCAGGCAAAAGGTTTGGGGGAACACCACCCTAAGGATGACAGGTCAAACAAGTAGGCATGACATTGTCATCAACCACATTTTGGTTACATGTGTTTTCTTCAATTTCAAGTGACCCCTTCATAGCAATGCTATGTATTGTGCAGCACACAACAATCATCTTACCCACAAAGTGGGGTATATACAACAGTCTACTTCCAGACAAATCTAGACATCTGAATCTCCATTTAGTACACTGAAGAAATGCTCAATTATGCTATGTGTGAAGGAAGTGGCTCGATTAGGGTCACTAATGACCACCTCTCAGCGTTTCATACTAAATTAAGAGCCAGTCAGACAGTAGAGAAAACAAACCAATAACTCTTAATTCATATACACTTAGAACGGAGCTCGGTCAGCCCAGTCTCTTGGAGTACTACAGAGATGACTGAAATTGACAAGTGTAAAGATACATTATGTACATTTCGTAACTGGGCTGAAACGCACCCACAGTGGAATTTTCTAGGCAGGTGCAGCTAAACTGTGAAATACAGAAAAAACAGTTCAGCACTCCTATCTTACACAAAGTTCCACCTGGAGACCACCACCAGACAAGGGGGAGAGGGCCTCTATATGGTGAGAAAGGTATGCGCTAATAGGAACAGTGTATTCATTTCTGGAACAGAGGAGAAATGAAGAAAACTAAATTCTTGGAATTTGAACGAGATCAGTTTCGAATATCTTAAAATGGCACCTATGAAGAAAATGGTGCAGCGAATGCTAACTTACAAAGGGCAATGCGCAAACATGAACATTTCTATTCTAACACGTGTCCTATGATTTCAGCATTGTATGTTTCTTCTGATGGTATTTTGGTTAGAAAACAGAATTACTAACCAGGGTATGAAAGCATATCCCATGTCACCTGCAATGTATAACAAAAAAAGTTACAAGTGTTACTTGGAATCTGTTTGTAAAAATATATTTCTAATAAAAAAAAGAAATATTGTTTATATTACCATGCATGTATCCTTTTTGTATAGGTACTAAAATGTGCTTCCCAATCAATAACCCATCTATATAATTCCACTTTCAAATCGTTGGTTAATGGTACTATGAAGAAATATGCATGAATCATAGGAACTACCCAGATATTTAGCAACAACATTGGAGAAGCAGTACTTTTCATCACATACAGCTTGTACATTTATAGAAAATCTATGCTTCAAATTCCTATATATATGAGCTGTTTCAGCAGGCAGAAGTAAGCTAACATGCTTATAGTCAATTGCACCAAGGAAATGTGGAAACTGAGCAATTTGGTAAAATCCTTGCTTTATTTTTCTCTGATGCTGTTCCAGTTTAAGAAATCTTCGGTGTTCTGACGTCAGTTTTATTATACCTTACAGAACATGTGGTAGAAGTGAAGAGACAGCACCCAGGCAAACCAGCTAATGTAGCACAAGTATTCTAAAAGTGGAAATAATAAGGCATTCTGGAACATTAGTATCTACACAAATTGGGATAAGAAAGTCAATTCAAGCGTTGCCAGTTCCACCATCCACATGGGAGAAATATATCCTAAAATTATATAAATCTTACAGTAAAATACAAGCCTCTTCCAGCCAGTGCCCCGATTGAAAGGGACTATCTGATCAGGGCATGTTAACTATTTCAGCTACACTGATCGCCGCTTTTATCAAATCTGCCAGATCATCCGCAGCAATGAGCTCAGATAACATTCTGATCAAAGTTCTTCAATCAAACCCAGAAACCTGGAGCAAATTTTGTATTCCTCTTTTTCAGTACTGCTTCGACACTGGGAATATACCAAAATCCTGGCAAGGGAGCATTGTGGTCCCCCTTTTAAAAAAAGGCTCTATATCAAATCCAATCAATATAGAAAAATCACCCTTTTAGATGCCACTGGAAAGATCTTCGCATCTAAAAGACTAGGCATTCTAAGGCACAGGCTGGCTTCAGCCCAAAACATTCAGTCTCAAACAACATTGCTATCCTACAGGCTGTCCTCAATAAATATGAAGTGCAAAAATTAGAAATTGTTTACTGCGCTTTTATTGACTTTTCAGCCAATTTTGGTAGCGTTGATAGGCCAAGGCTATGGAAAAAGCTAGAGAGTTTAGGGATCCCCCACGATCTCCTCCCAATAATCAAATCTTTGCATACAGCAACATGGTGTAGAGTGAAAATGGGGGGAGACAGGGGCTTAACCAGTCCAATCCCCACCATGAATGGTTTGAAACAAGGATGCCTCCTCGCCCCCTTGTTATTCTCCATTTATATAAGCAACCTACTGGGGTACTTTCCCAAATTAATAATTTTCCCCTAAAACTTGCGCAAAGTGACATCTAGAAGCAACATTTCGCCTTTTACATGGTTACTGGGAGGTATACCAATTGAGATAGTGAAAGAGCATGTTTAATTGGGCCGAATCTTATCATAACCTTCATAATGCTTCCCATTTCAGCACCTGGGGCGAAAGGCCGACTCCCGTTTTGGGGCATTACAAAGATTTTATTCCTCAACAGGGAAGAGACATTTTAAATCCCTGCTAGAGGTTTACAGGATGAAAATTCCACACATTCTATCCTATGCATTGGAATACATACAGTCTAAAACCTGGAATTAATAAAAGTGAAAGAAGTGATTATGTTAAGGAAACTGCTGGGAGTCACCCAATCAGTCCCCGTACAAGCCTCATGCCTCGAACCTTCTTTACCAAGCACATATGCTGAAGCCATTTCTAATATTATATGGTGGGCTTTTTACCTCTTCTTACATACGGCTTCCTGTTCCCTAAGACATATATATATAAGTTAGAGACCTTTAGAGAAGAATCAGCATCGCATATTTTTAGTAGGAATCCTAAAGTAGCCCTCGAGGCATCACAATGCACTATAGCACTTTTACTGGTTGGTCCCCAGCACATCTGAAGCTCTTTTGAAAGCATATGATGCCAAGAATAAGCTTTTTTTCAGATGAGTATTGTACTCAATTTAAGCATTACAAAAAACTTGAGAAAAATATAGTATATGAAACTCCTGAGCACTATTTAAAGTTTTTCTTCTGCAATTAGGAATTTTCCCTTTAAGAGTTTACTCTTCCATATGGAATTCCCTTGAACATTCTTCAGGTATCTGTGACTTGTGTAATGGTGGCGAGCAAGACCTTCGCCACATACTTTTAATTTGCTCAACTTCGACTTTGGTAGAAGCTCAACAACGTTTTATAAATCCCATCCGCTTTAGATATAATGCTATTTTAACTCAAGATTTAAATACATTCTGCATGTCTCCCCCAAATTAATGTGTTTGCTGTAACTTGTTTAAGTTCTTAAAGAGTTTTTTTAAGTTGTTTTAAAAAATGCATAAATCTACTAACCATAAATCATGTATCTTTTTTCGTCAGTTTTGATCTACTGTGTCTATAACATGTTTTAAAGAAAGCTTTAAAAGTATAAATAAAACTATGTGATATTATGTATTTGTATTTGTTGACCTCAGATGAGGTCTGAGTCAAAAAAAGTGTTGACGATTTGAAGATTTGAAGAGAGGCCACCCTGAGACAAACCGGCCAATGTAGAATAAGTATTCTGAAAGGATACAGTAGCAACAAGGTGTTGTACTGCCAGTACCTTCACATGAGGTGGTTTTTCATGAGTTATTCAAGTTTTGTCTCAAGGGATGGCCCAATCTGATGTAACAAAGAGATTATCATGTTCCTGGTGAGCCTAAAGTTTTTAATGACCTCTTCTTCACTCATGCTTGTAGAGTCTTTCCTTCCTCTGTTTTCTTTTTTGTTAGCCAAGGCAACTATCTGCTGAAAGTGTCGGACAATAACAAATCTCAATGGTTGTTACAGACTGTAGTTATATGTTGTGATCCTACTAATGGGTATTCCAGTGAATAGCTCAGCTTTGTGCCTCTGGTTTGTACCTGTGCAATTGTTTCCATGCAAGTGTTTTTTTTGCGTGCTTTGCGTCACTTTGCCTGATTTTTGTAAATACTTGTAGCACAGGTTTTGGGAACTTTATGTGTGGGTAATCCCCTGGCAGAACCTCAAAGCATACATGAATTCTGTTTTGGCGCAGACAAGCGCAAAGTTGTTTGTGCGTCATGCAAAATTTGAAATCGGCTGCAAATACTGAGTTGCGCCTATTTGAAAAGGTGTGCGTCATGCGAACCCCAGCACTAAAACTTTACGAATCTTCTTGAAGGCCCGTTGATTTGTATTGGGAAAATACTAGATTGGGTGGCTCGAAATGTTGTTCCCAAAATGCAATTCAAGTATAAGTGCGCACTAGAGAAGGGATGAGTTTCTCTTTCCACAAACCTTAGTCTTATAAAAAGCCTCCTTTGTTCTCTGATGTGCAATATATAGTTGACACTACTGATGTTCATTCAAGGGCCTCATAGTCTTGATATATGAACCTATCCAAGCAGTCTGCAATCCTGTGGCGTAGCTAGGCCTTATGCCGCCTGTGGCCACCCCTGCATTTGACGCCTGCGGCGGCCGAATGTAAGAGTGGGGGTTGTGGCTGCCGCCCCCCAAACTAATGCCACCCGGGGTAGACCTCCCCCACCCGTCCCCCTTGCTATGCCACTGCTGAAATCCGATTCTGTTTTCCTTGTACCCTTCCTATCCCCCATTGTTGATCGTCTGACACCCCTTTTCAGAAGAGTTCAATCACTAACAAATTTAGCAATTGGCTGTGGGAAATGGAATAGATTCAACAAAAGGTAGGCTAAGTAACTTATAGTCTTTCGCTAGAATTTAGGAAAAACAATCCATAAAACAAGACACAGCATATACTTAACTTAAAAATAAAGAAGCTACAAAATGGCAATTGACAGTAACTCACTCCTTCTAAAATATTGTATGACCTGTTGCTTATTCACAAGTTGTCATTAAATACAACGTAATCCCCTTTCCTTTACACATATGTAGGAAAAAAGGAAAATATAATATCTGACAGTTCTATATCACTGTAACACTTGATCTTTTTCTGTAAAATGTTATCCATATTCTCCATAAAGAATATTTGACTACTGCGCAAGTCTGATTTGATTGTGCATCAAAACAGAAGTAACTGTTTCCCTACAGGCAGCTACATCAAGCCGCACAATGAAGAACAATAGCCATTTACTGCTATAATTTCAAAGCATAGGGCACAAATAGATTAAAGGAGTCAAATCTTCCGTTTGATTTATGCAAAGTTTTCAGCTACTTATTTAAAGGTCCAAGAAATTCAGTGAAAACAAAAGCGGCTCATCTCCAGTTGCATTGCCCTAAATCACATCAATCGAGCCCCTACAGGACTTGTCACAGGAGAGGATAAATACCTGCTTAGTTGCAATTCTAAAGAAGACGAAAGTCCAAAAAGCCATTCAAAGCTTGGTCTTAGATAGTGAGCGCAATATAAATGCAATTACAAAGCAATATTGAATGACGCTATAATTCTACAAGGGTAAACATTAAGCTGCATATGAAATTGTAGTTTGGGGTCGAGTAACCTGAATGCTTAAGTTATAGAAATGAGAATTTTAATCCCACAGTACGAGCGAGTGAGTTTTTTCCCTCACTCCCCTATGCCAACTTCTGTGCATACACATTGCCTTCTTGAGGCTATAGATAGAGCAACTTACTCTCTGCAAGCCATAAAATCTACTACTAGACTGCTGCAATATTAAATATAATGGCGCACAGTGGTTTCTAAAGCACACACAACCCAAGCCTGACTGTTTTTGGAGGGGGTGTGTACCGTAGAAATGGTCAATCGAAGAAAAAACTGAGATACTGGTTAAAACTTGCAAACATCTGAATATTTGTTACAAATCAGGACATAATATCAATGGATCTTATTTCTAAGCCGAATATTCACTAGTCATAGGGGTGATCACTTGCTGAGAAGTAGTAAAAGCTAATCTACATCTTGAAGTAATGTTTATATAATAATCAAAACATATACACAGAAAAAAAGATTATTTAATCGTGAGCTTCTAAAACTTACTTCTTGGTAGAATATTATCCAATTGAGATCATCATCCCAGGAATGTCAATCTAACACTGCATTGCTCATACGAATACAATAGTTGTGGATATTTGGTGCAACAACGGGCTGAGTGACTGAGAATTAGGCTATTTCTATTTACTCTCCATGCAAATACATTTTTTCGGCAGAGGGACAAATCATGGTCTTTTTCATTTTTTACTGTATGATTGTGCCACAATCCTCTCTCCTAATATCAAATGATTCTACTTCCAAATTACTCTCTGCATGAGCTGAAATGTGCCACCGCTTCAATCAAATCGGATGATCTGAATTTCCATATCTTTATTCAGTTTAATGATGTTTTTCTGCAGGAGACCAGGACTCTTTATCACATTCATATTGAACGAGTCACTGAATGACATCATCAGTGATGTCATCAGTGATGTAATTTGAGATGTCATCAGTGATGTCACTGAACATACCAAGAGTGATGTAATAGGTGAGGTCATAAGCAGTCCATTGGAGGGGAGCACGATATAGTTAGCTCAGCTAACTATAACACCTGAATTTCTCTGGTTTTTTGTACGAGAGAAACTTGAGCCTAACCATAATGTTTCTGTAACCTGTGTTTTTTTCAGTGAATTTCTAAAGTTTTTCTAATTATATTTCCTAACTATGACGTCCTTGTAACCTTTGTTTTTTTCAGCGAATTCCTAAGGTTTTTTAAATGCTAATTCCTAACTATAACATCCCTGCAGCCTTTGTTTTTTTCAGTGAATTTCTAAGGTATTTTGAATTGTTTTTCCTAACTGTAAACTGTAAAAATATTGTGGTTTTTTTAGAGTTTAAAAAATAACGTAAAATAAAGTAAATAATACATATAATAAAAAAAGATAGTTAGAATCATTAGAACATGTTTAAAATTATAAGTAATCAATATAATGTAAAAATAAATTAAAAATACATATATAAAATATAATATACAAATGTACTTAATAATATTAATACATAATTATTTTAATAAGTTATACAATGTTAGAAACATATGAAAAATTATAAATACATGTATACATATTGAAACACTAGTAAAAATAAAATATACATATAATAATTTTAAATATTAAAATATTAATATTTTTTTACAATTACATTTGACACTACATTAACTGCAACAGTAGGGAAAGCATTGGATAGAGGAGGGGATACAATTACTATTCCATTGTCAGGGAGTGCAACAGTAGGGAAAGTGTTGGATAGCTGAGGGGAATAATTTTATATTCCAACTCCAGGGAGTGCAACAGTAGGGAAAGTGTTAGATAGAGGAGGGTAATAATTTACTATTCCCACTCCAGCAAGTACAACAGTAGGGGAAGTGTTGGATAGCGTAGGGGAATAATTTACTATTCCCACTCCAGGGAGTGCAACAGCAGGGAAAGTTTTAGATAGTGTAGTGGAATCATTTTCTATTCCCAGTCCAGGGATGGCAACAGTGGGGAAAGGGTTGGATAGCGGAGGGGAATAATTTACTATTTCCACTCCAGGCAAAGAGTGCAACAGTAGGGAAAGTGTAGTATAGCGGAAGTGGTAAAAAGTACTATTCCTATCCCAGGAAGTGAAACAGTAGGGAAAGTGTTGGATAGCAGAGGGGATAACATGTACTATTCCCACCCCAGAGAGTGCAACAGTAGGGAAAGTGTTGGATAGCGGAGGGATAAAAATGACTATTCCCACTCCAGAGAGTAAAACAGTAGGGAAAGTGTTGGAAAGCGGAAAGGATAAATTACTATACCCACTACAGCAAGTGCAAGAGTAGGGAAAGTGTTGGATAGAGAAGGGAATGATTTACTATTCCCACTCCAGCAAGTAAAACAGTAGGGAATGTGTTGGATAGCGGAGGGGAATAATTTACTATTCCCACTCCAGGAGGTAGAGCAGTAGGGAAATTGTTGGATAGCAAAGGGGAATAATTTACTATTCTCACTCCAGGGAGTGCAACAGTAGGGAAAGGGTTGGATAGCGGAGGGGATAAAATTACTATTTCCACTCCAGCGAGTGCAACAGTAGGGAAAGTGTTGGACAGCGGAGGGAATAATTTTCTATTCCCACTCCAGCAAAATAATTAACTTTAATTAACAAACAATTAATTAATTAAAAATAATTGACCTCTTACCATATTCCCCTATAAATGACACCACCAATGTTGTAAAACATAACACAATTAACATATTTAATTAATAATTAATTAATTAATTAATAATTGACAAGCAATTTAAAAACAATCAATATTAAATTAATTCACACAATTTACACTACAAAATAACTTAAAATACATTTTATAATAAACATTTTACAAAATGTATCAAAAGTAAATTACTTCCCAGCCTACTCCCCTATCAACCCACAACCCGCTCTTAAAAGAATTACACAAATAACAATATAAAATATTAAATACATCAATATAAATAATGAAAAAGAATATTAATTATTTGTTATTAAATTACTTCCCACCCTACTCCCCTGAAAACCCACAACCCGCTTCTAAAAAATGATACAATTATTATAAGTACCAATTAATGAATAACTAACAAACAATTAATAACTAATTAATGATCAATTAATGACCATAATTAACAATATAAATCTTAACTACTTAAATATTATTAATACAACATATTAATTAATTCTAATTAAATAACACAAGTAGGATATTTAGCAAATAATTAATAATTAACAACCAATTTTTAACTAATTAATAACTTAATTACCACAATTAACAATATAAATTCTAAAAGATCAATATTAATTAATAAAAAAATGTTTAAATCGCACCCTATTCCCCTATAAACCTACAACCCACTCAGAACAAAAACACAAAATGTAATAAAAACTTTAAAAAATTATTATTACATTGATTTATAAATAAGTTACTTCCCACCCTACTCCCCTATAAACCCCCAAACTGCTACAGAACTAATATGCAAAATTTACTTTAAAAAAATTAATAACTTCTAAAAATGTAACACATATATTAAAAAACAAATGCAATACTTACACAAAAAATAGAACACATACATTTAAAATACACACTAAAATACATAACACTAAATAAAACAACGATATTTTTAACAACAATATTTTTGTGAACAATACTAATTACTTCGATATTTTGAAAAACAATATTACTTACCTTCAACTCGATATTCTTGACAACAATATTCTGACAGTCGATATATTTGTACTACAACATTTTGCACTCGATATTAGTGCAAGTCGACATTTGCAACTCGATATTATGTGTGTTCATCCACAACAACACCGGGACAAAGAGTCCCTTAACACCTTAGCTGCTATGGAACGTCCAGCTCCAGTGCTGGACGTTCCATTGCGCAGGTGCAGTTCGAACGTTCAACGGCCGACGGCAGCACTACGGAGGTAGTGGTGCCGTCGGCCGTTGATCGTGCGCAGCACCTAAGGTGTTAAGAGGTCTAATATCAACTTCAAGATTTGGCTCCAAAGTTCTCCCAGATGGCATCAAACTGCATGGGTTGTGGAGTTGTAGTGAGTGCTGGAGTGAAGTCCATAGAAGTCCTTCGCAATATGAATACGGCAAAGAATCATAAATGTGGAAGTTGTATTTTTTATTTTTGGCCCTTCATAGTTTTCTACATTAGCAGCCATTTTAGTATCTTCAAAATGGGTATCTAATATCTATGTGTTGGTCATTTTATTATCTTCCAATTTATTGTAACACTACTTCCATATAACTTGCTGCATGGACGAGTCAAGAGTGTTTCTCTACAAATAAATATAAACTGTAATATTTGTGTCCTGTTCTACAGCTCCTACTCTTAAAAACTCTTAATTTTCCCTAGAATCCTGCTAATGGACCAAAGAAACGAAAGTGCATATCATCACAAACCTTTCTACATATGCGACAGTCCCATACAATGTGCTCTGTTAATTTCTCCTAAACATTAAGCAGGAGTTCTCACATAGTATAGCCTACTAACTAAGGTTTGCATTGTTGAGTGGTGTACAACTAACATCCTGAAATGGTAAAAGGTGCTTTGGCAAACTTTCTTTGATAAACAGGCTAGTAAGTATCTCTGCAAATATGTATGCTTTCTAAATTTGGAAGGGTCCAGTCTTTGTAAAGTACTTATTTTGTGTTTTAAACTTCACCTTTGAAATATATGTAGACATTTTAATACTATATTAATGAATTGCTGTCGATTACTACAAACACTACTACAATTCAATTTCTATACTGGTGCTTGACACCACCTTCCTTATACCTGTTCTCCAATAAATTGTTCTACATTTGTACATACCATTACCTCTTTCGCTATAGGAGTGCAATTCAACATTTCTTAACATTGTCCTCTGTAATTAATAGCATTAAATAACAGATTATCCTGAAGATAGCTTTCTTCATTAGAGGAAGACTCTGTACTACAACTGTGTATGCATTTCCACTAAAAACTGTACTAAGGTTACTTCTATTCACTAATAATTTTTCTGGTTTTGTCTCTTCATTCACAACGCAATGTCGACAAGAGTCTTCATTCTAATTCTTTGCAAAAGCTTCCTCTTAAAAGCAAAGGCCTAATCAACTTCTTTCTCACTCATTCTTTCTGTTTCAGTTCCTCGCTCCGTCTTCTATACTTCTTCATAGTTCTCTGTAGATTTATAACTACTCTACTACAAATCATCTTGGCACTGATTTCCTTGAATTGCTACTGTCTCCTGGTTAAGGTGTGCCCATTATTTCCTGTTCTTGTCATATTGATTTTGTCAACTATTATTTGCTCTTATAGCTTGAATTGTAACTTCATTATTTTGTAATCTTTGGAAAAGTCCACAGATATTTTAAAGAAATGACTTTGTTCTATTACCAGTAGCTCTTTTTTTTCTCTCATCACTTTTTCTTCCTTCTGCCCATTTTGTGTCTCAGTTCTGCATAGATACTCTGCTAGCTTCTGTTTCTTTTTCCTCTTAGTTTTTGTAGGCATTCTGTCTGAATAATAGAAACATTGTTTTTATGTTATGCTGCAGTTTTAAATCTACAGAGGAACCTAGGAGGTCATTATATTGGCGGAGTCCTTCCGCCATCACCAAGCTCAATACCCACCGCCAAATTAGGATGGCGGTGAGTATTGCGGCAGACGCAAAGTCCGTCCACCCCTTGTCCAATAAAAAGGCAATCGCACCGATTGCCTGGCGGATGGTGCAGGGCCCCTGAAATGGTGGGAGTGCCTAGAAGGCACCGCCCACCAGATCAAGATGTAGGTTTAGGAAGGCCATTCCATGGCGGTGATGCCATCATGGGAAGGCTGGCAGGGATTTTGTTTGGGGACCTGTTGTGGGCCCCCCTTGTGTGGGGGGGTGTCGCTGCACTCGGGGTACCCATGGTACTCCCAGTCATTTCCATGTACCAAGTGACAGGCACCACCTGTTGCCTACACGTAGTGCAGGGAAAGGCTGTGCACGCACTTTTCACATTGCGTGTGGTGCTGCAGCCAGCAGCACCACTCGCAATGTGTAGAGCCTAGGATGCACCCGCCAGTATGGTGGACGCATCCTAATCACAGTGGTGGGACCGCCGCATGTCTGGCGGGTGGTCCCAAACACCGCTACGATGGGGTGCAGACCTAGTTCACCCGCCATCGTAATCAGCCCCCTAGTTACATAACTATAAGCACTTACTTCAATGTATGAAATAAAAACACAAAACTTAATTTATTTCTTACCTTTCAATATTATAGCACCCTCTCCTACAACGCAGCTGCACCATATCTCAGTTCTCAATTATACATGGTCAAAGACCACTTTATCCATTTTTTGCTAATTTTTAAAAATTAACATCAACCAAAGTGTAAAAGTACATAGTATCTCAATACAGTAAATCCGAAAACACAGCATAAAAATATTTCTATGCCTCTCTACCACTGTGTCACTGGTAGATTTAGTGTTTCAATAATTTTCTACTTAAATGTGTCAAATGAAAGTATTGATTAACATCTGCATATAAAAATCTGCACATTAATCTGTATCACAGCATATAGGTCACGAATTATTTTGAGTACATGCGAACAGGGTGTGACCGGGTTATATATATATATATATATAATTCACCACATGGTTCTATAAATACATGAGTTTGTGGTTGAGTACATCAACACTACCTGGATGATTGGATGAGTGCATAGATAGTGCTTAAATGATTCCCTTAGAATATAGGTAGTACCTGCATGAGTCCCTGAGTATGTAGAAACTATATCAGTGGCTCCATATCTGCATAGAAATTACACGGATTTTGCCCAAACCTATTGTGGAAGCATACAAATTGAGGACTCTAACAAGATCTTGCAAGAACATGGAGAATAAAACATTAGCGCTGAGCAAAAGGATGTAGACTTTGAGGTGTTGTGTTAATTTAAAATTGTAGCAAACTTAAATAGAGAACATTTAATTGCTTTGCTCTGCAGTATTCACATTCACATTTCAGCAGCCTGCATTTGGACTTCACACTTCCAATTCCGAAAATTAAGAAAATACGTATGTTATGACAAGAAGAACATTTAACAAAGGTTTGCCTTCTGATTGATGCTGAAGTCCAAACTTTTCCTTTATGATTCAGGAATTCAAAGATATAGCCCTTCATATAATGCTAGAAAGGTAAAATAAGTGTATGCAGCACAATCAATGCAAATCACAGCAAGAAAATTATAAGTGCTAATTCTCGATCTAAGTTATGGTTCAGTGCCCTTAATCTTTTCTTGTAATCACTGTCCACAAGGTACAAATCCTTGTTGTTTTTACTATTCTGTCCCTCAGCCGATTATTAGTGTAGCAATCATGATCAGGGCCAGCTTTAGGGTTGGTGGTGCCCGGTGTGACCATGTTTGTTAACGCCCCACAAGGACCATCTTCCCCATGGATTCCCGCACGATCATTCTTTTACAGTGCCTCTCAAGTCTCCAAAGCAACTTTCTCTCAGATGCATTTAATCAGTTTTACTGCACCACTGTAGGAAGCAGGCTCTTTATATAGTGCACCAAAATGAAGTACACTGTGCAGAGAGTCCAGTGATTCCCCACGAGGTATTCAGAGGAAAAAGTAGATCATTAATGCTCTTTTTGTGGCAGTGCGGGAGAGCAGTTAGGCTTATCAGATGGTAGTGCTAAGCATTTGTTGTCACACACCCAGGGTAAAAATGAGACACACACTCACAAATAAATGCGAAAACAATTTGTAAAAATACAGACTATTTTTATGTATTTAAGAAACCAAGAAAGCAGTTTAAGAAAAGTACTTTTTGAGTTATGAATTTTCAAGAGTTTATGAAAATATATCACAGCTGTGCGCAATCACGCACCATAGGAATCATTGGGAAGAAAATAAAATTAGGTATAAAATCAATCAATGCTTTCACGAAGATCATCTTCTTGTTGTACGTTGATGTCGGGACCAGGTCCAAAGATCCAGCAGGACACGTTCGGGAGCATCCCAGATCAGGCGGGAGCTGAGTGCTGCAGCTCTTGGAATATGGTGCGCATAGTCGAAGTGGGACACTTTAAAATGCACTGCCCAGCTGGACTTACAGGTAAGTTTGGTGGGTCTTCTTGGAAATAGGAGGTTGCAAGGACCTAGAGACCACAGGAGCAGACTTGTTTGGTCGGTGCTGGGGCCGGGTGCAGGGCGAACAGGTGCATCTATGGGGTCCTCGTGGTCAGGAGCAGCCAACTTGGAGAGGCGATCTCAGGAACTGGGTTTTGGGTGTCTCAACGTCACTTGATGTGTGATTGCTTCTTGTGCTTTGGGAGTCCAGTGTGGACTCTTCTTCATGGTTTTCCCATTGGGGGTTTGATACCCCGTGTATTGCTATGCCATGGCTTCAATAGGTATAACTGCCTCCAAATGTGGTGGAGAGGCAGATCTCACCATCTGGAGCAGTAGTACCTTTATTTGCTCTTGTGCTGTGTCAAGGTCATCGAGGGGGCAGCAGGTCGACAAAGCAGTCTTCACAGGATCAGTGCCTGCGCTGTGCAGTGGGGTAATACCTTCACTCAAAGTGAGCTTCTCTGTGATTTCTCGAAGGCTGGAGGAGCTGTGGGGTTTTTGCAGTCTTTTCAAGCTTCAGGATGACACGGCAGCAGATATTGTTGACTCCTTCTTGACTCCTTCTTACAGCTGGCAGCGTTTGATGCCTTTTCTTTCAACAGCAGGGATTCTGTCCTCATGTAGCAGGTCTTCTTCTATCCTGGTCTTCAGTTGGTCCAATAAATATGAGGTTCAGGTCACAGAGAGCAACAAAACTTCTGAATTTAGGAGTGTTACGAGGGGAGACAGGTAATAGCCAATGGTCTATCTACCTGTATAGTGTCTACAACCTTTAGTGACCACTTCTTGTAGGAAGAGTCACTACCCTCGCCCTGACTGGGGATTTTGCCACCATCAGAAGATGATGGAATTTCAGGAGAGGGATTCACCTCACCTGCCCCACCCTAGGGGTGGTGCAGGCTCAGCAGAGACCTTCCTCCTCCTTTAACTAATGTTACTGCTTTTCCTCCTGCCCAAAGTGGAACAGGAAAGGGGGCTTGCTCTCCTCCACTATCTGGAGGTTCATGGGTAGGATTTCAAAGATGGCATTGCCTTTGAGGTTTCCCACCCAGGAAGGCCACCCTGTCCTGTTGGAGGTGTAAAACACCCCTTCCCAGAGCAGGTATTGTTTCTGTCCTCATGTCTGGTGGTGGCAGGCTGATACCAGCCAGAGACTCCACTAGTGTTTGTTAAAGTTTCAGGGGACCCTCTAAAATGGCTCTTGTGTGAATGTATTAATAAGTCCAACACTGGCACTGGATTTTTTAAGACAAGGGGTTTGGTGCAAATCAGTGTAGCCATCATGGAGCTAGGAAGCTCATATTGACAAGTTTCCAGCCCACGTACACATCATGGCTTCCTTGTTTACTTAAGCCATCACAGAATAGACTGGACATTGTAGGGGCACATTTGCTCATGCTCATATGCCCACACATAGGATATAGTGCACCCTGCTTTAGGGCTAATGGCCTGCAGTATCGGTGACTTACCTTTACCTTATGCAGTTTATGGCTGACATGGCTCACATGGTTGCATGCCATGTCAACTCTTTGAATTGTTCTGCACCAAGACATGCAGCCTGCAAAGGCAATGTGCATCGCCTTGGTAAGTGGGGCCCTGGGGTGGCACAACCTATGCTGCAGCTCCAGTGGACTCTCTTCAGTACCCATGTCCTGTGTACCACTTAACAGGGACTTACAGGGGTAGCTGAAATTGTGCCAATCATGGTACAGTGCTTTTGGGAAAGGGATCTGGAACTGGGAACCTGGTTAGCAGGGACCCAGCGCACTTAAAGTACAAAATGACATCAGGCAAAAAGTGGGAGCTAACCATGGAAAAAGAGGCACTTTCCTACAGCCACTCACACCAGTTTAGAGTGTCAGAGTGCTTTACATTGCAAACGCACCTTACACAGAGTCAATCATTTACACAATAAGTGTACAGGAAAAGTTATATGACAGAGACCTACAAGGTGTAGGAGTCACGTCATCCATACTGATATACAGTATAGTCAAGGACACTGGAATTATGCGATTGTGTGGCTGCTGCAGTATTTGCATTAGTATTCATTTGCTGCATTTGCCACATAAACGATCATTTGTTGTCAAAATTACAGAATTCAACAAAACAAAATTTTTGTTTCTAGCTCAAACGGTTGAAAGTTACAAAAAATACAGTGGCATGCTACTGCACAGGAGGCCCTTTGCAAATCATGGCTGGTTACCTTTCTGTTGCTTATTGCTACAGTTGGGTGCTCCATTGGTACTGATGATGTGCACTCACTGCCCAGACAGTGTTAACAAGTGTAAAACGTTCAAAATAACACATTAATCCTGTCAAAAAAATGTGTCACAGTATGCTGCATAACTTACCTTTTCTTGCAGCATAATTTACTCAACCCTGCTGCATAATTTACCCCTCTCCTGATGCATAATTCCGGTGACCCTGAGTATAGTTTAAGAGCGCTTGGACTGGAAAAGGGCGAACTCAGAGTTTAAAACGTAACACCATGGTTAGGGGTTCTCTTTAATAATAAGAATTCATTTTTACTGAAATGAACACTTTTTGCAAAATTAGGATAATGAAAGTCTACTGGAAAGTGGAATATTAGTAGTGGAAAATATATATCTACCACTGGCAATAAGGTCATTAGAACAAAAGAGGACTAAGTATATGTCTTACAAAATGATTCCCATGCTCAGCCCTTGTTAGCTTGACTGCAAACAGGCAAGTTTAACTTCAAAGACAGGTATGTAAAGTATTTTAAAACACCAATTCAGTAAATATTTGAGGCACCACACAATAAACATCTAACACCTATTTATAAAAATAGGAAATATTTTCATCTTTAAAACGACACCAAAACAAAAACAATCCAACATAGGAAATCAGAGAAATGCATTTCTAAAGATTTAGCACTATATACTCAACTTCTTCCTCAAATAAGACTCAGGATCCAAGGACAAGGCCGGCTCGTTTCAAAACAATCAATTTACCACCGGAAGTTTCCCCCTTTGTGGTTGTTTTGACGGGTGTACCCCCACTGAAGGAGGGTAGAAGAGAAACCTTCACTGAATTGAGAAACAAATGTGCCCAGTGGCTTCAGTTGCATAAACCTCTACCCATCCATATGAGTGGTGAAATTCTTACGGTGCGTAGAGGCGAGTGGGTGGGAAGGAATACTAAGACCATAGCAGGGGATGTTATCACTGTCAAATTCAGGGACATAGGGGCGGCGAATTATATATGTAATACGCCCTCTAGTGGACCTGCTACTCAAATTAATCCATTTCCCCTGTCTTATTTTTTACCTATGCCTCCAAGACAAAATCCCCCTAGATTCAGCTTCCCAATTAATAGAGGGTATACGCATGCTCCACATCATATTACTCACCAGTGGCAGCAACCATGGCATGGACTACCTCCTCCATTTGATCCCTTCGTTTCCCAGTTTGCCCACTGTAATAGATTCTGCGCACTGGATGAAGTTGACTGACTTAATTCTGACGAAGCTTCCTCCACACATCTTGATATCAATAGGGGTGAGGAGGAGGCTCCTTTGGTCACATCTCACCCCTTATGCCCTAATCCCCCAATTGTGGTGGCTACCAGCCTGACCAAGTCAACGCTTTTTGCTCTAGATAGAGTCAGTATAGTTCCCCATAACCCTAGAGATACCAATGGTATTAGAGGAGAAACCATTAAGGACAAAATAAAAATTCTCAGTTGGAATCTCGCGGGGATTCACAGGAAATTAGGTCTGCCTGAGTGGAGCGATTTGGTTGAAGCACACAAGATATGTGTGTTTCAGGAGACCTGGAGCACTGAGCCACTCCATCGAGTTGGGTTTGTCACCTATTTTGTTCCAGCAGAAAAACCCAGGCAAGGGAAGGGGCGTCCCTCGGGGGGGCTCATTATTTGGGTAAGTGTCTCCCTTAATTGCCGGATAACCTCTAAGCAGACAAATAACCCAGATATTTTGGGTATTTCTCTGTCTAACCACCGTAGAGGTTTGACTTTAGATCTTTACAACGTCTATGCTAGAGGCACTAAAAATGGGTGCACCTCGTCTGTAATATCTGATCTTGAGGTGCAACTTAGGGACTATAAAGAAGCTGACCACACCCTAGTAGCAGGCGATTTTAACTGCACATATGAGCCTCTTCCCCTGGATGGAATCCCTGACCTATGGGAGGAAGATAGCAGATGGGGTATTCCCACACTCTCCATCCCTCCGATCAAACGGTGGACTGTACATCTTCTGACCGGATGGGCGCCCCAACGTTCAACAGGGTTGGTCATACTTCAAGGATTGACTATATTCTGCTGGACTTGGGGCTCTGGAGTTCGGTTGAAGATATGGTAATTACACCGACTGTGGAGAGCGACCATAATTCGCTCTCCTTAACCATCACGAATCCCTGGTTCAATGGAGCATTGTTAGCACCACCCAAATGCAGACATAGGGTCACTGTCTCCTCCTGTGGGAGACACCTAAAGTGGAACAAAGTTGCCAGCAATGCTGTCAAACTTTCTACCATAGAAGAGGTTCTCGTAGCCTCACAAGCAGAGATCAATACCATTGATTTAACCACGGTAGCTGATAGGGCTAAACCCATTTTTGAGGCAGCTGTTAAGGCTATAGGAGAAGTTTTTTGGGTAAAGGGCACTACGGGGAAGAATATGTCCCAGAATAAATCTAAAGGGACACATGATTGGTACACTGTAGCATGCAGGAAAGCCAAGACCAGATTAATTGAGGCCGTCAAGGGCAAGTCCCAACCTCTAATACAGATAGCCAGGAAAGAACACAAGAGAACACTGGGGCTAGCAAAAAAGGAGTGGGAAGAGGCCTATTGGTCTACCCTCAAAGAAGCTAGCTCTAAGAAAGATTCTAAATGGTTTTGGGATACTATAAGAGCTCGTAATAGGCCAGATAGTGACCTGATAACTTGCAACATTCCAAGTCAGGCGTGGGTCCAACACTTCTCAAAGCTATATACCCGTCAAGATGATCATATTATTCCTACTGTTTTTTGTGATCCTGATGGAGGGCTGGAGGCTCCACTATTGTCCACCCCAATTTGGGTCATTCAGCCTAATGACTTTGATTTTACAACTAAGGAAGTGGACTATGCAATAAGTACCATCATTCCCCAAAAAGCGGCTGGTCCGGTGACCTCTTGAAATCCGATACCATGAAATGGGGGAAACTGATCCACTCCCTACTTGTTGCCATCTGTAGGGGCACCCCTATACCCTCCTCATGGAAAGGGGCTGAGGTGGTCCCTATTTATAAAAAAGGCCCCAGAGATGACCCATCTAATTATAGGCCCATTAGCCTGTTAGATATTAGTCAAAAAGTAGTCAGCAAGGTTTTGTTGGTTAGAATTTTAAACTGGAAAGAGGAAAACAAAATCCTTTCTGACTATCAGGCGGGCTTTAGAGTGGGCACCGGGACAGTTGAACAAGCTTTTAGACTCATGATGGTGTATTGGAAAGTTGTGGTCATAGGCAAGGGCAGTCTTTATCTCGCGTTCATCGATTTAAAGACTGCCTTTGACCTTGTACCCAGGGAGACCCTTTGGACCGTACTGGCTGATATGGGGTTGCCCCACTACTTGTTATCCCTACTCGTTAGGTTGCATCAAGATAACTTTGCTCAGGTTAGGTGGGGCCCTGGGGGGGGAAAAACAAATAGTATCCCGGTTGAGAGAGGTGTCCGCCAGGGATGTGTGTTAGCTCCCACCCTTTTCTCCCTCTACATCAATGGGGTGGTTGAGCATCTTCGGAAACATCCCTCAGATGAACCATCCCTAGCTGGCGAACGCATACCAACCCTCCTCTTCGCGGACGATACGCTTTTAATTTCTAAAACCCCCATAGGACTTCAAAGGCTCCTAGACAACTTCCAATCCTTTTGCACCAAACGCGGCCTGGTGATCAACACAAGCAAAACTAAATACCTTGTGCTGAACCCTCCCAAAAAACAAGCCCGCCCTCCTACCCTGAACGCTGAACTCTTGGAGAGGGTAGAAGTCTTCGATTATCTTGGGATACGCCTTTCTCACAAAATGGATTGGACCCCTCACCTGGACAAAATGCTGCTATCTCATAAAAGGATCACAGGAGCTCTTCTGAAAGAACAACGCTCCTGTATAATAAGACCAATAGCTACTGTCCTTGAGATCTATTCGGCCAAAGGGGTTAGCTCTGCCCTCTATGGGGCCGAACTTTGGGGGTCATCCATTACTGACGCTTTGCCAGGATCAGAGAGGAAATTTTGTAGAGCGATTATGTCTCTCCCGCAAGGCACTCCCACAGTTCCGCTAATGTTGGATCTAGGTTGCCGCCCAATTGATGACCTCGCTAAATTTCGTCCACTACTGCTATGGGCACGCCTGTGGCGTGTGGAGGAACTCAGCAGATATGCGCAAGGCCTAGCAGAAATTATGTCACTACCAGGGTGGCACAAAATTAAATGGTTAAGGGACATGAAGATGCTGCTAGTAAATTTGGGCCTGAATGAAGCATGGGCAAATAGAACCTCACCCCCGAAGCTAGCTCTTAAGAAACTCTATTGGGACTGGATCCTTTCCCAGAGGAACACTAATTCCACTACGGGCAGACTGACGGAGGACTTCCTGAAGTTTAAAGATCAACCTAAACGGGAAGTGTACCTTGACATCATTGAAAAACCTTTTGATAGGGCTTTGTATTTTAGATTCAGAATAGGAACTCTTCCCCTCTATTCTTTTACTTCACGCTGGAAATCTTGTGCACAAATTACAGAGCTTTGCCCTGCATGCCTAGACAAACCAGAGTCATTGGCACATCTTATGTTTGAGTGCAGAGAGTATACAATACCCAGGAGGGTTTGGCTCAAAAACTTATGTCGGCAGCTGGGTACTAGGAGTCACGCGGCTGCAATCAGGATATTAATGTCCGACAGCCGTGCAACCTATGTTTGTGCTATAGCTAAATTATTATCATGGGCTTGGTCCATTCGAGCTAAAAGGCTAAAATTGACTGTTTAATTTTATTTTTAATCCACTGTTCGAATGAACTCTCTTATGAACTGCTTTGCAAATTGGAAAAACCAAAACACCAAATGAACTAAAAGGTTAATATTGATTGTTTAAATTTTCCAACATATTGATTACCTATTGCACTGTTTTGATAACTTTTTAAATAGGTTACATTTTTATCGAATGTTCATGTTTGCTTTTAATTGTTGCACTGTGATTTTTGTCTTGCTTTTATGATAACTTTTTATCGAAATAAAGCCTTTTGACTTGACTATATGGCACATGGAAACATATTGTGCCTTTTGGGCCATCTGGTTGCGCTAAATCGGGACAAAGTTAAAGTTTCAGGCCAACCGCGATGGAGCCCTGTGAGGTTACCCCTTACAGTCGGTCTTAGTCAAAGTTTTCTCCTTCAGACTTAGAAATATTTCTGGAGCTTTTCGTCCCAGTGTCCCTTGAATTTCTCAGCCAGTCTGGATTCGGTGAGGTTCGCAGGTTTGCCTTACAATGAGCTCCGGGTCAAACTTAAGGGAGTCAAATGTCCAGAGATTTCCAGCGGTACAAACCAGGGATCCAGGCCGGCTCATGGTTGAAGGTGGGCGGCTTGGCTCGCGCGGTTGGTCCAGGTCACCTCTCCTCCGTTTGGACTTAAAAACGTTTATGGAGCTTTTCTACAGGGGTCCCTCGCTGCTCTTCACCAGATCAGCTTTGGTGAGGGTTTGCCCGCTAGGGATTCAACCAACTCCTGGTCAAACTCTTGAAACCGAACTCGAGATCTTTTCAGCGGGATGAACCTGGACGGCAGGCCGGCTCACGGATGAGATTCCCCTTGGCTGGCCAGGTCGAGTAGGTCCACTCATTGAGATTTTTTCCCAAATTGCTCCAAACTTCTTCAAACTTCTGGAACTTCTTCCTGATGTTCCTTTGAGGGCCCCAACGTGTCCACAACTTACTGCAAGAGTCTAGAGGCTCCAAAATGGTCCTTGAAAGTTTGGGACTTAAATTCCCACAGTCCACTTGGACAAAACTTTTACAAATCCATTGGTAATACTCCAGGTTGGGGATTCTTGGTGGTAATAATCCAGGTTAAACTGTAGCTTGCAGGGAGTCCACCCTTTATTCCTGTTGAAGCAGGACTGATTCACAGGGCTGTAGTTCCAGATTGTGTAGCAGGCGCAGTCAGTCAGAATGCAGGTCCTGGTTGGTGCAAATGAAACTTCCAGCATGGACCCTACTTCCATAACCCTACCTATATCCACAGGGGTAAACAGTCATAATATCGGTTCCAAAATATAGAATGGACATAATATCGAAGTAAAAATATAGAATGGACAAAATATCGAATTGACACAATATAGTGGTTAACAATATCGAATTTAAGGTAAGTAATATCGAATTTCAAAATATAGAAGTCAAAATATCGAAGTATACAATATAGGCATTAAATATATCGATTTTTTAATAATATCAATTTTTCTAAAGTGTTTTGTATGTTAGTATATGTGTGAAAAGTGTATATTAATTTTTGTAATGTATGTTTAATGTATTTTAAGTAATGAATTTTATGTTATTTAATTTTTGCGCAATTTAATTCTGTAGTGGGTTGTGGGTTTATAGGGGAATAGGGTGGGAAGTAATTTAATTATATTAAATTAAATATTAATTTTTAGCAATTATTATTAATTTTTAATTAAATTTTGCTTTCTAGTTCTATAGCGGGTTGTGAGTTTATTGGGGAATAGGGTGGGAAGTAATTTAATTGTAATTAATTAAATATTTTTATTTATTTATTGGTTTTCATTTTGAATTTATTGTTATTTTTTAATTGGTAATTAATTTCTATTAATTGGCAATTAATTTTTATTAATTGGTAATTATTTTGTATTAATTAAATATTTGATAATTTTGATAATTGTATTAATGTATTTTCTGTAGTGGGATGTGGGTTTATGGGGGAATAGGGTGGGAAGTAATGTAATTGTAATTAATTACATATTAAAAATACTTTTTGTGTATTGATAATTAATTTACTGTTAATTTTTAATTGGTATGAATTTTTATTAATAATTAGTTTTTGTTATTGAAAATTAATTAGTTGTTAAATAATTATGAATAGGTTATTAATTTGTAATAACTAATATGTAGTTGTATTTCTAATTAATTATTACATACTATTAAATTGGTTATTCATTTCAATTAATGTTTTAATGGTATTGATATTTAATTTATTTTTAATAATATATTAAATCAATACTTTCCCTACTGTTAAACTCACTGGAGTGGGAATAGTAATTTTCACCCTCCCGCTATCCAACGCTTTCCCTACTGTTGCACTCTCAGGAGTGGGAATAGTATTTTTTACCCCTATGCTATCCAACGCTTTCCCTACTGTTGCACTCTCTGGAGTGGGAATAGTAATTTTTACCCCTACGCTATCCAATGCTTTCCCTACTGTTGTACTCTCTGGCGTGGAAATAGTAATTTTTACCCTTCCAATATCCAACGCTTTCCCTACTGTTGCACTCTCTGGAGTAGAAATAGTAATTTTTACCCCTACGCTATCCAACGCTTTCCCTACTGTTGCACGCTCTGGAGTTGGAATAGTAATTTTTACCCTCCCACTATCCAACGCTTTCCCTACTGTTGCACTCTCTGGAGTGGGAATAGTAATTTTTACCCTTATGCTATCCAACGCTTTCCCTACTGTTGCACTCACTGGAGTGGGAATAGTATATTTTACCCCTACGCTATCCAACACTTTCCCTACTGTTGCACTCTCTGGAGTGGGAATAGTAATTTGTACCCCTACACTATCCAACGCTTTCCCTACTGTTGCACTCTCTGGAGTGGGAATAGTATTTTTTACCCCTACGCTATCCAACGCTTACCCTACTGTTGCACTCAATGGAGTGGGAATAGTATTTTTTACCCTCCCGCTATCCAACGCTTTCCCTACTGTTGCACTCTCTGGAGTGGGAATAGTAATTTTTACCCTTACGCTATCCAAAGCTTTCCCTACTGTTGCACTCTCTGGAGTGGGAATAGTATTTTTTACCCCTACGCTATCCAACGCTTTCCCTACTGTTGCACTCACTGGAGTGGGAATAGTATTTTTTACCCCTACGCTATCCAACGCTTTCCCTACTGTTGCACTCACTGGAGTAGTAATATTAAATGTTACCCTCCTGCTATCCTACGGTAAAATATTGTAAATTTTTTATTAATAACTTAAATTAATTATATCTTAATTTTAAGGTTATTTGAGTATTTTTAAGTATGTTTTAGTTAATTATATTTATTATTTCATTAATTTTAAATTACTTTTAAGACATTTAAAAAAATCGATATTTTGACTGACTATATTTTTTACAGACTATATTTTGGATTCGATATTTTTGTACTTACCTGTTTGTAGATAGGAATTCGATATTTTGGCATTCTATATTTTGGTGACTATATTTTGGTAGTCTATATTTTGTCATTCTATATTATGTCAGTGATCCCCCTACAGGACCCCTCATCCCTGGAACAACTTGGGGGGACTTTAGGGGCTCTGAATATGTACAAGTATTGCCGATCCTCACTACACAGTGTTCGTAGCACAAAAGTACATTTGGGGAAGCACTTTACCATAATGTTGGGAGTGAAATCTGTAATTTCACTAAACCCAGGGCATATAAAACTCATTTCATTAGCTTCATCCTTACAAACACCTGATCCTCCACATCTGGGACACACAGGGAAGACCATGGGGGTACCTAATATGCCCAAACATTGTAGTTTAATACTTTTTAAGTACCCCAAACACCAACATTGGGGTTGGACAACATTTGCAATTTAAAAGCAGTCCTGCAACACAGGGCTGCTTTTAAACTGACCTCAGGCTTCAGCAGTGTACACATGCAAGTGAGGACTGCCATGCCCTATTATATGCTAGGGTCTTACAGGTAGTTTTATTCTCCTTGCTCTATTATGTACTGGGGCCTTATAGGGGAGGTCATGCCAATGATAGGGGTACCCTAACCCATAGTGCTCCCTAGTGTATGTAGGTGTTTTCACTCCATTCTAAGTGTCGTCCAAGCATAGCACTGGCCCTGGGCCTGGTTAGGCAGAGCCCAGGGACAGTCAGTTACCACCAATACCTGTCAGCAAAAAATGGGGGGTGCTCAGTGTACAAGGATGACTTTGCAACAAAGACTGAGGGAAATATTAAAATGCTCTAATCAATACCTCGCACTTTGAATGCAGCTCTTTGAGTACAGATAATAGCTCACTGGTCAATATTATGATTTTAACTTATAAACTGTAATTAACAAAAGGATCTCTCTGCAAAAAGCAGTAACCCACTGATCTATTTTCATTATATTCACTGTGTGATCTGCAATGTACACGTTCTTTGCAGAAGGCATGTTAATTCTCTGCACTACTTTATAATGAGTCAAAACTTCAACTAGACAAAACTCTAAGCTCTTTTCAGGAAATAAATCACTCACCTGAGTTATCTTGACTTTTTTTGTTGCCTGAAAATTGCAGGAGGCATGAAATGAAGCAGCAGATCCTTCTAAAGCTGTAATATACTTGCAAACAAGGTGCCGCTCCTACCACCACTGAAGTCAGCGCCTGGTGCTGTGGCACCAGTTGCACCGCCCCCTAGAGCCAGCCATGATCATATCTCTGCCCAAATGACAGCACATGCTCAGAAACTCTACCTTCCAAAATTGTGTTAGATGCTGTAGAAGCTGACTCTATTCATTTTACATACTTCCACACAAACTAAACACAGTATACTTGCAAACCTTGGCACGCGGGACTGACATGTTACTGTATCATTCCTCACACACTTCCACTTTCCACAGGACCTGGTGGAATCCAGAAACAATCCCACTGAAACGTGGAGAAAGTTTAAATGTATTATTTGTTAATATCAAGTATCGGGTAAATCACCATAGGCAGGGGTGTAAGCTTAGTCGAAAATGTTATGAGGGTGTGAGTCTGAAATTTCCTAACACGCAATGAAGTGTGCCCAACTAACTATGACAAGGGAGGGCATGGGCCACTGGATGGTGACAATCGACAGGGTTGGGGGCTTTTAAATTCAGTTATTTGGAAAAGTAAGACCTGTCAGAGCAAGGAGTCAGTGAGATAGAATGGACTATGTTATCCATTCTAGTATATGTCTGCCTCATAGTGATTTAGGGCAGACAGTCCCAATGTCCTGTGCCCAAGTTTGGCCTGGTAGGAATTAATGCAAATTTACATGTACAGGGTTCTTTCTTAAAGTTGACTTCCCTTTGTCACCTCAACTTTTGGCACTCATTTGCGATACTTGGGTTAGTTTCCAAGAAACATGGACCTTTCTGACACAAAGAACTTCATGAGAACGCTATCACACTGCCTTGGCATCATGTGCAAGGCCCTCATTAGTGTTGATGCAAAAGTGTTTATTATTTTATCCATATGGCAACCCAGCTATCTGTGGAATACAAACAATGGCAGCCTGATCACAATCTTGACCCAAGGAAAGGATGCCCTTTTCTATATGTATGCTTTTGTTTCCAAGTACAATCAGAGGAGACTCTTCTGCTGACTACATGGGGTCCCTGTATGCTTAAACATTCGCCTAGGAGCTGACTGACATCTCTGTGAGGGGTGTCCCGTTCATGACCAAGACAGGGTCCTACATTCTTACCCACCAGCTAAAGGGGTTAGATAATCCAGAAGGGTGTTTCTTCTTGGCAGACCATAAATTCACACCCTAGCCACATAGGTTAGGTTTGCATTGTAGGAGTACACTAGATTCTTATAATACTGTATATGTATGCATATATAAGTTGTCTCAACAAGATGGTGGAGCTCTTAGTTTTATTCACTGTTTTGACACTCATTATAACCTTTGTCTACTTCTGTCTATTAATCTATGCAGCACATATTTTTAATACAAGAATCGCTATGGGTCAAAAAATATTTGAAAAAAAATGCCCCTTTGTGTATTCTTTGTATAGTTCTCTGAGTAAAAAAGAGTGCAAGTGGCTCAGCGAAAAGTTCTAGTTCTGTCACCACAGTGACTGAGGGAACAAGGTTGTCATGTTCAGTAGTTGCAGGAACCATTTTCTCCCTGTATTTGTTTAGGGGTGCTTACAGTGGCACTGTGAGCTAGCTGGTCCAAGGGACAACATATCCATCGGGTGCATGGAATCCGTCTGACACCATCCTAAGTTTATGTTGTCCGAAATGCGCGGTTCCTACTGAGTTTTGGAAACTACATGATGCATGAAGAGCATGCTGGCATATGCCCACACCTAAGATCAGCAATAGGGTAGGTAGAGCAAGTACAACCTTTTGTAGCCCAGACTCTGCAACAAACCATGTTTGGAAGAAGATAGAAATCAGGGAGAGCAGGCTAAGTGAAAGGTAAATCGTAGTCTAAAATGCTGCAAGACACTAGCAGAGTGTAGTGACAGAAGGCACCTAAACCTCCAGGAAAGGATCATTTGAAATTATCTGAATCTGCAACTGTGATCGCTACGCAGCAAGGAACCAGTGAGTCATCTTTCTTTCTCTTTCCATTGTCATAGAAAATGTAGAAATGATATTAAAAATGTAGGTCTGTGTAGATTATAGAGATGTATTCATGCACTGAAGGACATTGCAATATCATTTATTCTACAGAGGTTTACAATTGTCTATTTCTCAGCTTCAAGTGTTTAATACATTTAGTCTTCATTACTATGTAGCTTTGATGGCATACATAGGGCCCTAATATGAGTCTCGCGGTGGAAGGACTACCAGACTCATAGTGGCTCGGCAGACCTGGATCCAGCCACCGCCACACCGGAAGTCTGACCGCTCGATTATGACTCAGGCAGTCGGACCACTGGCTCCCCCAGGGAATCATCATTCCCTGGTTTAGGAGTGGCAGTCAGAGGGTGCAACATGCTTGACAGGAGCATCTTGTGATTTTCTTCTCAGCCAGGCTTATCATAGCAGTTCCACTGCCATGGAAAACCTGGCAGAGAGGAAACAAAGGGGGCCCTACAGGACCTCCCTGCACTCAAACATATGTGTATGCACACAGGGGGCATAGGATGTGCCCCCCTGTGTGCATCCACATAAGTTCCTGCATGGCATGGACATTCGAGTCAATGTTATGCAAGAACCATGAGAGGTGTTCCCATTGCGGTGCCTTTTTAAAAGGCACCGTCCTCTTCGAAAGGGCACTGCATGGGAACCGCCATGTCGCCTGCCTGCCAGACCACTGAAAAGTAGTTATCTGGCAGGTGGGTGGGGGCGACCTTCGACGGAGCGGGGGTGGAGCAGTTTTCACAGCAGCACCACCACTCTGCTGAAAGGTCGTAATCAGGCCCTAAGTGTTCTTAGGTGTGGTAGGTTTAATATATCTTTCCACAGAGAATATGTAAATTGATTAAAGGTATACTTTGTGAATCTTAATCATCAAAATAAATCACAATGTATTGTTCTTCCTAAAGGTCTGAGACAATGAATCAAGTGCAGTAGGCAGACAAGTAAAAATATGATACACTAGCAGCCCGTCCCAACGTTGTCCGGGTATGAAATAGAATGTGTGTAATGTGTCAATTCAGATACGGTCATTCGCGTGTTTCCCCGCTTGAGGCCCAGCTGCAGCCCTGGTTGATGTTAGCAGGCGCGTGTCCCCCCACTTGAGGCCCAGCTGCAGCCCTGGTTCATGTTAGCAGGTGCATGTAATTAGTGTAGTGATCCGCCGCCTGAGCCTAGCTACAGCCCTCGCTGATGTTAGCAGGCGCGTGTAATTTGGTTTAATGTGATAGTTCAGTAATGGCGCGCATGAGAGGCTGCAGTAATTGTCCCCGCAGACACGCTCAGTTGCGTGTGCTCCCGTTTGAGGGCCAGCGGCGACAGTCTAACAATTAGAATTGTGTGAGTCTTGAATGATTGTTTGCCGCTGTTCTTATTTTTTATGGCCCACACCGACGCTCTTCGGCCCGAGTGCTTTTTAGACGCACCCAGGCCAAGCCACACACTGCGTTCAGCCCTTTCAGACGCACCCAGGCCAAGGCACACACTGCATTCGGCAACCCCAGTATGTGTGAGTCCCCCAAGGGAGTCTTGCGAATGGTTACTTACCACGCTTCAAGGTGAACGCCTTTGTGACACCCCCAGCACACAGCCACAGCAGACGATCTGATTAATGTACGACCCAGATGGCATGAAGTGCGGAACGTAGCCCACGCCCCCAGCGTTTGTCATGCCCCCAGCGTGCCCCTTGATGCGGCGCAATTGCGTAATTAGTGCTTCACATCGCATGAAGGGCGGACACGCGCCCACAGCGCGAACACACGCCCACAGCGTTTGTCACGGCCCCAGCATGTCACTCCCCCAGCATGCCCCTTGATGCGGTGCAATTACGACTCACATGGCATGAAGGGCAGAACGTACCACACGCCCCCAGCGCTTGTCACGCCCCCAGCACACGCCCACAGCAGAACGCAGACACGCCCACAAGGGACTACTTTGCTGGCACAGTTATTTTACCTTTTAAATGTATATGGTGGCCGTCTGCATAGCCTATGTCCTTCTGCTGCAACTGCCCTTTCCAACGCTGTATTGGGTGTTGTGATTGGTGCTGTGGTTACTGAGATTACCCGCCTCAAATGTTTGGGCTCTCTCTTTATAATATTAGTATGGATATATATTTACGGGTGAAGAAAAGAGAATACTGAAAGGAGCTGCATCTGAAGAAGGCCAAAACTGGCCGAAATGCATTATGCCAGAAAATTTACCTGTGCTGTGTGAATAAAGCTCCCATCTCGTCCCTTCACGTGGCCTCTGCTTCTTCTTCTTGGAGGGGGTTCGGTGAATATTATGCGTGGGAACCAGTTACACGCTTACAGAGGTCCCGCTCTGAAAAGTTGGCCTGGGCATTACTGGCGCGCTGCGGTTGCAGCATTCCTTTTCGTCCGAGGTATCGGAAAACCCAGGTCCACCTGAGGACTCGCACAGAAGCAAGGCCGGCTGCGACAAGCAGGCTGTGACTGCACTTCGGATGGGATGCATGGCCATCCCTACCCCTGCCTGGTGGAAGCTCGAGTTCTAAGGTTGGAGCGTCGAAGGGACCCGAGGGGGTTGAAGACACGGCACGCATCAGCACTCTGACAAACTTTTACACCGTCAATCGTCACACAATTTGCTCGAACCACATGGATTTCAAAAACAAAAAGCCACGTAGCACTTACCCAGAGAAATGCATGCTGGGACTGGTAGGACTGAGCAACAACCAGTCAGTGCACGGTCACATGGTTGGAGGCGGAGCAATGTTGTCCATCAATGGGAACTGTGCGTGATAGTATTTAAAACGGGTGAAGAAAAGAGAATACTGAAAGGAGCGGCATCTGAGGAAGGCCAAAACTGGCCGAAATGCATTATGCCAGAAAATGTACCTGTGCTGTGTGAATAAAGCTCCCATCTCGTCCCTTCACGTGGCCTCTGCTTCTTCTTCTTGGAGGGGGTTCGGTGAATATTATGCGTGGGAACCAGTTACACGCTTACAGAGGTCCCGCTCTGAAAAGTTGGCCTGGGCATTACTGGCGCGCTGCGGTTGCAGCATTCCTTTTCGTCCGAGGTATCGGAAAACCCAGGTCCACCTGAGGACTCGCACAGAAGCAAGGCCGGCTGCGACAAGCAGGCTGTGACTGCACTTCGGATGGGATGCATGGCCATCCCTACCCCTGCCTGGTGGAAGCTCGAGTTCTAAGGTTGGAGCGTCGAAGGGACCCGAGGGGGTTGAAGACATGGCACGCATCAGCACTCTGACAAACTTTTACACCGTCAATCGTCACGCAATTTGCTCGAACCACATGGATTTCAAAAACAAAAAGCCACGTAGCACTTACCCAGAGAAATGCATGCTGGGACTGGTAGGACTGAGTAACAACCAGTCAGTGCACGGTCACATGGTTGGAGGCGGAGCAATGTTGTCCATCAATGGGAACTGTGCGTGATAGTATTTAAAACGGGTGAAGAAAAGAGAATACTGAAAGGAGCGGCATCTGAGGAAGGCCAAAACTGGCCGAAATGCATTATGCCAGAAAATGTACCTGTGCTGTGTGAATAAAGCTCCCATCTCGTCCCTTCACATGGCCTCTGCTTCTTCTTCTTGGAGGGGGTTCGGTGAATATATATATATATATAGATATATATGAGGCAACCTCCGTCTCCTCGCGCACTCGTTCTCCCACGACCACGCCTGCGATTACAGACACGGACCAAACTTTCTTGGATGCTGTTAATCTTTATTCACCTGTCGCCATAACATTTCGGCACAAAGCCTTGATCACATGACAACGCAACAACATTCATCATGATTATTTAAAGTGCACAGTGCTGCTCCATGATTGCACATTCTTTTTTCATGAACATAGGAGAAAGACTCTCAGGTATTTCATCAGCCGTGATTTAACATGATATAATTATACATACTCGCTTTCATAATCGTATATATACAAGTTAAAATTCAATTTTTGTATTTACATTTATATACTAATAGCAGGTTAAATCCCCATACTGTTTTGGCATCAAGATAATTCAAAAATTATTAATGGGTTAAATCCCTTAAGAATATCATGCCTTGATACTCAATCAGTCTAATACCTCCTACTGTCATGAAACAAAATATGTAAATGTGCTTTAAAGTGCATTTCCGTGCTATTTTAAAATGTGTATAGATTTCTCTAACAGAGTAGGCCTGAGCCCAGAACCTTTATTTATGTTGTTATACGTCTGCTATCCGCAGCCTCTTTGCTCTGCATTTTTTATATTCTCATTATATTTACATACCTCACACATCCCCCTTATGTATATCATATGGATACTACCCAATATTTTCCTTGACATATTACCTATACGATGAACATAGATACCAAACATCATTTGTGGGTTATTCTTGCCGGATTTCATACATTTGATACTTTCATTTTTGATTTCACATTTTTGTAATTTCTTGTTTCACCAATGTTGGAATGCAGGACACATAATGTTATTTTGTTATAACAATGGACTGGGAGGTGAAGGTTTACCATGTAGTCGAATTAACCAACTAAGTTAATATACCTTATATATGTATGGATTCAGGTTCAGTTGTTATTACACATAGTACGATTATATTATATGTTTTTACTTTAATTCCTATTAAAGGAATATAGATTCCGTCATTTGTTTATGGAAGAAGGAATTGTGTCTGTGCTAAAAGCCAATAAATAAATACATTTACCAGTAAATATTTACACATTAGATTGTACTCAATAAATATATATACAAATTATATACATTCAAATCCTTCCTCCTTTACCCCAATTTCATACTCATGTTGACTTCTGTTACCCTCTTCCTTAATGCAAGCATGTATATAAGTCTTCAGTAAGGTTCAACCCCCCTTGCTGCTTGCTATTGAATTTCAGAATATAGTTGGTTTCCAATCTACGTAACTTGGCCTCCCTGTTGCCTCCCCTCCTGCTTGCCGTGATGGCATCCACCAGATAGTATGTGAGTTCCTTGTTGTTACTTTGGTGGTGTGTTTTAAAGTGGCGAGCCACAGGGTAGGTGTTGTCCTGCGATGTGATTGTCCTGAGATGCTGCAATATTCTTTTATGTACAGGGAGCTTTGTGCTCCCCACATATCTGAGTTGGCATGGGTATTCCAGGATGTAGATCACGTATTCCATTTTGCACGTCAATACTTTAGCGATCCGGTGTTCTCGATCACTAAAACCATCCTTGTATACCCGTTTGTTAATGCCATGGACACAGGCTTTGCAGGTTTTACACCTGAAAAATCCCTGGTTATTCTTAAACCAAGATGTTGTGTCAAATATCTCAGGGCATGTGACAACTACTCTCTCTTTCATATTGGGAGCCTTGCTGAATGTAACGGACACTTTTTTGGGTAGGTCCTGGCCAATAATGGGATCTTTACTTGCTATAGGCCAATTTCTTTCAATGATTTTGCGGATCTCCCTATGTTGAGTACAGTATCCCATAATTATCCGAAAAGGTTCAATTTTCATTGCTACATTGCTGCTTGTCATATTTAACTGAATTAGTGTCTCAGCCGAGACATCATGTTGACCCAGCAGCTCTGATCTATCCATAGCCATGGATTTCTGTATTGCTTGTATGATGGTGTTAATGTGATACCCACTTTCCAAAAATCTACTGGTGCTGGCTTCCTGAGCTTTCTTTAACTCCCCCTCCTCACTACATAACCTTCTCAAACGCAGCATCTCCCCATACGGGATGCTACGTATTAAGTGGGCTGGGTGCGTGCTGCTTGCGTGCAGTATAGTGTTACCTGCTGTACTTTTTCGGAATAATCTACTTTCCAATTTGTTGTCGTGCACATAAATTTCAATGTCTAAAAAGGGGACTTGTTCCTGGCTCATCGTGACTGTGAAGTTGATATTGAATGCATTATCATTGATTGCCTCAATGAATGTTTCAGTTTCCTCACGTCCACCCCTCCACACAACAAACAAATCGTCAATGTAGCGGTACCACGAAATAACATTTTCTGTCATCTCTTTTTCGAAGTTGGTTTTGAGGACCAGTTCCTCCCAAGCTCCCATGTGTACACATGCGAAGCTAGGGGAGAAACTGGCCCCCATCGCCACTCCCTGTCGCTGTCTGTACAAAAGATTATTGAACATAAAAACATTATGTTCCCAGCAATACGTCAACATCTTAATCAACATGGCATTATGTTCTTTATAAACATCAGACCTCCTTTCCAAATAGTATCTGACAGCATTGATCCCATCCTGGTGGTGGATGCTCGTATAAAGGGCACTAACATCAAGGGCCAGCATTCAATCCCCAGGTTGCCACCTGATGTTTTTAAGCTTGCACAGAAAATCTCCAGAATCTCGAATATATGAGTCCAGGGATTGTACATAAGTTTGCAAGAAATAGTCAATATAGACTGATGTATTCTCCAGCAATCTACCCCGTGCACTTATGATGGGTCTACCTGGGGGGTTTTCTGGGTCTTTATGTACCTTAGGGATAAAATGTATGAAGGGCATTATCGGATGATCTGTTTTGAGATATTAATATTCGCACTCAGACGGTAATTTCATGCCCTTCCATTTACCTAACAGTGAATGATATTCGGTTTGCATTCCCTTAATTGTGTTTGCATTCACTCTTTCGTAATGATTACGATCATTTAGCTGTGCATATGCTTCCTTTTCATATAGTGCCTTCGTCAATGAAACCACATTACCACCTTTGTCACTTGGTCGAACTATGACATTTTTATCTTTATTCAATTTGGCAACCAGTTGTTCATAGTCCATTGTGAGTTGAATGTTCCTGTAATGACTTTTACATATCCTTTTATGCAATTCTTTCAGTTCATTTGTTACATTCTCATGGAAGATGTCAAGTCCGTCGCGTGGCATAATTGGACAAAACGTGGATGGGGGTTTAAAGGGCGTTAGTGCTTTTTCATTCTTATTTGACTTGTCTGTGGTGAGCACATCTTCCACCTGCCCCACTGGTTCTGCCCCCTCCGTTTCCCATAATCCGGCCAACTCCTGTGTGAGTGTCACCGCTTGATCTCCTTGGTCTGATTTGTTAAGGGCAACCCGCTTGTTTACATTCTACAGTTTGAAGAATTTCCTCAACTTTATTTTTCTTGTGGCTTTGTAAATATCCGTTTGTGCCGCCACATAATTGAGGTTCGATTTGGGTGCAAATGAAAGTCCCAACTTAAGGATATCCTCTTCCTTATTTGTCAAAATCATTGGGGTGAGGTTCATGATCGTTTTACCAGCTGTTGTTACTGCTTTTTGTTCCATTTGCCTCGTCCCCTCCAACTGGGCTGCCCTCCGTTTCCTCCGTTGCCTCGTCCTTTTCCTTTTCCTTGTGATGTAATTCTTCCTCTTTCGCTGTAGTCTTTTCATGTCCCAGGTCTTAGGGACTGCAATCGGTCCTGACATAAAAAACTGATTTCTTCGCCAGGAGAGGGCCTTTTCCTCATTACATTCGACGCTGCGTCCCTTTGTTCAGACTCGGATCCGCTGCCTGCCTCCGAGCTGAAGTCCGACATTGTGGAATCAATTTGATCCTTACGTGCTTTGTTTTGGACTCCCCTTCCCCGGGTGGCTATTTGTACTTTTCCAGACATTGTTGTGCGTAAAGAGTCATATCGTTTGGAGAATGTAAAAATGTGTCCAAGTTCATAATCTTTACGATCTCGTTGGAACTTGTATGATTTGCGGTCTATTATTTTTTCCTCCTCTTTTTTTAATCGTAGTTTCATTTCATTTAGTAATTTTTCTTTTTCATCATCCGGACCCTTAGGTTCTAGTTCCTCATAAAGGGCTGATATTTCCTCAAGAATCTTTGCACGATCTATATCTGCATATTTGATTAAAACAAGCACTTGTCGCCTGGAAGCCTCCAGGTTGATTTCTGCCCATTCCTTCATAAGATCCGGGTTAGGACTCTCGTAACTGGGCGCTGTGAGTATACGAAGTCCTCAAGGTATTCTGTTAACTTCTATATAGCTCTGAAGGGACTTCGACTCCCACCATTTACTTTGTTCCTAGCGGGATTTCTTTTCAAGAATCTTTATTTTGTCATGCAAAGTGTCATTTTTGGTGCCACTGGCAGCTTCCAACTTGTTACGGATAGCCTCCGGTACAGGGAGGCTGTCCGAAAACATCGTGCTCGCCCTAGCCTCTCGTTCTTTCACGCTGTCGGTCAACATTTTTAATTTGCTGTTTAATTTTTCGCGGGCTTTTCAGTTACACTGCGACTCCTATTTCGACTTAATCGCAGTTAACCCTGCACATCCATATCCACTCTCCTCCCACTCGTACCTGAGTTAAACTTCTTTTCGGAATCACAATCCTCGTCCCGGTTCCACTGTATCCACTCCGGTGCCGCTCTCTCGGGGTTGAAAGATTACCGATTACTTCCTCAGTTCCAAGGGGGGTCCGACACCGCTCTTCCTCACGGAAGTTCCCAACTGCCCAGAAATTCCGGACCGGATACCACTTTAGCGTCGACCTTACAGTCCTCACTCATCGGGCTGATTTCTGGAGAGGGTCCGTGTTAAGCCGAGTGCTATCAAAAACGGCTAAATATATGAGGCAACCTCCGTCTCCTCGCACACTCGTTCTCCCACGACCACGCCTGCGAACACAGACACGGACCAAACTTTCTTGGATGCTGTTAATCTTTATTCAGCTGTCGCCATAACGTTTCGGCACAAAGCCTTGATCTCACGACAGCGCAACAACATTCATCATGATTATTTAAAGTGCACAGTGCTGCTCCATGATTGGACATTCTTTTTTCATGAACATAGGAGAAAGACTCTCAGGTATTTCATCAGCCGTGATTTAACATAATATAATTATACATACTCGCTTTCATAATCGAATATATACCTGTTAAAATTAATTTTTGTATTTACATTTATATACTAATAGCAGGTTAAATCCCCATACTGTTTTGGCATCAAGATAATTCAAAAATTAATAATTTTATAAATATTAAATAAATATATATATATATTGATACCCCTCGGTTCCTTTTCGCCAGAACCTGCAGCGCTCTCTCGCTGATTCATAAATCCCCGCGGCAGAACCACGCCGCATTTAAATCCACAACCAATTTCCCCAGCTGGGAGAAAAACTGGACGAACTCGCGTTTGTCTTCACTTATGTGCTTTTTTATTTAATCCTCACAGCATGGAGTTTCTCAAGCAGGCAGGCAAAAATCTACGCATTTCGGGATAGCATATCCCTTGTTCACGATCGAATTGGCTCCAGGCTCTCAGTCTCAATATAGTGAGTCACATTATTACATCATTTCCTGTTTGATGTTATTTTGGCCCTGGGCCTTCTGGATGATATAGTTTTTTGCAATTTTTTAATAATTTTTTTTATCCGTCTGCATAGCCTATGTCCTTCTGCTACAACTGCCCTTTCCAACGCTGTATTGGGTGTTGTGATTAGTGCTGTGGTTACTGATATTACCCGCCTCAAAGGTTTGGGCTCTCTCTTTATAATATTAGTATGGATAGATACATTGTGGGTGTCCATACTTTCAAATATTCAGTCCAATATAAATACTGATACAAAACATAAAACAAATTCAATAGTTGATAATCTCCGCTTCAGTGTCAATGTTTTGACCCACAAGCTAATTTCAGTGGATCTCCCCAAGACAAAACTTCATCTGACAAAGCACCGAGGAGAATAAGTTGTAGGACCATCTATTAATCTCATAGACACAGGATATAATTTGTCAGTATAGCGTGAAATCATGAACCACTGGCCAATCAAATACATAGACAACTGTAAGGCTAAGATCTGTATTGTACATATGATGTTGATAGGAATTATGTCTAATGTGTATTGTTGTTATAGGGTGATGTGTAAGTGTGGCTTGAGCTGGATTAATTAATTATCTAATAAAAGCTCAACCATCTAGATGGCTTGAAGTTGACTGATTGTGCCAAGAGCTGTTTCCTTACCCACTGACATGTGACAGGACACCACAATGTGATGGCTTGAAGAGAGATAAGAATAGAAAGGGTAGATGGAACCAGTTCGAGGCAAGAAGAGGATGAGAGAAACTGAGTCCAAAATAACATCCCTAGCTCCCTCCCTTACACAGCATATGTTAAGGGGCCTTCAGGTAGACACACAAGTAAGGATACAAGTGGGGGAAAAGATTAAAAAAGAATGTATGTAATAAAAGCACTAGCCCTCTAAGCAATCTTAGTTAGAATAGAAAGTTGAGATCTAACATCACATGCAATGCTCCAGTGCAGGTTCATTAACCACCTGAGCTATTGTAAGAGAATTGAAACTGTGACCATTGGTCTGGCCAGTATTTTCATGTATGCCGAATCAGATTTAAGAAAATATCACAAAAATCTTCACAAACCAGTATATCATTTGGCCGATAGAGACATTGTCGACATCGCCAAGTTAGCATGAGCCCAGAAGCAATTAAGCTGATTTTATGCACCTTACTGCATGGCTTTATTTTTGTAAGACTCGGTTTATGGCTTCACATGAGAACCGTATACCTTGTTTGTTCTCTGCCTGTTCTGGAGTTTAGTCTGAACACTGTGAGCAAGGTCGATAAACAATGCCCCTTGTTATTCTGTTCTGGTCAGTCACTAGCTCCTAGAAAAAACATGCTAATACAGCTGCTGCTGGAAACACATATTTTGAGGATGCATGTTTAGGTAACACACACTTGGAGAGGGAGCTTTCCAGGGAGAAGAGCAATGTGGTTCCTATGATGTAGATATACCATCTAGGCACTAAGGTATGGGGTCTGCTGACAAAGCCCAGAGATCTTCTAATATATAATAATACTTCTCACCAATGTGAGGGTGGTTAGGTTTTGTAGTCCTTTATCCACTGTCTTTATATGATGACATTACCCTTTATGATATATGGCCTTGCTACAATACTAACTGTATTATTTTTATGCATTTTTCTGCTGGTTGTGGCTCATATACTGCATTTTAGAGCACGATAGTTAAAATAAACATTATAAACTATATTCATGTTTCAGACAGTTCTTATTTTGAACAGGTACAAGAGTGTGAGCGAAAATATGTGTCTTGTTACCATTATTCCTGAGAGCTCTGGAAATGTTGTGTTCTGGGGTGTCTAATCATTTGCATCTTCATGAGCGTGTAGGAGAGCGAATGAGACACTATAGCTAGTCGGTCCTGGGTTCGTGGGCACTAAGGTGGTGTGAATGCTTAGCCCCTATACACAAGGTCCCATATTCCTGTGCATAGTACTGTGTATGTGCAGAATACCTGCAACATGGCACCACCAATATTTGGTCTGGTACTGATACACGAGACCCCGGGATAGTACTTGTGCTTGTCCACAAAACCCCCTCACCAGTTGCCGAGACATCCGTGGTGTGAGGGACTAACCTCCTATATATGAGAATTATAGGTTTTTTCAAGCTTGAATTGTTAAAAGGTTTAGTTTTCCTTGTTCTTTACCCAGTGTTTTGCTACTGCTTCTCTGATTTGATTTACAGTGTCTATAATGGCACAACCAATTAACATTGCTGTGCCTAACTGCACCTCTGTTACTGCTCATTTGGCTCAACATGGGGTCCCGGCTGTGGGAGCAGATTTTATATTTGTAGTAGAAGCAGATGCAGCCTTCCGCTTCACAGACTTTTATTCTTGGATTAAGTTTCTAGCTGTTGACGGGAACTATCACTTTTTTCATGAATATGAGCGCAATGAGGTTCCACAAGTATACCGTCCATATCCTTTATTTGAAGTTCCGTTGTCGGCTTGGTACCACACCACATGGTTTAATGGCGCCTTTCCCCACCATGCCTCTCTGGCCCGTCTCGGCCTTTTATCGGTTGACGAAGCAACATGGCCAGTTTTGGCGGGATTTACTCCTTATCCAAATTAAATTAAAAAAAGGCTTAGAATAGAAATCAGCAGCAGCAACAGCAGAAGCAGGGTTCACGTGTGGGTACACCGACACCTGATGCTTCTGAACGTAGGTATGATTTACGTGACCGCTCTAAAATTAAGACACCAGAAGGGTTCCAAGTTCCTGATCCGTGCTCTCCTGGTTCATTTCAGGAATCATCGGATCCACAGTTCGGTGGTGGAGAGCATCAGGATCGCAGACATGGCGAGACCTTTCAGCAAAGATATGATCCACCACGGCAGTTTGATGCAAAAGCCAAACCGGAGGGACTACCTCCTTTTCGAGCACCATTTCAGAAGAAGAAAGTTGCTGCTTTGACAGCGAAGTATGCCTCAGACAGTGAGAACCCTGCTCCTCGTTTGGAGGTAGGGGGTGACACTCCTCGATAGCACAGCGGAAGTTACCGTAGTGCAGGACGCACTCCATCCTTGTCTGGAGGAGAGAGCAACTGACACTTTCATTACTGTGGAAACAGCAGATACACGAGTTGCACCCCCTGATAGGCTTTATGAGATAATTCTCTAAAGTTAAGGTGAGATTAAACAGACAATTAAGGGAGTCTTTTGGGACAACCTTACCTCCACTTATGGCATTTTGTTGGCAGAGAAAGATTGGCCTCCTCCATTTGTTGTGTCTTTTTCCCGAGGGGAAGACGTGATACTACCGAGTTTTTTCTGTTACGTCTCTGAAGAGGCTAAACAAGCATACTCTTCAGAATGGGCTTTGACCCTAGTGCCAGCTGTGTATCGTAATCAGGTGGGCTGGGATAAGGATCCGCCAGCACATGCAATTCCTCTATGATCTATGCCACTTCCACAGGCAAAATATCCGATCAAGTTTAAAGCAAAAGCACCCGAAAATGAAATTTTGAACCAGTTGGAATACCAGGGTGTCATTGAACTCTGTGTTTCATCCATGAATAATCGTCTTTTTCTGATATTGAAACCGGACGGTTCATATCGTATAGTTTTGGATTACAGAAATTTAAACAGTCACGTTCGTACATTCGCAGTACAAAACACTCACAGTTCTGCATTGGTGGATAATATTGATTGCAAAAAATACAAAACAACACTGGATATTTCCAAAGGATTTTATAGTCACAATTTGGCTCCCGGTAGGCATGACTTGACTGCATTTACTGTGGTCGGCAATCAGAAGCAATTGAGGCGTTTACCTACGGGTTATTAGAACTGTCCAGGGACTTTGCTGTATGTGTTGTGTAAGCCTGTGCGTAGTTTGCAAAGTAGCGCTACGCGTAGCTACGTGAAGCGCACTTCACACTACGCGTGTTACACGTAGCTACGCGAACTGTGTAGTGCACTGTGCAAGATGCTGTTCGCACTGATTGCACAGTCCGCACTGTGCAATCAGTGCAAACTACAGCTTGCACAGTGCAAGCCGTCGTTTTCTGCTGCTCGAGTAGATTTCTACTCGAGCAACAGCTTTCTCAACGCGGTAGTTTCTCATTGCTTGCGGTTGCGAGCATACGCGACCACTCGCTATGAGAAACCTGATCTCCCTGTGTTGAGAATCTCGCCGGGAGGTTTATTTTCCACGCTCGCGATCGGCAACTTGATGTTGCTGATCGCGAATGAGGAAAAAGTCTCACCGGGATGTCATTTTGCTTGCTCGCGGTCGCCAACTTGTCGTTTGAGGACCGCAAGCAAGCATAAAATGACCACTGCACTACTCTACATTATGCTACTTGTGTTTGCACTGTGCTATGTGCAATTTGGGTAGTGTGAAGTAGCGTAAACTTCGCAAACCACGTGAGCGTAGCGTAGTACTTTGCCCAGGGTTAGTGTTGTGTCACTTTTACATGACATTGACCCTGATGCTTTCTCATATGTCAATGATATTTATCTGACAAATGTTAATGCCGCATCTTGTATGTGTGGATCGCTTCATACTGTCTTTACCCGATTTGGGTTACAAATATAATTTTGTTAAATCACACATCGCCAGTCTGGGCTACGAGCTCGATAACGAAGGTAGGAGTTTAGCACCCCACTTTCTGGAGAAATGTGCACAATTGCAACCCTCGTCCAATCATTGCTGGGATTTTTAAAGTTCGGGAGGACCTTCATTCTGATTATGCCCAGTGTACCAAACTGCTTTACGCATTGATAGAACACTCTTTTTAATCTTCCAGCTGGCTTCCGGAACATACCTCGAGTCTTCGGTCTTTGCAGTCTGATCTGCTTGAGACCAACTTCTCGTTAACACATGACAACTCTACGAACTTGGTCATAAGAATTGTGGCAGGGACTGTAGGTTTAATATATTAGGCAGTCAATGAAGCATAAAACGCTTTGGGACTGAGGGGCAGAAATTAAAGAAAGTATGCCACTCACACATGTTATCCATACCCTTGGCCATCAACTTGTGGGAACACATGCTGTTGGTAATACTTTGGTTGATGAGGCTGCCAAATCTGCAGTGGCCACATGTTTAGTAGCAACAGTAACTAGGTCCATGACTAAGATTGATCATTAGATTCTTGCAGCAATTGCTGCACAAAGGATGGGACAGAATTCCCCCAAGGTTTCCCTTTTAACTATTCTTATCATTTGTCACCTGAGCAAGTTCCCTTTGCTACAATACCGTCCGTTGGGATTTGTCTGATTCCCAACGAGGACCGCAGACTTCCTTTGATCATAGCCGCACATGCAGATATGGCTTCTGCACATGCTGGAGTTTCCGTGTCTGTGTCAATTTTGCAGCAACGTTATTGAAGTTGTGGTTTATACAAACAGAACCGCACTTATGTACTGTCTTGTGACATGTATTAACGGTATGTAACCTTTACAACAAAACTTTTACAACGACCTACCATTACAACGCAACTTTTACAACGCAAACTATTACAACGCATTGCTCTGGGGGGGGATCTAGGATAGGGAATATGTTAATTTACTATCCAATAACCTTCCCTACTATCCACGGGGACTGGAGTTGGAATAGTAAATTAAACTATTCACTATCCAGCACCCCAAAGCGCTATGCGTTGTAATGGTATGCGTGGTAAAAACCGCGTTGTAAAGGTAGGCGTTGTAAAAGTATGCGTTGTAACGTCATACATCCGTATTAACAGATTAAACCATCTACGGTTGCGCATATGCCAAATACACAGCTATGCATTTCTAATCAACCGTGTGGTTGTATTTATCTTGATCACTGGGGTCCTTTGACTTCTGACACTGCTTACAAACATATTTTAGTTGCAGTTGATTTGTGCACTCAGTTCCTTTGGGTTTGGCCACACTACAGTGCTGATGCTCGAAACATCATTAGAGGTTTGCTTGTCTTTGTCAGGACTTTTGCCTGTGGGACCTTTCATTCTGACCAAGGTCCTGCATTTGCCTCTAAGGCTTACAAGGATGCAATGAGGTCTCTGGCGGTTCTGGTGCAGTTCTTGTCTCCATACAGGCCTGAGGGAAATTATATACTGGAGTGAATGAACCGTGACTTAAAGCAATCTTTGACAGCTAGAGTCTTAGGTACTGACAGGGGATGGCTGAATCATTTGTATGGGGTTCAACATGCACTAAGTAATCTCCCAACAAGATCGCTGGGTGGGCAGACCCCATATGAAATGCTCTTTGGCATTAAAATGTTTGTGCCATGCCTTGATGGTCTAGACGTTGTGGCGGCTGCCGCAACATTTGACGTAGATAACCATTCTACTATGTTGCAGGAACTACAAAAGTCTTGTGACACACTGGCTAACGATCATTCGCCCTCATCCATTGAAACAGCGGTACTGATTCCTGTTACTGGCTGGCTTCCTAAAGTTGGTGATCTGGTGCGAGAAAAGCTGGAGAACAAAACACTATTTGGTCCCTTTTATCCTAAACCTGTACCGTTTCTTGGATTGAAGAGTACTCGTAAAGTAATTTTACCTCCTTTGCCATGCCTCAAGTAAAACAGATTTATTTCTATTGACACTGTCAAGCTACAAGATATGTCGGATATTGAATAGTATGACTCCCAGTATTCAGAATGAAGCAGTTTCACTGAATCAGTTGACTCTGCTTCTTCAACTACTCCCCGTGTTATGGAAGGGGAGTTGGAAACTTTGTTTGATTTATTGCCTGTTGTACCTTCATCTGTCCCTAATGCAGACGTTTAGTATGATTCTCCTCCAGTTGAGGTCCACATTGACGTTCCTGACCGTACCTAACATAATCCTTCTGATGCTGCACAGTCTCTGTTGTTGTGTTTGGGAGCTAGCGGTGATTACATGGATCGTACCAGTTTCTCTTACAATTCATTGTCTTCGTCCTTATCTGTGTCATCACCACCAACATGTACCAGTCTTTTTATTGCCTGGTTCAAGAAGACTTACCTGATCCCACCCTGGACATACATCTGGATGGGGCTAATGCTTATATTTCTTTTCATGTGGATTGGATTTGTGAAATGTTTCTTCTTGCTAATCAATGGTCATTCTTTGCCTGAACGCTCTGCTGTGAAATTTGTTTCTGGACAGCCGCGTTCCATGCAGGTAACAGCGGTGGGTGGTGGGGCCAGGTAAAGGGGGATTGCGAGGGACGATGCAGAGGGAAAATTATATAAATACAATATTAATTTTCTCTTGACATCACCCCTCGAAATCCCCCTTACATGGCCACACTGTTCTACTGATGTTACCGTCATGGACCGTGGCTGTTGATGGAGTTCTGGCTCTACATACATCATCCCATAATATTGAAAGAGATCAAACCCTTATGAACATTTCAGCCTTCTCTGTTGCAGATGGCATCATTTGGGATGATGTTACATTCGATATCCATGGTTCGACGAAGGTCTTGCACATTCCATATGTGTTCTGCGTTTCACTAGGAGATGTTGTGGCACAGGACATACACTCAGACAACTGGGATGTTCAGGCCGTTCATTCATTATTTTCTGATTTAAAATATTTTGCTGCTATTGATGCTAAATATTTGCATTTGAATACGGCCAATTATGTGGATTTATTCTGTTACTAGAATTATGACCACCATTTCTTGCACAAAACAAACACGTTAAGACCGATGTTTAATTTTACACAGTGGGAACCTTGTCCGGCTCCTTTACATAGGAGTTCTAATACTCTACGGAGTAAGTTCACATTCTTTTTTTATCATAATGCATCCAATCCAGAGCCTTATTTTAAATTTGCTATCTTTATTCTAATTCCTTTAGGACTGATTTAGCCTTACATGATTATGAACATTAGAAAGACACCATTGATTTGAAATCCCTTTGGGGTACTAAAGATTGGCACGTTCAAGGTACTGAAGCCCTGCATGTCTAATTCCGGCTTAAATTTTGTTTTTAAATGACACAGTGCAACAGACTACTTGTTTTGGTTTGGCTACGGCCAAAAATCTGAATGTTCCTTCTATTCCTTTATTGGCTGAGTACAATACGTAGTGTACACACACCAATCATATGATTGATGTACTGTTTGCCCTGTTCAAAAATGGTACTATAAATATTTCTGATGTCGATCCCTTGGGATGGTTGTTGTGGCCAACAGGTTCCAATGCATGTCAACCTTGTTTTCTTAAGGCACCGACAGGTTTCTCACAAAGTATACCTGATCCACATTTCCCACATTCTCATTCAGTCACCACAAATTCGGTGGGTACATTGTGTCAGCAATGGTTGGGACACTCCGCACTGTCATCAGTAAAACGACACCAGTCTCTTTTGTCGAGTGACATCAATTTGACTGATTTTATTTGAGATCCTAAATCCCCTAGATCAAAATGATTTATTTATAAAGTATATATTGAACTGTGGAAACTGTTGAAGATGGAAGCAGTGGTCTGTCTGCACCAAATTGACCAGGCTAATTTGGAAAAAGTTCTTGCAGTGGTGGATAATAGCTTCCCGTATATGCACCTTGGATAATATTGTTTCCTCTGTTATTGATATTGTACAGACTGATGTATCTGTATTGTATTGTAGTCAAAATCAATTGCTCTCTGTAATGCAATTTGCCTGGATGTTACAAACACTCAAAATGGGAAAGGTTCCATGGGCTTCTGCACTGTTTTTACCATTTGATTTGACTGATAAACAGAAATACATGTAAATGAAAGATGTGACTTACACACTGTTACATTTAGAACAATTTGAACAGTTACCTTTTTCTGTAGCAGTTACTGATTCAGCTCTGTGGTTAATACATGGAGTTATTTACCTGCCCTTCTTGATATTTCAGTTTACATATTGCATGAAACACTTCCCAGTTGGAAGCTTTGAGTCCCTGGAAAGTGCTTTTATCCATGAATTGTGGTAATTGTCTTTCACCTACAGATGTCAGTGAGCAGATAAGGAGGGTTTCTTAACAGGGGAGAATTGTGATTCCACAATAGAACATTCCCTAATTGCAAACACGTTCAGTTGCACGGCACCTGAAACATGTCAGCACCTAATCTGGCTTGTTTTTTAAAGGTGCACCAGTCTCAGATATTAGTCCAACCCTCATGTTGCATTCAAATGGCAGTTATCATATTTTGAATAACCATGACTGCTGTGGCTTCCTGGTCGGCATCCCGTATATTGTAATGGTTTCGCAATGGGTTACTTGTTGCAGCAATGTCTTTTTTCCATCCCCACATGGGATTGTAGATAGTTCACTTTTGCCTTCCATTCCAACTTTGAAAACAGATTTCAATCAATTAAGCAGACTAAAAGAACTATTGTTTCAATAAGAAGTGGCTCTCACATCAGGGCGAAAGACCTTCTAATTGCAAGTGGTGAGAACCGCAAGTGAGATACACTCACTACACTGCATTTTAGAGCATGACTGTTAAAATAACCATTTTAAATTATATTTTTGTGTTTCAGACAGTTCTTATTGTGGAAAGGTACAAAGGTGTGAGCAAAAAGGTGTGTCTTGTTACCACGATTCCTGAGAGATCCGGGTGTAATGTGTTCTGTGGTGTCTAATCATTTGCATCTTCACGAGTGTGTAGGGGAATGAGTGAGACACTATAGCTAGTTGGTCCTGGGTTCGTGGACACTAAGGTGGGGGAAGGCTTAGCCCCTATACACCAAGGTCCCATATTCCTGAGCAATCGTTTGTGGATGTGCAGAATCCCTGCAACAAGTAGTTTTCCCCTTTAAAATATAAACATAGATCAGACAATACATCATGAGGAAATGACAAAAATATTTTACACTTGTGTTCACAGTTCATAAATGTAAATGTAGGCATAACTGCTATGATAAAGAATACGAATAAATACTGTTTTACACAACTTGCTAAGTAAATGCCACCTCCTGGGCCTTCCATAACCTCCCAAAACACTGAAATGTTCAGCAAGTTTCTCTGAGAAAGGTAACAACCATTCCTTCAGATCTTCAAAGAAGACGGGCAAACCATTGGATGCATAAAATCATGGTTAGAACCTGGAACCTAATTAACCCCCCATGTCACTAAGAGACCGATACACACCAGTGTGTGGATAATGCTTTTGAAACATGAGGAAACAAGCTAGGTTCAGCACACCATCGGCAGTGCATGCATCACTCATAAAGCAGACACAGGGGCAAGTTTTCTCGCTCACAGAACAAATTTACCATGAGCATTAGTGGGCAAGTTTCCCATCTTCACAGAAGTACATCACTGCATAATTCATACAACAGGTTCAGCAGTGAAGGCCTCCATTCCTTCTGGATTAGGGACAGTATGGTCAGAAGTACAAGCTCACTTTCTTCGTGAAACAGATGCAGCATTATAAAGATACTGAAAGCTTTGGTCCCTGACACCATCTCAGCAGTAGCAGTGTTAATATTAAAGACAGCTAAAGCCAAGGAAGAATCAGAGAGTCCACCTCTCTTAAATAGCAGGTACAGCACAATATGTAGCAAATGTGGAACAACCCTTTCTTATTTACTGTGTACATTTCAGTATGGTTGTATGAATTGGTAAGTGGATGAATGGTTGAGCAAATGAAATGGTAATGTATGGATAGTTGAGTATGAACATCTACTATTTCAGTAACAAGATGATGCAATGGGTGAATGTGCACTTACAAACACCTTATATCAGGTCAGGTCATGTTATGTTATGTGTTAACCAATTATCTTTATGGTGTCAGCTTAAAAAGTTATACAATAGAAAACACTATAAAATTAGGTGAAAAGCAATACAAATTCACAAAAATATTTAAAAGATGTTACTCGAGGAGTGGTAAATAGCTGTAACATGTAAATGGTTGAAGGATTTGATGGTGGTGTCAGTTGATGGGCAATTGGGAGACCAGGAGTCTGTATGGCTTGTGAATGTATGTCTTGGTGAATGCTGGATTTTTGTTGTGAGATTGATGGCTGGATGAATGGAGAATTTGGATGGAAAATGCAAGTGAAAAGAAAAAGTCTGTAGATTTATGGGTATTTGTGCAAGGATGATTGATAGTCACAATGTGTGTGTGGTTGGATTAAAGGTCACTTTGTATAGGTGGTATATGTGTATTCATTGGGCCAGGGTGACATTTTAATAATGACAGCATAATTGGTGTGATTTTGGGAATTTCGCTTTACGCTTCTTATATGAAATTCCTGAAATTAGACTATCATGTCACATCACATGGATGTAAATGTGGATGTATGTATGTAAATGAACTTGATGCTGCTATGTTTGGAGCTGCTACCCTTGTGCATATGCAGAACATATCAATCAATCAATCAATCAATCAATCAATCAATCAGGGATTTGTGAAGCGAGCTACTCACCAGTGAGGGTCTCAATGCGCTTGGGGGGAATTTGTGCAGCAATGTCTTTCTCTTAGAGCCCGGTATTGAGGATCTACCTGAAGACATGTAGAGTGGGGGAACATCTGATGCTTAGCGGTAGTTCATTCCATATATTTGCCCCAATTTAGGAGTAGGCTCTTCCACCTGTTCTGGCTCTGCAGATGCAAGGGATTTTGGTCAGGCCAAAGGAGGAGTTGATGGTGTGTCGCAGTTTGGGTGCTATGCAGCGGTGGCTCTGTGAAAGATGTGTGGCAGGCAGGGGTCCAAGGGGGCTCCTGAGTGAATGCTCTTCATGGTCGTGGCGGTGTCTTCTGTAGTGACCGGTATCTAGGTGGAGATGGTAGGCTGGTTGGCATTGCTGGATTCTCAGATGTTAGTGGTGAACCAGGTGGCTTTTGTGGGGTGCTGTTTGTCGGAGTTCTGGAGGGGGCGAGCTTGTGTGCACAGTCGGAGATCCATCTGTGGAGTCCATGGGCTGCAGTGGTGATGGTGGGCTTTGCAGGTGGGGTTGCGTGGTTGATGGTGGAGTTGAGATGCTTTTTGGTGACCTTGCTCCAGTTCCTGCGTGGGGGCATGGTGTAGGTTTGTGTGCAGTGAGTTTTGAGAAGGAGAAGCGAACGCAGTGGTGATCCATTCAGATGTGTTCGGTGGTGTGGCTAAAGTGAATGTTACTCCCTCCTGTGAAGATGGGGTCGAGGGTGTGCCCTGCCTTGTGGGTGGGGGTGGTGATGTACTGCTTCAGTCCGATGTTGGTGAGGTTGCCCAGGAGGGTGGTGGAGTTGGAGTCACTGAGGTTGTCGAGGTGGAAATTCAGGTCTTTGAACAAAATGTATCCAATGAAGGCAATGGCGTGGGACGCAATGAGGTCAGTGATGGTCGCGGGGAACGTAGTACATGGCCTGCGGGGACTGTAGGTGAGGGTGCCCCATAGGGCTCTTCTGGGTTTGGTCTGGATATGGAAATGGAGATGTTCCCTGGGGGCCGAGGAATCGTTAGCGGTGGATGTGGAGAGCCAGAGGGAGTTCTTGTGTGCGATGGCGAATCCTCCTGCTGGGTGGTCATGGCAGTCTTACCTCTGGATCTTGTATCAATCAAGAATGGCGGTAGCGATGTCAGGTGAAACAGGACTGTCGGCAGGAGAACTGGCTGTGGGTGTTTTTCGTTTTCGAGAGCTGACAGTTGTTGTTTCCCCCAGAGTTGAGGTCTTGGAGGGCGGCTGAGTCATAGCAATGGGAGGTCGGAGAACCAGGGTCCCTAACACTGGTCATGGTCGAGTCACGGATGGGAAACGGGCACAAACGGGCTTGCCAGTGGCATGGCGGCACAGCGGCCGCCATTAAATGGGAAATCTGCCTCTATCTGTTCTGTATTCTTTTTTGTGTTCTTTTGCCTTTTTGTCTCCTTTTGCTGATTTTCCTGCCACTGCTGCCCCTGTGGCCCCTCTCCCCCTGTCGATTTGACCTTCCGCCTCCCAGCGCACTCCCTTCCCTGTCCCCTACTTATTGGTGGATTCTGCATGACAGGTTGAGCAAGACTTCTGACCTCCTGGTCAGGGTACTGTGCTCTCCCCTCGCCCAGCTCCGTCTTTGAGCACCTACCCTCAGCGCCTCTCTGCTTGCAGGTAGGTGTTTGAGGCCCTCCTCCACCCGCAGGCTCCTGCCTACACCTCATCCCTGATGGCCCAGTGTGAGAGCCTTACTCTTCTGCTGGTCCACTCTGAGAGCCATGTTTGTCTGCCTTTTGTCTGTCTGCTTTTGTCTGTCTGGCCCCTGCTTTTCTGCCCGTTTTGTGCACTTCTGCTTTTATGTGCCTTTTTGTCTATTTGTGCTTTTGCCTTTTTGTCTATTTGTGCTTTTTGTGTCTATTTGTCTCGTATTGTGCCCTTTTCCTGTCTCCTGTTTGCCGTTTTCCCTCTGCTGCTGCCCCCACGGCCCCTTCCCCAAGCCGGTTCCAGCCTTCCACCCGCTCTCCCTCCCCGTCCCCCACTTAATGGCAGCTGCTGTGGAGCCGTGCCACTGGCACACCAAAGGCATGCCTAAGGGAAGACAGTCGGCACTCTTTCGCGACCCAATTGCAACAAGCGCCAGGAACCCTGGTCCTCCGACCTCCCACCACTAAGACTCAACAACCATCCACACGCTCAACCCCGGAAGAAACAACAACTGCCAGCTGTCGACGCCGAACACCACCCATGGCCAGTTCTCCTGCTGATACTGCCACCACACCTTCACCCACCTCCGGACCCTCACGGCTCCCACCCACCCACCGGAATTATCGCATCCAAACCCATGAGCTGCAGCCTCTTCAACATATACTCCCTGCACAGACATGCAGTAGAAATCTGGGACCTCCTTGACACCCTGTCGCCAGACGTCGCCTTCTTCACAGAAACCTGGACCAATGCCACTTCTGCCCTCGACATCGCTACCACCATTCCTGATGGCTCAAAGATCCAGAGGAAGGACCACCTCAACCACCTGAGAGGATGACGCGCCTTTGTACACAAGTATTCCCTCCAACTCACCACATCCAGCATGAACAACTCCTCGTCCCCCACGGAACACCTTCATTTCCAGATCCAGACCAACCCTTCAACTCATCCATCCATTCATCCACTCATACATCTATCCATTTACTCTTTCACTCTTCGGTCCATCCTTTCACTTACTCATCCAACCATCCATACTTTCATTCATTCACCCATCCATTCACCCTTTCACTCATTCATCCGTCCAGTCTTTCATCCATCCATCCATCCTCAATTCCTCCATTTTGCTCATCCATCCTTTCTTTCATCCATCCATCCATCTACCCTCACTTTCACACATCCATCCGTTCTTTCACTCATCTATTCTTACATCCATCAATGTATCATCCATCCATGTTTTCGCTCATCCATTCATTCATCCTTTACTACATCCATCTATTGAGCCTTTCCATCCATCCAACCATTAACCCTTTTATGCATCCATTCATTCATCCTTGTATTCCTCCATCCTTCCATCTGATCTCCCTTCCTTTAAATCATGCATCTTTATATCCATCCTTTCATTCTTCCATCTATCTATCCATCCCTCCTCCCATTTATCTTTTCTCTCGCCCTCCCAGCATTTCACATTAATTATGAGCATTTGTCTGCCTAGCAGCAGATAGAACAGTACCATCAAAATCCCACTTTCATTGTAGCTGCTAAAGCGGGGTCTTGACAACACCCCTAATCATGATAGCTATTCTATTCTGTTCGTTTCCTTATGGTAGCACATTTTCGACGTCCCTTTTAAAAAATCTTGCCTTTTATTTCGGCATTAATAAAGGTAGGTGTACATTTAGAACGCATGGCTTACTTCCTTGATATAACATTTACTATATACTATATTTACTGATTAAGATTGCTCCAGTGTCATAATGTGCTGATGGATTCTAATGGAACTCTTTCTGAGTTACAAGATATTTTCTACCCCATTTGTAGCAAGCTGTACGACACTATCAGAAGCCCAAATATCCTTACATTGACTACTAAAATTGTGGCATTGCACAAACCCTCATTACATAGTGCTTTGTGTACGTGCGATCATTTTATACCACTGCTAACTTTGTTTTTCTCACAAATTTCAAATATGTTTGAACCTGGAACGAGGTGTGATCTGAGGCATAATTTGCAAACACTGTAGTCCTGGATTTGGTAAATAACCAAAACAGTTGCCAGGAAAATCATTGTATGTCCCTGACATTGAAAATATGTGTTATGTAGTAGCTCTTTGTTTTCACCGAGGTTGTGATGTTTTCCCATCACAACCTGTTTGCTCACCACGGCGCTCCTTCTTGTCACACTACTGCTGAGAAACAAATATTTCAAATAGGGGGGTGGAGCTAAGTCTGTGCCGCAGTATATTCCAAAATCCATACAGCGGCAACCCTATATGCACCCAAGCCTTACTTTTCATTTGCAGGTATTGTAAATGTTTTTTGATGTGTTCCTGCCAAGGATATTGACATTAAAGTTGTTGTGTGTTGTAAAAACATTAGTGTCGGATTCTTACACAGACAGTCTGTCTTTAGTTCGATGGAATTATCAGGTCAAGAGTAACAGCTTCTGAAAGGTGAGGCCACGCGCCGACTCCAAGATCATAATGAAGTGGTTATGCTGAAGAAATCCTTGTCAGGAATTATCGGTGTGTCTATTGGTTAATAACTAGGTGTCTGGAGGTGGTCAGCTCGCCAATGAGCCAGACATTTACAGCATTAATGAGCAGTTTCAAGGGCAGCGGCAGCCAGGGTGAATGACTCGAACGGAATTGATCATTACCTGGCAGTTAATAAATGATTTCTTTTGCCCATCAATATGCAGAGCATGTTCCGCAAGATTTATAATTAGTGTTTGCCAACATTGCCATGCAAACAATAATTAGAAAGGGGAGGCTGCGAGGTGAATTCTCCTGACCTTAGAAAAGCCGCCTCGTCGTCTGAGCTGCAGAAAACAAATCTGTTGGATTAGTGGAGGCAATGCGTATGGAGGAGCACAGCACTGTTTATAGGCTGCCTGTAAATATTCCCATTCTACACACAGTAACAATAAACAATATATTACAGGGCACTGTAAAAAGGCATATACTTAAAGGAAATACCCTAGATAAGAAAACATTCAGAAATGTCACTTAAAATGTACATCACTTACAACCATATAACAGTGCCTATTCATAACTGTATTTTCGACCGTAAGCGTGAGTTTACAGCTGCAAATAGTTAAGTCATGCCTACTTTGAATTCACAAAGGGTCTGCTGGCATATGTAAATACGATTACAGCTATGGATTTCACAGCCAACAGTGCAGACAAATCTGTAGTAGTAAATCCCAAACTAGAGGAGGGTAAAGGACATTGCGAGGCCGTGACTAGCCTTGTTAATTAAAGAATACTTGCACATTTGTGGAAATTTACAAACTGAAACTCAACACTTTTCAATCCTGGAAATGGTGGAAGGTTTACTCCCCTTACTGCAACGGAGAAGAGCTTTTGCTGCGTGAAATAAGTGCATTTACAAGTACAGAATTCACTGTTATTTAGAAGTGTGTACAGGAAACTGCAGTAGTCATCACATCACATTCCTATTGGTACGCTTGGAAACCTGCACCTGGAGCATATTCTACCTGGAACGTTAGTTGTTAGATGTGGGGGTCTCTAGTTGGCAGAGGTAGGTACCTTTGACCAAATAGGGACCCTTGTGTCTAGTCAGGGTAAGGGGGTACACTCCCAAAATAACCCCTGCCCACCCCCTTGGTAGCTTGGCACTAGCAGACAGACTTATTTCAGAGGCAGTGTGTACAGCATTTGTGAACACATACAGTAACACAGTGACAACACTACAGATGGACACCACACAAGTTTTAGTATAAAAATAAGTATTTTATAAACTTAACACAAGACCACAAACGACAAAAATCCACAATACTGCACTGTAAAAAGGGTAGAATTACCTTTTTTCTCTTAAGATGTAAAATGCAACACTTTGAGTTCAATGTACTTTTGGATGCGTAATGCTATACACTGGCAGTGTTGCAGGGAAGGTGATGCGTCACTTCCTTACACGTAAGAATGGTGATGCGTCGGGGATGCATCTGTTCTTCTCGGCGTGGAGAGGTGATGTGTCAGTTTCTTACTGCGCTTCCGTGGCGATGCGACCAGCAGCGCCGTGATGCGATGAAGATCAGGTGCAATGAAACAAAAATGGTGTCTTCTCCTTGATGAGACACAATGCGTGCATGCCTGATGGCAGTGCGGCGACTCAACGATCCTTCTGAGCCGCGACAGGCCCTGCGACATGGTTCCCGGTGATGCGGCGGCATCTGATGCAACGTCGATCTTCTTCTCCGGCGATGCGAGGCACTTCCAAAGAACTCTTGGGGAGTTGGTGGGTGAAGTCTGTTGTCCTTGAGACTTCAGCAGGAGGCAAGCTTTATCTTAAGCCCTTGGAGATCCTTCACAAGTTGAATGAAAGTAGCACAAAGTCCTTTCTCCTTTCTTTGGCAGTCAGGCAACCACTACAGGCCAATCCCCCAGACAACACTCAGCTTAGGGATAGTCTCTTCCTCAGTTCCTCTGGTTCCACTCCTTGGCAAACGTTTCTTCTTGTTTCCCAAAAGTGATCTAAAGTTCTTGGGTCTGGGTCCCAATATTTATACTAATTTTCCCTTTGTTCTCTGAAGGCAGAGAGGAGTTTGCCTAGTCCAAGCCAGTTCTGGAGCACTTTGTTGACTCCTTCTTTCCTTTTTACAGTGTAGGGCAGGGACATCAGATGCACCACAGGAGGTGGAGACAGTATTGTGGAGGGAAGGCACAGCCCTATTCAGGTCCCAGATGCAATTCCTCCCTCCCATCTGCATGCAGATCTCTCTATTAAGCCATGTGCTGACTCACCGTGTTTCCTGGAATCCCCCAGCCCCTGTTACTCAAACTCCAGACAAGGAATACACAACCTCGCAGAGGCAGGCTTGGTTAGTTAGACAAGAAAAAACCTGCTGTCTAAAAGTGGTATTTTCAAACACAGAGTGTTAAAACCAACTTCACTAAAATATGTATTTTATCATTCTGCGTTCAGGCATACTAAACTCGACTTTCTACCTAGTTCCCTGAGTCAGTTAGGATTATAAGCTGTAATAATCAAATTGCCCATACTGGCCTATGAGGAAAAGGTAGCCTTGCAATAGTGAAAAACGAAAATTGCTGTAATTCACTATTAGGACATGCCACACACAGCAGGGTTTGTCCTACCTTTTACCTACAATGCACCCTGCCCTTGGGCCTACCTTAGGGGTTACTAATATGCAGAAAAGGGAAGGTTTAGGGACTGGAAGTGGGTGAACTTGCCCAGTCAACATAGCAGTACCAGACTGCACACAGGCTCTGCAATGGCAGTCCTGAGGCGCACTTTTACAGGCTGCTTCTTAGGTTTTAAACCGCCTCCAGGTGTTGCAGAATGCTACCGCTCGCCTTGTTTTGAGGCTTCCTACAAGATCTCCCTCCAGGGCAGCGCTCCAGGAGTTGCACTGGCTTCCGGTCAGGAGTAGGGTGGAATTCAGGGCTTTGGCCACATGCCACCGCATTCTGAGAGGAAAAGCCCCTGCCCCATTACAAAGTCTGGTCACCTGGTATGAGCCCACCAGGAGCTTGCGCTCGTCTTGCACAGGTCTTCTGAAAATCCCCAAAATAAAGAAAACACGCATGGGGGGCAGATCATTCAGATACCTGGCCGCTAAGCGGTGGAATGACCTGCCGATGGAACTTCGCATGGAGTTTTCGGAAACCCTGTTTAGGCGAAAACTTAAGACTCACCTCTTCAAACGCTAACTACTGTTGGGCTGCTACACGGTCACCCTACCCACCACAGCGCGGGGACACGCCTTGGGCGTAAACCAGGCGCTTTACAAAACTCCCTAAAGAAAGAAAGAAACAGTGCTGCAAGTCCACCAGTAGCATTTGGTTTACAAGCTCTGGGCACCTCAGTGCACTGTACTAGGGACTGACAAGTAAACCAAACCAACTAATCATGGAATCACTAATCCATACATCAATTTACCATAGGGAGCACTTGCCCTGTGGCACTGAATAGCAGTGGCACAGTGCTCAAAGCATCTATAACCAGAAAAAACACATGAGGCAACAGCAAAAAATGGAAGGGAGACCCACGGCAAGGTGCCAGGTCTAACATTAGTGAACGCCCCAAAAATGTAAAAGTACCTTCAAGAAGAGAAGTAAAATTCTTCCTCTAAGTTTTTGTTAAAAAATAGGGCCCAATAATGGTGTGCCAATCTGCGTTTGTGAAAAATGGGAAAAAGACCACTTATGTCGTGCACAGATTCCAAAAAGTAATTTGTGAATGTGAAAGAAATGTGATGTGTGTCCACAACTTCTGTTTTTGTTCCACAATTGTCCATGGTACAATTCTGACACATTTGGATAGGACTAAGGTTGAGCAGCTGCTGATCTCCCTGCATTCCTTGTTTACAATTGAATTGAGTCAAAGGTGTATATGAGGCACATCACATCCCATCCCTGGTTTGCTGCAGGGATGAAATCGGAATATGCAATGCTGAAAGAGAAAAGAAAATTGTGGCTAACTTGGCAACGCCTATATGTGTCACAACACATGTTAATAACGTGTCAGAGTTCATAATAATAGTTGTGAATTAACATATTAATAGAAATGTAATTCTGTTTTGACATATACATAACCCTATTTGAGATCTCACTCGTAGTGAGAAGAATGCATTTAACTGCTCAGTTGCTGAGGCTTTTATCTCACAAGTGCTTAGCCTTGCATCTTTTGTCCCAGTATGTTGAGGATTACAACTTTAACCAGGGTTTACGGATTACTCAGCAGGGATCTAAAAAATAGTCAATTATAGCAAAACTTTGGAAAAATATGAAAAAAGTGAATGGCAAGACAGTGCATGCCCTGTTTTCCAAAAATTGCAAAGTCAAAAGGTTCGCTCTACCAAGATCAACATCATCCCAGCTTTCAGGTATTGGAGGATCCATTTTTTTACCATAGTTTTTTGCATTTCATCCGCCTTATACCTACACAAGACTTCTATGAAAACAAGTCTAGTCTACATTTTAACCATCTCTTCATGTCTCTGTCTCACTCAAAGTCCAGACTAATACTGCATGGGTCCCAGGTGAACTGTTACTAATGTTTGCCTGGGGTAGCCTGCTTAGGCCTTCACCACACTTACTGTGCTAAATCCAACTTCTTCCACTATATGATAGTAAGTTGATTGAGGATGCCTTGTATGCCATATCGTGAACAGTGGGAGCATCACTATTTTTGAAAAATAGTGTGAATATGCTGGGTTGCACTCCCATTAGTTCCCTATCATGTACCTCCAGAACAAGGAAAGACATTAGGGCTAGTGGACAGGCTACTTTGTCAAAACGTGGCAGATGCACTCTCTACCCTTATTTGCAGTGCATTGACTCTAATGCAACTTGAAATATGACTAACAAATATCTGACACATTTTGATTAAAAATAAATATAGCAAGAAGGCCACAAGTATGGGCAATGGGAACCTATTTCAGTGAAGACACAGTGCCCGGATTGTATATGAGGACCAAAACAGTTTAGAATTACGGTGCTTCTTTAGTTGAGAATGTATTTATTTATTTATTTAGAAGCTTATATAGCGCGCAGCTACCCCCAGCAGGGGTTTCCCGGAGCTGCAAGCAGCAGACATTCATAAGTGCCCCTATGCAACTACGGGTAGGTAAACAGCCAGGTTTTTAAATTGCATTGAAATTAGCATTCCAGTTCTGTCAGACGGAGGGACAATGGCAGGTTGTTCCAAGCTTCTGCCGTGATAACAGCAAATGCTCTACCCCCATTGTAGAGCGGCGAAAACGGGGAGTAATTAGAAGGAAAAGATGGTTTGATCTAAGGGAGCAGGTGACCTGGGCATGCTTCAGTCTGGCTCTAAGGTAGGCCGGCCCCTGACCCTGCAATGCTCTATATGCCAGTACCAGGGATTTAAACCGAATGCTGCTAGTTACAGGCAGCCAGTGTATTTTTTTAAGTGAGGAGTAATTGAATGATGATATGGGATGTTACAGATCATTCTAGCCACCGCATTCTACATGATCTGTAGATGTTTGACCAGATAGGCAGGTTCGGCGAGCATCCACAGGAAGAAAAGGAAGAATTTTCCGAATCATGCAGAGTTTATCAAAACAAGCAGATGTGACCTTATTTAATTGAGCCTTACAGGATAGCTCATTGTCAAATAAGAATCCAAGATTCCTGGCCGAAGCCACCGGAGCAGGAGGGGGATTCAATTCAGGGGGCCACCAAGGCAGGGAAGGGGGGAATTTTTTGATTAAAAAACAACACCTCATTTTTGTCTGAGTTAAGCTTGAGAGTGTTGAGTGACATCCAGGCTGAGATGTTGCTGAGACAGCGAAGGAAGTTCAGAAAACTGGTGTCAGAGTGATCTCTAAATAAAAACACTAATTGTGTGTCATCAGCATAAGAGATCACTCTGACCCTACACGATTCTGCCACTGAAGCCAGTGGTGAGACATAGACATTGAAAAACAGTGGGCTAAGGGCAGGAGTTTCTCCCACCTAAAAGATAGTACCAGGCATAAATGTTGCACACCTGGTACCTTCTTCAGAACTCTACGGGACCTGTGGAAAACAGAAGAAGGACTGAACCTGCTGTTAAGGACTGTGAGGAGACCATATGGGCTGGACCTGCTCCCACCTGCTGAGCTACAGGTTTATAAAAAATGCAAGAAGCCCCTTTTCCAAAAGAGCTCAGCAGACCAGTTCCAACTGGACCTACCCTGCACCGTTTTAGTGGCTTCTGCTGGAATGAGTCCTGACCCCCAAGTACTTTTTCTGAGACACTTAAATCTGTCAAAGTCTCCTCCTGCTAGCCCCCGAAACACCTGGGAACCTTTTGGCTCCAAAGACCATTGGAGGACCGGGACAAACCTGCCGGGTCAATCCAATGAAGGTGCATTGCCACTGGGACAACGAATTAGGTTCCTTCTGCTCAGAGAGGGTATCCAATATCATTGAACCCTGTTAAGCTGCCTGCAGCTTGCAGTCTTGCTCCACTGGAGGAATAGAGGCTCCAACATTTCTCCCACTTTGAGCTTTCCCATGAAAAGTCAGCGTTTTTAATGGGACTTCATTTGATAGATATTAGGCTAGGTGAAGTCCTTCTCATCCACATCCTGGTGCCTTGTCCCACTGGTGATTTTTTACTTTAATTTCAGAGACTAAATCAGAAAGTAAAATGTATGATTGGGGTGAACCTGGTTTCTGTATCCAACCCATGCTCCAATGTGGTCAGCCTTATATCATACCTAGGGGCACCTGCATCATTCTTACATTTTGCATTTCTTAATTTGCGAAAATTACCGATTCGCAAATTAAGAATTGCAAAATGCTATGCATCATTTTTTTCGGTATTTATTTGTGATTCGGTAAAAATCGCAATTTTTACCGAATTGCAAATAAATACCGAATTCCTAACTGCTTCTTCGCAAATCCCATTGATTCCTATGGGTCGAAAGGCCCATAGGAATCAATGGGAAGGCATTTACGAATTCGCAATTTGTTGATGCATTCCAAGGGTGCAGGGGGGGGTCCAAAGGACCCCCCCTGCACCCCTGAAATGTATTTGAAAGTGCATGTTTCAAACACACATGTCCTAAGGACATGTGTGTCTGTAACATGACAGTGTAAAAAATGAATTTTTTTGCATTTTGAAAGATTTTCGCAAATTAACACGAGGGTCAACCTCGTGTTAATTTGCACTTCCAATTTCAAAATTCGCATTTTTTTCAACATTGATGCATTGCATTTAAGGAATCGCACAAATGCGATTCCTTAAATGCATTTGCATTTTTAAGAAATGCAAAAAAATGCGAATATTGAAATAGAGTTTGATGCATTCCAAAAACGTATTTAGGAAGTGCAAACGGCCGAATTTACCGATTCGCACCGTTTGCACTTCCTAAATAGGTTGATGCATGTGGGCCCTAGATCCTGGTCCATCTCAACCAGATAGCTGCAGGCTGCAGTTGGCGCTTATTACTTTTTGGAGTTATTGTTAGAAATTCATACCTTCAGTCCTTATTGGATTTTTGTTGTTCTGGTGTCATTTTGTTAATTTAATTATTCTCTATTTTTATCATTTGGGGTGGGATTTTTATTTTTCATTTTCTACATTTTAACTGTTTTAGTACTTCTACAATTTTACACATTTCCTGAAGTTAAGCCTGTCTACTCTGTACCATAGCTACCAGAATTTCACCTCAGGTGCACACCACTGAACCCTTTACTGGATCTAAGAAGAGTAGTGAAATCATTACTTGTAGAGGACTGCCATCCCCCGCAACTAATAATCCACTTTCTCACATCTAATTAGCCACTTGTTTCTAATTAGTAAAATCGCTACTATTTTAGAAATATAATATAATATTTGAGCAGATTTTTAGCTTTTGAGTTTTACCCTTCTTACCTCTACACACATTTTTTAGGGGTGTATTATGCATTTCTAAAAACATTTACAATATGTAAACTGTTTTTGATTCACGTTCTTTACTATATACAGTGTTATTGTGCATTTACTTATACAAAATAAATATTACATTTCACATTGTTCTCCAGTCACTTAATTTTAATAATCCTGAACATTTTCACAGAGGAGTAAGCCTGCAGAAATTCTTCAGGTTCAAAGTTAGGCACCCACTCTCCGCTTCTATGCAACCTTTAAAGCCACGGGTACTAATTTGATTGCCCAAGTCTGTCCCTAACCGAATTAAAAACTGGGGTCGTATCACGATCGGCTCCTCGTCCGCAAAATCAGTTCATTTAACCTGATATTTCTCTGAGGTACAGCTTTATTTTCAGACAGCCCAGTTCGGAACCAGTGAGTAGAGTTTGCTTCTCTCTGATTCTGAATTGTGCTGTCAGCAATAATGAACTAATTCAGAAAAATATTGGGTTAAATTAATTGACTTTACGCACTGCAGCCCCATGAAAACAGGTGCTCAGCTCTAAGCCGAGGCAGAGGAGCTCAACACGATGCAGCCTCAGATTCATCCTGATTTCCAAAGCAGTTTGTGCAGCTGTGTGAAAGTCAGAGGTAGAAACAAATATCCAAGGGCACATTCAAAATCTGATACAGGTGCTTTCGTGCATTATTAACAACGCGGAGATTGTGATTTTGCATTTGATTCTTCGTGTACACACGGAAATTAGGCAGATTTCTTTAAAAAAAGGTTTTCTATGATCAGAATTATTTTTCCCTGACCATTGGGAACTAGGCCGCAGTTAGGGCCTAGCATTCATCTTTCCCAAAATGGATTGCCCTGTTACACACCTCCCTGCTCACCTCTCTTGCAATTTTTTTTACCACACAGTCAAGCAAGAATTAATTTGTTTATTTCCACTATCATTATATATATGCTGTTCTTGACGTATCTTCCCCAACTGAGTCATTAAAATGTAACCTTTCCAAGATACTTTCACTGTACAGTTCTTATTCACAAAAATTTGCTGTTGTTCACATGACTAGTTTGTTCCATCATCCATAAATGTGCCCATGCACGGCAGTCTCTGACTTTTCCCTTTACCTCTGCTATTACCGTGGTGTACTACAATTGTAGCTGCTGCAGGATTTTTATGACAGAGATTACATTAAGACTAAGGGCTATGGTCAGACTTTCCATAGGAAGAAATTGTATTGGTTAGATAATAACTTTAGTGTTGTTTAGCAAATACTAACAACATTTTCCTGTTAGACCTGACAGCCATAAAGTGGGCTTCTCCCAAACGGTTTGCCTGCTTTCCTCCAAGGAGCTGAATTCTTTTTGTTGGCCTTTACCACCGCCAATCAACACTAAAGTGCACACGTTCCTCCCCTAACACATGGTTTGATGGACGTACCCACAACTGGTATTTTTAATGTACCTATAAGTCCATAGGATAATACACTACATGTGCCCAGGGCCTGTACAGTAAGTGCTACAGCTCGGACTGCAGCACTGATTGTGCCACCCATACAAGTAGCACTTTAAAACATGCTTCTGGCCTGCCACTGCAGATCCTGTGGCTGCATTTGACACTCCATGTCGACTTGGCATTTAAAACCCCTTGTGAAGCTTTAAATTCCCCTTTTATTACATATGAATCATCCCTAAGGTTGGCCCTAGGTAGCCCATAGGGCAGTGTGCTGTATAATCAAAAGGTAGGACATGCAATTTTAAGTAGTTTTACATGTTCTGATAGGGACAAAAAACTAAATTCATCTTTCATTACTGTGAGGCCTACCCCTCTCAAACATTAACATGGGGAATTATTCATTACACTATGCAGAGCTTCCCCTGCAATTCCAGATGCATCGCCTACATCATGCAGCTTGATGATGACGCATCTCTGTGTTGCACCGTTAGATGATGACCTATCACCTTTGATCCAGCAGTTCAATGCCAACACATCGCTGCTATGATTCTCGCATGTTGACTCTGTCGGGAATGCATGAATGAATGAATGAGGGCATTTTAAAGTGCCGGAATCACCCCTTAAGGGGTATCTCCATGCTATAAGGCCAGGAACACCAGACCAGAAAGAAAAATTGCAGAAAAGATCTGTTTTCAGAAGTTTCTTAAAAAGGAGGAATTATGTACACTTTTGAAGGTGCATAGGCAGTAGATTTCAATATCTTGGAGCAAGGTAGAAAAAAGCTTTACCTCCTGCCAAGACTTCCGAAAACAGAGGGTAAAAAAAAGGGATTTCTCTCCTGAGCGTAGAGGTCTGTCCGGCTGATAGCATATGAATTTTTCAGTTAAATAGCTAGAACCCTTGCCATTTAGTGCTTTGTGTACAATACAACAGATCTTAAATTTGATTCTCTGGTGTATAAGCAGTCAGTGAAGCCATCACAAAAGAGGGATAGAGTCTGTTCTAGGTGGAATATTCAGAACCAGTCGGGGTGCAGTGTTCTGAACCACCTGAAGTTTATTCAGTAAAGATTAATTTGCAGCCACTAACATCGCACTGTAATTGTCTAAACGACTAATCGCTAAAGCCTGGATCAGAGTTCTTCACACAGACAGATGTAGGAGATGGAACGCAAGATACTCAACATATAGAAACAGGTACCAGGGGTAGCTCCAACATGATCCTTCATAGCGAGAGAATGCTCCAAACGGACACCCAAGTTTTTAACCATCGATTTAGGGAACAGGGCCTAACTCTAGTGGCCACCATTCGGAAGACCACAATGTTTGAGCATTACCAAAAAGCATAATTTCAGTTTTGTTTGCATTTAGATGAAGAATACTTTCAGTCATCCAACCTGAAATCGCTCACATTCCTTCCGAGAAGAGGGACTTGGTAGAGGCCTTGCTATTGTCAAATGATAAAAGAAGTTGGGTATCATCCACGTAAGAGAAAAGGGGGTAAACCCAAAGTCTCTAATAATCTTAGCGAGAGAAGCCACATAAACATTGAACAGGGTAGGGCTAATACAGGAGCCCTGTGATACACCTTCTTGAGCTCAATGGTACAAGAACAGAAATGACTCAGGTTAATGGTTTGTGTGAGTTGATTTTAAAAACTAGAAAACCATTTTAGAACAAGTTTGCTGATCCCAATCCCCTTCAGTCTTTGGAGTAATTTATGATGAGACACCATATCAAATGCTGCCGACAGATCCAACAACACCAGTAGCACAGCTTGATTGTTGTCAAGGGAGTGTCTGATGTAATCCGCAACCACTATAAGAATTGATTCAGAACTGCGCTTTGGTCTCAGCCCGGACTGTGATGGATCTAGGCAGTTTTGCGATTCTATATATTCCATAAGCTTTGCGCTAATATAACCTTCCAGAAGTTTACTCATCTGTGGGAGAAAGGAGATTAGTCGATAATTAGACAAGACGGATGCCGGTAAATTCACCCTCTTGCATATTGATAGCACTTGTGCAGCCTTCCCTTCATGTGTGAGTTGGCTTTCATTCAAATTTAATATTAATATCACACAGATGGAGGGGGCTAGTTGTGTAGATAGTAAAGCAAAGAGTCTAAATGGCATAATATCTAGAGGGTAACCAGATCTACCTGCTTACAGCATACCCTCCACCACATGTACATGTAGAATGGAAAAACTCTCTAATCGAGCAACATTCTCCGTGGAAGATGAAGTTCGGGAAACTGTAGCTTCTGAGGCGTCAGTGTCTCTGGAACATTTGTTGCATAATTTATTAATCTTTTCTTCAAAATAGTTGGCGATATCGTCACATAATGTTTGGGAGGGAGGGGTAATGTTAGTACAGACAGTCGGGTTAGTAAAGGAATTAGGGACTTTAAATAGTTCTTTGGTTGGGTGTACCTGCTTGACTAAGTTGGAAGGCGATGTAAGCTTTCCAAGCTTTTTTTATATTCTTATAGTAAAGTGCTAATGCATTTCTATAGGTTTCCATCTCTTTCAAATTATGCGATTGGCACCAGGACTTCTCCAGTTTTTTACAATTGGCCCTCTTCTTGCGCAGCTCAAGTGACTACCAAGACACATGCAGTAGCTGGGTATTTGAGTGTTGTTGTTTTAAAGGGGCAATGATATCCATACCTGATATTAAAGCCCCATGAAGTAAATTTAACCTTCTATTAATACCGCCAGATTCTCCAAATATAGGGGCCGTACGTTCTTTCATGAAAGTATCTTGACTAATTTTGTACCATTGCCTCCTAAAATTACAGGTGAATTTGGAAAGTTTGAAGGCTACCTGAGTGCCAATTATCTGAAAGTTGATCAAAGAATGATAAGACAATACAACTGGGAGAGGAAGTTCAAAATATATGGAAGGAGAATTAGTCAGGATAAGGTCTAATATGTGTCCAGCAGAATGGGTAGGCCAACCATTGATCTTTTCCACTCTAGAGATGCCAAATCTGCAAATAATTGAACAAAATCCATATTGAAGCTATTTTCACTATGAATGTTACAGTCCCCTAATATAAAAAAATGTTCAAAGGAAATAGTGTGAAAGGCAATTCATCCCATCAGTTTTAAGGTGAAATCCTTAAGAGGACCTGGGGGGGTGAAACACGAGGGTGCGTTTTCGAGCAATCCTGGGGTATTCCAGGCATTTTTCAGCTGGTAAAGGCCAGTCCCTGTATAAGACCTGCACTCCATCCCGTTCTCCCTGAACTTTTGGACTTACCCCGGTCATGCTCAACCAGAAGTCCCCAGTTGGAGCTTTCAGCTTTTAAGCACTATATTTTCATGTATTCTTTAAAAATCTATAACTCCTGTTATGCATTTTGGGTGTTCGTTGTTTTGGTCTTGTTGTGTTCATAAAAATACAACCTATGTTTCTAACTTGGAGTACAGTTTTTGTGGTGTTTTCACTGTGTCACTGTTTGAAGTATTGCACAAATACTTTCCACAATAGCTTTTTAATTAAGCCTGCCTGCTCTGTGCCAAGCTTCAGAGGGTGAGCACAGGTTAATTTATGGTGTGTATATGACTTACCCTGACTAGTATTGTGGCTCCTACTTGGAAAGGGTGCGTACCTCTGCCAAACAGAAACCAATTTCTAACATTGATGATCAGTGTCATGAAATGAACATAGGTTAACTAACCTCTTCAGCCAGATACAGCAGGAGCGATGACTTGAAGATAGTTCTCCTTCTCCCCCTATATGGACCCACCTGTGAGTACTCATAAACTCATACAGATTGAACCATACCGAGGGAAGGGGAAAAAAGGGATAAATAAACAATAAATATGCAGCAGTTTCAATGTTCACTCTTGAGTCAGATGCCACTGCAGGGGTTTCTCACCTCTCTCTAGCCCGTGAACCCTGCAGAAGAGAGAGAGCACATCAGACATACCATACACACTTCTGGTGATATCAATATGACTATGTGAGCAATATAACTTACTTTTGCAACTACCACATGTATTCGTCAAAACAAGATCAAAAGGTAAAAATAAAGTAAGAAAAAGAAAAATAGTAATCCTTGATAACCATCCTCTTCTGGTTAATATAGATTGTTTTCATATGGTCCAAATCCTAATGTTTCTATATATTCCTTCTTCTGCCCCTGACAGACTAACTCCTTGTAGTCCAATTGTCTTTAAAGCTGGTGTGTCGTAATGCCTCCGTTTGCCTTCAAACGCAACAACTACACTCAGCGTGTGGGATTTCTGAAATGAACACATGAGCTCTAATGGCCCCAAAGTGAATTTAAACAAGAAGAGTCTCAAATTCAATGCCGCGCTCCCAGCGCTTCAATTCAAATAACGAACTGTCCCTAATCCAGCGCGGCAATGCGCTAACTAAATGACCCTAATTCAGTCTCGAAATCATATCGCGCTCCCAGCGCTTCAAAACAAACAAAAAACTTTTCACTAATCCAGCACGGCAATGCGCTTCACTAACTATCCCTAACAGCCCCCATGTCTCCAGCGCGGCTATGCGCTTACCTAATCTCGGCGGCTCTCGGCTCTCAAACGCGGAAGTGCGGGGCTCTCAAAACGCGGAAGTGCGGGGAATCTTCAAGCGGGTACCTGCGCTTCGGGATCCAGCGCAGCAGTTGCGCTTTCCTGAACTCGGCTTGGAATGTCCAAAACAGGGCTCCTCGCTATCGTGCAAGGCCAGCACAGTCCTCCATAGACTTCAGGTGACAAGCACCGGAGTAACGGAGAGGAGTGGCCTAAGTAGGCAGCAGACTGGGAAAGGGGAGGAGGCTCACCTTCCCTCGGCATTCTGGGAGCTGTAGTCCCATCAGTCATACAACATCCATCCCTCACGTGTTTAAGCAATGTGGTATGGAACGTGACAATCAGCTGTGAGGATAGTACTTATGTTTGTGCAGTGACATATAGTGACTTGGTGCACACTATTACTCCACAGCTTGACACATTAAAGTACATTTTCCCTGTCTAATACTTGATTTTCTGAATGTTTTCCTAATTCTAATTTTTACTGTTGTGTCTGTGACCTCACCTGACACATTCGAATTTGAGCTGGCCAACCTAGAAAGCTACACAATGGCCCATCTCAAGAGAGTCTGCCAAGAGAAGAGGTTAATTACCAAAGGAAGTGCTAAGAAAGCAGAGCGCCAAACAGCTTTGAGGGCTTGGGCAGAAGCTCACCAGAACCACACAGATAATGAGGAGGAAGGGTCAAGATCTGAGGAAGAATTGGAGGAAGACCTGCCTGAGGGTATTGACATGCAACCTCTTGGGAAGTGGGTAGTAACATCCTGCCAGGACTGGATGTTCATCCACAGGAAGGGAGCAGTAGGTCATGTAGGAACCTGTCCCCAGGGGAGCTGGAGAACAGGAGGAAGTAGAGAAAGCTGAAGCCAGAGCTTGCAAAATTTGAAAAGGAGCAAACTCTACAACAGAGGAGACTTGCCATAGAGGAAAAGAGAATATCTGGACATCAACACTTTGCAAATGGAGTCCAGCAGAAGTAGTGTCAGCGTACCTGCAGTATTTGCTGGAAAAGAAAGAGTTTGTATCGTTAAAGAATTGGTACCCAGTTTTGTTGTGGGGGATGACATTTACAAGTGGTTCTCTGCCCTGAGGAGTCCAGGGGCTAGATTGTGGAGATGCATACACTCATGGTGGGGAGGTATGAGTGCTTAGAGTATGGACATTACAAGGGGGATTCCAAGTGCTTGAAAAAGCACAGCCTCTCACTGGGGGTAGGGCACCAGGTGTGACAAGTATGGAGCTAGGGCAAGCGTTTGTCCAGTAAGTGGAGGGATCTCAGTTAGATTACCCTAATATCCCAAAATTACTTTGAGATGCTTCCTAAAGCCCATCTTCCCTCTAATACTGCAAAGTATAGGAAGTGGGTCAACAATAATGGGCAAAGTGTTGATGCTCTAAGGGACACAGGAGCACTGTGGTAAAGAGCAAACTGGTGCCCCCAAACCAAGTTTTGCCTAATGCATTCCACCAGGTTACCAGATAGAGGTGGCTGACAACTTTGAGGGTCACTAACCTGTGGCCCTTGTTCCGTTAGAGTGGTGGGGGTTTTCAGGTCTTCTGAAAGTTGCTGTGAGCCCTGCTATGCTTGTGAACTGTTTATTAGGGAATGGTCTTGAACATACGTCTTGGAAGGAAGTGAAGCTTGAAACACACCTGGAAATGTTAGGTTTACCTGAGTGGATAGGTGCTACAACAGGCACATGGATGTCCAGGAAGGTAGTCAAGGAGGTCTGGATCATGGAAAGATGGCCCAGACAGCTGCCAAAAGAGGAAAGGGCAAGGGGCTTGGGAAACCAGCCCCTGAATGTCTCCCAGCTGCGGTGGTTGGAGCACCAGAGAAGGTTTCCCCAGAGCCCACTGAGGAGGAAATTGCTTCCCTTGGTGACCTACATGAACTTGCAGGACGTTAAGTAGAGGAGGTTCCACCAGGGAGGAGTTCTGCAAGGCACAGAGAGAGTGCCCAACTCTCAAGGGCATGAGGCAACAGGCTGAAGCCCCCATTGCAGGTGGTGCCTCTGCGAATCACTGTATTTACTGGGAGGGAAACCTCCTGCAAAGCAAGCCTAAGGCCCCTGTGCATGAGGCAACAAGGGCACTGGTTATTCCCCAATGCTACAGGGCATCCCTACTGGACTGGCTGATGAGATATCCCTGGCAAGACATTGGGGACAGAACAAGATCTTTGCCAGACTTGTCCCCCATTTTTATTTGTCCTGGATGAATATCTCTTAAGATACTTGCTGTAGGACAAAAACGGGACAGAGGCTGAAATCCCTTGCCTGTCGGCAATTCCTTTGAAAGGGTCGGCATCAGCAGTGGAAGGGTCTATGAATCCCCACACAGCCTCTGGCAACAAGTTTATCCTGGTACTGGTAGACCATGCCACAAGATACCCAGAAGCAATACCTCTGAGGAGTGCAACTGCACTTGCAGTGGCTGAGATCCTAATGGGGATTTTCACCAGAGTGAGGTTCCCCAAGGAACTGGTGTCTGGCTGCTTATAAGTACTCAATGTGGAAAGAGTGTGGAGTTATTTACAAGTTCCTCACCCCTTACCATCCACTAACCAATGTGCTTGTTGAGAAAAAGGGATGATCAAGAGCCTGGCGGAGGCCCTGAGACGTGAGTGGGATGGCCTCTTGCCATGCCTTTTCTTTGGTTACATAGAGGTAACACAGAAGGTGTTGGATGTAACACCTTTGAGCTTCTGGATGGTCGTCCAGTAAGGGATCTTCTCAGTCTGGTGAAGGAGGGGTGGGAACAAGCTCCAAGAAATCATCCCCAGGATGTAGTTAGCTACATGCTGGCCTTAAGGTGCCAGATGGCCAAGTTGTAGGAGTAAGCCTCTGACAACTCAGAGGCCAGCCGCCAGAGGTGGTAAAACATTGGTATGACCAAATGGCTACCCCTTTGGAATTACAAAGTAGGCAGACAATGTGGGTGATGGAACGCATGGAGCCCGAGGTAATCCAAGGCTGTAGAACTGGGCCCTATGCGACAGCTGAGAGGAAGAGGAAGGTCACCTGTTAGACCTCTAGACCCGCAGTGACACCCACAAGGTGCTTCAAATCAACTGTCTCGAACATTGCTTTGAGAGGTCTGAGGTCACCATGTTGCTGGTGAGAGATGGAGGGGAGAAAGAGGAGAATGAACCTCTCCTTCATCTCTCAACCTCCAAAGAGAAGGATGGTGCAGTAATTCAAAGTAATGCGGTTATATTATTAAAGCTGGTTTATTGGGTAGCACATTATCAACAGGACTGAGTAAGATAGCATCAACTGGTAACTGCCTCTTATGAATAATTCCAGAATGCAATAGAGTGGTGGAATTCCTCTGGCACTTAAATGAACACAACATACCAAAGAGCGATTATAAACATGGTAACAGTAAGAAACATCTAAGCCTATTCACATGCAGAATACAACACTATAGAATCAATATTACGTAACAGATGGGTCAGTGGAAGTGTGAACCTCTCCTCTACCCTGAATTCAGAACAGCAGTTACCAGTTGCTTGGACACTTTTCCTCTATTTTTTCCTCACTTCTGGGACTACCCACCTGTGTACCCTTCTCGTGGACACAGGAGATAGTCTCCCTGTCAAGAATAAAACCTACAGACTGTCTGACAGAGTGAGGGTCAGCATCAAAAATGAGGTTTATAATATGCTGGAGAAAGGGTGATTGAACTATCCAGTGTCCTCTTGTCCAGCCCAGCGGTGTTGTACCAAAAGCTGTCCCACTGGGTACTACACAAGAACTCAGGTTCTGTGTAGATTACAGGGGGCTCAATTCAGTCACTAAGACTGATTCTCATCTCATCGCCCCAATTAAGGTTAAAAAAGTTGAAGCCTGGTTGGCCTGTTGTAACTATTTTACGATGGCGCCGGCAAGCTGCCGGCGCCATCCTAAAATAGTTACTAAGTTAGCTTCAACAGGAAGCTCTAATAGATAAAATAAAGCAGGTGCTCGAGCACCTGCTTTATTTTATCTATTAGAGCTTCCTGTTGAAGCTAATTTAGTAACTATTTTAGGATGGCGCTGGCAGCTTGCCGGCGCCATCGTAAAATAGTTACAACATGCCCTTCCTGTGACCCGGAGCTTCTGTCAGGTGTGCCTTCTTCCCAAATCTACCGTTGAAAATCAGCTGTGATGCTGGATAGAGGCCTTTGCATCCTTGACTTTCACGAGCGCAATCCTCGTGCTGTTCCTGTGACCAGGAGCTTCTGTCTCTTCATCTACTGCTCTGATCGGTCTCAGACAGAACGTTTACACACACAAGAGGCATGTGCACTCGCATGGAAGCCCTGCCCACACACTTGCGGTGTCCACCGTCTTCCCGCCTTTGACCCACTATGATGGATAGCTCACCCAAGGCACCCCTGCGCCCTTCGGGGCGATTGCATAGTAACACACACACACATGGTCGCTGGAACTAGTTGAAGCTCCAATTCAGTGACTCAGTCATCAGCCCAAAAACAATAGTGCGCGTCATCGAGGCTGGGCAGGTGTGTATTCTTCCCAAATCTACCGTCGAAAATCAGCTGTGATGCTGGATAGAGGCCTTTGCATCCTTGACTTTCACGAGCGCAATCCTCGTGCTGTTCCTGTGACCAGGAGCTTCTGTCTCTTCATCTACTGCTCTGATCGGTCTCAGACAAACCTTTTACACACATAAGAGGCATTTGCACTCGCATGGAAGCCCTGCCCACACACTAACGGTGTGCACCGTCTTCCCGCCATTGACCCACTATGATGGACAGCTCAGCTCACCCAAGGGACCAGGGGCCCGATGTAGGTAGGACTCATTTACCGATTTTTATTTACCGAATTTTACCGATTCGGTAAATAAGAATCAGTAAATGAGAAGGGGGGACATGTAGGAGCATCCAGATGTTCCTTTTACCGAATCGGTAAAAATCTGTATTTACCGATTCGGTAAATACCGACCGGTAATGCCCATTCATTCCTATGGGCTTTGAAGCCCATAGGAATGAATGGGCATTACCGATTCGGTATTTACCGAACTGGTAAATACCGACTGACACAAGGGTGCAGGGGGTGTCACTTTGACACCCTCTGGCACCCCCAAAAGAGGCTCGGGTGCCATGTGGCAGGCATACCTGCCCTAAGGGCAGGTCTGCCTGTCATATGGCACAGGTGTGCATGCACACATGTGCATGCACACCGGAATCGGTATTTTACCATCAAATAGATTTGATGGTAAAATACCGATTCTGTACGGCTTGTGGGACTCAGAAGAGTCCCACCTACATCTCATATTTACTGAATCGGTAAAAAATACCGATTCTGTATTTTACAGAATCGGTAAATTTACTGATCGGTAAATTTACCGATTCTGTAAAATACAGGGCCCTACATACCATTTCAGGATTACCGGTCGGTAACGGCCGAAAATACCGATTTTCGGCCGTTACCGACCGACCTACATCTGGCCCCAAATGCCCAAATACGCGGATCCGCAAATCCGCAAAACCAGCGGATTTTGCGGATCCACGATCCGCAAATCCGCAAATCCGCGGATCGTGGATCCGCAAAATCCGCCCATCCCTAGCCCCAATGTATGAGCTGATAGATAGAATAGGGGCTACCCAGTTCCTCTGTACCTTTGATCTTACATCAGGGTACTGGCAGATTGCCCTTACTGAAAGACCCAATGGGGGTTCAGTCTTCTCCACTCCCCAGGGCCACCTCCAATTCAGAATGATACTCTTTGGATTAAAGAATGCCTGTGCAGCCTTCCAGAGGCTACTGAACCAGTTCCTTGATGGTATGGAGGCCTTCTCTGCTGATTATCTGGATGACATAGTTGTCTTCAGTAGCAGCTGGAAGGACAACCTTTTTTACCTGCAGGAAGTGCTTTGGGTCCTGCAAGAAGTAGACCTGATTGTCAAGGCCAGTAAGTGCCAAATAAGGCAGCGGTCTGTGGTGTACTTAGGACACCTGGTAAGCAGGAGTAAGGTGTAGCCCCTCTAGGCCAAGATATAGACTACCGTGACTTGGGAGCCCAGTAAAACACAAACTGAGGTGAGAGACTTCTTAGGCCTCACAGGATGTGACAGGTAGTTTGTCAAGGGATGGAGCACCATTGTTTCCCCTTTGACAGAGCCAACTTCAAAGAAGCAGCTGAGAAATGTGATTTGGACAGAGGCATGCCAAATGGCATTTGACTCCTTAAAGCAGGCCATGTGCACAGCCTCTGTGCTCAAGGCCCCTGACTATTCCAGTGAATTCATTGTATCGACAGATGCCTAACAGCATGGCTTGGGGCAGTTCTATCACAGCTAAATGATGAGGTCCTAGACCAACCTGTAGTTGTCCTCTCTGGGAGGTTACTTCCTAGGGAATTAAGCTGGAGTGCTAATGAAAGCATATCTGTTTGGGATTTACTTCCTGATTCAGACAAACCAGAGGTTCATCAGGTGGCTAATGCACATGAGTGGTGATAATCCAAAATTATTTAGGTGGTGCTTCTCCCTACAAGGAATGGACTTTACGATGAAACACAGACCTGGCGTAGACCATGCCAATGCTGATGGTCTTTCCAGGTCTTCCGCCTAAACAATGAGACCTACCAAGAGGTTTGGTAGCTCTCCTCATGTTCAACTAGTGAGGACATGTGCTATTCCTAGGGTAGATTCCCCTTAAAGTTTTTGCCTGCTAGCCTCAATTTTGGTTAATTATTTTTGTTGGCCTTAGGACTCTGAACACTTTACCATTGCTAACCTGTGCTACAGTGCAACTGCCTCTATACTAAAACATGATTTAATTGACTTATCCATAACTGGCATATTTAATTTAACTATACATCCCCAGGAGTGTCCACTACATGTGCCCAGGGCATGTAAATTAAATTCTACTTGTGGGCCTGCAGTACCTATTGTGTTACCCACACGAGTAGCACTTAAACATGTCTCAGGACTGTCACTGCAGAGCCTGTGTGTGCAGTGAACACTGCCATGTCGATTTTGCATTTAAAAACTCTTGCCAAGCCCTAAACTTCACTTTTATTGCGAAGAATTCACCCTTAAGATACGCCCATGTAGTCCATAGAGCAGGGTGCTGTGTAATCAAAAGGTAGTACATGTACCTTTAGGTTTTGCATGTCCTCATAGTGAAAAATACCCCACCTTCATTTTTCACTACTATGAGGCCTACCCCGCACATACGTTAACATTGGGAATTCCTTATTACACTTATAAGCTGTGATTCCTGAGTGAGAAGGAGTAGCTCAGTCATGTTTCATATTATTGGAATGGTAATGATACATCCTCTTTACGAGTAAAGATGACTGTATCACTACCCTTTTAAAAAGTGTTTTTAGAATTATGGCATTTTTGTGTTATTAGCCCTGTGTGCCTACAGCCTGTCTCCAATGCACATCTGGGGTGGGTGACAGCTGGATTTTATTCATTCCCTCCAGACAGCCACACACATAGAGAGATTAGTTGTGACTGAATTGCCAAACACATCCGGATGGGCTATCCTGGGCAAAAAGGGAGGGAGTAGCTGATACTTGCACCTGAATAGGCTGTGTCCTGTCTCCACACAAAGGGATGCATGCCCCCCGTAGTGAGTCTGGAGCCAGAGTTCGGAGGGAGGCCCTCTGTGTACTTCAAAGTGCCTCTTAGAAGTCACCTCCACTTCAAAGGCACAACTGGGTATAAGTATTGTGTCTCTGACCTCACCGAATCAGGCATTATTGGACCTGTGAAGCACTCTGTCAGGAGGAAGGACTGATATGCTTTTACAAGAACGGCCAGTCTGCTGGACTGCTCCTCTGGAGTAACTGCTTTTCTGCTGTGCCTCCCTCCTGTCTGCTACACTCTTCCTTGCTAAGGAAGGACTGGACCCATTTCACTTGAACTCAGAGTGACTCCAAGGGAATGCAGCTTGCCCACTGTTCTATGTCTCAGGGACATTAAAGACTTCTCATCCACCTGTAACATCACTTGGGCTTTGCTTCCTGCAAGTCTTGCCCTGCCTGTCCTGGACCTTTGGAAGTGGGTATAAAGTGGTGCCACTGTTGAAAATCCACACATCTACAATGTTGCATCAATTGGGACCAGAGCATCTCCCTCAACACCGATACATCGCCACTGCTGCAGAGACCGTGAACCTTGCTACACTAACTGCGCAGCACATCACCTACAGATCCCGACTCATTGCCTACATCCTAAAGCTTACAGATTCTGCATCTCCAATTTGCATAGCTCAATGATGAGGCATCGCCTTTGATCCAACGGTTCAAGGCAGACACAATGCCCCTTTCCTTCTCGCAGATTGGCTCTGTCTATGACGCATCACAGGTACTTTTCAGTGGGCCAAGAGGAGCCCTGTATCTGACCCACGGTCCATCACAGTAAGTCTGAAATTTTGAATTCTACCTGGTCAAGTGTGACAAGATGTCCCCGGTTGGAGCTCTAATATGATATGGAGTATTTATGCGGTGTTTTCATTGTGTTACTGTTTGAAGTGTTGCACAAATAGTTTACACATTAGTTCTTAAGTAAAGCCTGCCTGCTCTGTGCCAAGCTACCAGAGGTTGAGCACAGGTTAATTTATGGTGCTTATCTGGCTTACCCTGAGTAGGAATGTGGCTCCTGATTCTACAGGGCGCATACCTCTTCTAACCAGGAACCCAATTTCTAACATTTCCAAATCAAAGTTCAACCACTTCTCCTCCTTCCTGGAACATTTTGTGATTGTCCGTCAAGTGGGTGCAAAGAAAAAGAAAGGTCATTTCCCATGGCAAGTTTTATAGGAAATATTGGGAAGCAACACAGAAAAAACAACTGAACAGAATGAAACCATATTTGGTAGAAAGTTGGAGCTTTAGTCAGAAAGTCTGCTTTTTGTTATTTGTACAGTTGTTTTTGAGAAATGTATTTTTAAAGAGGTGCTTAGGGTGGTCATGAAGGGGTTAATGTATATAAATAACTACCAAATTGTCCTTTGCTTGAAAGCGCAACACCACAGAGGAATGTTTCTTCAGAGACTTTATTGCGGAATCGGCAAGGCTGCCCCAAACTACATCCCGAGGCGTTTCAGAGCTACCTGCTCCTTCTTCATGGGGTAATGTTCTGTCAGTCCACGGAAAGCACTGCGATATATTTGTATAAGGCACGCTTCATTATTAGCTTTCTGGTAAGCTCTCGCAGGAGAGTAATTAACAGCTGACTTATGGGAATCGTAGTGCAGACGCTTTTTCCCCTTCGGTGAGTGCCGCTTCATTTCAGTCCATGATTCTTTTGATGCCCTCCAGTGGGCTTTGGGGCAGATAAGCCGATTCTGTTTAAAGCTTCCCCTGTGCTGATCGGACCCAGGGAATTTCTGAGCCCACAGTGCCACAATTTCGGATGGGCAGTGCAGCTTTCGGCGGCCGGACTGCCGCGTAACGTTTAACTACCAAATTGTCCTGTGCTTGAAAGCGCAACACCACAGAGGAATGTTTCTTCAGAGACTTTATTGCGGAATCGGCAAGGCTGCCCCAAACTTACATCCCGACGCGTTTCGATGCTACCTGCTCCTTCTTCATGGGGTAATGTTCTGTCAGTCCACGGCAAGCACTGCGATATATTTGTATAAGGCACGCTTCATTATTAGCTTCCTGGTAAGCTCTCGCCGGTGAGTAATTAACAGCTGCCTTATGGGAATCGTAGCACAACACCACAGAGGAATGTTTCTTAAAAACTTTATATATATATATATATATATATATCAACACAGTGAGGGAACCCTTTAGGAAGCAGCCACACACGAACTCCATAGTGAACTCTTTATTTTTTTAATGGATCCAAATTTCAAACCAAGTGGGAATGAAGGCACATCTCGATCGTTTCCCTGCCTTGCTTCCAGTTCTTTGTAGAGTGTTCAAAAGGGCAACCCCTGCAATGTCCTTAAGAACGTTCGCGTCCACTTGCCCCCCCGTAGTGAAGAGGGCTGGCTCTGTGACAACAGCGGGCAGCTTCCACGACCGGGCGGCCGTCTATAAAACCAACACAGTGAGGGAACCCTTTAGGAAGCAGCCACACACGAACTCCATAGTGAACTCTTTATTTTTCAAGAACCTGCCAGCAGGAATTCAAAGGAGACATCTTCAAAGTAAATCAGCTGCCAAATGCATTTCGAGAGACGAGCTCTCTTCTTCAGTGGCATATTCGTCATCTGCCAGAACTCTCCCCTTAACTTAATCAGTCCCCGCCCCCTGGGCGTTAGCAATCAGTGGTGTTTGTGGGATCTGTAGTCCGTGTCAGGTAGGGATTAATCCTGGCGAAATGGATCCAAATTTCAAAACAAGTGGTAATGAAGGCACATCTCGATCGTTTCCCTGCCTTGCTTCCAGTTCTTTGTAGAGTGTTCAAAAGGGCAACGCCTGCAATGTCCTTAAGAACGTTCGCGTCCACTTGCCCCCCCGTAGTGAAGAGGGCTGGCTCTGTGACAACAGCGGGCAGCTTCCACGACCGGGCGGCCGTCTATAAAACCAACACAGTGAGGGAACCCTTTAGGAAGCAGCCACACACGAACTCCATAGTGAACTCTTTATTTTTCAAGAACCTGCCAGCAGGAATTCAAAGGAGACATCTTCAAAGTAAATCAGCTGCCAAATGCATTTCGAGAGACGAGCTCTCTTCTTCAGTGGCATATTCGTCATCTGCCAGAACTCTCCCCCTTAACTTAATCAGTCCCCGCCCCCTGGGCGTTAGCAATCAGTGGCGTTTGTGGGATCTGTAGTCCGTGTCAGGTAGGGATTAATGCTGGCAAAATGGATCCAAATTTCAAACCAAGTGGGAATGAAGGCACATCTCGATCGTTTCTCTGCCTTGCTTCCAGTTCTTTGTAGAGTGTTCAAAAGGGCAACCCCTGCAATGTCCTTAAGAACGTTCGCGTCCACTTGCCCCCCCGTAGTGAAGAGGGCTGGCTCTGTGACAACAGCGGGCAGCTTCCACGACCGGGCGGCCGTCTATAAAACCAACACAGTGAGGGAATCCTTTAGGAAGCAGCCACACACGAACTCCATAGTGAACTCTTTATTTTTCAAGAACCTGCCAGCAGGAATTCAAAGGAGACATCTTCAAAGTAAATCAGCTGCCAAATGCATTTCGAGAGACGAGCTCTCTTCTTCAGTGGCATATTCGTCATCTGCCAGAACTCTCCCCCTTAACTTAATCTGTCCCCGCCCCCTGGGCGTTAGCAATCAGTGGCGTTTGTGGGATCTGTAGTCCGTGTCAGGTAGGGATTAATCCTGGCGAAATGGATCCAAATTTCAAACCAAGTGGGAATGAAGGCACATCTCGATCGTTTCCCTGCCTTGCTTCCAGTTCTTTGTAGAGTGTTCAAAAGGGCAACCCCTGCAATGTCCTTAAGAACGTTCGCGTCCACTTGCACCCCCGTAGTGAAGAGGGCTGGCTCTGTGACAACAGCGGGCAGCTTCCACGACCGGGCGGCCGTCTATAAAGCCAACACAGTGAGGGAACCCTTTAGGAAGCAGCCACACACGAACTCCATAGTGAACTCTTTATTTTTCAAGAACCTACCAGCAGGAATTCAAAGGAGACATCTTCAAAGTAAATCAGCTACCAAATGCATTTCGAGAGACGAGCTCTCTACTTCAGTGGCATATTCGTCATCTGCCAGAACTCTCCCCCTTAACTTAATCAGTCCCCGCCCCCTGGGCGTTAGCAATCAGTGGCGTTTGTGGGATCTGTAGTCCGTGTCAGGTAGGGATTAATCCTGGCGAAATGGATCCAAATTACAAACCAAGTGGGAATGAAGGCACATCTCGATCTTTTCCCTGCCTTGCTTCCAGTTCTTTGTAGAGTGCTCAAAAGGGCAACCCCTGCAATGTCCTTAAGAACGTTTGCGTCCACTTGCCCCCCCGTAGTGTAGAGGGCTGGCTCTGTGACAACAGCGGGCAGCTTCCACGACCGGGCGGCCGTCTATAAAACCAACACAGTGAGGGAACCCTTTAGGAAGCAGCCACACACGAACTCCATAGTGAACTCTTTATTTTTCAAGAACCTGCCAGCAGGAATTCAAAGGAGACATCTTCAAAGTAAATCAGCTGCCAAATGCATTTCGAGAGACGAGCTCTCTTCTTCAGTGGCATATTCGTCATCTGCCAGAACTCTCCCCCTTAACTTAATCAGTCCCCGCCCCCTGGGCGTTAGCAATCAGTGGCGTTTGTGGGATCTGTAGTCCGTGTCAGGTAGGGATTAATCCTGGCGAAATGGATCCAAATTTCAAACCAAGTGGGAATGAAGGCACATCTCGATCGTTTCCCTGCCTTGCTTCCAGTTCTTTGTAGAGTGTTCAAAAGGGCAACCCCTGCAATGTCCTAAAGAACGTTCGCGTCCACTTGCCCCCCCGTAGTGAAGAGGGCTGGCTCTGTGACAACCACGGGCAGCTTCCACGACCGGGCGGCCGTATATAAAACCAACACAGTGAGGGAACCCTTTAGGAAGCAGCCACAAACGAACTCCATAGTGAACTCTTTATTTTTCAAGAACCTGCCAGCAGGAATTCAAAGGAGACATCTTCAAAGTAAATCAGCTGCCAAATGCATTTCGAGAGACGAGCTCTCTTCTTCAGTGGCATATTCGTCATCTGCCAGAACTCTCCCCCTTAACTTAATCAGTCCCCGCCCCCTGGGCGTTAGCAATCAGTGGCGTTTGTGGGATCTGTAGTCCGTGTCAGGTAGGGATTAATGCTGGCGAAATGGATCCAAATTTCAAACCAAGTGGGAATGAAGGCACATCTCGATCGTTTCCCTGCCTTGCTTCCAGTTCTTTGTAGAGTGTTCAAAAGGGCAACCCCTGCAATGTCCTTAAGAATGTTCGCGTCCACTTGCCCCCCGTAGTGAAGAGGGCTGGCTCTGTGACAACAGCGGGCAGCTTCCACGACCGAGCGGCCGTCTATAAAACCAACACAGTGAGGGAACCCTTTAGGAAGCAGCCACACACGAACTCCATAGTGAACTCTTTATTTTTCAAGAACCTGCCAGCAGGAATTCAAAGGAGACATCTTCAAAGTAAATCAGCTGCCAAATGCATTTCGAGAGACGAGCTCTCTTCTTCAGTGGCATATTCGTCATCTGCCAGAACTCTCCCCTTAACTTAATCAGTCCCCGCCCCCTGGGCGTTAGCAATCAGTGGCGTTTGTGGGATCTGTAGTCCGTGTCAGGTAGGGATTAATCCTGGCGAAATGGATCCAAATTTCAAAACAAGTGGGAATGAACGCACATCTCGATTGTTTCCCTGCCTTGCTTCCAGTTCTTTGTAGAGTGTTCAAAAGGGCAACCCCTGCAATGTCCTTAAGAACGTTCGCATCCACTTGCACCCCCGTAGTGAAGAGGGCTGGCTCTGTGACAACAGCGGGCAGCTTCCACGACCGGGCGGCCGTCTATAAAACCAACACAGTGAGGGAATCCTTTAGGAAGCAGCCACACACGAACTCCATAGTGAACTCTTTATTTTTCAAGAACCTGCCAGCAGGAATTCAAAGGAGACATCTTCAAAGTAAATCAGCTGCCAAATGCATTTCGAGAGACGAGCTCTCTTCTTCAGTGGCATATTCGTCATCTGCCAGAACTCTCCCCCTTAACTTAATCTGTCCCCGCCCCCTGGGCGTTAGCAATCAGTGGCGTTTGTGGGATCTGTAGTCCGTGTCAGGTAGGGATTAATCCTGGCGAAATGGATCCAAATTTCAAACCAAGTGGGAATGAAGGCACATCTCGATCGTTTCCCTGCCTTGCTTCCAGTTCTTTGTAGAGTGTTCAAAAGGGCAACCCCTGCAATGTCCTTAAGAACGTTCGCGTCCACTTGCACCCCCGTAGTGAAGAGGGCTGGCTCTGTGACAACAGCGGGCAGCTTCCACGACCGGGCGGCCGTCTATAAAACCAACACAGTGAGGGAACCCTTTAGGAAGCAGCCACACACGAACTCCATAGTGAACTCTTTATTTTTCAAGAACCTACCAGCAGGAATTCAAAGGAGACATCTTCAAAGTAAATCAGCTACCAAATGCATTTCGAGAGACGAGCTCTCTACTTCAGTGGCATATTCCTCATCTGCCAGAACTCTCCCCCTTAACTTAATCAGTCCCCGCCCCCTGGGCGTTAGCAATCAGTGGCGTTTGTGGGATCTGTAGTCCGTGTCAGGTAGGGATTAATCCTGGCGAAATGGATCCAAATTTCAAACCAAGTGGGAATGAAGGCACATCTCGATCTTTTCCCTGCCTTGCTTCCAGTTCTTTGTAGAGTGCTCAAAAGGGCAACCCCTGCAATGTCCTTAAGAACGTTTGCGTCCACTTGCCCCCCCGTAGTGTAGAGGGCTGGCTCTGTGACAACAGCGGGCAGCTTCCACGACCGGGCGGCCGTCTATAAAACCAACACAGTGAGGGAACCCTTTAGGAAGCAGCCACACACGAACTCCATAGTGAACTCTTTATTTTTCAAGAACCTGCCAGCAGGAATTCAAAGGAGACATCTTCAAAGTAAATCAGCTGCCAAATGCATTTCGAGAGACGAGCTCTCTTCTTCAGTGGCATATTCGTCATCTGCCAGAACTCTCCCCCTTAACTTAATCAGTCCCCGCCCCCTGGGCGTTAGCAATCAGTGGCGTTTGTGGGATCTGTAGTCCGTGTCAGGTAGGGATTAATCCTGGCGAAATGGATCCAAATTTCAAACCAAGTGGGAATGAAGGCACATCTCGATCGTTTCCCTGCCTTGCTTCCAGTTCTTTGTAGAGTGTTCAAAAGGGCAACCCCTGCAATGTCCTAAAGAACGTTCGCGTCCACTTGCCCCCCCGTAGTGAAGAGGGCTGGCTCTGTGACAACAGCGGGCAGCTTCCACGACCGGGCGGCTGTATATAAAACCAACACAGTGAGGGAACCCTTTAGGAAGCAGCCACACACGAACTCCATAGTGAACTCTTTATTTTTCAAGAACCTGCCAGCAGGAATTCAAAGGAGACATCTTCAAAGTAAATCAGCTGCCAAATGCATTTCGAGAGACGAGCTCTCTTCTTCAGTGGCATATTCGTCATCTGCCAGAACTCTCCCCCTTAACTTAATCAGTCCCCGCCCCCTGGGCGTTAGCAATCAGTGGCGTTTGTGGGATCTGTAGTCCGTGTCAGGTAGGGATTAATGCTGGCGAAATGGATCCAAATTTCAAACCAAGTGGGAATGAAGGCACATCTCGATCGTTTCCCTGCCTTGCTTCCAGTTCTTTGTAGAGTGTTCAAAAGGGCAACCCCTGCAATGTCCTTAAGAATGTTCGCGTCCACTTGCCCCCCGTAGTGAAGAGGGCTGGCTCTGTGACAACAGCGGGCAGCTTCCACGACCGAGCGGCCGTCTATAAAACCAACACAGTGAGGGAACCCTTTAGGAAGCAGCCACACACGAACTCCATAGTGAACTCTTTATTTTTCAAGAACCTGCCAGCAGGAATTCAAAGGAGACATCTTCAAAGTAAATCAGCTGCCAAATGCATTTCGAGAGACGAGCTCTCTTCTTCAGTGGCATATTCGTCATCTGCCAGAACTCTCCCCTTAACTTAATCAGTCCCCGCCCCCTGGGCGTTAGCAATCAGTGGCGTTTGTGGGATCTGTAGTCCGTGTCAGGTAGGGATTAATCCTGGCAAAATGGATCCAAATTTCAAAACAAGTGGGAATGAAGGCACATCTCGATCGTTTCCCTGCCTTGCTTCCAGTTCTTTGTAGAGTGTTCAAAAGGGCAACCCCTGCAATGTCCTTAAGAACGTTCGCATCCACTTGCACCCCCGTAGTGAAGAGGGCTGGCTCTGTGACAACAGCGGGCAGCTTCCACGACCGGGCGGCCGTCTATAAAACCAACACAGTGAGGGAATCCTTTAGGAAGCAGCCACACACGAACTCCATAGTGAACTCTTTATTTTTCAAGAACCTGCCATCAGGAATTCAAAGGAGACATCTTCAAAGTAAATCAGCTGCCAAATGCATTTCGAGAGACGAGCTCTCTTCTTCAGTGGCATATTCGTCATCTTCCAGAACTCTCCCCCTTAACTTAATCTGTCCCCGCCCCCTGGGCGTTAGCAATCAGTGGCGTTTGTGGGATCTGTAGTCCGTGTCAGGTAGGGATTAATCCTGGCGAAATGGATCCAAATTTCAAACCAAGTGGGAATGAAGGCACATCTCGATCGTTTCCCTGCCTTGCTTCCAGTTCTTTGTAGAGTGTTCAAAAGGGCAACCCCTGCAATGTCCTTAAGAACGTTCGCGTCCACTTGCACCCCCGTAGTGAAGAGGGCTGGCTCGCCACACACGAACTCCATAGTGAACTCTTTATTTTTCAAGAACCTACCAGCAGGAATTCAAAGGAGACATCTTCAAAGTAAATCAGCTACCAAATGCATTTCGAGAGACAAGCTCTCTACTTCAGTGGCATATTCGTCATCTGCCAGAACTCTCCCCCTTAACTTAATCAGTCCCCGCCCCCTGGGCGTTAGCAATCAGTGGCGTTTGTGGGATCTGTAGTCCGTGTCAGGTAGGGATTAATCCTGGCGAAATGGATCCAAATTTCAAACCAAGTGGGAATGAAGGCACATCTCGATCTTTTCCCTGCCTTGCTTCCAGTTCTTTGTAGAGTGCTCAAAAGGGCAACCCCTGCAATGTCCTTAAGAACGTTTGCGTCCACTTGCCCCCCCGTAGTGTAGAGGGCTGGCTCTGTGACAACAGCGGGCAGCTTCCACGACCGGGCGGCCGTCTATAAAACCAACACAGTGAGGGAACCCTTTAGGAAGCAGCCACACACGAACTCCATAGTGAACTCTTTATTTTTCAAGAACCTGCCAGCAGGAATTCAAAGGAGACATCTTCAAAGTAAATCAGCTGCCAAATGCATTTCGAGAGACGAGCTCTCTTCTTCAGTGGCATATTTGTCATCTGCCAGAACTCTCCCCCTTAACTTAATCAGTCCCCGCCCCCTGGGCGTTAGCAATCAGTGGCGTTTGGGGGATCTGTAGTCCGTGTCAGGTAGGGATTAATCCTGGCGAAATGGATCCAAATTTCAAACCAAGTGGGAATGAAGGCACATCTCGATCGTTTCCCTGCCTTGCTTCCAGTTCTTTGTAGAGTGTTCAAAAGGGCAACCCCTGCAATGTCCTAAAGAACGTTCGCGTCCACTTGCCCCCCCGTAGTGAAGAGGGCTGGCTCTGTGACAACAGCGGGCAGCTTCCACGACCGGGCGGCCGTATATAAAACCAACACAGTGAGGGAACCCTTTAGGAAGCACCCACACAGGAACTCCATAGTGAACTCTTTATTTTTCAAGAACCTACCAGCAGGAATTCAAAGGAGACATCTTCAAAGTAAATCAGCTGCCAAATGCATTTCGAGAGACGAGCTCTCTTCTTCAGTGGCATATTCGTCATCTGCCAGAACTCTCCCCCTTAACTTAATCAGTCCCCGCCCCCTGGGCGTTAGCGATCAGTGGCGTTTGTGGGATCTGTAGTCCGTGTCAGGTAGGGATTAATCCTGGCGAAATGGATCCAAATTTCAAACCAAGTGGGAATGAAGGCACATCTCGATCGTTTCCCTGCCTTACTTCCAGTTCTTTGTAGAGTGTTCAAAAGGGCAACCCCTGCAATGTCCTTAAGAACGTTCGCGTCCACTTGCCCCCCGTAGTGAAGAGGGCTGGCTCTGTGACAACAGCGGGCAGCTTCCACGACCGGGCGGCCGTCTATAAAACCAACACAGTGAGGGAACCCTTTAGGAAGCAGCCACACACAAACTCCATAGTGAACTCTTTATTTTTCAAGAACCTGCCAGCAGGAATTCAAAGGAGACATCTTCAAAGTAAATCAGCTGCCAAATGCATTTCGAGAGACGAGCTCTCTTCTTCAGTGGCATATTCGTCATCTGCCAGAACTCTCCCCCTTAACTTAATCAGTCCCCGCCCCCTGGGCGTTAGCAATCAGTGGCGTTTGTGGGATCTGTAGTCCGTGTCAGGTAGGGATTAATCCTGGCGAAATGGATCCAAATTTCAAACCAAGTGGGAATGAAGGCACATCTCGATCGTTTCCCTGCCTTGCTTCCAGTTCTTTGTAGAGTGTTCAAAAGGGCAACCCCTGCAATGTCCTTAAGAACGTTCGCGTCCACTTGCCCCCCGTAGTGAAGAGGGCTGGCTCTGTGAGAGTTCTGGCAGATGACGAATATGCCACTGAAGAAGAGAGCTTGTCTCTCGAAATGCATTTGGCAGCTGATTTACTTTGAAGATGTCTCCTTTGAATTCCTGCTGGCAGGTTCTTGAAAAATAAAGAGTTCACTATGGAGTTCGTGTGTGGCTGCTTCCTAAAGGGTTCCCTCACTGTGTTGGTTTTATAGACGGCCGCCCGGTTGTGGAAGCTGCCCGCTGTTGTCACAGAGCCAGCCCTCTTCACTACGGGGGGGGCAAGTGGACGCGAACGTTCTTAAGGACATTGCAGGGGTTGCCCTTTTGAACACTCTACAAAGAGTCATCAGTGATGTCATCAGTGATGTCACTGACCATGTCATGAATGATGTAATATGTGACATCATCAGCAGTGGATTGCGGGTGCGCGATATATAGTTAGTGCAACTAACTATATATGGAATTTCAATGGTTTTGTGTGAGTAAAATAAGGTTTTTTAAATGCTAATTCCTAACTATATATGGTCTATAACCTATGGTTTTTTCAGTGAATTTTCAAGGTTTTGTAAATGCTAATTCCTAACTATATATGGTCTATAACCTATGGTTTTTTCAGTGAATTTTCAAGGTTTTGTAAATGCTAATTCCTAACTATATATGGTCTATAACCTATGGTTTTTTCAGTGAATTTCAATGGTTTTTTAATAGCAAATATCATAAGCTGTCGAATGTCAAGTACGTGGTAAGTAAAAACATTTTCGTGTTTATGCACACTGATCTGCTTTGAATGCTGCCCCCCCCCCTCATTTCTATTAGGAGTACTCTCTCTTTGCAGATAGTGAAGGGTAGTTAACGCAGGCCTTTGCCCCCGTTGTAATCCGTCGTGCCTGCTTCTCTCTCCATTTGATTGATTGTTATCCAAGCATTTACTGTTTTAGAATTGGTTCTCTTTGGTTCATTCTCTATTTACAAACAAGCACAGAGTCTCAATACTCTGTTTAGTCTTTGCAGATAGTGAAAAATCGTGTAAAAAAACAAAAGGAATCGAGCAAAATCAGTAGGCCACTAATGGGATCTCTTTTGGACCTCGCTAAAATAGAAACATTAGGAACAACCCCTCATGAGAAATACGAAACTAGTGAGATGAACTGAGCTCCACACCATGATGGCTGCAAGACAGCTCGGCTCCGCCACCCACCCCGCTCAAAATAACGATAAATTCTATGCAAATATTACAAATATATACAACACACCAGCAAAGTAACAGGGTAAAACATTTTATTAAATAACTATTTACATAACTATTTTATACTTTTTGTTGCCCGATCCGGCTAGCTCAATCGATCGAGCATGAAACTCATGCACTCTGATAGTTCAAAGTTTTGAGGAGTGCTTGTTAGACTGTCTGAAGCTTATTTGCACCTGCTACAGCTTCACTATTCTCAATGTAAGTGGGGGCTGTTTGAGGACGTGACTGCATTTGAAAACAATGTGATGCGGTGCCTCCCTGAACCGCTTGACGGAGGCCCCCGAGGGACGGTGTGATGGCGCGGACTCGGAGGGGGCGCTTGGCTCCGGCCCCCTCCCCAAGTCGTGTTGCCCTGGTGTGGCCTGAGATCGCCCCCGACATAGGTGGCCGGCTCCCGGGGTCAAGCGGAACTTTTTGCCTTTTGGTGACTCTTCCATTCTGGACCTTGTCCCACAATCCGTTTGACCTGAAGACACGCTGTAGTGGGGCGCCCCTTTACCGTTTCAGTTGCCATTCCGCCTGCTTTTGCTACACTGCGCCTCTTCCGCTATTCAGCTGTTTACCGCCCGCTCTTGCGACTACAGCGTTTCGCTCACCATGTAGTTGAGTTGCTCCCGCTCTTGCGGTGCAGCGATAAGCGGCTGCCACAGGACTCTCAAAATGGCGGCCGGCACTTCAGATTTGGGCGTGGTCCACTAAAATGGCCCTGCGACACCTTGGAACTCGGACGCTTGTCTGCTAGGGCTTGGGCTCCATTCTCGAAAGCGTCCCCTCAGCCTTGAAGATTCTACAAAAATCTTGGGGGCCCCCGACTCCTGCAGGCTTCCGGTGGGGAGCGGCTGCCATGATTGCTCGCGGAATGACCACGACGGAGCCACGAGATGGTGGTGCTTTCATGCTGACGCCAGCTTCAGTCTGAAACATCCAGAAACAAGGTGGGGCTTTCATCGTTTGGGAAAAAAAAATGTTTTAATCCAATGAAAAGTGTATTTTTAGGTCATATGATCAAGCCTTCCATCATTAGGAAACCAAAAGTAAAATGAACCAATGAAAAGTTTTATAAACAAGTCACATGACCTGTTATGCGGCATAGGGCTATAAAAAGCGTAGAAAATCCGTTGGCACGTGAGGCGGCGTCAGTAGCGGACCGATGTGCGAATAGGCCGAAGGCAGCACAACGCGCCAAGATCCGGATGGCACCGAGGTGGTGTCCAGCAAGTTGCCGCATTGGTGTGGCCATCCTACAATGCTGCGCCGAAAGTCGGCGTGGGGCGCCCCGTTGGCCTGTGAGTTCGCGTCAGTCAGTGGGGGCTGTTTGAGGATCTGATTGCATTGGAAAGCAATGTGATGCTGTGCGTCGCCCCCAAGATGGAGGTTCCTCGGCTGCAGTGGGGCGCCCCTTGGTGTTTCACTCGCTATGCAGCTGAGTTGCGTGCGCACTTGCGGCGAATAGGCCGAAGGTAGCACAACGCGCCAAGATCCGGATGGCACCGAGGTGGTGTCCAGCAAGTTGCCGCACTGGTGTGGCCATCCTACAATGCTGCGCCAAAAGTCGGCGTGGGGTGCCCCGTTGGCCTGTGAGGTGGCGTCAGTAGCGGACCGATGTGTGAATAGGCCGGAACCAGCACAAGGCGCCAAGATCCGGATGGCACCGAGGTGGTGTCATAGTTGAGAGTTCTGAGAAGCGGGGGGGAGGCGGCGCAAAAGAGTCTCTCCCTCCATGTGGAGGCACTTCATCTGCAGTGGGGCGCCGAGATCCGGATGGCACCGAGGTGGTGTCTAGCAAGTTGCCGCACTGGTGTGTGTTGAAAAGATGGAAGGTCCACAGCAAGTCTATGTTCCTTCAGTGGAGCGCCGTCTAGCTGAGTTTCACCCGCTCTTGCTGCTACAGCGACAGGCGGCTGCAACAGGACTCTCAAAATGGCGGCCTGTTCTTTGGATTTGGGCCTGGTCCAAATAAAATGGTCCACTAAAATGGCCCTGGGACACCTTAGAACTCGCACGCTCGAATTTTTTTTCCTTTCCTCTACATGCAAAAAAGGTAAATGCCCGGTACGTTACCTGCCTCATCTGCCACGATGTACTCTCCAGAGGAACCGAAAAAAAATATAGTTATGGTAATTGTGGCAAATTAATTTCATGTGGACAGATGAGTGTTACTCTAATAAATACAGCATATGAACATCATCATAGTCAATGGTTGGTGGAGACATTTTGACTATATCCTGGACCTGCCCGTCCTCGCCCAAAATGGCGCCGGAATAAATGGGACTCGTAACTCCTTGTTGTGTACTGGTTGCACAACCTTGATATCACGAGATACGTATGCAGTTTTGAAGCACATGGCGGGCGGGGACGAGAATTGATTGAATATTTCGACATCCCTATTGATATTAAGTGTGGCATTTGAAAAAAGGCAAGATGGCGCAGACAATGTTTATCAACACTTCCTGATTTCCTTCGAATCGAACGTTAACAGACATTATCTCTCCCACACTACCGGTCCCCCAGGGCTTAAACGCCGAGATGGTAGGGACTGCATCCCGTGGAGATAGGCCGAGACGTCACTCAGCAGAAAAAAAAAAAAAAAAAAAGTCTATAAACATACAATAAGTTAAAAGTCAATCATTCTTGTTTCCTTGTAGTACGCTCCCCAGTCCGCTTTCCGTTACGCGTACCGGGCGCACCCCACAAAAAAAACGTTTTTTGTTTTTTTTTGCCCCGCGGGGCCCTTTTAAAGCCTCCACATCAAACCTAGGGGGTCAGGGAGGATCTACTATGCCCACTTATGGTCATTTGCCCCTTCGCTTTGGCCTCCTCTTGTCTCTCGATCCTACCGAGAGACAAGATGGCGGCCGCTACGGACTGTTTGGAATGTTTACAGACACCGGAGAGCCAATCAGCTTCGCTTCGCAAAGCTCCGTAACGCGAAAAGTACGCGAAACGGAGCGCTACCCGGGACGCTGTCACAGATATATATCTTTTTTTTAACGTTAATTTCTCAAAATCCACTGGACCACATATATTGAGACCTAGCAAAGGCACATCGGGCTACCGGTCCCTACAATTTTGCCAAGTTTCGTGCAAATCCATTCAGCCGTTCGGGCTAAAAGTGAGGCCAACCGCCCTATGGAAATTAACATGGGAAAAACGCGTTTTGGGACCCCCCTTTTTTCTCGGCCCCCCCTTGACGAACCCCCCCAAATTTTCAGGGGCTGCTCAGGAACAAAATGTTCCATTTTCCTGAAAATTTCAGCCAATTCCGTCCACAAACGCCAAAGTTATTAGACATAGAATTTTCAAAAATCCCATAGAGAAAAAATCCTAACTATATATACCTACTGGCGACCGCCAGTAGGTAATATATATATATATATATATATATATATATATATATATATATATATATTACCTACTGGCGGTCGCCAGTAGGTAGTTATAGTTAGGACCTAGTTTCCATAGGAAATCCATACACATTCTATTGGGAATAACTTTGGCCCTGGTGGACGAATGTTTGCGAATTTCTCAAAGAAGATGGCTTGGTCCGCTGCGCTCATTCTGTGAAAGTTTGGGGGGGATTCGTCAAGTGGGGGCTTAGATAAAAGGGGGGTCCCAAAACGTGTTTTTCCCATGTTATTTTCCATTGGACGTTTAAACACGGCTACAGCTCGAACGGCTGAATGGATTTATAAGAAATTTGGTAGAAAGGTAGAGTGTGGGTCGCAGATCATGCTTTTGTTTAAATGGTGTAAATCCGTTTAGTAGTTGCTGAGAAAATTAAAGTTGAAATCAGTTATATATCTGTAGGCGCGCACAGGTGCGCGCACCTATGCAGGTGTGCGCGAGCGGCATTGTGATTTGCTGTTTAACGTCTGTCAACATTCGATTCGGAGGAAATCAGGAAGTGTTGTCCGCCATTTTGTTAGTGCGACTGAATATATAATACAGAACAAAGGGTTAGTACATGGAAAGGGGAGAAGGTAGAGATTGTCTGGCCGGGTAGGTTTTCTCAGGGGGTGTAATATGGACCCTGAACGCAAAAAGATAATTTTTTTTTTTGTGAAAAAAGTTGCGGGGTGCGCGCACCCGGTCGCGCACCCCTATTTACAAGACTGTGAAAAACTATAGTGGAGAGAATGCAAAGGGAGTAGGGTGGAGACTGTTTGATTTCGTAGGTTTATTGAGGGGTTTTTAAGGATGTCGAAAGTCTAAAAGTAGCTTTTTTTTGCAAAAAAGTTACGAGGTGCGCGCACCCGGTCACGCACGGCGAACAAAAAACATAAAGAAAGATGGAGATAAATGACAAGTTTGAGTGTTTAGATGTAAGGTGGCTCTTAAAAGAGCCCTTGCATTAATTGAGTTTTTTCTGCACTTATAAGTAAGTTCCGATGCAGAGTCTCATGTTACAGAGGAAAATTCTATTTCCCTCATCTGTGAAATGAACACCATCTCTCCGATAGATGCCTTCCATGTTGAAACGCAGGTTGTTGTTGTATATAGAACCCATGTTATATTCTCTGAGGAAAGCAGAAACAGATTTATTTACATGTTTCCTTGCTTTCTCAATTTGTGGACAACGTTGATTGGACCAATTCCATTTTTGTCTTTGGCATATATTTGAATACACCAAGACAGTTCGAGGAAAAAGTGACATCAATTGACGAAAGGTGTCTTTTAGAAGCATTTCGAGACCTACCCCTGTTAATGTGCCTAGATCATTCCCACCACAGTGAACAATTATCAGGTTAGGTTCAGGGAGATGCATAAAAGTTTTCACCAATGGTATCAATTGGTTACATCTTAATCCTCTTTGGCCAATCCACGTAATTTGCACATTTGGTAAGTCAAGGTTAGAAATTCTTCTGTTTGCAGCATATTTTTCACTCCAGTGAATATAACTGTGTCCTACAAGCCAAACCTTCATTTTCAAGGCAGATGCAGTAGTACTCCGATGGGTTCTTGAAGTGGAATGGCAAGTAGATGGTGAAAGTCACGATAAAAAAGTGTATGAGGTGTGGTGTTGATGAAAAACTGAAAATGATTGGTTGATTGTTATACCTCAAGATTGAAGACTACGTTGTATGTTACTGTTTTTTTAAACGAAATCTTCTATTGGTTGTGGAAAAAAAGAAATATAAAAAAACAGTGGATAGGCAGGTTTGTTTGCAGGGAATTGCGCCTTATTGCTTTGATTTAGAATGTTGAGATATGAACTTTTGACCTGTGCCTTCAGCCAGGTGCAGAATGAGCTGTTACCATGGTAACAGCCAGAGAAGGCAGAGGGTGAAGGGTGACCGTTATGTGACTTTGAAAATATTGAAAGGATAACCAACTGAAATGTTAATTTGATTATGAAATTGTGCGGGAACAAATATGATTGGTTGGAGAGACATATATGAGTGTGTATTGACAGGAAATCTATGCCATTATTCTTTGGTTGCAGTGATAGAAGTATTATTGAGAGCTCCGTCAAACGGCTATCGTTTTGCTACTATCATTGTTCTACATCTTATAAAGCATTGGTAAAGGTGAGTGTATAACTGTTTGTTTTATAATGTACCGTTAAATGTGGTTTGATCACTACATTTGATTATTTGACTTACAGTGTCTAAGCAACCACATTTTTGACTTTGTTACGGTTTTATATGTTTTCAACAACTGTTCCATTTTATTACATCACTGTTTTTAAACATTGTTTCTTTGTAATTATTAATTTTAAATTCCGATTAATAAATTTGATTAAGGTTAGTGGACTTCAGTCATGTTTTTATGCTATCCACTACTGTTAGGTCTATGAATTAAATGTGAGTTAGAGACGGATCTGCAACGAAATTTGGGGGGGGGACGAAAAAAAAAAAAAATTTCTAGGGGGACATGAACGTGTAATTAGTAGGTAGAGTAAAGCTGGAGGGGCTCTTAGAATGGGTAAAACAAGTGCAAGGCCTAATTAACATTCAAATGGTTCTTTATAGAGATGTGAAACGTTCAGGTGCGGCTCTGTGTGTATCTGGGATGTATGTTATCTTGGGCTTCCACAGCAGATGTGAGTGAGGGGGGGAGGGGGTGAGGTTGTGTGCAGTTAATAGGGGTTGTGCGTCGTTTTTTCACTTTCTTTGAAGTGTGAATTATAGTTTTGAATGTATTTGTGGTATACTGAATAAACGGAATATAAAAGGAAATAAAATACACATAAATTAATTGAGATTTGGGAGCGTTTGCACATAATTTGTAAAGTTGGTTACAGATAAAAAAAAGGAATTAGCAGAGACACAGATAATGCAGGTAGAGAGAGAAATGGTAGATTATATGTGATATCGTCGACAAAAAGTGGAAATGCTTTAGGTATTTTAAACTTTAAGTTTGAGGAAAAAATTACAGTGTGGTTTGTGGCCGAGGGATGCACTGGTGGGGTTGGGGTGAGAAGCAGAGGTGTCCCAGTACAATCAAATAAAAAATTGTGACCATGAGGTTGTACACAGGTTCGTGGAGTATATGCCTTCATAAATTGATGTAGAAGACCGAATATATATAGAGGTTTCTGTGTTCCGCCGTTTGACTGTATTTTCATCTCACTCCTGCTTTCCGTATCAGTTGCTTTGTGTTATCTTAGTATGTGTATGTGTGTGTGTGTGCGTTCAGTCTGGGCTGAGGAAGTTTGTTCTGCAGGCAGACACAGATAGTCGCATTAGAGTACTTGGCAGTTTTCGAAAATATTATTTATATAATTGAGATGGTTTTTGGAAGCGTTAGTCAGTGTATGTCGAGTTTCAGAATTACCGCTCGGTCGCCTCCACAGAGCAAAGGGTTTGTCGTATTTCACTTCTTCGTCCCTTTTGGTTTTTCACTTTGTTGTCTGATGGCTGGCAAGGAAGTGTTTGTTATAGTGGAGATGAAAGGGTGGTAAGTACTGAAATACGACATAGCGTGTGCTCTGTGGAAGCGGGGGAGCAGTGATTAACAGTCTGAGTGAACCAGAACTGCGGCGGTGCTTGCTAACAGTAATAAATTATTTTTTTGCCAGAGGTACGATTGATGCTATGGTTCACAACCCACAAAGAAAGGCTTGACTGACCTTCGCAGGCCAGCGGGTTGAACTATGAATAATTCAGGTTGACAAAAGAAAACATGAATTGAGTACAGCTGAGATTACCTCAAACACATGAATACAGTTTTAGTATACATTATTTCAGTTGTGAATATGGGTTAAAAGAGAGAACATATATATTTGAAATATTTATTCACTGATGCAGTGCTTTGAAGCCAAGTTTTTTATCTAATACAAGTAAAGATATTATAAAGAAAGTAGTGGGCATAGTTACTAGTCCATACAACACAAATGATGGAAATGTAGTATGAAGCAAAATGAATAACGTTTTAAAAACATGTTTTACAGCCCCGCAATCAAATATATTAAATTATATTGCATGCAAGAAGGTGTCTTTTGATTTTAAGTTCAGTAATCATATATGAAAATGCTAGTGGTTAAACATCACCTCATTAACAATTAGTTTTCTGCATACGAAGCACTAACAAGCTTGTTGTATGGTATTGTGAAAGGAAATAAAAAACGCGCCAAAAGCGAGAACTTGGCTGGAGGTGCATGTATGTTATCTGCAGGGACGTTCGAAAATCAGTACTCAGAATAACTACTGTATTGAGATAATTTTTTGAAAGGTTTCAGTACTCGATGTGACATACAGGTTGATAAGCAAGGGTAATATCAGTGTAATCATATACTTTTCAGTTATGAATCAAAAATCTTTCAATAGGCATAAAGCAAAAACAGCACATATGTGTGTTAGGCGGAAATTGGAGTAGAAAGGGAAAATGGTGATAAACGATATAAAAAGTCATTGTAACTATACACATTTATCAGGACACATTTAACCATATTTTATGCAGCCTTGCTTCGAGAATATTTCAAATCAGATAAGATAACATAAGCTAGTGATTTGTTGAAATTAGAGCATCATGAAATGTTTTGCACAAAATCGAGTTGGTGTGGAAAAAAAATTAACTCCACATAAAATAAAAAAATCTCACCAGCAGGAAATTGCAATGTCCAATGTTAGTAAAGCCAATAGGTCTGTTTATATAAAACATAAAAATAAAAAAATAATAAGAAAAATAAGGAAGGGAAAAAACAGTCAAGATATCAATGGCTTGCATAACAGTCATCCTTCCATTGAATAGGCAAAGTAAGTGGCAACCGCTTCTAAAAGAAAGTCATTGTTATCGTCCGAAAACAAGTCAGCCATCCAATTGAAAAGAGGAAATGAACATACATGGTCATTAATTACCGGAGCCTCTAGTACCATCAGAGGACAACTCGGTGACTTTTCTATGTAGCTGTGTGCCAAGAAATATTGCGCCGCTGCGAATATATTCCAATGACCCAGAACTCCATGTATCGCTGCAAAGGCCATAATCCCTCCATCGGAACAAAGCTGTTCATGATCAAGTAACGGATTCATGAGATGATTGTAATTCACTTCAGGAGGTACCGAGTTGCAGAGACATAAGTCTAGGGCCCACATGAAATCACAGCTCAGGCAATGAAATAAAGGTTGCACACAGGTGAAATAGGAAAATCGAAATGATAATCCATATGATGCACTCAAAGTCGCGAGTGGTAGGATGCCATATTACTCAAGCATCTTGTGGCGAAACAGTTCTAAGTGCTCCAGCTCGTTTGCGAAGACAGGACGGACCTCCATTTTGTAAAAAAGAAAATAGGAACACAAAAGTAGTAGCTGCTGGTAGTAGATGAGGAAGTTGAGAAAGATAGATGAGAGAGTATGGAGTGAAGAGTAGCAGAATGCCTTTAAATAATTTGGTGCAAAAAAATCACCAAACCATTGGTTAGTAGTTGCAAAAAAAATAGCCCAGCTGGGAAGTGGAGGAGCTTTAAAGATTATGAGAGTCACCTCAGAAAATTGTAAAGGAAGGTCACTATTTAATAAGGTATGCAGTTTTCTGCGAGTGTTAGCTAAGTGAATGAGATATGTTTGTGAACAGATGCTCGGGTAGCTTGTTTTTGTGACAATAATGCTGTTGTTCAAGTCTGGGGATGGAACTTTCAGTTCAAGGCCGGATTTCGCGGCCAGATGGAAACATCAAGGTTCTCATGCGGGGGTGGATAAACTACATTTTTACAGAGAGATATATGCAGAGTGACTATTATAGAGTAAGGCTTGTCGTTTAAAAACTCATAGTAATTCACATTGCTGGAAAATAAATAATCACTGCTGAGTATTAAGGTAAAATTCGGCATTATAGGAGGTACCGGTGTACCTTTGAAAACACATGCAACATTACAGCGCTTCCTGTTAAATAAGTCATGCAATTGGTAGTGCCTGGATGTGAACGATTATGTGCGGTATTGATATTTTTGACACTGTGTACTTATGAGTAGTGGAGAAGTGACGCAATGAGATGATGTTAGGTGAGTGTAGTGTAGTAACGGAACGGAAAACCTTTAAAGAGAGTTACATTTAGTGTGGAATACTTTTTAATTTTTAAGAAACTTAGGTATGAGAATATTGTTGTAGTGTCAGCGGGACTGTAAGTTGAAGTTTGATAAACATTATTGAGAGGAGTAAATTAAGGTTTAATTAACTTGTGCAGCTATTAATCTGTGTGAAAGGCAATAGTCCACAGTCTTGTAAATAGGGGTGCGCGATCGAGTGCGCGCACCCCGCAACTTTTTTCACCAAAAAAAAATGGTCTTTTCGTGTTCAGGGTCTATACTGCACCCCCTGAGAAAACCTACCCGGTTAGATAATCTGTACTTTGTGCCCTTTCCATGTTCTAACCCTTTGTTCAGTAGAATATATTCACTCGCACTAACAAAATGGCGGTCAACACTTCCTGATTTCCTCCGATTCGAATGTTGACAGACGTTAAATAGCAAATCACAATTCCGCAAACTGTAAATTTTTGAAATTTTGAAAAATAGGCAAAATTACAAAACTTACAGACCTGAAACTATCTTCAAGTCTCCTCTCCGTTTGCACCATTACATTTTATTTACAAACCACGTAGTCGTCAGTCTTGTAAATAGGGGCGCGCGATCGAGTGCGCGCACCCCGTAACTTTTTTCAAAGAAAAAAAATGTTGTTTTCGCGTTCAGGGTGTATACTGCACCTCCTGAGAAAACCTACCCGGTTAGATAATCTGTACCTTCTCCCCTTTCCATGTTCGAACCCTTTATTCTGTAGAATATATTCACTCGCACTAACAAAATGGCGGTCAACACTTCCTTATTTCCTCCGATTCGAATGTTGGTAGACGTTAAGCAGCAAATCACAATTCCGCAAACTGTAAATTTTTGCAATTTTGAAAAAAAGGCAAAATTACAAAACTTAAAGTCCTGAAACTATCTTCATGTCTCCTCTCCCTTTGCACTATTAAATTTTATTTACAAACCACGTTTCCTTTTTGATCACACACAATTGTTTCTCGGTTTTCCACATTCAATGCGTAGACACTTTTCCCTTTTCAGTCACTTATGCGGCTGTGCGTGAGCGGCATTGTGATTTGCTGATTAACGTCTGTAAAGATTCGATTCGGAGGAAATCAGGAAGTGTTGACCGCCATTTTGTTAAAAAACACCCTGCACATAATGTACATGTATTTAGGAAACAAATATACTAAGTAAGGTTGTGTAGCAGTGCATATCATAAATATTGCATGTAGTATCCTGGCAATGTGTGGTACATTATACTGTAAATGATGATTGATTTAAAAAAAATTGTGGGTGAAAAATGTGGTAATTAAATGTGTTTCACAAAGAAATATTAAACTTAGGCTTTAGGATATATATTGGATAGAAAATTAGGGAATGTATCTGTTAGGCATGAAATTTGGCAGAATGGGTGTATGTTGTCTAATAAATATGTCTGTAATATGTTAACTAAAATGTAGTTGTTTATTTTTTTTTAAGAGTGTTTGGTGCTGAAAAGCAACAACCTGAAGTGAACGTGAGAGTATACAACGACCAAATTCTTTTTTACAGGTGAGTTGAAATTTTTTAAATGACAATTTATTTTTGTGCAGAATACCATAATAAGCAAGATTTTTAAGAATATTTGCACTGCTTCTCTTTTGCAGGAGGATTTTAATTTGTATTTTAAACATGTCTGTACCTGCTTGCAGTACATATGTATTTTGAAATACGGTTCCATTGTTTGTTGGTACTATCTTTTTATGGGCCGGGTCCATGTGTTATTTTCTATGCAGTTTGGGTTCATCTATTCTTTGATTGTAAGAGTTTGCTGTTTACGTGGATTAATTTTTGCTAAGTCATCATTATCTCTCTAACTTATGCTGTATCATTTGTGTACAGTCATTTTTCTTGATTTATAGAGGTCTATTATGATATGGCTGTTGGCGTGATGGCCATTTCTGATGCATTTCTGTGACTGTACTATCTATTTGCACTCTATTATATGCATTTGCACAGGTGTATTATGATGTGGTCAGTCGGAGGCCGTGGAGGGACTTACGGTGGGGCAGGGAGGGAGGGAGGGGGAGGTGTAGGGTGGAGAGATCTAAAATCTGGGATATAGATAATTGCAGGTAAGTATACAATTCAATTAATAAAACAAATTTTGTAGTGTACACAGCATCGTATTTTGCAATGCAGTGCGCACTACAAAATTCATTTCAATAATTAAATTATGTATTTACTAGAAATTATCTATATCCAGGTTATAAGGTCCCTCCACCCTACACCTCCTCCTCCTTGTCTCCCTGCCCCAACATAATTCCCTCCACGAGTCGCGGATGAATGTGGTTTCATATGGTTATGATGAAATGTTTTACATTAGATGAAATTTACATGTTGAGTATGCTGTTTAAAGGTAAAAGCAACAGTCTTTGTTGGAAGTAGCAATCTGTTTAGTGAATGTTTTAATTGGTATATTGTGAGTCATTCCTTCAGTTTGCATACAGTTTGAATCACAGTTTGTAGTGGTGAACTCAGAAAATAGATCCCTACAAATAAATTAGAAAGTGTATAAATAGTTCTACAGCACACAAATCCTGAAAACAAATGTCAGACTGAAATGTGTTTTTACAGCAGAATTTCAATTAGAAAAATTAAAAGGAATAGTGTTAATGTGTAGGATCAAAGTGTCAGTTGCTTTCTAAAATAAATAGGAAGGTGCTATCTTAATCTATGTAGTTAATGTCTTAAAAAGTATGAAAATGTATGTAGTTTAAAGATTAGTCAAGGTAATTTTTGGTCATCTAATCATAAGAAAGATATAATTTAGTCTTTATATTTTCTTAAAAGGACACAGAAGATAGAAAAGAAGTAGTAAAATGGAACAATCATCAGAAAATATAAATGTCCATTTTGAAATGGCAACTGAACTTATTGAAGAATTATTACAAGGAATATTTGAAGAGGACAATGGAACAGAAAATGAGGAGTTTTGGGACTGCAGTTTTGATGGTTCATACTTAGAAATGGTGGAAGGGGAAGAAGAAGAGAATTTGCCAGAAGAAAATAATATTAATGAAGTATCCGATGAAATGATGCTACATGTGCTTCTGGAATACAAATTATTAAATCAATAAAATTATTTTTGTTTAAAAAAAAACATGATTGTTGTACTATTCATTGGTATTCTCTTTTTAGAGAATGATAGTAAATGTTTTGATGAGGTGTGTAACAGATTAAAGTAAAAAAAATTAAAAGCATTAGGAACACCTAGAATGCTTGAAAATTAGTATAGTACTTATATGCCTGAAAAATTACATTCATAAAATACATGTATAATGATAACACAGGTATGGAGTGTCATACATTTAGAAACAATATTCACTATAGGATTTCCTACTCTGACCAGAGACTGTTTCTTTGACTTTATTGCAGTTATAAAATCAAGCAGTGGTTATTATTTGTAATTTATATGGTAGTAGGGGTCTATAATATTTCTTAACTTTTTTCCAAACAGATTGTCATTTATATCGCAAACATCAATCACTATGCCGACCGGAAATGAAAAAAGAAAGCTGTATAAAAAGACATACCATTTGAAGAGGAAAGAAGCACAAGATTTATCTAATCAACAAAGGACGGAGAAAAACAAGAGTTCTCCTGGTAAGAGCAGCAAGGATTTTTTGAAAAAATTGTGTCAAAGGAAAACTCAATTGGATAATGTTGAAAAGGAAAAACAGTTTTCAGTATCTACAAGGAGAAATGGAAGAAAAAAGAAAATTGTGTCTGAAATCAGTGGTGAGGAAAGTATGTACAGTAAAAGACGTACTAATCAGTTTGCGGGAATAAGGAAACGTATGTTTCATAAGAGAGTAGTTTTGAATTTATTGAAAAAGGAAAAAGTTTCTAAAAGGAAATCTGCTTTTTATAAGAAGAAAAAATATATAGAGGAAGTTGTAGATGATGCGTTCAAGACAAAAAAAATTGTTTATTTTAGTGCTTAACAGAATAAATACACTAAATAAGGCAATCAGAGTGTTAAAAGCTAAGAGTAAATGGAAGAGACACATAAATAGAACACATTTTTGTAAAGTCTTTTCTGGTAAATGGATGCATACTTCAAATTCTGAGCCATTTTTTAATGAAGAGAGTTACTTTCAAAGTAACGACTTGTTGCATGCAGTTGACACCAGTGGTCGAGCGTATGAAGTGAAGGATGGCTGTCCTATTGAGAAAGAGAAAATTGAGGTCAGAAATCCAGAAGGGGAAATAGGTGGACAAGTTTTACAGGGACGTGTTCATGCTCCTGTTTATAGTTGGAATTGTAGCAGTATTTGCAGTGTACGACAGGATTCAATTGATTTCTTTCGCAATTTCTTACGTAAGTACAGTAAGGAAAGTCTAAAAAAAAAAAATTGTAATGTTGCAAGAATTAGATCGTTGCAGAGTGAGAGAAAAAACAGGTTTGCAAGGCCATTCTCTGGCTTGTCTTTCTAAAAAAATATGCCAGAGTGTTTTTCATCACTTCAGGATGTTAGCAGTGCATCATACCAAAATGAGAAAATTAGTTAGAAAGATGTATTATGCAAAAAGTCCAGCACTTAAACTTAAAGAGTTAAATAGTGCTCTTTTGCATGGATGTGCATTGGATGTGAAGAATATTTGTGCAGAAATTGAGGTAAGTTATTTTGCTCGAAATGAAGAGAATGTAGAAACTGATATAGTTATAGAAGGAAATGTGTTAGAAAATGTTGCACGTTTTAATACTGAAGAATTTGAACAGGAAATAACAAAGTTTAAGGTGATTGCAGGTGAAAAACCAAATTTAACTTGTGTGTGTTGTCGACGCATTCATTACAAAAGTCAAACTAGGTTAGTTTATTTATATTTAAAAAGTGAAGATGAAGATAATACTCAGTGGAGAGAGTTTGCGACTTATTTGCTGGTAGAAAACCATTTTGATTTGGGTTTTGAGCAACGTATTTGTAAATATTGTTATAATAAATTAAATGAAAATAGAATGCCTGCTAGAGCTGTATATAATAATCTTGAGTTGATAAATATTCCATTGGAACTGAAGGATTTAAATACTTATGAGACTATTCTGATTCAATGTGTACATCCTTTTCAGGCTATTGTTTGTATGGATTAAAGGGTAGAGTTGTATATTTGCCACTTGATCTAAAAACAAATATGGAGACAATTAGTATTGAAAATGTAGAAGAGGAACCTCTAGTTATTCTAGTTAATGGTGTACCTACAAAGAGTAAGAAAATCTGGCAAGATTTAGTGGATGTTAGGAAAGTCAAAAAGGCAACGTTGTATTTAGTCAAAAATAATAAATACTATAAAAATGTGTATGTAGAAGAAGAGGATGTAAGTGAAGAAGAGGATAATGATTTGTCTATTGGACAAATTGAAAAAGTCGACTTGTCCAGCACTGAAGAAATTTATCAACATTACAGTGTTCATCCACTGCATTCGAAAGAAGCAATCGGGAATGCTATTGAGTTATTTCAGATGAAAAAAGCAGAAGGAAGTCCTATTAGTGTATGGGAAGAAAGTTTGGAAGGTCGTTGTTTCCCACAGTTATTCCCAACAGGTGAAGGTGCGCGATATGATGATCGACCTATGCAGATTCCTGCATCTGAGTATCGGACAACAAGATTATATGCAGAAGATCCCAGATTTCGTCAATGTATTCCATATTTGATTCATCTTCTGTTTGAGAGTGACTTATCTGGTCTTTCTTATGCAGTAAACCATATCTTAAAAAGTGGAGTGCATCTGCAAAATGTTTCAGCAAAGGAATTTATGGATAAAGTGCAACAGAAAGATAGTGTTTTGGATTCTCGCCTAATTAATTTAATGGCATGTCAGCGTGGTACTAATGAGTATTGGTACCATCGTCATGGAGATTTAAAATGCATGCTAAGAAACCTTGGAGCACCAACATGGTTTTTAACTCTAAGCTGTGCAGAGTATGCCTGGGAAGATTTACTTGAATTTCTTCGAGAGGCGAATGCAAATATTGAAAATATAAACTACAAGACACCAGGAGAATTGTGTTAGTTGGATCCGGTTAATGTTTGCAGATATTTTAATCATAGATTTGAAGCTATGATGTCTTTTATTACAAACAAGAAAAATCCACCGCTTGGTGAAGTTCTGGATTTCTTCTGGAGAAAAGAGTATCAAGCAAGAGGTGCTCCTCATATTCATATGCTACTATGGATCAAGGATGCTCCCAAATTTGGAAAAGACTCCGATGACACTGTAATGTCTTTTATTGAACAATATGTCACTTGTGACATACCTAACAGTACAACTGATAAGGACTTAAGAGGAAAAGTGTTACGGTTTCAAAGACATCGTTGTGGAAAATATTGTCTGCGAAAATTCAAATCAAAGGATAAATTCTATACTAAATGTCGTTTTGGATTTGCGCGACTGGTGCTTTCAAAAGGAAGAGTCAACAATTTGATGTCATCTTTGCGACATAATATCACAAGAAGATCACCCAAAAATACATACAATTTAAGAAGAGGTGAAGAGTCTAAATATATAAATGACTACAACCCTGTCATTTTGACCATGTGGAATGCTAACATGGATATACAATATGTTGCGGACAACTCTATTGCTGTGGCTCGATATGTAACGTCTTACATCACGAAATCTGAAAAGACGGAACTGAAGGAGATATGGGAAGATATTTCTCATGAAAAGAGCCTAAGCAAGAAATTGTATACATACAGTTTGAAGATGTTATCTCATCGAGAAATTGGAGCATATGAATGTTGTGATCGATTATCATCAGCAAGTCTTTATGCGAAATCTCGAAGTATCCTGTGGGTGAGTTTAGGTCTTGCAGGAACACGAAACCGTGTTTTGAAAACTGTGCAAGAAATTGAATATTTAACACTGAAAGAACCAAACAGTACAGACATTCTGAAAACAAATAAGTTGGATACATACTATCCAAATAGAAGTACTCTGCTTGAAAACATTTGTCTGTATGAAGTACTTGAAAAATACACTTTTAAAAGGAATATTAGAGAGAATGTTGAAAAAGGTATATGCGCTGTGATTGGACAGGAAGGATGTCTGGTGAAACAAAGAAAAGGACACCTGATTAATCACCAAAAACTGAATTGCGAAAATCCAGACAAAAGAGAATTTTACTATTTAGCTCTTTTGCAACTCTTTAAACCATGGCGTACTGAAGAGGAACTACTTGGAGACTTCGTTAGTTATGAAGATTCCTTTTACGCATCAAAAAGTAGTATAGAATGTCCTGTTTTTAGTAATTATCTCAAAATGTTGAACGACGAAATAGAGCAAGAACCAACAATTGCAGCGGAGATTGCTAGAGAAAGTTCACAAGACACTCAAAGTTCTGCATCGTTGAGTCAGGATCCACTGGGAGAACCAATTATCCGAAATGAAGCAGCCACTGCCATGGATGAGGTGGAAAGAGCAATGCAGCAAGCTCAAGAGGATATAATAAACTTAGAAGAATTGGAGAAAGAATTTAATCTTGAGCAAAGACAGATACATGACGAAGTGACAGAGCACATTGAGCATGGTTTTCGTCATGACAAAAAAGAATGCTCATGTATGTCATTTGAACATATTCGACTATATGTAAGTGGAGAAGCTGGAACAGGGAAAAGTTTTCTTATAAAAGGAATTACTACATATCTACAGCAAAGAACTGAGTCACCGCTGTCTTGTGTTGTTACTGCTCCAACTGGATTGGCAGCACATAATATTAAAGGTATTACTTTACATCGCTTACTGATGCTGCCAGTTGAACATGAAAATAAATTACAATATCACAAGCTATCTGGAGACGCTTGTTATGAAGTTTCTAGAGTTCTTAAAGAAATGAAACTTCTCATTATTGATGAGGTAAGCATGGTATCCAATTTAATGCTTGCTTTTGTACATTTAAGAATGCAGCAGATACTTAAAACTGACTATGATGTTTTATTTGGAGGGAAACATGTCATAGTTTTTGGAGATCTACTGCAACTAACTCCTGTGAAAGGACAATCTGTATTTGAAACTGTTACACATGAAGACACCAGAAAGTGTCTTGGCAGTATTGGAAATGTTAATATATGGTCACATTTCAAATATACTGAACTGATTCAAAATATGCGACAGGCAATGGATACTAAATATGGAAATATTCTTCAAGATATAAGGATTGGAAAACTAACTGAAGATGTGAAAGAAACTCTACGAACTCGATTACTTTGTAAGTTGTTTCCCAATGAAGATAATGTACCTGAGAAAATATATAGTAAAGAGGTAAAAGATAAGTCAATCATATGCTTGATGCCAACTCTAAAAGAATGCTCAGTTTTCAATGAGAAAATGTTGAAGTTGGAAAATCAAGAAATTAAGAAACTGGAAGCTAAAGGTAAAATAGAGCATGAAGGAAGTACTATTGTTTTGTCTGAAAAATTAAAGTTAAAATTGGATACTCTTCAGAAATCTATATCTAAAACTGCTGGCTTAGAGAAGAATCTGTATGTATGTTTAAATTGTCGGATTATTTTACGGAGAAATTTACTTGTAGAAAGTGGTTTGGGGAATGGAGCAATGGGTAATATTGTGGGTTTTGTAAATTACCCAAATAGAGATGAGATTGGATTTTTACGAATAAAATTTGATGGAATTGAGGAAGTTCAACAATTTAGTCGCTGTTCAAGTAGTTTTTTACTTGTGAAAGACTTGTATGTCCGTCGGAAACAATTTCCAATTTGTTTGGCATATGCAGTGACTATTCACAAATCTCAAAGTTTAAGTGTAGATTGTGCTTTGGTAAATATTGGAAACAGTGTATTCAAAGAGGGTATGTTGCTTTATCACGAGTTAGAACTTTATCTGGACTTTATCTAATTGATTTTGATGAGACAAAGATTAGTGCAGATTTAAAATGTGTGAAGGAGTATAATAGGTTAAGAAGAGAATATGCTCCAAGTTTACCTCAATATCCTTTAATTAAAAAGAGTATAGTTGGTCAGAAAAGGAGAAATGAGGAACAATGTACTGAAGTAGTAGAGAAACGAAGAAAAAAAGATGAGGCTGTCATTGGTAAGAGTAAGAAAAAGGTTAGTACTACAGAGATTGTTGGATTTAAATTTGAAAATAGGTCTGGTGTCAACTGCTATGCAAATGTAGTGGTTAATGTGTTTTTTTTCTAAAAAGTTTACAGCAACAGATTAGAGAAAATCAGGAGCAAACATTGTGTTGTTCTTTAAATTCTGTGTTTGAAAAATGTATCAGTGGTAATAGTGAAGTAGCAAGTGTTTCAGAAGTAAGGAATGTTTTAGACATATGTGCAGGAGTAAATCAATTTTTTCAGAATATTCAGCAAGATTGTCAGGAATTTATTATGTATATGCTTACAGTTTTGGAAGAAGAAGGTGTAGGTATTGATAGTCTTTTTGGCCTATCTTATAAATGGGAACATATTTGCAATAATTGTTTATTTACAAGTAGTACTGACATACACACAGAAAGATTTATATATTTAACATTACCAGATTGTAAAACAGTGTCCTTTAATAAACTAGTTAAAGATGCGTATCAGAACATGGTCTGGTCTCAATGTAACTCAGAAATGTTATCAACCTTATTTATCCACAGATATGGACAGTATGTAATTTTAATGCTTCAACGATGCAGAGCTGATGGAAGTAAATTGTCAACTTCAATAAAAAATGTTGTGGCTTCTCAAATATCTATTTCTAGAAGAACATTTGTAGCTGTAGCAATTATTTTTCATGAAGGCCATCAATATCATCAGGACATTACATAGCTTATTTGAAGTGTCCAACTGGTTGGATGCTCCGCAATGATAGTCAATTAAGTTTTAAGAAACGTTTGCCTTCTGAGTTAAGAAATTCTTATCTGATATTTTTGGAACCATAATTTCAGTGAAATTACTTGGTCTAGTCAGAGTAACACTGTAAAGATATGAAACTGTGTTGTTTAGAAATAGCATGTGATTGAGGGTGTTCAAATCTAGAAATGAAACTTTTATGTGGCAAAGTGATAGTATCAGGTAAGGTTTCCTTAATGTTTATGGTACAGGACATGTTGGAATTAACTCATACTATTTGGCCACGCGGAAAAAAAATGAGATATCAAAATGTGGAATTGAGATAAATGTTTTTAGAACACACTTACTCAGAAGTTTGTTGAGAGGTATTAAAAAATTTAGGGAGTGTAATAGGTAAGATCGTATCCCCCAGACAACATGGGTTCATACCTGGGAGAGGCACCGCAGAGCATATTAGGAGAGTGTTAACCCTGTTTGATGGCACAGCAGCCTCACGAGACCCTATGTCATTATTACTATTAGATGCGGAGAAACCATTTGATAGGGTCTCGTGGGGATTCCTCTGGGCAGTGCTAGAAAAAGTAAACCTAGGGAGCATATTTATAAAAGCGGTAAGGGCATTATATTTTAATCCAAGAATAAAACTTAGGATTATGGGTGAAATGAGCAATACAATAACGATTGGGCGGGGAACCAGACAGGGGTGCCCTTGCTCTCCGCTCCTCTTTGCCCTATATATAGACGCATTTATACAAAGAATAGAACAGAACATAGATATACGACCAATTGTTTTGAACGGATATGAAACAAAAATTCTGGGGTACGCGGACGATCTGGCGGTTACATCAAGTGATCCCGAATTGGCATTGCGAGCGATAGAAAGGGAGGCAGCTATATATGGAAAATTATCAGGATACAAGCTAAATGTAGACAAAACACAGGTTGTAGTAAACCAAAAAATAAAGTTGGTGGACCAAAGAATTACTGGAACAGCGACATATTTAGGGGTTTTAATTACCTCTGATATTTCGACAGTGGTGGCAAAAAATATAGAACCTATAATCAGCAAGGCCAAGCTCGAGTTTAATAGATTAAACAATTTACATCTGACTACAATTGGCCGGTGTAATGTGATAAAAATGTCATTTTTACCTAAAGTGCTATATCTCTTTAGGACCATTCCCTTGTTATTTGATAATAAGTGGTTTAGGGAGTTGGAAGGGGTAACAAACAGATTCATATGGGCAGGAGGAAGAACACGCCGTAGTCAAAAAATGTTGTCGCTACCTCGAGAACGTGGTGGGCTAATGCTTCCTGATTTCAAGGCCTATTATTGGGCTACAGTTTTGCAGTATATAAGAGGGATGCTGAGGGGAGATATAACGGATAAATGGAGAGGGAGGAACGTGATTCCAGATGTATATGAACTTCTGGTCAAAGACTCGGATAGATGGCTTCTTAAATACGTGGAGAAAAGTTATTATAAGAAGGTACGCTTCAAGACCCTGGGGGCTGCTATAACAGTATGGTATATCATTAAGAGGAAGATAAAATTGGGCAGAATGAATTATTATACACCACTATATGGGAATCCATCGCTCCCAGTAGTATTTCATGATTCCGTAATGAAAGGCTGGGATAGGCAAGGGGTAAAAACTATAGGAGATCTGATAGGGGCGGCAGGGGTAATAATCACCTATGAGAATGCGCAACGGTTATATAATCTAAGGCATAGAGATTTTTATAAATATTTACAAGTCAGGTCAGTCTTATCAAAGAAGCGTGGTGGGGGTGTTGATATGCAAAAAATAGATATAATGGAAGATATAAGAAAAGAAACTGGATGCTCCATATCGCAATTATATGGTGAAATATGTAAATATAAGGAAGATGACTCTGAAAAAATGTATGAGAAATGGGGAACAAAATTGGGGCTGACAGGGAATGAGGCTGAGAAATCGTTAAAAATGTCAAATACTGTGCTGAGAGCAGCAAATCTGCAAACCCAGCAATATAAAACTCTGTTTGAACTATACCACACTCCCCACAGGGTGGCACAGTGGGGTAGAACTAGAGGTATAACCTGTCCGAGGTGTCAATCTACTCGAGCCGACACTATTCACATGTTTGCTTCATGCCCTGTTTTAGATAAATATAAACAAGAATTGGAGCAATTTTTCAAGAACTCGTTGGGAATGAATATAGCATTGCTTGATGAAGTAATGATCTTAGGAGTAACAAAGAATGGCTTGGATATACCTCACTACGAGTTTTTGTATATAGCCATGGTATTAAGTAGATTATGCATAGCGTCGTTATGGAAAGATCCCAGGCCACCAACATTACAACAATGGGTCTCTAGGGTTTTGGCGATATATACGTTGGAACAGGCCCTATTTATGAAAAAGGGAAGGGTGAGAAAAGAAGCTGCGAGACGGATATGGGCTCCTATAATAGAATGGAAACAAAGATTGGGGGAGGTTTAAGTTTGTAGCAAGATATTTAATAATTTGTATTACTTTGAGTCAGTAAGAATGAATACAGTCAGAATTTGTATGAGGAGTTTATTATAAGGATCAATTTGCTGAAATGAATGTTTTTTGTTCATTATTTGATTTTGGTGAATAATACAATGGAAATGTAATCTTGATGTTGATGAATAATAAAAATATTTAATAAAAAAAGAACACACTTACTCGGAAGTTTGTTGAGAGGTATTAAAAAAAACGAATTAACTCATACTATTTGGCCACGCGGAAAAGTTTGAGTTATCTAAATGTGGACTTGAGATAAATGTTTCTAGAACATAGTTGCACGGTTATTTGTTGAGAGAAAATTAAAAGTTACTGGTATACTTTAATTAGTTGGAATTGTGGAGTATGTGCTGTGCTTACTCAAGAAATTGCGAATTAGAGAAAAACATTTAAGACATGTTTTTTTCTAGGTATTTATAGTATGTATAGAGATCTTGTACGGGTTTTTTAAACACAATCATTTTGATTGTGTTTTTTTTTCCCCGCTGTCACATGATGATTACTATTGAAATCACTGTTTATAGTGAAAATCAATTTATCTGAGGACAGCAAAAATAAACCATTTAATATGTTGTCTAAGTTATTTTGTTACATTGGATTTAGAAATATGTATTATAACAGATTTCTTTATTGTCTTCCACAGATATTACATTTTTAAGGTAAGTACAACTAATCATATCTGAGAGGTTCGTGTACCTCTCTCTTATCCTTATTTCTTTCATCCTCTTCCTTTGTTAGTGGTGTTTAGACATGTTTATTCCCTTTAACTCATGCACATTTTGCATTTTTTAATTTTCTATGCTGTTTCTCTTACATCTTTTCTGTTAATATTCTATTCAGTCTATCTAACTCTTCAGTTTGTTACTTACGTTGTTGTATACTGAGTCACCTTTATTGACCCTTTATCACCTTTGTTTCCTGAATCTTAATTTCTTTGTTTTACTGTTCCTTACAATTTGTTCCCTTACTCTGCTTTCATTAATTATGCTCAATTTCCAAACTTAAATCTGTAGTTTAGTTCTCTCACCTTACTTTATTTCTCTTTATCTGTCTCTCTTACACTCCATATCTGTTTCTATTCCATTTATCTTCTGTTACTCATTCTTTTTCACTCTGTTTCTCTTAGTGTTGTTCCTTTATTTTATCTATCTCTTTAAGACATTTCAGTATTCTTAGTCTGTTTATTTTACAAACTGTTTGTTTCGTGTATTATCACTGATTATACTCTCATTTTGTCTCTCACTTTACTTTCCTTTAGACAGTCATTCTTTGAGTGCTATTATTTCTTTGAAATAATTCTGTCTCGGTCTTTTTCTGTCCCTCAGTCTTCTTTTCTTTCACTTTCTGTTTCAATCACTTCTACTTTTTTTGTGTTATAAAATGACACTATAACCTTATTTTTACTTTTTTTCAACAGATACCATGTTCTTTTAAAGATTTTAAGTTTTTCTTTATTACTATTTCTTAGGTAAGTATAAAAAATAAAAATACTTTTTCATCACTGTGTCATTTTTTTGAGTATCCTGGTCATACCAGTGTTGTGTTTTATGTGTGCACTTCCATGGAGGATTGGCTGTACGGTCACAAGGAGTCTCTTAAAAATTAATTTAAGAAATCAGCAACATTTCAGTGAGTCAGTTCACTAATGCGGATGTGTCAAAACATTGCAGGTAAATGATATGTGTTAAAGAACTTTTAGCATATTATGAAGGGGGTTTTATTCTGCTTTTCTGGCTTTAAAAGCCAAGAAAGTGGAGATAAAATGATCTCTCTAGTATGTAGGTGATACTAACACCAGTTAGCGACATCTAATAACAGATAATGACTATCTTGTGATTCGCTTTGTTTGTCTGTGAAATTTATTATTGTTGACATGCAAAGTTAGTATTGCAAGATGTTAGTGACTGGAAACAGTTCCTAACATTGCTATTTCTTTTTACCCACTTTTGAAGATATTTGTGCTATGGTCGAAAATGTCCAAAATCTAATAGCTGCCCCTGAGCAGTTCTTAGCTATGTCATGTAATGGTAGGTAGATAACATGACTAAGACCAATAGCTCGGTAATGGATGAATATTGCTGAATTCACAACAATATTTATGTATTTGGACCGATTTTTAGCACTTAGGACAGTTGTTCGTAAACAATGTTCACCTGTGGTTTCCTTGACCTACTCACAGTTTACAGTGGTTCCTCACCATTTTATTTAACGGTTGGTAGGTGGTATGTACGTTCTGTTACCTTTCTTAAAGTAATTGGGACACATTCTTTCACTCATCCAATCATCCGTTCACTGATCCAGCCATCCGCTCTCTTAACCATCCACCCTTTTACTTCACTGATGTATCCATGCTTTTGTCCATCTACCCCTTTGACTTACTCATTAATCTATATAATCACCCTTTCAGTTATCCATTCTTTTACTTTTTCACTTATCATTTTATCTATCCACACATTTACTTGCCCATCATCTACCCGTTCACTTATTTATCTATCTATCCTTTCACACATCCATCCACTAAATCACTGATGCATCAGGTGGTCTTTTACTCATGCATCCATCCTTTAACATATCTATCCATTCTTCTAGCCATTTATGCAACCTTCCAGCCATACATCCATCTATTTATCTTTTCTCTCATCTATACTTACACTCATTCATTTATTCATCCATGTTTTCTTTGATTATGTAACTATTCTCTTTTCATTCATCCATTCATTCTTTCAGTAATCGATCCAGCCATTTAGACATTCCAAATTTATTTACTCACTCAGCTTTGTAGTTTATGACCTGAGTCTTTCTCTGCAGAGTTGTAGGGAGAAGAGGCCTGTGAAGAACAAACTACAGCAAGGGGTGGGGTGCGGTGGGTGAGAGTTTACAATGCCTCCGTACATAGGCAGACTGAAAAGGTAGAAGTTATCAGTTATACATGATGTCCAGTAACAGGATGTGAGGTTACTGTAAAATGGTGTTCTTTACATGGCTTTATGCACTGTTAAAAAAAATGGAGGGGTCTTTTTAAAGGATGTGTTGGATGTAATTCCGAGGGCAGTTTAAAACACCTAAGCTATAAATATGCGTCTAGCATAGTGTTGTGCTCGACTGGTGTTATGTTGTATGTCTGATTGCATGCAGATATGTAGAACAGCAACTATCTTTACACAAAGAACAAGCAAAGACTATTGGCTTTGACAATGGGTGCTAGTTCCTTTAAGTACAAAAGCAGTAACCATGGCATTGTTGAATATATTAATAAAAATACTGCTGTTTAAAAATCATGAGAGAATGGAAGAACGTTGATCTGTTTTTTTAATTTTCTTTCATAGCCTTCTTTAAAGGAAGTGTTTTCTAATATGGCATGCTGGTGGTTTAATTTTTTTTATCTAAGATAATGTCTTCTGTTCGTTGAGGCAGGAAGAGCGCTATCTGCTTTAAAAAACCTTGACTGTCATATTCTCATTCAGTAAGTGCCAATAAGTTCCATAGAGAATTTCAATGTGCGGGAGGGGTGCTCCTGTAGCAGTGAAATCCAAGGCCGTTCCAGCAAGGGCTCTCAGCCTTCTCACAGGGGAGGAGCGCGCAGCTCTCTGAGATGGATACAGTTACACATAACAGGGTAGTGACGTCCGTGGAATTTATGGACGGTTGATCACCCTAGTGTGCGTTGTGCCCTTGGCACTTAATTACGGCGGACTGGGGAGCCGCGGTGCACAGTTTGGGAATCACAAGTTTTAGAAGTATCGGCAGAGTTTTCCGCAGTGTGACTACGTCATTATTAATTTAAATATATATGTGATAGTACCCCTGTAACAGGCAGCGGCAGTTAACATTACCGCGTGAAAACAAGCGTTGTTTTTATGTACTAATGTGTGCTTTGTAATTAGGAGAGGGGGTTGATTTAGTTTTATTTTCCACACCTCCATGTTAACGCTGCCAAATGCTTCATCAAAGCAGGCCGTGGCAGTAGTACGATGAACAAGTTTATTTAAACTGTTTTTCTAACAATAGCCGTGTTCGTGATAGTATTTTCACCTGCAAACACATTTTGCTTGTGGTTTAACGTACGCCTACTATGCATGTCATTAACTGTTTGTGCGGCACACATGCAAAGTGCTCTTACCGGAGGCCGTGTTATGATGTTGTCACAAAGGTGTTCAGGAACATTTACAAGGATACGGAAGACATTTTCGCCGTCTTTAACGGTAGGAAGTTGCCGATATAGGGGCAAAAACGGTGTTCATAATATGCTTTAATAAATTGCAGTCGAGCGTAATGTTAGATATAAAGACATATAACATACGTTTCAATTGGAATTTGTAGAACATAGCTGCATATTATCAAGGACGGTCGATACATTTTCGCCGCTTTTATCGACAGGAAATTGCAGATAAAGCGGCGTTAATGGGCTTGATAATATGCCCTATGGAAATCCTATCGAAGCCCATGTGAGATGTGAAAACATCTAACATGGGCTTCGATAGGAATTCCATATAGCATATTATCAAGTCTATTATCGCCGCTTTATCGGCAGTTTCCTGCCGATAAAAGCGACGATATTGTATCGCCCGTCCTTGATAATATGGCCCATATTATGAAGGCGATTATCGTCTTTTTTAGAGCAGCGTTCTGCCGATAAAAGCGACGATAAATTATCACGTCTTCTTCATAATATGCCCCAAGTATTGCCGCATTCTTTAATAATTGTTCTGAAAATGCGGCGATACTTTAGCTTATGAATAGAGCTCTTTTTGGTACAATGAGGTAGTTCTGAAAAGAACTTTTTTTTTGGAGTTTTGTAGTTTTTGTAGTTTTTTTATATTTTTGGACAAGTTTTTTATTCTTTATAATTTGTTAAACTGGAGCCGAATTTTTGAACTGTAAAACAGGAACATAAGAAGTTGTTAAAAAATTAGCTACATTCGAATCTTTCATGGTCAATAATTCTTCTTTCTACAAGAGTGAGGCTCTGCTCCCCGTACACAATCAATCCATGACACTTGTTGCATTTAATATGCACTTTCGACAAAAATGGTTTCAACTCCAACTGTGCAGTAGATGGAGATGTAGGTCGTCCTCTCGATGAAGTACTGGCCACAGCTGGTGGTAGTTCTGTTGCCAGAGCTCTTGTCGCTGCCTGTGCATATTGCACAGGATGGACTTGGCTCACATGTCTCTTCATGGTATGAATCGAAAAGGAATATTTTTTTGAAACATTTCCTCTTGAAAGTACTGTGTCACAAATTGTGCAAGTTACTTTCGGAGCATTTACTTTTTTTTGGTCCTGAGGATAGGTAAAAAATTGCCAGATGAAAGATTCTTTTTTTTTTTTAAAGGTACACGAAAATTTTCTTCAGATTCCGAGGATGAATTGAGAGCGGCAGCCATTTCAGCAAAGTCTCCGGAAAGATGAAAAAGGTTCTTCTCCCTTCAGCGCCAAATAGATAGTGAGGGAAGTTGGTGGTTTCTGGAAAATTGCAGAATAGAAACTACTATGAACCAATAGGAAGTGTTCTTTTCAAGTCACATGATTTGACATGCGCGTATTAGGACGTATACGTGGTGACGGAATCCGGACACGTACGTCATTTGGAAGTATCGGTCTAATTTAATGAAGTTTTAAAATGTGAAAAGGAGGAAAGGTAGACATTCTCTGATGTTGTATACCTTCATATGGGGTCCCAAGAACAATACCGATAAAGTATACATCCTTTTTTTAATCTTTAAAAATACCGGGGTGCGCGCACGCGGTCGCGCACCACAGTACGTTTTCCAACATTTAGTGAGAAGTCGTTAAAAAGAAGGTAAGGTAAAGACTTCGTAAACCTCTAAAGATTTATAAGGAGTCCCTAAACAATTCTGACAGTGAAGAAAAGTTTGTAATCCTATGAAAACATTTCTCGAAATACTATGATAAAACTATAGAATACATTGAAAATATAGTTTATAATTCGCATTAAAAAAACCGTTGAAATTCACTGAAAAAACCATAGGTTTTACACACGTTATAGTTAGGAAGTAGCCTTTAAAAAACCTATGAAATTCACTGAAAAAACCATAGGTTTTATACATGTTATAGTTAGGAAGTAGCCTTCAAAAAACCTATGAAATTCACTGAAAAAACCATAGGTTTTACACACGTTATAGTTAGGAAGTAGCATTTAAAAAACCTATGAAATTCACTGAAAAAACCATAGGTTTCACACCAGTTATTGTTAGCTAGCTGAACATTTTACTCATACAAAACCATTGAAATTCCCACGTTCTAGTTAGTTGGACTCACTATAACTCGCGCGCCCGCAATCCACTGCTGATGATGTCACATATTACATCATTCATGACATGGTCAGTGACATCACTGATGACATCACTGATGACATCTCAAATGACTACTTCCTAACTATAACGTGTGTAAAACCTATGGTTTTTTCAGTGAAATTCATAGGTTTTTTAAAGGCTACTTCCTAACTATAACATATATAAAACCTATGGTTTTTTCAGTGAATCTATATATATATATATATATATATATATAGATTCACTGAAAAAACCAGAGGTTTAACACTCGTTATAGTTAGGAATTAGCATTTAAAAAACCTTTGAAATTCACTGAAAAAACCATAGGTTTCACACCAGTTATAGTTAGCTGGACATTTTACTCATACAAAACCATTGAAATTCCCACGTTATAGTTAGTTGGACTCACTATAACTCACACACCCCCAATCCACTGCTGATGATGTCACATATTACATCATTTATGACATGGTCAGTGACATCACTGATGACATCACTGATGACATCTCAAATTACATCACTGATGACATCTCAAATGACATCACCGATGACATCACTGATGACATCATCCAGTGAATATGTGTTCCTGTAAATTAAAAATGTGTTTAACATATTGTAGAATGAGTGTATGGATAATGGATTTAGTAGGTGCATGACTGACTGTATGAGTGGGAGATTAAATGTGTCCTACTGAATGCATGGGTTAGTGACTAAAGTGTTAGAATGTGTGCATCATTATGTCTGTTGTTGTGTAACCTGCTGCATGTATTGATTAGTAGCTATATGACGGGCTTTATGGGTTAATGATTGATAACCCAAGTATTTGTATGTGAGGGTGAGTGTGAGTGGAGGTGGCTGGGAGGTGTGTGACTCTGTGGATAGATGTGTGAGCAGTTGATTCACTTGGTGTATGCGTTCAAGAGTGCATGAGGAAACAGCTGTATAGGAGGTTTACTGTGTGCATGGGTGTGTTGGTGACTGAATGGATATCTCAGTGCTACATGTCCAAGTAAGTACATATGTAAAACACAGTGCATGTGAGAGTTGTCATATATAAATGGCTATATATAACAGCATGTGATTGCATAAGTGACTGTATCTATCAATATGTACTTGTATCAGTGATTGTAAAAGACGGTAAGTATGTGTTAGTCTATGTTTAAATAAGCAAGGTTTTGTGTGTATAACTATATAGTTGTGGAAATGGGAGTGTGATTGATTCTTTACATGACTGACTAAGTGTGTGAGTAACTTCATGGACGAGTGGCAGTGTGTGAGTGTCTGTATAGGTGTATGAGTGCATATGATAGTGTTGTATTGATGAGTGACTGTATGTATGAAAGATTGTATGGGTGAATGAGTGGATGTGTGTGTGGACCTCGAAATCAGTGAGTGTGTATGTGGTAAGTGGTTTTACTGCGTCAATGGTTTGAAGAATGGTAGTTTGTTTTTAACACTAGGTGTATCATAGGTTAGATTAGAGTGTGAGGAGGTGTATTGTATTATCACATGGATGATGTAATCAGTGATGTCATTTGAGATGTCATCGGTGATGTCATCAATGATGTCATTTGAGATGTCATCAGTGATGTCATCAGTGATGTCACTGACCATGTCATGAATGATGTAATACGTGACATCATCAGCAGTGGATTGCGGGCGAGCGAGTTATAGTGAGTCCAACTAACTATAACGTTGGAATTTCAATGGTTTTGTATGAGTAAAATGTCCAGCTAACTATAACTGGTGTGAAACCTATGTTTTTTTCAGTGAATTTTTAAGATTTTTTAAATGCTAATTCCTAACTATAACGAGTGTTAAACCTATGTTTTTTTCAGTGAATTTCAAAGGTCTTTTTGAAAGCTAATTCCTAACTATAACGATTGTGAAACCTATGGTTTTTTCAGTGAATTTCAAAGGTTTTTTAAAAACTAATTCCTTTATATATCGAGTTTGTAACCTACGATTTTTAAACTGTTTTTTTTATATTAGCTGTTTTTTATAACTATTAATTATTATTATTATTATTTTATTTTTTTTAAATTTCAATGTATTTTTCATGTTTTGGCCTGGGGCGCTCAGGGTGCGCGCACCGGTAAGCTTACCCGTATCATTTTGACTTGGAGCGCTCAGGGTACGCACACCGGTAAGCTCTCCCGAGAGCGCAGCAAGAGCGCTATTTCTGCATTCGTAAAAAAAAATATGTATGAAAACTAAATAATAATGCAAGACATTCAGTACCATGCTTATAAAAGTAGTATTTTTGATTTTCCGAATGAAAATGATTTTGCATTTCCGTAAAGCTACCAAAACGTCACTCAGGCGCGCCACGTAAGCGCCCCCGGAAGCGCCTATGTTCGCATCGCGTAAGCACCCCCAGAAGCGCTCCAGTGCGCGCAGCGTAAGCGCGTCAAGTCATGTGACCTTAAAATAACTATTTTCATTGGTTGTTTACAGTTTTTTCACAACTAATGAAAACCCACCCTTTTCCTTCACTTCTTCTTTCACTTTGGAGACAGCAAGACCTGTTTTTTTCTGTCTTACCATTTTGTGGAAAGAATGGCTGCCAGAGCACCCAGCAGCAGTGAGGAGTCAGATGGTTTCATTGATGAAGAGCCTCCTCAGCCCAAGGTCAAGGAACATTTTATTTGGAAGTTTTTTTCAATACCTGAAGGAGTAAAAAAGGTGAATGCTCCCTAAGTTGAATGTAAAATCTGCCAAACTGTACTTTCCCGAGGAGACCCCAGAAGGAAGTACAGTTTTGGAAATTCAACAATGATTCGCTACGTTCAACGCAGGCATCCTCAGAACTATGCCCGGGAGAGTGTGCGAGACCTGGCACGTAGTCCCCCAAGGGATGGTGCCTCTACATCAACAGGAGGAGCCACAACTTCAGGGAAAGGACGTGCAGCGGAATTAGAGATGATTCCGAACATTCAACCTGTTTTTAATGACATTACTATAAAATGCAAGCAATGCGATGAATTGCTGTGCTATGGTGAGCAGAGCATCAAGCTCATTACACGCAAGAGGCAAGAACACCGCTGCCCTCCCCAGCCCTAATTTTTCCCCTTTTTTTGCTCCTGTGGAGCAGTTTTGCATTCCCTGTTTTTGTTTTTGTTGAGAAAAAAACAAAAAAAGAAGAAAAAAAACCTTCTTTTTAGAACTACCTCCAATTCTCAAAAAAGATCTGTATTCTTAACAAATTCAAAAGGAGTAACTGAAGTGGAGTGCAGTGAGAGAGGAAAGAAAAATGAGTGAGAAAGCAAAGAAAGGGACGAGAGGGGAAGGGAAGGGAAGTAGGGGGGCTGAAAGAAGGTGAGTGTGGGAGGTGAGTGAGGAGAAGGAGAGTGAACAAGGGGAATGAGGATAAGTGAAGAAAATGTAGTAAAGGAACGGGGGGTGGAAGGGTAAGAAAAGAGCAGTGATGTTGAGGAAAGAGTGGAGATACAGACTGGATAAAGGCAAGTGAGTGTGAGACAAGGGGAGTAAGGGAGTGAAGAGACAGAGAAAGTGAAAGAAAAAGTGAGAGTAGAGGACTGAGTGAGGGAGGAAAGAAACATAAGTGAGGGATTGTGGCTGTGTTATAGGGAGTGAGCGTGATAGAAGAGGAGTGACAGACTAAGGGGTCGGACAGAATGAGGCTAACAGAGAGAGAATGAGGGAAGGGGAGTGTAGAAGTAAGAGAGCAGTACATGTGTCTCTTGTCATGTTATTTCCCTGTCTCTACAGGCCAAACACAGGCCACCTATATATAAGCAAGACATAACATCAATTACTTATTACATGTAACATGCTTGGCATGTGCCCAGGATCACACTGTGGGTGAAGCTTGATTCACCCATCAGTGTGATCTTAGGCACATGACCAGCATGTAAAATGTAATCTACCATATCTTTAAAAAACATGTACTTCCATATTTTAAAAGACAACAACTAAGCACATTATTCACCCACATCCATTTAAAATCAAGCTTGACGCACAGTGTGATCTTAGGCAGATGACCAGGATGTTACATGTAATCTACAATGTTTGTCTCTACAAGCAGTATGTGTGTTTTAACTCATACAATTTCACAGTCTTTACAGGCCAAAAACAGTCCACCTATATCTAAGCAAGACATAACATTATTACTCATTACATGTAATATCCTGGGCATGTGCCTAAGATCACACTGTAAGTGAAGCTAGATTCACCCATCCTTGGGATCTTAGGCACATGACCAGGATGTAAAATGTAATCTACCATATCTTTAAAAAACATGTACTTCCATATTTTTAAAGAAATCAACTAAGCACATTATTCACCCATATCCACTTAAAATCAAGCTTGACTCACAGTGTGATCTTAGGCACATGACCAGCATGTTACATGTAAGCTACCATGTCTGTCTCTGCAAGCATTATATGTGTCTCTGGTCATGTTATTTCCCTGTCTCTACAGGCCAAACACAGGCCACCTATATATAAGCAAGACATAACAGTAATTACTTATTACATGTAGCATCCTGGGCATGTGCCTAAGATCACACTGTGGGTGAAGCTTGATTCAACCATCAGTGTGATCTTAGGCACATGACCAGCATGTAAAATGTAATCTACCATATATTTAAAAAACATGTACTTCCATATTTTTAAAGACAATTTCATATAACTTCACAGTCTCTACAGGCCAAAAACAGTCCACCTATATATAAGCAAGACATAACATTAATTACTCATCACATTTTGCATACTAAATCGTTTTTGACACAAAGCACAGCTCATTTAAATAACCACTACAGAAACAAAGCAGAAACCTAACTCATTTTCAAAATACATTGCCAATATGCACCATTTTATTTTTACACAACATTACAAAAAAACATGACACAAAATGCAAGAATAAAGAAGCACAATATGCTTCTTAATCTTCCCCATAGTGCATACAGCATTCTATCTTTATTAAAAGAATCATTACTCACCTTTAAAAATGCTTTGAAAGATGTAAAACAGTGTCAGTCACACTCAACAGATTTTCTTAAGCAGAATCTCTGAATAATGCTTCTTTCACTGGAGCCTGAGAATAATGGCACACATTCTTACTCATTTCAGACCCATATTCTTGTACATAACCAATCAAAATTGTTCCCACACAAATTCAAAACCAAACTGCACCTTTTAATTGGGTGTACATTTCAAGACTATGAAACTCACATAACATTTACCCATCACCCCAGTGCTCATTCACCCTGTAACCATGGTAACTCCCTCCTAACCCAGCACACAGTTCAGAAGTTCATCATACTATGTTGTAAAATAATACAGCAAGGGTGTTTGACCTCTCAATGTACTAGCTAATCAAGTGCAATGTTTCTTTAAATGACTTTTTCTCAACCATTGAAATTACTTCTTTAAAAAAAAAAGCATGCACCCTACTTTTCAGTGGTGAATTTTAAGAAAGCACCAATCATTTCTTGTTTTTCAACTGCACTGAATCTCAACCACTTTTTTCATAATTCCTACTTTCAAACTGCCATTTCATTTCCACAACTCATCTGACTAGAAGCACATCTACCTTCAAGATGCCAAAAGTCTGGTTTGTAGGTCATAGCTATGTCTACTGGAGTGAAAAATTTGCAAGCAACAGAGGGATTTACAACCTTAATTTACCAAATGTGGACATGGTGTGGATTGGACAGAAAGGATTAAGGAGATCTTCCCTGAAAGATTGGGGGTGATTCGTCAAGCAGGGGCCAAGAAAAAAGGGGGGTCCCAAAACATGTTTTCCCCATGCAATTTTCGATAGGGACCTTTAAGGCGAGCTACAGCCCGAACTGCTAAACGGAATTACACCAGATTTGGCAGAGAGGTAGAGTTTGATTCTCAGATGGCGCTTCTTGTTAAATGGTGTAAATCCGTGCAGTAGTTCCTGAGGAAATGAAAAGTAAAATCATAGATATATCTATGGACGAAGTACCATCCGAGCATTATACGCGTACCCATATGAGCACGAGCTGCATGCTAATCGGCTGTCAACTGTGTGTCAACACTCCAAACCAGGAAGTGTTGGCAGCCATTTTGTATCTCGGTAGAACTGAGGCACAAGAAAACTGAAAAACAAGTGGGCAAAAGACGCAAAGGGGGCAGGGTAGGTACATCCTGACCCCCTAGGTCTGCTCAGGGGGTCTCACAAGGACCCGCAAGGCCCCCAAAAAATTATAATTTTTTTTTTAAATGGGAGTAGGATACGCGTATTGTGTGAAAATGAAAACCCGAAGCCCACTTCAGTGCTCATTAGCGTCCAGGGGTCAAGTCCTGGGGCTTTAAAATATTAATTGAGGGGGGCTCTGAGCCCCTCAAGCTCCGGGAACCGCCACACCCCCGGGGCTTTCAAATATTAATTGAGAGGGGGCTCTGAAGACCGCCACCCCCGGGGCTTTTTGAAAGTGTTGGAGGGGGGCCATGGTGGCCCCTCTCCTGGAGCCCAAGATGGCCCTGGGGTCTGCCAACCCAAGGGCCGGGAACTACAGTGTCTCGGGGTGCCTACTCCTGGGTTTGAAGGGGGGTTTTCTACTCACACTTGTAACCAAGCTGTAAGAAAGTGGCTCTAATATATACTGGATCAAAGTAAGGTACAGTGTTTATAGAGTCCACAATCTCCAGAGGTATAACAGAGGTTAAAGTCAGATCTGACTTTACTCCAGGCCAATTGTTTTTATATCAAAAGACATAGTTGTTTTATTTTTAGAACCAACAGGTATAAAAATATACTCTTCTCAATATGAGTGACTTCAGGTAGTTACTTTGCAGAAAGGCAATAAACTTTGTAAGCACAATAGTTACAGTGGTTGCAATAGGCAACAATTCTAAACACAATTTAACTTTGAGCTCAATGGGTTTTTCTACATTGAACTGAAATTACTTCATATTTCACCATATTAATTCACCACTAATCCTTTGTAGGCTTCCTGAATAGCGTGCGCCAACAAGCGCTATATAAATACAAACCTTTGTCCTCCTCTATCCTTCTGCTATCATTCCAAATCCAAATAACTGATTAACGTATCCATCACTTAAAATGTACTTGCATGTTTCCTATACTAATTCAACACTAATCCTCTATGGGTCCCGGGGTAGCTGCTACTCGCCGAAAAAGTGCTTTGACGGCTCGTCAGGGGTAGTAAGCGCTATATAAATGCAATTACAATACAATTCAATACCCCTGGGACACTTCTGTTTTCAATGACAGGGTGGGAGTGTCGTGGCTACCACCCTGTCATTGCAAACTGCTTTCCTATTTGGAAGAGAGAGCAGGTAAAACTGCTCTCTCTTTCAAATAGGAAAGCAGATTGGTTTTCCTCAGGGGGAGCAGCATGTTAGCTGCTCTCCCTGAGGAAAAGCAATGCCGGCTCTTGAAGGATGCGGGGAGCTAGGTGGGACTGTGCGGGTATTGGGGCTCCACCTAGGGTCCCCAATGTTTTATGTAAGCCCCGAGGGATGGGGTCTCCGGGGATAATAAAGATTAGTGATTGGGGCTATTTTTTTATGGTAAAATTGTACGCTCTCCAAAGCCCCGGGGACCACCACTGCCCGGGGCTTTATGTACTGTGGGGGGGCCGGATTTTGTAGTGTCCCAGGGTGCCCATCCTGCCGTCCTATAGCAAGGAAATATGTTTTCTGTTTCAAAATTTAAATTAGATTGCTTTTGCAGATGGGGAGCTGCATGTTAGTAGTTCCTGCTGTGGAAAGGTAATGGCATCTCTCAAAAGTGTAGAAGTTGTGCACCAAAGGCGCTGCAGTCACGCACCCTACAGATTATAAGTCGTGCATCCAGGGCGTGCACAACAGGAGGCCGCACTGAGCTGGGTGCGCAACTTTTACTTTTTCCGTTACCAAATAGCCTCTATCAGAACTTTCTAATATTCCTGGGGATCGTATCCCCTGGGTCTTATAAAAAAAATGTTGGGGACCGTGAGGGGAGCCACTATGCCCCCACTGTCCGGCCGGCTTTCCTCTTTCTTCGGGAGCCGGCATTGCTTTTACACATGGGGAGATGCTAACTTGCATGTGGAAATGCAATCTTGTTTGGATTTTGAAAGTAAGAACAGACTTCACTGCTCTGACTTTCGAAATGCAAACTAAGGGCCATATTATCAAGAAAGGGCGATATATTATCGCCGCTTTTATCGGCAGGAAACTACCAGAACACCCGAACCTGGGCTTCTATGGGAATTTACAAGGGCATATTATCAAGCCCATTATCGCCGCTTTAGCGGCAGGAAACTGCCAGAACACCAGAACCTGGGCTTCAATGGGAATTCACAAGTGTAGTGTAGTTCCTATATTCCCAATAGGCTCTGCGCATTGGAATAATATATGTGACGTAGGACTTATGTCTACAAGGTCTCTATCGAAATATATTAGACTTAATTGTGAGTGCCAGCTAGCTCAGAGGTCACTAGAAACTTTCTCGAGTTCACAAGCAGTGATTTAGTTTCTGACAACCGCATAAACATGAAAACTTTGTTTTCCCAAGATAAAACTGATCTTCAGAGTCGTGGATACAATAGATAGATATTTTACTCAGTCAATCGTGCATGCTTCGTTTCACTAGATGTGCAGAGAAATAGATAGATGGGCGTTTTCAATAAATGGATTTATTGAACAGTCTTCTTTCTCAAGCATAAGAAATGAACTGCTACAATCGTAAAACTGGGTGCAAAATATAATGCATACAGTAAAAAGAGTAGAATAAAATAATATGTAAGAGCATTGTATGGTTCCTAGACCATAGATAAATACATACATAAATAACAAAGGCTAAAACGTACTAAACTGGTGCTTCTAAAATACGCCTACCCCGGTGTACCTAACCTAAGCTTAGTACGAGGGAAGTGAGGTGTAGCTTAAATTTAGTATTCTTTGCCAAGAATCTATCCAAGATTTCTCTTAGGGTCTAATCAGCACCGTACCTTGGTTTAGAATGAAGAAGGTCAATCTCAGGACTCGATTTCCCAACAATGTGCGAGAGTAGCTTGGAAACAATGGAGCTGGATTTCTCTGCAGGAGAAAAGACAGCATCTCTCTCAATGCGTCTGAAGGAGGGTCGGCTTCCTTCGGCACTTGCAGTAGCAGGGCGCGTCGGGCAAGTAGATAGTCGAATTGTTCCAAAACACTGGGTGTTTGCTATGGCAAGTGTGGGCATATTTATACCTTGAAGGTACCAAGTTTGACTTAAAGGTGGACATAATAACATCATCAAAGAGTCTCAGTTCTTTGAAAACTCCATGAGTTCTTGGACATGTCAGTATTCGAGCGAGGGGAAGTCCCTAGCTGCTGAAGCTGAGTTTTCCAAGAAATCGTTGTAGATTTTGGGAACTAGTGGAAGTAGCCCTGCTGTATTTGGACTGCATGAGCTGTGTCTAAATATAGTTATGATTCCTATGCCTATATAAGGATATGGTGATTTATACCTATGTAAGGGCATGAATTGGGAAAATTACAATAGGGTCCTAAAATGTTATACAACACCCACTCCACGTTATTATGTTCAGCTAAGTTCAAGCACTCAAACATATAGCATGTGTTTACAATCCCTAACAAAAGTACATATAAAATGCATTTGAAATGGTTGCACACGAAAAAATGAGCATCTGTACTGAACGCATTTAAAAGCAATGATTTCATTGTAAGCCTATAATATGATATTGGATATGCTAACTGAATGAATCATGAAATTACATTTATGAAATGGCTCTTAGTTACAGAAAAAAAAGTCGAGACCATTCCATATCAGAATATACAAGCTATTTTTGGTTTGTCGATTAGGTCAATATTGTTTCTAGGAAGTATTCAAAGAATTCTTGTTCTCTAAGAATAGTTCTACTTTAAGCAGATTGCATTGTGTTTTGTAAAAAAAATCAAATCAAATCGTAGAAAAATAGAATCCAAAGTTAGAAGCTTTTGTTTTGAAAAAAGTGAAGGTCGAATTTCAGAGTTGAAAGAACACTGTGTGCTAACTTCAAAAGTTATTCTCTGTGTCAGGAGAAAACATTAAGTCATCAAGGCTGGCAGATTGGTCTGAATGACAGGAACCATGTGGTATTCAGATCTCTCAAACGAGCCGAGCCAAGGATCTGTGTTATTCTTTCACGGTACGTCATTGCCAGAAGAGCATTCTCCATGGTAATTTGGGTATCGCTGGTGGCCGGACTTTCCATAACGGAGCAGGAGGAATAAAAATAATATACCTGCTACGAGTCTCTAGATGAGAGGCAGGCCGCCGAACACAGAATGCACGAAGTTAGGAAAAATGCCCAGGACTGCTTTCAAGGGTGCTAACAGTCCTGAAAAAATCGTCTTAAATACATGTACAATACCGCTGGTATCAGACATGTTTACGATACGACCTAACATTTCTGCGAAATGTATGGGGCAGTTTGTTGATAATAATGCATGTATCTCTGCAGAGGACCTTACAACTTGCAGATCATACGTCTCTCTGGACGAGGTCAGTGGCACAGTTGTTTGTAAAAGAATGGCTTTCATTCTGCTTAAAGTATCAATTCGTATAGAAGAGATGTTCAGAGAAGGCCATGGTGGCGACTCCCCGTCTGTCTTAGTTTTTGGAAACAATACTTGCATACAACAAGTGTCCCTTGCTGACACACTAACCAGATAGGCTGTCCCTGGCATCATTCTACAACAGCTGTGATCATTCAGCATTATGTAGCTTCTAAATATTGGATCTATCACTGCTGCCGGGAAACCCTGCAGTGGCATGATAAGTTGTTTGACGAACCCTCACAGGCTCCATGTAAATTAATGCCATGACACAGAAGTGTACCACTTAACGTGGTATTGCAATTTTTTTCACTAAGAAATACCACCTTTTCCCCGCTCCAACATTTGTGTGTGTATGGTAAATCCCAGGTCGAGTTTATGTACTCTTTACCCAACCTTTCATACAGGCCTGCTGGTATGTGTTTTAAGCAATACTGAAACTGCAAAATCGTCACTGGTATCATGATGGTGCCAGGTATTATCCATTCCACTGCTGGTTTCTCAGAAACAGTTAATGGTAATCTTTCCAGTTTTTCTATGCTCAGCACCGTATAGTCTGCTCCCCTTTGTGCCAAAGAGATTTGTTTATCTGTAAGTTTAATTCCAGTAAACAATGACCTGGTGTTGATTAGACACCAAGGCACATAGCTAGAACTAAGGTTTTGTAACGTACAGCCTAGCAGCATTATAGAACGTAATTGAGACTGGCCATGTTGTAACATTAGCAAGTCCTGTTCCATTATGTCAATGGCAGAGGATACGATGCTGTCCAAAGAATAATTTATGGAACACAGAGTTGTTAACCCATTAACAACCACAGAGAGAGCTTTCTATAAATTAATATGATCAATTTCTCGTATTGGTTCTGCAGTTTCCATTTGCGTGACTTTCCATGCTTCATTGTAAGCAGCGTAAATACCGGCGTATATGAAACGTTTATGACATGGTTTGCGAGGTCCAAGTAAGAATTCTCGTAAGTCAACGCTATCTTTAAGTTAAGTGTTGTTTTATATCTGGGAGTGTGGATTTTTGTAGCCATTCAAGGCACAGTTTTCCTACACTGTAAGATGTTATTATCCCTGGATGTTGTCTCTGGACATATCTCGGATCTGGCCTAGTTACTGTAAACCCTTGTTTCTTGTTCAGGAATCTATCTTGACAGTTATTCGTGTCTGTGGGCCAGATTACCATTTTTCCATTCAGGATTACTTCTGTTTTGTTGTAAAATATAATTTACGTCTACCTCCTCTTCTGTAGTTATATTACTATCAGGTGTGGGTTTTGGTATGGACGATTTGTTTAATTCTTTTATCTTAGCCAGGCCAAGGCAAGATGTTTGTTGAACAGTTTCATTTAAGAGCATTATTTGTTCTGGGATGATGCAGGCTCTGAATAATGCTTTTAAACCCTGTACCTGCCAGTCTTTTGTGCCCCGGCAGTTTTTGTCTCAATGTTGTCTTTCCAAAAGTTAAAGCCTAATGTGGACAATTGAGCATAAAAGGCCGCAGAATAAATTTGCTTAGTATTTGTATTTCATGCCTAACTTATTAATATTTTTAAAGTAAAAGCTTTTTGGATTTGTGACATTAAAAACTGTAAAGTATTGACATTTTCTATAGAATGTTTTAGAGCTACCTTTTGGAGGTGTTGGACAATGTTCCCATTGATTATAAGTTAGAACATTTCTAGGGTTTGCTGATTTGTGCAAATAATGATGACCACAATTATTAAAACACTACATTTCTTCATAATTTGATAAACCTTCTAAGTATTTATGTTTTTGCAAATTTTGCTGACATTTCTAAGTCTGTCATCGTGTTAATAACAGTTTCAAAATCCCAATCATCAGAAAATGTACTTGGTGAAACAAAATCACTCAAGGAAACCTTAAATTGATGTGCAATCTTCAGCAGCTCGACGGGGCCATAAATGTCATAATCAGTTCTATCCCAAGCTATACCACCAGGTAGAGGAACGACTGTGATGTTCACTAATGACAGGTCTCTTTGTTCACGATGAGATGATTTGTGTGGTTTCAGGAGTAAGTTGATGTTCTTACTTGCTGTGTCCATTTTAATATATTTTCCATCTATCAGCTTTCCCAAACTTAAAACGAGAATGAGCCACAGTAGGAGAAAAAGTACACCTAACCCAATCCAAAATTCAACCCACTGTGAAATCAGATATGTATTTGCAAGCTGGTGAAAAAGTTCTTTTACTTGTTCCCTGAAAGTTTCATTTGTTGGCGTTGTTTCAGGTTCACTGGGATCCTCCGAAAAGGTATCAAAGTTGATGAAATAGCCAGAGGCAGTCCTGTCAATAGTTGGTATCGCATCCGGATTATTTGAAATCACTGAAGCTGCTTGTTCCCTTGACTTGTTAGTGTAGTCAGTTGCTACATCATTGTAGACAGGAGTTTCTTGACAAACTGTTATTTGGGTTTCCAGAGGCACAAGTTCCATGGCTTTGTTGCATAGTCCTTCTTTTCTCATTGCAGATTCTTCAAAGGTGATGAGTCTTTCAGGTTGAACCTCTTGGATAGTAGCAAGATTCGGTCGCCGGCTACATCTTGGGAGTCCACTGGGCCTACTACTTATTATCGGCCACATTATGTGGTTTAACCTGGTCAATTGATACAGACCGGTTCTCCTTTCTTCCAGCAAGGGTCGGCAGTAACACTGTTCTCGATCCGTGGACTGCTAGTACAGGTACTGGTTTTCTGTAAGAAGGCCCAAATTCCTTCTTATCCGCTATTTTCTCTCTGACCAGATCCCCAATCTTTGGAATCCAGACAGGTCCTGCTGGGACAGGTGGTTTTTCCTCAGTGTTCGTTGGCTTTTGTATGGTGTTGCTTAGACCTCTTCTTGTTTCATTTAAGTCCTGTAAAACAGCCAAACGATCTTTGATGACAAAGGGTTTTTGTTCCACCACTGAAGTATGATGATTGAGGTCTACAACCATCATTCTAGTACCAACAAGGATTTCATATGGAGTGATTCCTCCCAGAGAATTTCTTGGCAGGTTATTAAGACTACGTTGGACACTTATTAGATGTTTGACCCACCCGTCACCCGAACTAAAATACCCTAGCTGTTATAGATTGCTTTATGTCATGTTTTTTTCTTTCCACAACCACATTTCCCTCAGAATGGAATGGACTTAAGTACCGCAATGCAACACCCAAGCTGGCCATGGCCTCCTTGTAAACTCGAGCGCTAAACGCAGGAGCCTGTTCAGAATGTAGCGTGCCGATTGCGTATGTGCCGATAAAGACTTGCAAATCTTTTATAACAGTTCGGGCGTCAGCCGAGCGCCGAGGCCACATTCAAATGAATCTTGTCCTAGTATTTGTGGGACTGATTTTGTCCATGAGGACGTCTGAGCGTGGATAGTCTAATGTTATCTAAGAATGGTGTCTGTACTGGGCTGGCTACACTGTAGTCAGGAATCTGGTGGCGCTCCAAGCTGTGATCTCTGTAACAGTCATCACAATTAATTCCGAATTCGTAAATGTGGGCTTTCATCCGTGGCCACCAGTACATCTCTTGTAATTCTAGTAGAGATTTAGAGATCCCTTGATGTATCAGACCCTCTCCCATATGTGCTTCGTGAATCAAAGCACCTCTCTGATTCCTGTTTGGAATTACCCTATCCCCCACTCCAGGGATTCAAGCAAAAGGAACGGAATTTGCATCAATTATGTATGTATATTTGAGTGGATAATTTTGAGGTAACACAGCTCCGCTGCCTTTGCTTGTGGCATTGACAGCCAGCATGGTTTCACCATCTATTCTTGTTTTTGAATGAGTGTTTGCAGCTACGGAAGCCGTTTGCACAGCTGCCTTCGCGACTTCATCAGCCAATGTATTCCCTTCAACGTGAACGCCATCACGCTGATGCTCAGTGTATGGATAACGTGAGTCTTTTGTAGTTCTTTCTGTAAAAGAACTACTTGTTCCCAAAGCATTATATGCTTGATTGTGTCACCTTTTCCGTCTTTAAAACCATTTTGAACCCAGTTCTGCAGATATTCATTATAAGATTGGACGCAGTAATCCGAATCGCACACTATGGGGCCAATTCCGATTCGGTAAAATGCCTTACAAATAGCTGTACGGAGCATATTTCCTGTACAAATCGTACCCATAAACGTTCCTGTACGTACGATGAAGTACGATTCATATCTAGAGCAGATCTCCGTACGAACCGTACTAAACACCGTACGGCTAAAAAATACGTGTGAATTGTACCGGAACACGCATTACGCAACGTCCTTATGTAAACAAGCAGCAGTTTCCGGCCCAGCAAGTTCGATTAGTCTCTGCAACACTCCGTACAACCCTTTTTCTACGGGAGCTCAACACGTCCGTAAAAGCAGAGTCCAACCCGAACCGTAACCACGGTACGCAACATACACTCCATGAAACCCATCGTCCGTGTCATCCCAGTCCTGTACGCCTATGACCTGGTGCACAGAAACCGACGACGGTGCATACGGTGAGAACAACGTACCTTAGTAACGGAAGTGTACTTGTATGGTGCGTCTTACACGCTCGCGTATAGCACCATTGCAATAGTAATACGAGGCGCACACACACGCCATGAATGTTGGGGTACGGTGCATTTCACGCGCTCGCGTATGGCACCATTGCAATAGTGATACGATATGCACACACACCATGAATGTTGGGGTACGGTGCGTTTCACGCGCTTGCGTGTGGCACCATTGTAATAGTGATACGATGTGCACACAAGCCATTAATGTTGGGCTATGGTTTGTTTCATGCACTCAAGTATGGCACCATTGCAATAGTGGTACGATGCGCACACACATCAGGAATGTTGGAGTGTGGTGCGTCTCACGGGCTTGCATATGGCACCATCACAATAGTGATACGAGGCACATACACGCCATCAACCCCATGTGGCCACCAGTATGGGTGTAGGTGGATATGACTCCCAGCAGTGCCCAGACATATGAGGGGTGGGTGGAGAGGACTCCCAGCAGTGGCCAACAGTATGGGGTGGGTTCAGAGGACTCACAGCAGTGGCCGACAGTATGGGGGTGGGTGCAGAGGACTCCCAGAAGAGGCCAAATATGTGAGGGGTGGGAGGATATGACTCCCAGCAGTGCCCAGATATATGAGGGGTGGGTGCAGAGGACTCCCAGCAGAGGCCAACAGTATGGGGGTAGGTGCAGAGGACTCCCAGCAGAGGCCAGACATATGAGGGGTGGGTGGATATGACTCCCAACAATGGCCAACAGTATGGGAGTGGGTGCAGAGGACTTCCAGCAGAGGCCAGACATATGAGGGGTGGGTGGATATGACTCCCAGCAGTGCCCCGACATATGAGGGGTGGGTGGATATGACTCCCAACAGTGGCCAACAGTATGGGAGTGGGTGCAGAGGACTCCCAGCAGAGGCCAGATATATGAGGGGTGGGTGGACATGACTCCCAGCAGAGACCAACAGTATGGGGGTGGGCGCAGAGGGCTCCCAGCAGAGGCCAGACATATGAGGGGTGGGTGGATATGAATCCCAGCAGTGGCCAACAGTAAGGGGGTGGGTGCAGAGGACTCCCAGCAGAGGACATATATAGGAGGGGTGGGTGGATATGCCTCCCAGCAGTGCCCAGATATATGAGGGGTGGGTGGATATGACTCCCAGCAGTGCCCAGACATATGTGGGGTGGGTGCGGAGGACTCCCAGCAGTGGCCAACAGTATGGGGGTGGGTGCAGAGGACTCCCAGCAGAGGCCAGACATATGAGGGGTGAGTGGATATGACTCCTAACAGTGGCCAACAGTCTGGGGGTGGGTGCAGAGGACTCCCAGCAGAGGCCAGATATATGAGGGGTGGGTGGATATGACTACCAGCAGTGCCCAGACATATGAGGGGTGGGTGGATATGACTCCCAGCAGAGGCCAGACATATGAGGGGTGGGTGGATATGACTACCAGCAGAGGCCAGAAATATGAGGGATGGGTGGATATGACTACCAGCAGTCCTCAGATATATGGGGGGTACATCATCATCAGCATACCACAACCACATGGGGGTATGTGCACATCCCTAACTTGTGACTATAATGATAGTGCCATAGCAACACATCACTTACAGCAGCATCCCACTCTCTGGAGGATGGATTACTTTCACATACTGCGTGACACACCACATGTGGGTGTGATATCAAATTCCACATGCATACCCACCCATGGAGGCTGCAGGCGAAACCCCACCATCATGACACACTAGTGTATAGTGATGTAACAGCCTTCCAAACAAAGAGAGCGAAAGGGAACACACACTGTCACCCTCATCCCAGGACTGATATGAATGTCCAGGTGGTGGTCAGACCACCAAGATGTAGTCTCTCATGGAAGGAATAGGGTTGAAACCCCTTAGATACAATGCACAAAATTGTGAGCCATGTGCCCAAATACCCTGCATAACAATTCCCAACATAGGGGTAGGCTGTGATTACACACATGCACAGTTGTGAAAAGGGTGAATGTGTCCCTGAAGGCATTTGTACTTACTCAAAACACAAGTACAGTGAGTTGCAAGCATGGCACAGACAAATGAGCAGTAGACATCTGTGAGCAGGCATGGGCATTGTTGAAGGGAACCGCCACCAAAAAAGGAAATGTGCACACATGTCAGCACAAAAAATTGTGCAACTGTCTGCAGTGAAGATGTCAGGTGCCACAGAGGAAGGAACACTCCTTGGGACAATGTCTCGAGCCAAACTGAACACACACAACCAATGATTAATTGCAGAGAGATTGTGATGGCACACAGATACCATGGTCCAACTCATGACCATCAACAAAAAACATCTTTCAGAACCCCAAAACATTACCAAGACACCAACTCCAGGCCCCTCATCACCAGCATCAAGTACCTGAAATGCAATAGTGTAGAACGTAAAATAAAAGGCTTTATTCAGCAGGAAAAAATAAGATGGTCAAAAATTAGTCCGTTCTCAAATAAGGCCAATGGCCAGTCCACACAAATGTCCTTGTAGGGGGACGTTGGGTAGGCCGTCTACCCCTAACTTGCCTTCACATGGAGTAGTTAATGGGATGTTGACCCTTGGGGGCATCATCGGGGGCAGGACCAGGCACCACAGGGACTGGAGTGGGAAGGGTAGGTGTGGTGGGTGCAGGGGTGGACATATCCTCCTCAGTGGCTTGTGCAGCGCCAAAGGTGGACAGATACTCTGCACTGCACACTGCTGCCAGTTCGTCCAGACCAACCCCTGTACCCGACGATACCATGGGAGTGGAGGGAGAGGGCTGTGAGAGTTGCGCACTGTGACCCTGGCTGCGTGTATGCGGTCTAATCCCAGTCCCTGTGGGTGTGCCTGCAGCCCCCTGAGTGTGCGTGCCAGGAGGTGTGCGCTTTGCCTTTTGTGGGGGTATGCTGCTTGTGTCTGTTGGGGTGCGTGATGGTGTCTTCCTGCGTGTGCTTTGGACAGGTATGGGAGAGGGGAGTGTGGATGGGTCCGAAGGAGGGGAGACTGACCGCTGCAGGAGGGAAACTGCTGCCGTCAGTGATGAGTCCATGGACTGCATAATCCAACGTTGGTCAGACATCGTTGCTGACATGCCCTCCATGAAAGACAACAACTGTGTCAGGATGTGTGTGTGGGCATGGAGGACATTCAGCATTGATGTCTGACCAACCTGTAACTGGCGGAGTAAGTCCACAGACTGAGGGCAGCAGGGGTGACAGGGGCAAGGGCTGCGGTGCCGGCGTTGAAGGAGACATGGGGGGCTGCACGGACAGAAGGGACGGGAGCAACTGGGAGGGTGGAGTTGGTGCTGGAGGGGGTGGGAACAGACTCGGTGCTGCTGCCCGGTGTTGCTGCAAATTCTCCCTCCTCCTGGGAGTCAGAATCGGATCCATCGGCGTGGTAAAATGTGTCGCCTTCCAACAGGACACATGTTAAGGAGGGGAAGAGATGAAAATGAGCACCAGGTGACTATGGGGAGCTGAAAAGGCACTGCACATATAAACTGTCTGAGCTGACACGCCAACTGTGGAAGTGTAGCTAGGCTTCAGAGCACTTCAAAAAGCAGGTGAAAGACAACACAACAAACAGCCATGTACCTACCCACTACTTGCTGCTGCCTCTCCTGCAACTGCCCATCGAGGTCTGGGAACACCATTGCCAGGACACGGAGCATGTGGGGGGTCAGGTGATGGCGTCCACCATGCCGGCGTGGAGGTGACAACTTATGCTGGACCTGGGCGATAGGCCGGGTCCAGCACCGGATGTCCTGCCACCTCTTCTGCATGTTCCTCAGGCGCCGGCGAGGGCCCCCCCGCACACCTGACGGCACTGACGATGTCCCGCCAGATTTCCCCCTTCTCGTAGGCAGTTACCTGTCAGGAAGACATAGTGAAACAACATCACTACTCCTGCTCCATGTCCCAGAGACACACACTTGCACATCTTTGATAATGTGAACAGGACCTAGGATGCTGACAGGACTTGCATCATTGTCCATGTGAATTTGGCCTGTGTGCAAGCCCCAATGCACTACATGGAAGTGAGAGCCAACAGATGGCGTAACGGCTGCAACACACTCACTGATCATGGCACACACTGGGCAACACATGCAGCTGCAGGGTGTGGGACAGCATGTGCCAAGCAGTCACATATCCCACTCCACTGAAGAACCCTCAGCAAACCAGAGAGACACACCCTGGCACAGATCACTCTCCTGTCACTGACAACAGCGGATACAGCCCTCACTTTGCACATGTGCCACTTGCGACTGGAGTGTCACAGGTGTCCTGCCAGCTTTGCAAGTCAGGCACACAGCACTGCTTACTTGTCACATCAGATGGGTATAGCTGCTGCATACACCATGCAGCAGTGGTGCAACACATCACATACACACTCAGCCACATGACAAGGGACATTCACACACATCAATGTCCATGAGGTTGTACACATCATTTGGATAATCTCAGCACAGGTCCACTCAAGTCATAAACATCTGTGAGCACAGTCACCTGTCACTCCGGGGGGACCACTGTTCCACATCAGGACATTTGGAAATAAAGCCACCAAGGTCTGGCACGGCTGAATGTGCCATTCACTATGCAGTGGAGGTCACAGTAAGCACAATGCAAGTGAGGAGTGAACACACATGAACTACATCATGCTCTGCATGAGAGACACCACCATGTACACCCCCTGGGACTCACCCCAAACCACATTGCATGTCTGTCCCACCAATACACAATGCCTGTTGTGACATTCACACAACAGGTGCACAGTCAAAGGTAGTGGAGTCAGCACTCACCTGTTCCTCTGGTCTCCCATACAGCTTCGGGTACTGTGGGAGGAGGCTGTCCAGCAGGGCCTGGATCTCCTCCTCAGTGAATGCTGGGGCCCTCTCCACAGTATGTGCCATTGCAGGAGACAAAGGATGCAGAGACAGCAGCAGTGTGGTCCACTCCAATGTTGTGCAGGCAAGTGCCCTCTCAGGGTTTCATGCTGCCTTAAATCAGTGCTGCTGAGGGGTTTTCAGTTCGAGGAGTACAGAGTAATAGGTCAGATTAGTTTGCATTGTACATTTCCTCCAATCCCTTTAAACACACGGCTCTGACACGCATTTGCATCGTTTAAAATTTGAGCTTCAGCTCAACAATCATTTTGCAACATTGTTTTTTTTGGGCCAACTGACTTTTGCATGACACCTGTTGGACACATAGCTACTCAAAACTCAGTATCCATGACACCCAGGATGCATTCAGGGCCTACTACTCATCCCCTATGTGTCCCCTAAGTAATTATGAGACCTACACATGTGTACGGTGCATTTCACACGCTCGCGTATGGCACCATTACATTACAATAGTGATACGATGCGCACACACACCCGGAAAGCAGGGGCACGGTGCGTTTCACATGCTGATGTGAATGAAGGGGTACGGTGCATTTCACATGGTACCTTTCACACGCAGGGGTATGGTGCGTTTCACACGGTACTTTTCACACGCTGATGCGAATTCAGGGGTACGGTACGTTTTACATGGTGCGTTTCACACGCAGGGGTACGGTGCGTTTCACACGCTGATGGGAATGCAGGGGTATGGTGCGTTTCACACGCTGATGCAAATGCAGGGGTACGGTGCATTTCACATGGTGCATTTGGCACGCAGGGGTACGGTGCATTTCATACGCTGATGCGAATACATGGGTACGTTGTGTTTCACACGCTGATGCAAATGCAGTTGTACAGTGCGTTTCACATGGTGCGTTTCACACGCAGCGTACCTGATGGGAATGCAGGGGTATGGTACTTTTCTCACGCTGATGCAAATGCAGGGGTACGGTGCGTTTCACATGGTGATGCAAATGCATGGGTACGTTGCGTTTCACATGGTGATGCAAATGCAGTTGTATGCTACGTTTCACACAGTGCTTTTCACACGCTGATACGAATGCAGGGGTATGGTGCGTTCCACACGCTGATGCAAATGCAGGGGTACGGTGCGTTTCACATGGTGCGTTTCACATGCAGGGCTACACTGCATTTCACACGGTGCTTTTCACACGTTGATGCGAATGCAGGGGTACGGTTCGCACAAGGATGTCTATCAAGTACTTGTCATTGCATACTTTCATGTGCAGGCCCTAGGAGTGGCAGACAGTGACATAGCACAGATCACATGCCATGTATGATGGGGCACTATGTGGAACACATCACTAAGTATGGGCAAATTTTGCGGATTCGCGGTCCGCGAAATCGCGCGAAATGGCAAACAAAATCCGCGAGTTCGCGGATTTTCCTGCGAACTCTCGGATTTTCTTGCCATTTGCACAAATAATGTGACACATGTGTCTGTAACTTTGCCACCGCTCCGAAAGGCGCCGAGGTCCCTCGAGTGAGCTGTCCATCATAGTGAGGAAAGGGCAGGAAGACGTTGCATACCCTAGTTTGTGTGTGGCGGGGCCAAACGGGCGGGGCTTCTATGCGAGTTCACATGCCTCTTGTAAGGGTCAGTGACCGATCAGAGCAGCAGATGAGAAGAAAGCAGCCTCCTGGTCACAGGAAGTACACGGGGATTGTGCTCGAGAAACTCGTTGATGCAAAGACCTCCATCAAGGACTACATCTAATTGTAGGCGGTAGATATAGGGAGGAAGCACACCTGGACCGTGCTCACTAGTTGTTTGGTCTGATTATAATGCGCGACGGAATTTAGGCTTCAACTCGGGCACCTGCTTATATCTGTAAGTGCTTCCTGTTGAGGTTTAATTTTTGTGACAGAAGCATCGTGCCAGAATGAATCCTGCCTGCATATTTATCCACGATGATGCCACCGGTTGTGCTACACCTCTACTCAACTGGAGTACTTTCTACTGGCTAATCAGTAAGTGCTACCTCGTTGGGTAAATGTAGAGTGCTTTTGCTACACTACAGCTGGGTAAAGGCCCAGAAGAGTTGTCTCCAGTGACCACGTGTGTCTGTAACTTTGCCACCGCGCCGACAGGCGCCGAGGTCCCTCGAGTGAGCTGTCCATCATAGTGAGGAAAGGGCGGGAAGACGTTGCATACCCTAGTGTGTGTGTGGCAGGGCGGAACGGGCGGGGCTTCTATGCGAGTTCACATGCCTCTTGTTTATAAAGGGTCAGAGACCGATCAGAGCAGCAGATGAGAAGAAAGCAGCCTCCTGGTCACAGGAAGTACACGGGGATCGCGCTTGGGAAACTAGTGGATGCAAAGACCTCCATCAAGGATTATCTAATTGTAGGCGGTAGATATAGGGAGGAAGCACACCTGCCTAGCCTAGACAAGCTCACTAGTTGTTTGGGCTGATTATTTGAGCTTCAACTCGGGCATGTGCAAAAATCCGCCCGCGAGCGAATTTGCAAATTTTTCGGCAATTTTGCGAAATTCGCAGATCGCAAAATTGCTGGAAATCTGCAAATTCCGCGAGCGGAACGGATTTTGCAACCTTACTTACACATCACCTTGACACTTGTCACATGTGTATCATTAGTCCGATTTTGTCATGCACAGCAACACTGGGATGGCACAGTCATCACTACCGGCACATGTCTCATGATGGCAGGGACTGGGGCACTTTATCAACTGACATGTCACACTCAGCATGACCCTATGTGACTATGTCAGGTGAGTGTCATGTGTCATATTGAGCTTGCTGTTTGTGTTCCGTATACTGCATCTGCTGTTGGTTCATCTAACATGGGTCTGTGTTGAGATGGGAATGGTTTCACATCTACGTACACCATGCCACATGTGGATTCCCACAGCTGTTGGGTCTGTGTGCATCAGACATCATATTTCTCCAGGCATACATGTCTGCGTCGTGTCAATGGCTGTGTTGTTTTGTTGTTACGTGTACACCTTAATCGCAATGTGTTTGATATGTACTTTGGACATTACACGTGACCTGTGTGTGTGCCTTGCAGTCAGCTCTCTGTATGGGATGACAACCTTCCACTGCAGGTATTGTGACATGTGTCACTCTGGTGATATGTCGGGCTGTTCACTCAGACTGGCCCAGCAGCTCATTTCAGGGCATGTCATGTTGAGTTGTCAATCAACAGGTGTATCTGGCTTTTTGTGGGAGTGCCAGCAAGCTGGCATATGTGTCCTGGATGTATTGCACACGCCAGACTCCATAGTGACCTGATGTCTAGTAGCAGTGCTATGTACATTGCCATTGATGTTGGCTGACTGTCAATCTCCATTATTCCCAAATATGTCCTGCAGGGCACCGCCTCTACCAAGGCCATTCCCAGACTTGGCGACCATGAGGGAACGTGCCTGCATCCGACGTTACAGATTCACTCAACAGTTGATTCAGGAGTTGACAAACAAGCTGGCACCACATCTCCAACCGCAACACAAGTATCCTACTGCGCTGACCCCTAAGATAAAGGTGATGGCAGCCCTACATTTTTTTGCAACAGGTACGTTTCAATTAACCATAGCTGATGTTGGTGGAATGTCACAGACGATGATCAGCCGTGTCCTGCGTGATGTTTTGGCAGCCATGTTGGAGCACATTGATGAGTTCATCAAATTTCCGACTCCTGAAGAGTTGAGGGATGTCAAGGGTGATTTCTATGCCCTGGGAGGGATGCCACATGTCATTAGGTCCATTGATGGGACACATGTGGCTCTGGTGCCACGACAGTCACAGGAGCAGGCTTACCGCAACCGTAAACATTACCATTCAATAAATGCCCTTGTGGTGTGTCTTGCTAACATGCAGATTTCCCACATTTGTGCACGTTTTCCAGGATCAGCACATGATACATTCATCATGTGGCGTAGCAGGGTGCCACAAATGATGCTGCAGCTGCGCAACGAGCGGGCATGTCTTGTTGGTGGGTAAACTGTTTGTCCTGTGTTTTCAGTATCTTTTGCTCTTACAGCATCTCCTGACCCACTTATTTACATGATGTGTCTATGTAGGGGACTCGGGGTATCCCAACATGCCATGGCTAATGACACCTCTCCGCAACCCAAGAACAGTTGCAGATCAGAGGTACAATAATGCACACGGGCAGACCAGGCGAGTGATAGAAAAAAAAAAAGATAGAGAGGACGTTTGGCCTCCTGAAGAGCCGATTCTGGTGCCTCGATAAGACCGGCGGATCCCTCCCATATACACCGGACAAGGTTTGTAAGATCTTCATTGTGTGCTGCATGCTGCACAACATGGAAGTTGAGAAGGCAGTGCCACTCATCCTGGATCCTGAGGAGCAGGAACATCCACCCGTTGAGGATCAAGGGCTTGGTCACGATGCAAGTGATGAGGAGGAAGAGGATGATATCCGGAGTCAGCTCATACGAAACTTCTTCTCATAATTGTGAGTCACTGGGTATGAGTGAACAAGCTTGAAGCATTAAGTGGCATGTGTTGCAATGTGTGTGTCCAGCTAACTGTATGCAAAGTGACTTAGATGTGTGTTCTGATGTGTCACTAGAATGCTGATATCAGGCCACACAGTAATGCGCAATGGCTTTCTTTGAACTTTGCATGTGTCCTACATTGTTCATGTTTCGTCATTGCCCATGCCTATTGCAAAGATCTTTCCCGGTGACCTTTTGTGTGTCTGTCATTCCCAGGTTGCTGTGCCTGTTGTCTGCTCGTGTCATCTTTGTCTTCCTACTATTCCCCATGATGATTGCAATGGGGGCTGAATCAGCGTTCCATGCACGGACATGTGTAAATGTCAGTTCGGGTAAGAGATCCAAACAGGCATTTTGGTGTTGGTACGCTTTGGGAATGTGTGGAAACTGTGTCTGTGCATGTTGTAGTACCATGCATACATGTCTCATCACCATGGATCAAATTAAATGTTGCACCACTCCCATGACATGACAATCACTCTTCGTGACAGTCATCTGTATTGGAGTCTGGACTCTGGTGAAGGCATCAATGTGTGTAAACCTTGCCCCTGACACATTGCGGATGCCACGAGTTGCTTGACACTGTGTGGGACATCACAACAACAGTCTCTATGGGGAATTGCAGCCTCTATGTGTGCAGCAGGATGTGTTTGGCTCATCCACTTAATCTTGTGTGCCAGTACAAATGGATTTCCAACATCCATGTTGTGAAGGTGGGGGCCAGCATATGTCCCACATGTTCTGTCAACTGTCCTGTGAGTCTGTTCATATGGATGCATTGCCATTTGTGCCAGTATGTCATGTCACTGACGCGTCGCTTCCTCAGGGTCGGTGGTAAACACTGCGGTGCAAGTCTTCTCGGTAAGTGGATGAGAAATTTAATTTCCCATGTAGCCAAGACCTTGGCGCTGATGACGTCACAACGTTGTGCAGAAGTGAATGTGAATGCTTCAATGGCACCAGTTGGTGCTGTTAATTCCTGGATTCTCTTGTGGCATGCTGCATATCCTAGTCATGGTAGGGGTGCATTTGCGCCATCGCTCCTCATTACTCTCTGTTGAGTTCCGGCCCAGCAGCTTATTATGTTTGGTATTTCAAAGCCCAGTTGTACGAGCCGATGACTGGCTCTTGTGGGGCTTCCTTGTGTTTACCTAATTCCTTCCCTTGTTGTTCAAGCTTCTTAAGGCTCTTGCTGGGCTGTGTAATTTCCCTTCTTGACCCTCACTGATTGCCTGGGGGAACTACGGATTGTTGGCTTTGTGTGAGACGCGCAGCAGCACATTTGATTTTCTGTTTATTGGACTTTATTCATACACTGTGAATTTCTGGATTACTGCATGCCTTTAATTTTGTTGAAGCAGCCTGCAGAGTGTTATACCCCCTCATATTGCTGCAATAGTCTGCTACCTTTTATGTTTCTCCTGTGATCCCTGTGCTAGTTGCAGAATCCTTGGAACAGGATCATACTATTGGCCATTTCTTTTGCAACTCTTACAACATTATCTTTGGTGTGTTATGGTATTTCATCAACTTTACATTTGCTATGAATTGATGTGGATTGTTCATCTCTGTTTTCACAGCAGGGGCTTGTAGAGCTCGTCCAGAAGAAAGCTCCAATTCCCCAGATACGTGGCTCTTAAGACTTTTTTGGATATGTTGCTAACTGCTGGATAAATACATGGAAACGTATGGAACTGCCTTCTTTGTAAGTGTGTTGTAATGTCCTTGTTCGCTCCTCAGATGACCTGACCTCAGGACACCCCCGCGCCGCACGGCCACCAGCTGTAGCGTGTGCGTTTCCCTCACTACTGTCCTCAGCCTCGCTGAGCCCGCCCTGTCGACCCCGCCCCCCGCCGTCATAATTTGCGTGTGTTTACATTTTTTGTGCTGCCTGTTTAGCGTTTAGTTTAGTAATTTGCGTGTGTTTTTCTCCTCATTTTGTACTGCCTGTTAGTTCTGCATCTCTGATCTGTGCCTTTATTTCTCCTTTTGCCTGCCTTGTTAGCGCCGCTCTTTGTGCCCCCCACCCGCTTCCCGCTCCCCGCTTCCCGCCGCCTGCGTGCGGCCACGCCCCCTTACCTTCCGTGCCCTTCCCGCTCCCAGCTGCTCCGCCCTCCCTCCCACTTGGCCATAAATGGCGACCGTGCAGCGCAGGTGAGTGTGACCTGACCTCAGGACACCCCCGCGCCGCACGGCCACCAGCTGTAGCGTGTGCGTTTCCCTCGCTACTGTCCTCAGCCTCGCTGAGCCCGCCCTGTCGACCCCGCCCCCCCGCCGTCATAATTTGCGTGTGTTTACATTTTTTGTGCTGCCTGTTTAGCGTTTAGTTTAGTAATTTGCGTGTGTTTTTCTCCTCATTTTGTACTGCCTGTTAGTTCTGCATCTCTGATCTGTGCCTTTATTTCTCCTTTTGCCTGCCTTGTTAGCGCCACTCTTTGTGCCCCCCACCCGCTTCCCGCTCCCCGCTTCCCGCCGCCTGCGTGCGGCCACGCCCCCTTACCTTCCGTGCCCTCCCCGCTCCCACCTCCCAGCTGCTCCCCCCTCCCTCCCACTTCGCCATAAATGGCGACCGTGCTTACGCGCAGCGGGCGCGCCGATTGTGCGCCGAAGGCGCGCCAAAGGTAAGCCCGTCTGCGCCCGTCCGCGCCTGGACCGCGCCCAGCGCCAGGACCCCTGGCCCCCACCAACGGAAACCGACCCGACGGACCTACGACGCTACCGACCTCAACGCACTCAACACCGGCCGAACCCCGGGCTGCTACCGAGCCACACCGAGACGCACCCACGGACCCTTCAGCTGCCACTCCTGCAAGTTCACCTGCAACCGGATCCACGCTACACCAGCACCCACCAAGCCGAACTCCAGCAGCACCCACCTGAAGTGCATCCTGCTCAACACCCGCTCCGTCCACAGACACGCCGTTGAGCTCTGGAACCTGCTCGACACCACAGCCCCAGACGTCGCCTTCCTCACGGAAACATGGATGAACGCCTCCTCAGCGCCCGACATCGCCATCGCCATCCCGGACGGCTACAAGATCATCCGGAGGGACCGCGTCAACCAGACCGGAGGAGGCATCGCCATCATCCACAGGAACTCCATCCGCATCACGACCGACACCGACGATACCCTCGCACCCACCGAACACCTGCACTTCCAGATCCACGTCAACCCCAAGACCACCCTCAGAGGCACTCTCATCTACAGACCCCCGGGACCGCGCACACAATTCAGCGAAGACATCGCCGACTTCATCAGCCCGCACGCCCTCCCCTCCGCCGACTACATCCTCCTCGGGGACCTCAACTTCCACCTGGAGAACAACAGCAACCGCAACACCACCACCCTGCTGGACAACCTCTCCAACCTCGGACTCAAGCAACTGGTGACCACCCCCACCCACTACGCCGGACACACACTCGACCCGATCTTCTCCTCCAGCAAGGACATCGCCTTCAGCCACGCCACGGAACTCCACTGGACGGACCACAGCTGCGTCCACTTCAGCTTCAGAAGGACCACGCTCCACCATCACCAGCGTCAGGTTCCCCGCAGAAGCTGGAACAAGATCACCGCAGACCAGCTCGCTACCTCCCTGAGCAAGTTTCCTCCCACCAGCACAACGAACCCCAGCCAAGCGGCCACCAACCTCACGAAATGGATCAGCGACTGCGCAGACGACCTCGCCCCTCTGAAAACCCCACCGAGCAGACCCGGCAGCAAGAAAGCACCATGGTTTAACGACGAACTCAAGAGCTCCAAGAAGAACTGCAGAGCACTCGAGAAAACCTGGCGCAGAGACCCAACACCGGACAACATGACTGCCCTCAAGCTCGCCACCCGAAAACACCACCAACTGATCCACACCACTAAGAAAACCGCCTTCAAGGAACAGCAACTCACACAACAGGAAAGAACTCTTCAACATCGTGAAAGAGCTCTCCAACCCCAACGCCGGAAACAACAACATCACCCCTTCGCAAGACCTCTGCAACTCCCTCGCCTCCTACTTCCACAACAAGATTGCGGACATACACAACAGCTTCACCACTCAACCGACGCACGCCACGAGCGACCCACCCCCCCCCACAACCACCCTCCGCACCTGGACCCCGATCAGCACCGAAGACACCGTCAACACAATGAACTCCATCCACTCCGGATCCCCGACAGACCCCTGCCCTCACCACGTCTTCAACAAGGCCGGTGCTGTCATCGCACCCCACCTGCAGGACATCATCAACACCTCCTTCAACACCGCTACCTTCCCGGAGAGCTGGAAGCACGCCAAACTCAGCGCCCTACTTAAGAAGCCATCAGCCGACCCCACCGACCTCAAGAACTACCGCCCCATCTCGCTGCTTCCGTTTCCAGCAAAAGTCATCAAGAAGACCGTCAACAAGCAACTGGCAGCCTTCCTCGAGACGAACGGCTCCCTCGACCTCTCGCAGTCTGGCTTCCGGGCCAACCACAGCACCGAGACCGCCCTGATCGCAGCCACCGATGACATCCGAGCCCTGCTCGACAACGGAGAAACAGCGGCCCTCATCCTCCTGGACCTCTCCGCGGCCTTCGACACTGTCTGCCACCGTACCCTAGTACAGCGCCTCAGCAACGTCGGAATCCAGGAGAAGGCACTGGAGTGGATCATCTCCTTCCTCGCCGGAAGGACACAGAGAGTCCGCCTCCCCCCGTTCAGATCAGAGGCCACCGAAGTCATCTGCGGCGTTCCTTAAGGCTCCTCGCTCAGCCCAACACTCTTCAACGTCTACATGAGCCCCCTCGCAGCCATCGCACGCCAGCACAACCTCAACATCATCTCCTACGCCGACGACACCCAGCTGATCCTCTCCCTCACCAAAGACCCCGCCACCGCCAGAGCCAACCTTCACGAAGGGATGACAGACGTTGCCAAGTGGATGAAGGACAGCCGCCTGAAACTGAACTCGGACAAGACGGAAGTCCTCATCCTGGGATCTGCACCCTCCGCCTGGGACGACTCCTGGTGGCCCCCCGCCCTGGGCAGCGCACCCAAACCCACAGACCACGCACGCAACCTGGGCTTCATCCTGGACTCATCCCTCTCCATGACCAGACAAGTCAACGCCGTCTCCTCGTCGTGCTTCAACATCCTGCGCATGCTACGTAAGATCTTCCGATGGATCCCCACCGAGACCAGAAAGACGGTCACCCAGGCCCTCGTCACCAGCCGTCTGGACTACGGCAACTCCCTCTACGCCGGAACCACCGCCAAACTCCAGAAGAGACTCCAGCGGATCCAGAACACCTCAGCACGACTCATCCTGGACATCCCCCGCCGCAGCCACATCTCCGGACACCTGAGAGACCTGCACTGGCTTCCGGTCAACAAGAGAATCACCTTCCGCCTCCTCACCCACGCACACAAAGCCCTACACAACCAAGGCCCAGGATACCTCAACAGCCGCCTCAACTTCTACGCTCCCACACGCCAGCTCCGATCGACCAGCCACGCCCTCGCCGCCGTCCCCCGCATCCGAAGAGCCACCACAGGAGGAAGGTCCTTCTCCTACCTGACCGCCAAGACTTGGAACTCCCTTCCGACCCACCTCCGCCTGACCCAAGACCACCTCGCCTTCAGGAAGCAGCTCAAGACCTGGCTGTTCGACCAGTAGCTGACCCCCTCCCCCCAGCGCCTTGAGACCCTCCGGGTGAGTAGTGCGCTATATAAATGCTATGATTGATTGATTGATTAACACTTTCATTACTGTGATCTCAACTAGGATACAGTGGCTGTTGTTTTCCTTAACAGGTATTACTGTTACAATATAGGTCCTAAGGTAGTCTGTGATTCAGTGACAAGAAGTGTAGAATCCTTATGCTTGTTTACCTTTGTTTCAGATCTCCCTCCCTGCTGTTCCCTTCCTTTGTTTTCCCTCACCTGATCACCCTTTTGAGTCTGTCATTTCTACTCAGACCAAGGGGCTAGGGAGATGGACCTCTTTGAGCATTGCACGTTTCCAACGATTCAAGGCCCTGACAGTCACAGGCAGTCCTGTGCACATTGGATCACCAGCAGTACAGGTAGACTCATTAAATGACTGTTAATTTCCGCAGACCAATGGCACTGGCCATGGATATTGGCTCATGCAGCATGGCCAAAAACACATACTTGATCCGTTGGCATAGTAAATGTGTTCACCACAGTACAATGTGCCTCATCTCTGTCACCGCAGATCTCTTGCCACTTGCATGCATCATCTATGGCATAACTGTCAAAGATAGTGCATATAGGAGTATGTGTACTTTGGCAACATGCATGCAGTTCTTCATGGCTAATGATCCCTATTGTGCATGAAGTACTTGGTTGTGTATGTATTTGTGCTGCTTCCTACACACAACGGGCAGGCAACACCTGCTGACTCTGTGTGTCCTGTGCGCAGCTTGGCCTTTTGGAGCCTGATCCTGTGCCCGTTATTTTTGGTTATTGTATATACTTTTTCTTTGAGGCACCCATGAGTAACCAGACACTCCTTCATTTCCATACACCTGTTACACTGTGGCTTGCTAAACTCCTTGTCTTTGTGTGCTTGTTTTTGCCTAGTTGATCACCCCTGCCACCATCAGGTGTTCACGCATTCCTGCTGCTGCCTCCCCTGTGACACTGCCCCACCGAGGGCCTTGATTCTGCAACACACACACCTCCCAGATGCTCCTCCCTCCCTCCAGCCATTCTTGATGCAGGAAGCAGCTTGTCTGTGCCACTGTTGCACCAACGCCTTGACAAAGGCAGGACCGTCAGCGCCTGTCAGCGCCTGCAACATGCACAGTGCAAGACCCTGTGGTGCTTGCATGACCCACGTAACACAACCGACTCATGCTCCAGCCACCCCCGAAGCAATGAACACCAGACAATCAACCACCTGCTATCAGGCAACCCCTAAGCGCACACACGACAGCATTGCATGCTGGGTGTGCAACTACTACTGCCTACACAACGCTGCCCCGCCTACCATACCATGTCCGCACAACCAGGTCATGTGCCTCCTACTCCACACCCGCTCTGTCCACCAGCGCACCATTGGACTCTGTTACCTCCTCAACACAACAGCGCCACACATCGCCTTCAATACAGTAACCTGGTTGAACACATCCTCAGCACACAACTTCAACATTGCCATCACAGACGGATACAAGATCACCTACAAGGACCACAATTCATTCAGAAGTACACCCTTAGAGTCACATACAACACCAAGGACACACTCTGCATTGTCAAGCACCTGCACTTCAGGTTTCACACCAACACCCTGACCACCCTCAGACTAACAGTCATCTACAGATCTCCAGGCCTCCACCCACAATACCGCTAATCAATCAACAAATACATCTGCACGCAGGCCCTCACCTCCACAGACTACAGGTGGCTGGGGGACAGCAACTTCTGGTTGGAGGACAACCATACCACCATCCTTCATTGGTACATCAACATTTGCATCCAGTTCTCCAACAAGCAACACACTGCCCCACACTCCACTACAGATCCTCCAAACATGCTTGATCTAAATCACCACAGACGAGCTGTGTGGCACCCTAGCCCAGGACACTCCAACCAACGCCACCGCCACTCCCTGCAACCTCACATACTGGATAAGCGACTGATCCAACACTCTTGCCACATTGCCGGACTTTCCTGTGAAGCACAGCAACAGTTAAGCCACCTGGGACAAGGCAGACATACTGGACTCATACAGATGTAGCCGGACTCTCGTGCATACCTTGCGAAACAATCAACCATCAGTTACCTTTCAGCCCTGAAACCCGCCACACACAGACATCACCATATCATCAGCACGGACAAGAGGACATCTTTCAGGTAGGGAATAGGCACCAACACACACAAGATCAAGGAGCTCATCAGCATCGTGAGTGAACTATCTAACCCCAGCTCTCCATCCAAAAGACATCCCACCCTTGCAAGGCCAGGGGAATCCCTCGCAACATTCTACCACTGCAAGCTCATGGACATACACGACAGCCTCGCCACACAGAGGCAGACAGTGCTATTATCCATGGGACATACCCCCCTCAGGTCCTGCACTCCCATCAGCAGCAAAGACACCACCCGGCTCATGTACACCATCCACTCCGGCTCTCCATCAGGACCCTTCCCACACAACATTTCAATCACGGCATAACCCATCCTTGAAGCCCACCTCTGGCACATCATGAATGTCTCCTTTGAGTACGCCACATTCCATGGTAGCTAGAGGCATGCAAAGACCCAGGCCCTACTCAAACAATGGATGGCAATACCGCAGGATCTCCTGGAACATCACCCTGCTACCCTACCCGGCAACTGTCATCTTAAAGACAGTCAACGAGCAACTGACCAACTCCCTCCAAGCAAACACCTCCAGGCCACCCGCCCCAGTCCATCTTCCACAGTAATCAGACCACTGCAACTGGCCTTACTGCCACCACCAACGACATTTTGGACCCTGCTCAACAATGGTGAGACCACCACCCTCACCCCCTCGACCTCTCAACGGCATTCTACACTATGTGCTACCACACTGTCAAATCACACATCTCCAACACTGGGATCCAGAGGAGAGCCCAGGATTAAATCGCCAAGTACCTCACCAGCAAGGCCCAGGGAGTCCGCATCCCCCCTTCTGCACGTAGTACACTGGGGTCATCTGGCCCATGCCCCAGGGCTCATCTCTCAGCGTGACGATCTTCAATGTCTCCATGGCCCCCCTCTCCACCATCACATGCGTAAACGACCTCATCATCATTTCCTATGGTATTCACACCAAGCTGCTGCTCACCCTCAGCAAAGACCCAGTCACTCCCAGATCCAAGCTTCAAGAAGGCATGTGGTCCATTGACGAATGGATGAACATCAGCCACCTGAGGCTGGACTTGGACAAGACTGAGGTCATCATCTGAGGATTGTCCCCTTATGGCTGGGACAACTCCTTGTGTCCCACTGGCCTGGGCAGCGCACCAGCACCCAGTGGCCACGCACACTAGCTGGTGTTCATCGTAGACTACTCACTCACAATTACAATGCAACTCAACACCATCTCTACCTCATGTTGTATCACCCTCCGCATGCTGCAAATGATCCTCAGATAGATCCACTCCTAGGCAAGACAGACAGTCACCCAGGTCCACAACACCAGCCGGGTCAAAGACGGCAGCGCCCTCTACGCAGGAACAACAGCCAGACTCTAAGAGGACTTGTACACATCCAGGGTGTATCCGCACACCTCATCCTCAACATACCCTGCCACAGCCACATGACAGTCCACCTGAGATACCTTCAATAGGCTCACTGTCAACTGCAGGATCACCTTCAGACTCCTCAGCCACACTCAGGAGGCACTCCACAACCCCAGACCCAAAAACAACCATGGACGTCTCTCATCCCACACCCCATTGCCCCAACTCGGTCCAGCCAACGTTGCCCTGGCCACCATTCGTCACACCCACAGAACAACTGCATGCGGGAGATAGTTCTCCCACCTCACCAAATGAGACCTGGGACTCCCTCCCCGGGCACATCCACATGACCCATGACCTCTACGCCTTCATGATACTCTGCAAAACCTGTCTGTCCGAGCAGTATGGCAAGCCCCCCCCTCAGCAGCTTGAAACCATCATGGGTAATTTTTGGGCTCCATATATGTATTTGATGATGCAATGTCACCTATGTGTGTCCTCAACCGGACTCAGATCCCAGTGTATGGATGGCTTGAGTTTGTTCCACACTCAGGCATGCTTTGACATGTCCCCACACGTATGTTGTTGACTCATGCAAAATGACTGCAACATCAATTTTCCATGTGATTGATTGTTTTATTTATTTATCTGTCAGGTGCGTGAATCGTGAGTAAGTGATAGGTGCTGTACAAAAATGCCGGGAATCCAAACTTTGCAGAGGGAGATGTGATGCCTTGCAGTTGGAGTCACCAGAGTCCAGATCACAGTGCTTGGCATCATTGTTCAGACTGCAACCAGCAAGTCCATGTGGTAGAGTAGGACAGTCAATAAGGTGATGCTGTTGAACACAAAGTCCAGGTGCCAGACCAGGTGACCCGGGAGATGCGCATGGCCCGCTGCCTCCCACTGTCTTTTCCGTGGACGACCCACCTTCCTTGGGGGAGCCTCATATGCAGGCCTTGACGATGCATGGGATGCTCCGTCAGACGATTCCTCCTCCTCCTCCCTCCTTGTGCCTGGTGGCGGTCATTGCCTAGAAGTGTCTTACCTGGTGACACAGGGAGGGTGCTCCATGTTGTCAGCAATCTGATGGAGTGAATGGCTTATGTCCCTTTGCACAGCCAGGAACTCAGCCAGTCTTGCCTCCATCCGTCGTTGGTGTTCTTGTTGACTGGCGTGTTGCTCGGTCTGCAGCTTTTTGATCTCTGTAAGGGGTCCCCACTACCTGGCTGATCTCACTGGTGTCTCGCCGGTATGCCTCCATGATATTGCGTAGTTGAGACATACCGGGCCCTACAGCTGGCTGGTCAGGTTCTCGCCTCTGCCTGCCGCCACTCCCACCACCCCTGCCCACACGAACCTGGACTGCCGTTGTGGGCACATCGGGTCGACGGGACCCCTGAGGGATGGCAGTGATGGTGTTGTCTGTCACCTCCTGGGTGCCCGGTGAACCTTGTCCCTCATTGTCAGACTGGCTCAGTTGTTGACTGTGGGCAGGGCTCCGAGATGTCTGCTGGGATGTGGCAGGAATGGTGGTGGTGGTTGGCGCAGATGTTCCTGATCCAGCTGCTGCACGGGTTTGGGCACAGAGGTGCCAGGTTGGTCGGGGTCATCCATGGAGTGGTGAGAGGCGTCGCTGTCGGTGGGATGAGGGTCCTGCGTAGCCTGGGACTGTAAATCATCTTCCCCATTGTTGGTAGTAGATTCCGCACGTTGTCCCGTGGGTGTGAGAGACAGACAATGTTAATGTCATTTAATGCAACATCCATTTTTCATACACATTGTAGTTGGCACTGTTCCACCTGGTAGTTGTCTATGCTTTGGATTGTCCTCAATGTTCACTTGTGGATGGGTATGTTGTGGGGTCAGATTGATCTGTGCTCAGGAGTCATTGACATGTGGGGTCATATTTACAATCACTGGCACAGCCCTGCATATCAGCAGGGATTCGCCAGTCATTGTGCACCACAGCTATGCCAGCATGGATGGGAGACATTTGCAATGCGGAGCACCATGGGGGAAAGACGGCACAGCTGCATCACGCATCTGTGCCGTAGAAGTGGCGCATTGCTGGAGTTGCGTCACCAGCGCAACGCAGCTCCAGCAGTGCTCTGTGGGGCCCTATCTGCACAATGCTGCGTCAATCCTTACGCCTGCTTCAAGCATGTACAGGGTTTTGATGCAGCATGTGCTTAAAAGTGACTGAGTGAAATCTTGTAGATTTCACTCAGCCAATTTTGGGAGGCGTTGCTGCGCCGGAACGCCCCCACCCCCTGCGCCAGAACACCTACTTCTGACGAAGGGCTTTAGAAAATGACACATCTCCCAGATGCGTCACCTTGTAAATACCCAGCACCATGGCGCCACTTTTGTGCGGCCACAATGGCGGCGTGAAAGAAGCGCAAGGGGCTTGTGAATCTGCACCGTCGTGCATTTTTTGCTTGAATGCTTCAGTAGATCTGTATTGGTTTTGTTGTGTTACATGGCCATTGTGACAGTGGGGCACTCCATTGCCTGTCCCAGGAGGCTATGTTTGTGTAAGGGGTGTGTGTGAAAGGCAGTGCTGGTAGTTGGAGTTTGATTTGGAACTGGGCCTCCCTCGTGGTGTGGCTGTCCTCCCATGGAGCATGCTGCCATGACAGTGGTTGTGAGTTCCTGTCCAAGATATCTGACCTTGTTGTCCTGGTGTTTGTGTTTGCACTGGTCACAGGAGGGCCTTGTGCTGCCTACACCAGGGCCCAGTGTCAGCTATCTTATCAGTACTTTCCCACTCCCTGTGCATTGAGCATGGTGCATGGGTGTGTATCTGGTCCACTTGGGATGAGGGAAATTGGGCATGGGCGTCCACAGATATGTTTATAGGGGTGGTCACATTTTTAACTTCATCACCATCCCCCTTGCACCCTTCTCCCCACTGCCTTGCACCTTTCTTGCCCTCCCATTGCACCCTTCTAGCCCTCCCCCTTGCACCCTTCTCCCCCTCCCCTTGTACCCTGTTCTACCTCGGCCTTGCACCCTTTTCTACCTTGCACCCTTCTCCCCTCTGCCTTGCATACTTCTCCCCTCTACCTTGCACCCTTCTCGCCCTCTGCCTTGCACCCTTCTCGGACACCCCCTTGCATCCGTCCCCACCCAATGGAAGGGGCTGCTACCTGGAACAAAGTCACCATTTCAAAAGCATGATGGACTAGGTCCGGCCCTGACTGGGCCCACACTAGATGCACTGGCGATCCAGGTTGGGCCATAGCACCCCTTGCTCCCCCCTGCGGACGCCCATGCAATTGGGTCTAATTTGGAGTCCCACAATGCATTTTGTGACACTCACCCTCCCAGCATACCAGACGTCCATTTTTGGGTCTGTGCTTCCTGTAGCATGGGACATAGCATGGCCTTGCGTTCTCAATGGGACATACACATGTTAGTGGCATTAGTGTTGTTTTTGGATGTAGTTGTGGGCAGTCGGCGCTCGGGGGTTGGTGCGGGCATTTTTTGTACTTGGGGTGTGGATGCCATTACCCCCATGTTACATGAGTTTTTTGTGTCCTGACCAGGCTCTTCGACTCCTTCAATTCCATGTACTCCCACCGGTAGTAGCAGGGCATTCACCTTCTCCTCCCAGGGATGGTACTGTACTGGTCTGCGGGGACCACCACCTCCAGGGTGCTGGCTCTCTAGGTACTCCTCGTCCATTTTCTGCTTGATCATCCTCCGCAGATCGTACCACCTGGCCTGGCACTCCTTCCTTGTGCGTCTGATGGGTGCAACAGCATTCACCCTATTGACTATCCTCTCCCAGTGGTGTGTTTTCTCAGCTATACTGGTCCGTCTGACCAATGCGCCAAACAGCTGTGGCTCGACTCTGATGACTTCATCTACAAGGATCTCCATCTCCTCCTTTGTGAACTTTGGATTCTTCTGTGCGGACATGGTGTGGGGTGACGGTGTGTATGGGTGTGGGTGTGTGGGTCTGAATGTGAATGGGGGGTGTTGGTCTGAATGTGATTGGGGGTATGTGTGAAGATGGATGTGTGCAGTTGGTGGTGTGTTGTCAGTGTCTCTTGCAAATTGGGTCTGTTGCAAAGGATCATGGTTTGTATGTGTGGACCCTTTTTATTGGTCCATTTGAGGGTGTGGCTTAGTTTGAATTTTTGGTGGGTGTGTTATAAGGGGTGGTTCTGAGTTAGCCCCTCTGTTTGCCTGTTTGGATCTGCCCAGGACATTCATTTCCATGGTTTTTACACTGGAGACGTGTTTTGTGGTGTTGTGTGAGTCGTTTTCACCCTCCTTGTGCTGTTTTCCAGTGTCCGCATGGTTCAGTACGGCTCGCTTAGTTGTATTTGCGTATCTATAAATGTGTGGTTGCCAACATGTCTGTTTGCACTGAACGCTAAATTTCTGTGTGTTTTTGAGTCAAATTATTAGGTTTGAAATCAGGTTTTAATAATTTAGAATTGAAAAGGTTTTGCAACAAGAGTTTAAATGTCTGTAGTCCAAAACTAGACGATATGTATTGTCTTGTTTGGACACAGGAAACAAAGGATTGTTCATGGACGGGGTACATGTTTCAATCACCCCTTAGTATTCAAGTTAATCTAGGATCTCCCTGACCTGCTTTTTAGATTCTTATTTAACTGGATACTGCTTCTGAGCAGCTGGTTGATTTTTTAACTGGATCTTGTGATGAGGAGACTCCCCATCCCATCCCACATGATTTTTATATAGCGCTGGTGCCTGGGCCACAGCCTATTTTCTGCCATATGTATATTTTTTATGAATAGGAATATGATTTGAGAAGGCTGGCATAATGATCTCTTCGCCATGTGGACACTCCCTGAAAAATTCAGCTGGCCAGTCTCTTTCAGCCAGAAGGATGTCACAACCCTTAGATAGTTTTTCCCAAAAGAGCGCTTTTATTTTCCTAGTTCTATCTCCCTCTATTCGGAGTGTTACTTAATATAACCTATGTTGTACACTAACCCTGGTATCCGCAGTTTCAACCTGAATGCATTCATTCAGGTCCACTGTCTCCAGATGATCCTTCTTGATCTTGCGAGCTATGGTAACCTCTGCTGCGCTATCCAGCATTGTCTGGGCCCACTCCCCGTTCTTGAGTTGTGTCCTCAAGATCCTCGGCATGTCTGATTTTAAGACTTGCTACCTTCTTTTTGGTACATTGAGTTTTCTTATTTTTCTGAACATGTTGATCGTCTTTGGACTTCACGCATTCTTCCTTGTGTTCTGATCGTCCTCTTCTTTCGGATTTCTGCGAGGAAGTCTGAAAGGTACAAGAGGAACGTGTATCAGTATCTTGATGTCAATCAGGTTTTCTCAAGTTATCCCTGTTTCTGAGGTTATACCTCTTTTCAGAGGGCTCCTTTTGAGGAGATCTACCTCTTGATTGAGAACACTTCTCTTTAGAAAGTATTTTCCCACTTCTTTTTAGGAGCGGTGAGAGTGTTTTTAAAAAAAACTTTTTCAGGATTTTCTGTTAGTTCAGGTTTTCCTGGGTTCCCTCCCAAACTATCTCTTCCTAATTCTTCATAGGATTTTTCTATTATTCTGGCCAGTTCATATGGTTGCTCAGTTACATCAAGTTCTTTTAGTTTTTGGCGGATTGCCATGGATGCTGCTTCACCTTAAATATTAGCTAATATTATAGCTGAGACATGTTTGAAATCTTTCAGCAATTTCATACCCAGATTTAAAGCAGGCTATGCCCCGTATTCATTTTGAATCTGTTTCAGGACGTCTGGTATTACCGCCATAGAGGGAACACCATGGGTTTTTGTGTAAATTGAAGCAAAGACTGTACCCCAAGTGTCACAGTCCTCTAGGTGTGGTGCGATCCCCATTGGTAAACAGATTGTAAGAATCCTGTGTTTCTCATGAGGTGTACTATCGGGAAATACTGCCTCAATTTGAGTAATTTTCTGAGCTAACCAGAATGAAATTTGTTCCCTTTTTGTGGGTAATTTACCGATGACTGATTGTATAGTCTGTGGTGTAATTTTGTTTGTGTTCCCCTGATGAGGGGTGTGCTGTGGAATCCTTATAGCAGGTTGGACTGTTAACGTCCGCATGACATATTGTAGTATTTGTCTATGGATTTTATTTAATTGTTGAGCTAATAGTTCTGGACCTGTCAATGGCAGGATATGGTGTATATCTGGCTAGTACCGGCCATGTTGCTCCTGGTCTACCTAGTGGACCGAGCCTGGTAATGTGATTTCACCTGGTAATGTTATTTTGATGTTGTAGGGCACCTTTAAACCAGAGCTGATGCTCTTGGTAAGTTAGTGGAATTTCAATGTCCTCGAAAGGAACGTATTCCGCTGGAGGTTCCTCTATCTTATAGAAGTGGAACACATGTGTTGTTGGATTTGCTTGTGGAAAGATAATCTATGAATAGAATACCTCTGTCTGCCAATATTCATGTGCCTCTATGACAAAAATTACCCTACCACCTCTTGCTGATAGGCCATTTTCTATAAGCTTTGTAGCTATGATTTTCCTTAGATTTTCCGGGATGATTATAGCATCAGCATTGTCTTGTTGGAAACCTGTATTGTCCTAAGACCTGGTTGGTTTGCATATACTGCAGTTCCATTTACCCTGGGATTATCTTCGTCGGTATCCGACATTCTGTTGAACATTTTGCAGAGCAAGTTTCAAGGAAATAAAGATAAGGTGCACAATATTTTGGAACACTGTATCCTTCAACGTTGAAAAAACCCAAAAACTAATACATAGGATTTTTCGTCCTACTTAGTTATGGCGGATTTTATCCTTTAACCCACTTCAGACATATTTTGGAGTATTTTACGGGATAAAGGGGTCTCTGTGAAAAGCACGACTGAGTTACTCTAGTATCTAGCATTAAATTAGTGCCTTACCAAACGTTGGGCGCCATGTAGTGTAGTTCCTATATTCCCAATAGGCTCTGCGCATTGGAATAATATATCCTATAGATGTGACGTAGGACTTATGTCTACTAGGTCTCTATCAAAATATATTAGACTTAATTGTGAGTGCCAGCTAGCTCAGAGGTCCCTAGAAACGTTCTCGAGTTCACAAGAAGTGATTTAGTTTCTGACAACCACATAAACATGACAACTTTTTTTCCCCAAGATAAAACTGATCTTCAGAGTCGTGGAAACAATAGATAGATATTTTACTCAGTCAATCGTGCATGCTTCGTTTCACCAGATGTGCAGAGAAATAGATAGACGGGCGTTTACAATAAATGGATTTATTGAACAGTCTTCTTTCTCAAGCATAAGAAATGAACTGCTAAAATTGTAAAACTGGTTGCAAAATATAATGCGTACAGTAAAAAGAGTAGAATAGAATAATACTGTAAGAATATTGTATGGTTCCTAGACCATAGATAAATACATACATAAATAACAAAGGCTCAAAAGTACTCAACTGGTTCTTCTAAAATACGCCTACTCCGGTGTACCTAACCTAAGCTTAGTACGAGGTAAGAGGTAAGTGAGGTGTAGCATAAATTTAGCATTCTTTGCCAAGAATCTATCCAAGATTTCTCTTGGGGTCTAATCAGCTCCGTACCTTGGTTTAGAATGAAGAAAGTCAATTTTAGGACTCGATTTCCCAACAACCCGCGAGGGTAGCTTGGAAACATAGGAGCTGGATTTCTCGACAGGAGAAAAGACAGCGTCTCTCTCAGTGCGTCTGCTGGAGGGTCGGCTTCCTTTGGCACTTGCAGTAGCAGGGCGCGTCAGGCAAGTAGATATTCAAACTGCTCCAAACCACCGTATGTTTGCTATGGCAAGTGTGGGCATATTTATCCCTTGAAGGTACTGAGTTTGAGGTAAAGGTGGACATAATAACGTCATCAAAGAGACTCAGTTTTTGAAAACTCCATGAGTTCCTGGACAAGTCAGTATTCGAGCAAGGGGAAGTCCCTAGCTGCTGAAGCCAAGTTTTCCAAGAAATCGTTGTATATTTTTGGAACTAGTGGAAGTAGCCCTGTTGTATTTGGACTGCATGAGCTATGTCTAAATATGGTTATGATTCTTATGCCTATAAAAGGATAAGGTGATTTATACCTATATAAGGGCATGAATCAGGAAAATTACAGTAGGGTCCTAAAATGTTATACAACGCAAGGGCATATTATCAAGCCTATTATCGCTGCTTTAGCGGCAGTTTCCTGCCGATAAAAGCGGCAATAATGTATTGCCCTATCTTGATAGTATGGCCCCAAGTTTGCTATGGAATGGGGGGAGCCGGAAGACTTCCGTCTTCTCATAGCAAACAGCAGTGTCCTGGGGGTAGGCACCCAGGGACACTGCAGGAACTGGCTCCGGGCGTGGCGGTCTCCAGGGCTCTCGAAGGCACCAGGCGGAGGGCCACGGAGCCCCCGTCACACAATACAGAAATCTCCAGGGGGTGGTTGTTCCCGGGGTTTGAGAGGCGTCATTGAGGCCTACACACTTTTAATTTTGTAGGGGGGGGCTTGGTTGCGAAAGTGGAGCACAGGGGATGTAAATCTGGCACAGTGTTTTGTTTTACTCTTCTTTCCTTTCTGTCTTCTAGAGGATCCAGGGTAAATATAACAGTTTTTGTACAGCCAGTACCTTTGAACTCTACCCCCAAACGGCTTTCTGCTTGTTACCATAGAAACTGTTCATGGAACACTTAAGTGAGCACAGAGGTTAGAAGTTCACCAGACTATGTTCATAAATAAAAAAGTTACTGCTGTGGAGTTTTAAAACTTTTCGAATTGGAAGCGTTAGTCGTAGCTAGAGACTCTGGTACAGATCTGGTACATAGTCTCAGAATTATACTTCCAATTATAAATATTATTTCTATTGGGGATCGCTACCCCCCAAAAAAAAAGACATGTATACTTTTTTTAATTGACTTTTATTAAAACAACAATAAATAACTGGAAATGTAACTTAAAGATAACAATACAATAAAGAACTAGAAACATAACTTTAATAAAACAATATAATAAACAAAATGTGATGTGTACTCCAATAGACATATGGTAGGTAATCTGCAAAACAAAAAAGAAAATTAGTGTTTAAAATTAGATCGATGTGACTAAATGAGGTCAAACATTAGAAGTCAAGGTAACACTTGGCGATATTTTCTTATTTTTATGTCTGCAGTGTGCCTGATACATTTCACTTGTCTTATAGGTCCACGTTCAAGCGGTGTCTGTATGGAAGTGCGTGCTGCGTCATTTAAATTATAGATCAACAGGTCTTTAAAATGATTCAGACATGAGACAGAATTAGGTGAGAGATCAAGTCATTATGCAGGAGAATATTCTTTAGGGCTTATTTACAAGAGTCTTGCACCACTTTTGTGTGACTTTTATCATGGTGAAAGTGATGCAAAAGTGGCGCAATGGGCTTGTAAGTAAGCTCTTTTGTTTGTAATGTATTTAATCAGCGGTATTGTATATCTAGGCCGCTCTGCTTACCTTCTGTAAACACTGTGGCCAACAGAGTTCACAACTTGAAGTCACCTAACGTTCTACACGGCTGAGTGGACAAAAGCATCCATAACTTTAAAAGAGAAAGAGAAACGATGTGAGAGAGAGTGAGAAAGAGAAAGAGAGAAAAAACAACATTAAAAAGTGGGAGAGAGAAAGTTATAGATGGAGCAGTTAATACTGGACAAAATACTGGTAGCTCACCTTTTGCCTCTGTTGTGTGTCCACGCATGTGCTGGTTCATAGTGCACCCTCTACTTTAGTGATCTGAAAGATAGTATAAAGAGTTAGTAATAGTATAGTTACACTTTCTCCTTTCACTGATGACTTGTCGTTGTTTCGGAAACAAGCTTCTTTGCTCACCTTGTGCCATTGGCGTGACTCAAAGAGGGTGCACTACGTGTCGAAGTAGCTTTCTTAGAAGTTGTTAGGATGGCCACGCATCATCGCAGAATCCTCGAACATTGACTTTTAGAGGTGTTGAGGGGGGATGCCAATTTGTGAAACACAACCTGTAAGATAAAAAGGAAGTTAACTTTGTGTGTAATTTTTTATGAAAGGAGAGAAGAAGTGAGAGAGTGACTGCAAAGGATATTGGCAGCTCAACTTTCTGTCACCAGTGTGTTTTTTACCACATGCTGGGACATAATGCACCCTGAAGCTCTACATCTAAAAGATAGTAAAAGAAGGATGTTATGATTGGTAATTGTTACTATCTTAATGTGGAGTTGGATAACATCGCCCTTTCACACACGTTCCTTCTCACATTTAAAATAAGTATTTGTATAGATCATATTACGGACGATTGAGCGATTATAAAAATGTTCCTGCTACAGGAAAAAATATTAATACATGTAATTTCATACACTATATAGGACTGCATTTTTCTAATTAGCTGCGTCGCTTTTTTGCATCCAGTCTGCTACTGCCCTTCGACTCCCTCCGATGCGTTCCCATGCCTCACTGCTCACCTTTTCGTGGACAGGACACCTTTTGCATCATGTAGTCCCGATGTGCCACAAAGAAGTCTCATATATGGTGCCGAGTCTTGATATCTGTATGGCTAACAACATACTTGCGTTCCCAATATCATCATCGCAGGTTCTTCACCCGCTCAGTGCTTTGGGTACCACTAACTCAGTGACCAAAGAGGCCACACATGTGGTAGTGGCCCCCCTTGTTCGGTAGTTTGGGCCTACATGAAGCGTGCGAACCACCAGGATGGGCCATCACAGCGCTTGCGATGGGAGCAACTCGAAAATGGCATACAGCACATGCGCCCCGTATTTTTTATAGGTAGGGTCACGTGTGTACTGACGTATGTGCTGGATGGGTGTGGTGTGGGTATATACCAGCCATGAGGGAGTATGTGTGCCGACCTGACCATTAGACCTGGAACTAAGAAATCACTACAATGGAAATCTGGGCCATGTAGCGTTGTTGAGTTTTCTTGGTAGGGTAAGCGGAGTGGGCTGTACTAACTTATTCAGCCTAGATTAATTTACCACCACCCCCCGGGGCTTTTAAATGTGGGAGGGGGGCCGTGCTGCTCCGAGAACTGCAGGAGCTGGCCCTGAGGCGTGGCAGTCTCCTGGGCCTTTGAGGGCTCTAGGCATAGGGTCACGCAGTCTGCCTCACACAATATACTAAAAAAGAAGAGAAAGTGATGAGAGATGATTTGTGACGTGTTTAGGCTTGAGAGCCTGGATAATCATTAAATGGGGTCTAGCTGTGAAGAGCGTACTAAGGGGCCGATTATGATGGCGGACGGACCTGAGTCTGTCCGCCAGCATAGAGTAGGAGGGACCGTCCGCAGGGGCTGCGACGGTCCCTCCGTGCAGATTAAGATGTGACCGCCAGGGTGGCGGTCACATCCTCAATCTTTAACATTGCGGCGGGTGCAGCTTCAAGCTGCACCCGCCGCAATGTTAAAAATGCATGCACGGCATTTGCGTGCACAAAGCAGCAGGCACCGCGCGGTGCCTGCCGCTTTGTCCACGCAAATGCAGGGGGGTACCATAGGTACCCCCCATGTGCACCCCCCACCCCCTCTTCACCAAGGGGGCCCGCAACGGGCCCCCGAAGTCAATGTCCGTATGCTTTTCCACGGCGGAAAAGCCGCCGTGGAGAAGCATATGATTTCTGCCATCCTAATATGGCTGGCGGTGTCTGATAGACACCGCTTGCCATGTTAGAGCTTTTCCGCCGCGGTCGGAAGGCGACCGCGGTGGAAAAGCTGCGGACAGATTTTGAGACCCACCGCCATCCTAATTTGGGGGTGGGTCTTTTGTGCCTCCGCAGCGGTTTTCCCGCATCCTCCGGGCTGGCGGTGGCTTCCGCCGGCCCGGAGGATGCGGGAAGACCGCGATCCTCATCGAGCCCTTATTCTGGAAGAAGCCTTTCGGAGTCTTGCAAAAGCAAGTCATCTTTAATAATTGCCTCTCGGTGCATGTACTTAAAAGGTCATCTGCTTTGCTCGTATGTTAAAAACAAATACTTTCAACACCTCTTTTTGATTGGCTATGAAGCATTGTAAGAAGACGTATTAGCGACCAATCCCTTTCCTTGCGCAGATTTAGAAAAACATTTTATTGGCTCTTGTGTGGTTACGTCTACCTTCGTGATGCTAATTTTGATTGGCTTTTTTTTCTATGTGACATTACGATACACTCACCATGTATGTAGCCCATTTTGTGACCCACTTTTTTTTTACAATGCGTTTCAAAAACTAGTTGTGGTAGGGTGTTTTTAACGTAAACTGTTTACGAGTTTGTTGACTGTAAAGGTATTTAAAAATATGCACACGTTTTCAAAATATTTTTATTATGTCTTTTACATTCATCAAATGGGTGAAATGCAAAAAAAAAATTTCTATCATTGGTATCACGCCTTGGACCACATTTCTTTTATTTTATCATAATCACTCATTTCTTAAGTTTACATTATATAAGTGTTGCACCATCATTTTTTTTTAAATGTATAGGCTTTTTTTACTTTCAGATAAAGTAGAATAGAAGTGCTACGACAAACACTCCCTCACTACTTAATCTTTTTTTTAATGTACATTTCATGTCATTATTACATTTTACAAACATTTTTAAAAATTTAAAGAATTAATTTTCAGATTAATATTTGAAGACACCATTATATTATTTTGTTGAAAAAAGTGGTTGCGAAGATAATCCTCTTGTTCTTCATGAGTGAAAATTACTAAAAGCACTACTCACTTGTGGAGAAGTGTGGCTCACTGGTTAGAGGAGGCAGACCTGGAAGCAGAGGTCAGCCCGGGACCAGGGTTCAATTCCCGGCTCGGCGGGGTCTTGAGTCCTAAAATGTCCATGGACTCGACAATTCTCGCTCCGGTGCCTACTCGATTCACGGGTTCACACTCTGCAACTCTGGGCAATAGCTTGCTTAATCTCCACAACAGCCCCTCGCGGCGGGATGCCTGGCTTTCACCTTGCGGATACCCTGCCGGGGTTATCTCACAGGGGAATGCCAGGACGGGTTTGCTAAGCAAGCGCTTAGAAACTGCTCGGTGATTTCCGCTATATAAATTCCTGTACATTTACATTTACTCAATATAACTACTTTTAGTCCATTTTCACTCTAGAAGTTAAAGAGTATTCTCTTTTATTGCTAAGTATTTTCTCGAAAGTTTATTTATACTATATTTTTCAATCATTAAGAAATACTTGCATACTAAAAAAAACATTATGGGTTGTAAGTCATCCAACTCCAGTTGAAGGATCATAAAGTTTTATATAAATCAAAATATACATTAACAATATGACCGCTCTGTGGAAATGAAAGATAAATTGAAGATTATGACATTGCTGCTAATCATTACTTTGCACGTAGTAATTCCTTAAATAACCTATATTTCTTGTAATGGTTTTTTATTGAACTCGTTATTATATTCTCTTTAAAGGTAATCATATCACATTCTATTTTCATTTAAATATTTTTGCTTTCTTTCTTAAATATATAAAATATATACCCATTAAGATAATTTACCTCTCATTTATATTTTTCCTTCCTCTGTCAAAATTCATCCAACTCCTTTAGAGGGGACATAATGTTTTATGTATTTTTAAATATACATTAACAATATGTTCCCTCTGAGGAAATAAAAGATATTGTCTAGATGCTTCTGTAGTCCCGAATCATTACCTTGCTCGTGGTTTCTTCTGCCATATTGATTCTCTGAAACAAAACTAATCATCCCACGGGTGTGGTTTATATACTTTTTGGTTACTTAACAGTCCATGGGATCAATTTATTGCTCCTCCCACTTTTAAGTCACGTTTTTCAGTTGACAGGTGTTTTCATTTCCACTGTTTTAGTGCGTCCCGTGTTTATGTAAACGTGCCTCTTTCCATACTTTTTAACTTTCGTTCAATTTCTAAAATGCTTGTTTTTCTTATTAAAGCATTTCTATAGGTTACTTCTTTTTTTAATACGAGTATTAACATTCATTCCCCTTTTTTTTACTTATTTTTCAAGTAACTTCCCTTTTTTTGTAATTCATTCAGTAAAGTAAAAGTGAACCAATTAAGAATTCATTCAGTGTCTTTACTTATATTAATGTAATCATTCACTCAGTAAGCATGTACTCATGTAGTGAGGCAGGCTTTAGGGAATGGAATGCTTTAAAGTATCTGTGATGTATGCGCGGGAACATGTACAGTACAATTACAGTTGCGCAGCAGTGTGCCAGGACGGTACGCGTACCATACATTTACCACACCAAAAAATGCAAAAAAAAATATAGAAATTAATTTTCATATATTGAAAAAAATAAAAAAAATTTTTTTTTATTATTTTACAATAAATATGTAATGAAATTCAAAAAATAAAATGGCTAAACATAATTAATATACACAATATTTAGAAATCAGTATCAAAAAAATAAATATAACAATTAATACATTTAAAAATTGGCTTTTACAAAACCCATGAAACTCACTGAAAAAACCATAGGTTTAAGGCACGTTAGAGTTAGGAATTAGCATTTAAATAACCTTAACAATTCACTAAAAAAACCATAGGTTTCACACATGTTATATTTAGCTGGACATTTCACTCATGCAAAACCATTAAAATTCTCCTGTTATAGTTAGTTCAGCTAACTATAACTCGCGCGCCCACAATCCACTGCTGATGACGTCACATATTACATCACTCATGACATGGTCAGTGACATCACTCATGACATCACTGATGACATCTCAAATGACATCACTGATGACATCATGCTTGTGAAATAGTGGCAGACCTCCTCTCATCCTAATATGACCTTTGATACACAAATTGAAAAATAGAAACTGAAAGATTTCAAAACAATGAAGATACCAATACCAGTTAGAACAAACTATTCAGTAATTCCAAAATCTACATACACAGCCACTCATTGACCAACAGTTCTATATAGTCACTCATACATGTACTCACTCATCATATGTACTCATACACCTATGCATCCTGTTACACACCTACACTCATAAATAGAGTTAATCACACACATACTCACATATGCAAATAAACTATCAAACATCCATTTACTTGCACATACAGCTATACACACACCACTATACTTACTTCTACAGAAACGTACACATACTTACTCTCTTAAACAATCACTTATAGAAACACATACTTATTTATACAGGAACTCTTTCAATCTCTCACTCTCATATATACTCACTTATATACATCAATTCTCACATATACTAGTTTAAAACATATGTACTTACTCATAAAGACACTATTGAGACAGTCATTCACTCACTAACACACCCATACACACACTCATCCACTCGTACAGTCCTGCACACATGCTGTCTTCAAAACACATACAAACAGTGAGGCACTCATTCATGCATCTATGCGCTATGTAATATCCCCCACCGAACCATACAGACACTCATACTGATACTCAAAAAAACAACTAATAACCCATATACACACTCATTTAGCTACTCACCAACCCATTCAGCCACCTATATACAAAGTGAGACACTGATACAGATATTTAAATATTTAAACATTACTCGCTAATAGATCTATTCACTAAGATATACTTAATAAGTCAGTTATACAAATAAGTTTACCCAAAAAATCCATTTAGACACTTATTTACCCATTTATTCTTCCATCGACCTTTAGATATACATACATAAAAAATATTTATTTTTCAGAAAGACACACAGTCACCGGATGATGTCATCAGTGATGTCATGAGTGATGTCATTTGAGATGTCATCAGTGATGTCATGAGTGATGTCACAGACCATGTAAGGAGTGATGTAATATGTGACATCATCAGCAGTGGATTGCAGGCGTGCGAGCTATAGTTAGCTGAACTAACTATAACGGGGAATTTCAATGGTTTTGTATGAGTGAAATGTCCAGCTAACTACAACATTTGTGAAACCTATGGTTTTTTCAGTGAATTTCTAAGGTTTTTTAAATGCTAATTCTTAACTAAAACGTGGCTGAAACCTATAGTTTTTTCAGTGAATATATATATTACCTACTGGCGGTCGCCAGTAGGTATATATAGTTAGGATTTTTTCCCTATGGGATTTTTGAAAATTCTATGTCTAATAACTTTGGCGTTTGTGGACGGAATTGGCTGAAATTTTCTGGAAAATGGAACATTTTGTTTCTGAGCAGCCCCTGGAAATTTGGGGGGGGTTCGTCAAGGGGGGGCCGAGAAAAAAGGGGGGTCCCAAAACGTGTTTTTAACATTGAGTTTACCATAGGGCGGTTAGCCTCACTTTTAGCCCGAACGGCTGAATGGATTTGCACGAAACTTGGCAAAATTGTAGGGACTGGTAGCCCGATGTGCCTTTTGTAGGTCTCAATATATGTGCTCCAGTGGATTTTGAGAAATTAACGTTTAAAAAAAGATATATATCTGTAACAGCGGACCGGGCAGCGCCCCGGTTCGCGGACCTTACGCGTAACGGAACTTCACGAAGCGAAGCTGATTGGCCCTCCGGTGTCTGTCAACATTCTAAACAGTCCGGAGCGGCCGCCATCTTGTCTCTCGGTAGGATTGAGAGACAAGAGGAGGACAAAAAAAAGGGGGAAATAACCATAAGGGGGCATACTAGATCCTCCATGACCCCCTAGGTTTAATGTGGAGGTTTTAAAAGGGCCTTACTTACTCTATTTTTTTTTTAAAAAAAATTTCGGGTTAGCTCCCGGTTCGCGTACCGGGAAGCTAACCGGGAAGCGAACCAAAAGAAATAGAGCTTGCCAGAGTGCTAAACATTCTAGCTAATTTTTAATAACGGGGAGGTAGTTCTAAAAAGAACTTTTTTTTTTATATTTTTGTTGTTTTATATTTTTTTTTTCTTTTTTGAACATTATTTGTTTTTTTTGTATTTTTTGAACACTTATTTGTTTTTTTTGTTTTTTTTCAAAGGGAAGGAACAGAAAGAGGCATTGAAAAAGGCTCAACAGGAGCAAAAAAAAAATTTAAAACTTGCTGCGTTTGGAGCATCGGTGTTTCTCGAAAGCCAAATTAATTAATTTCAGACTCATGTTTGCGCATGAAATTAAAGTGCCACAATATAAGCATGTCACCTTCATATGGACAACATTTTTTTGGATATTTGGCGCTGTTTCGTTGGCCTCTCCAAATGTGAGAGACATATCAGGTGATGTTCTTGTCACCGAAGTTGGGGGGTTCTGTTGTAGTTCACGCACCTCTGCACGACTATAGTTGATTGGATGCCACCTCTGCATATGTCGGTGCATCGTGTAATTTCCATAACTGTATTTTTTATTAGTGCCCCGGGATAACTTTTCTTGGCAGATAAGGCACGTAGCATAGCGTGCATTGACTTTTTTCTCTCCTGGTGGAATGGAAAAAAATTGCCAGATAAAGCTAACTTTGCGATGAGATACCCGGGGTAACTCTTTGACAAATCGTGGTCCCTCTTCTTCCTCTCCGTCTTGTTCTTCCTCTTCCTCCTCTGTGTCTCCAATAAACTGTGCAGATGGTCCTCTCTTCCTATGAGGAGATGGTGGTGGTGGTGGTGGGGGTGCAGAAGCTGAAGCTACTATTGAAGCCATTTTTTAATCAGAGCAAATGATCAGGTCTTCCTTTCTCAAAGTTGAAAGTCAGAGTGAGAAAAAAGGTGGGGGCTTTCATCATTTGGGAAAAAAAATAGTTCTAAACCAATGAAAAGTGTTATTTTTAGGTCACCTGACCTAGCCTTACATCATTATGAAACCAAAAGTGAAATGAACCAATGAAAAGTTTTATTAACAAGTCACATGACCTCTCACGCTCATGTTACGCGCTGCGGAACGCGCCCCGGTTAGCTTCCGGGTCGCTGCGCTTCGCGCCTCGGTCCGCGCCCCGGGGCACTTCCGGGTGCGCTAACGCGGTACGTCACAAGACGCATTACGCGGCAACGCGATACATCGCGCTTTCGCGACGCGCCGCGGATCGCTTCCGGGGAGCTGCGTTTCGCGCCTCGGTCCGCGCCCCGGGGCACTTCCGGGTGCGCTAACGCGGAACGTCACAAGACGCATTACGCGGCAACGCAATACCGTCACGATGTTGATTTCTTACCGGTTCGCGGACCGGTCGCGGCATTAATTTGAGCTAACGGGAAGCTTCCCGGTTCGCGGACCGGGAGCGAAACAAAAAAAATATTTAAAAAAAATTATTAATAAACATATAAAATATATTTTTGGATTTAAAGAAGAATACATTTTACAGCTATAGATATTAGCTTTTAAAAAACCAATGAAATTCACTGAAAAAACCATAGGTTATAGACCATATATAGTTAGGAATTAGCATTTACAAAACCATGAAAATTCACTGAAAAAAACCATAGGTTATACACCATATATAGTTAGGAATTAGCATTTAAAAAACCTTATTTTACTCACACAAAACCAATGAAATTCCATATATAGTTAGTTGTACTAACTATATATCGCGCACCCGCAATCCACTGCTGATCATGTCACATATTACATCATTCATGACATGGTCAGTGACATCACTGATGACATCACTGATGACATCTCAAATGACATCACTGATGACATCACTGATGACATCTCAAATGACATCACTGATGACATCACATCACAACTGAATGAGTGGATGTATAAGTGTCTGAATGAAGGTTTTAGTAGGTGCGTGACTGACTGTATGAGTGAATGATTAAATGTGTCTCACTGAATGCATAGGTTAGTGACTAAACTGTCTTAATTTGTGCATCATTATGTCTGGTATTCTGTAAACTGCTGCATGTGTTGATCAGTAGCTATATGAGTAACTATATGAGTTATTGATTGATTGTCCAAGTATTTGTATGGGAGACTGAGTGTGTGTGTGGCTAGCTGGGAGATGTGTGACTCTGTGCAGATCAATGTGTTCTTGTATCAATGATTTATAAGAGAGTAAGTATGTGTTAGAATATGTTTGAAAATGTAAGGTACTCTATGTTTAACTGTATAGATTAGAAAATGGAAGTGTGATTGATTCTTTACAGGACTGACTAGGTGTGTGAGTAACTCCAAGGATGAGTGGCAGAGTGTGAGTGTCTGTATAGGGTGTATGAGTGCATATGATAGTGTTGTAAAGATGAGTGATTGTATGTATGAATGATTGTATGGGTGAATGAGTGAATGTGTGTGTAGACGTAGGAATCAGTGAGTGCGTATGTAGTAACTAGTATTGGTGTGTCAATTGTTTTAAAAAATATATTCTGTATTTAACACTGGGTGTAACAGAGGTTATATTAAAGTGTGAGGAGATGCATTGTATTGTCACATGAATGATATCATCAGTGATGTGACCATTGATGTCAAATGAGATGTCATCAGTGATGTCATTTGAGATGTCATCAATGATGTCATTTGAGATGTCATCAGTGATGTCATCAGTGATGTCATTTGAGATGTCATCAGTGATGTCATCAGTGATGTCACTGACCATGTCATGAATGATGTAATATGTGACATGATCAGCAGTGGATTGCGGGTGCGCGATATATAGTTAGTACAACTAACTATATATGGAATTTCATTGGTTTTGTGTGAGTAAAATAAGGTTTTTTAAATGCTAATTCCTAACTATATATGGTGTATAACCTATGGTTTTTTTCAGTGAATTTTCATGGTTTTGTAAATGCTAATTCCTAACTATATATGGTCTATAACCTATGGTTTTTTCAGTGAATATATATATATATACATATATATATATATATATATTTCCAACAATGAAATCCGCTTGAACAAAGATCAGACGAGCCCACACATTGATAAAGCAGGTAAAGATTTTAATTTTGATAGCTAGGGAAGGTGCGTTTCGACTACAGCCGTAGTCGTGTTCACATAACCCACGCCTCCACCGTACATGGTATTTAAAGATACAGTGTCATAGCATTGTCATAGACATAGAAGAAAAATAAATACATGTTTAGATCGTCACATTTTTTAAACGAATGATTAAGTGCATGTAAATACAGTGCATGATGATACATCTAAGCTGCAGTTCTTTGGATCATGTTGCTAATAGAACATTCACTGTGTAGTACACTCAGTTAAGTCGCAATGTGTCAGAATACTGAGTCTTTGTGCGTGACAGCATGAACTGCGCACATTGGGTCATGTCAATGTTACTTCTGTGTATAGTACCCAAGTTGTGCCATGTTACGTGATTATATGGGTGCATGTGTTTCTATTCGGGTTCATTTGCAGTGGAGGTATAGTACCATATTGTGCTAGCAGTGACTAGGGCCAAGGTAAGTTGCCACCCAGGACTCCGGTGCTCATATCTGTAACTAAGACGTGATTTGCTATGCGATGTATGTCGCCACAATCCTACAATGAGAAACAAATCAATTAGTACCTGTGACCATCAACATTGTTACATGGCAACAGTAAATATGAGTAACAGTTTTCAGAACATTGAAAGTAACTGAATGGCACAATTGCATCTATTCATGAGGTCCGCAGCGGTGACGTTTAAAACAAAAGGGAAGGTGTGATGGTGGAGCGTCAGGGAAGGGGTGATGATATCTGCCGTGTAATTTTCAAAATCATTACATATGTTCCTGAAGTATTTACAAGTGACTGTACAGTTCTTCATCCTGGTTAAGGCCATATGGGAATTCGGTGCCCGCTAAGAGGATAAAGCGTGATTCATGTTTGCGGAGGGAGGCAATGCAATTACCTCCTATTGGATTGCGGTTGACTGTGTCCAATCCAAAAAATCTGGCTTTGGTCCAGCCTCTCCCATGTTCCTTAGCAAAGTGCCTCGAAGTACTATATCTTTGATCACCGTCGGTGATTGCATGCCGTTTCTTCACTGCAAATGTGGTAGATCCAATATACCAAAGGCCACAGGGGCAGACAATGGCATATACAACATACTCGGTGTTGCATGTTACGAGTTGTGATATCTTCCATCTAGTTTTGGTTCTTTCTAGGGTGGTCTCAGAGACATTGACACTATGTCTACAGGCCTTGCATTTTCCGCATTTGCGGAACCACTTAGTTTGTTTGAGACAATTATTTTCCTTAGGATGGAGATGGCTTTGGACCAATATGTCCCTCAGTGATATGTTCCCTTCATATGTGATGTGTGGTCTTAATCCTATCTCATTCCTTAATATGGGGTCCTGTCTAAGGATGTCTCATCTGTTTTTAAGGATGTTACGGATCTGGTTTGATTGGCTGCAGAATTTTGTAAGGAATCTAGGGGGTTGCTTCTCCTTCTCCTTTTTGGAAACCTTTGTACTGTTAGTTTTAAGGATTTCCTCTCTGCATTGGGACTCAACTCTAGTTTCAGGTTGATGGATAGTTTTCTTGGGGTATCCTCTGTCTACAAACCTTCTTTTCATTTCTTGTTTGGCTAGTGTAAAGGTTTCCTCTGAGCTACAGTTGCGTTTTGCTCTTAGGAATTCACTATAGGGGATACCCTATTTGAAACTAGGGTGGTGGGAGCTGGTGGAGTGGAGGATGGAATTCCCAGCTGTACTCTTCCTGAATAGGTTGGTGCTTATTCTCCCTCTCTCTACTGTGAGTTTTAGATCCAAAAATTAAACAGAGGTTTGGCTATAGTGTCTTGTGAACCTAAGGTAAACAACATTACAATTCAAACAGTCAATAAAATCGTTAAGGTACTTCTCAGTACACCTCCATACAAAAAAGATGTCATCTATGTATCTTAGCCACTTGGAAACATTTTGGGCCCATTTCTCAGTTTGGTCATGCCAGAGTAACAAATGGGGGTGGGGTCGCACACTACTCACACACCGGCGGTGTCGCTACTAAGGACTCTGGTCAATGTAGTAAAGTGTTCGCGATGCATCATCTTTCGAACTTCTGCTATCTTCGCTGTCTTCGCCATCCCTGGACACGTGTTTCGGGGTATTACCCCTCATCAGCAGGGATAGGCCGTGTACTGGGGTTGCCGATGGCAGCCAATATCTGCCAGGTATAGTAGCACTCAGGCGCGTAGGTGCGGGATCCCAGGCTCGTCAGCCCGCTGCTCAAGGGAGCTTTAAAGTTACAAATGGGGGTGGGGTCGCACACTACTCACACACCGGCGGTGTCGCCCCTAAGGACTCTGGTCAATGTAGTAAAGTGTTCGCGATGCATCATCTTTCGATCTTCTGCTATCTTCGCTGTCTTCGCCATCCTTGGACACGTGTTTCGGGGTATTACCCCTCATCAGCAGGGATAGGCCGTGTACTGGGGTTGCCGATGGCTGCCAATATCTGCCAGGTATAGTACCACTCAGGCGCGTAGGTTCGGGATCCCAGGCTCGTCAGCCCGCTGCTCAAGGGAGCTTTAAAGTTACAAATGGGGGTGGGGTCGCACACTACTCACACACCGGCGGTGTCACCCCTAAGGACTCTGGTCAATGTAGTAAAGTGTTCGCGATGCATCATCTTTCGATCTTCTGCTATCTTCGCTGTCTTCGCCATCCCTGGACACGTGTTTCGGGGTATTACCCCTCATCAGCAGGGATAGGCAGTGTACTGTGGTTGCCGATGGCTGCCAATATCTGCCAGGTATAGTACCACTCAGGCGTGTAGGTGCGGGATCCCAGGCTCGTCAGCCCGCTGCTCAAGGGAGCTTTAAAGTTACAAATGGGGGTGGGGTCGCACACTACTCACACACCGGCGGTGTCGCCCCTAAAGACTCTGGTCAATGTAGTAAAGTGTTCGCGATGCATCATCTTTCGATCTTCTGCTATCTTCGCTGTCTTCCCCATCCCTGGACACGTGTTTCGGGGTATTACCCCTCATCAGCAGGGATAGGCCGTGTACTGGGGTTGCCGATGGCTGCCAATATCTGCCAGGTATAGTACCACTCAGGCGCGTAGGTGTGGGATCCCTGGCTCGTCAGCCCGCTGCTCAAGGGAGCTTTAAAGTTACAAATGGGGGTGGGGTCGCACACTACTCAAACACCGGCGGTGTCGCCCCTAAGGACTCTGGTCAATGTAGTAAAGTGTTCGCGATGCATCATCTTTCGATCTTCTGCTATCTTCGCTGTCTTCGCCATCCCTGGACACGTGTTTCGGGGTACTACCCCTCATCAGCAGGGATAGGCCATGTACTGAGGTTGCCGATGGCTGCCAATATCTGCCAGGTATAGTACCACTCAGGCGCGTAGGTGCGGGATCCCAGGCTCGTCAGCCCGCTGCTCAAGGGAGCTTTAAAGTTACAAATGGGGGTGGGGTCGCACACTACTCACACACCGGCGGTGTCGCCCCTAAGGACTCTGGTCAATGTAGTAAAGTGTTCGCGATGCATCATCTTTCGATCTTCTGCTATCTTCGCTGTCTTCGCCATCCCTGGACACGTGTTTCTGGGTATTACCCCTCATCAGCAGGGATAGGCCGTGTACTGGGGTTGCCGATGGCTGCCAATATCTGCCAGGTATAGTACCACTCAGGCTCGTAGGTGCGGGATCCCAGGCTCGTCAGCCCGCTGCTCAAGGGAGCTTTAAAGTTACAAATGGGGGTGGGGTCGCACACTACTCACACACCGGCGGTGTCGCCCCTAAGGACTCTGGTCAATGTAGTAAAGTGGTCGCGATGCATCATCTTTCGATCTTCGGCTATCTTCGCTGTCTTCGCCATCCCTGGACACGTCTTTCGGGGTATTACCCCTCATCAGCAGGGATAAGCTGTGTACTGGGGTTGCCGATGGCTGCCAATATCTGCCAGGTATAGTACCACTCAGGCGCGTAGGTGCGGGATCCCAGGCTCGTCAGCCCGCTGCTCAAGGGAGCTTTAAAGTTACAAATGGGGGTGGGGTCGCACACTACTCACACACCGGCGGTGTCGCCCCTAAGGACTCTGGTCAATGTAGTAAAGTGTTCGCGATGCATCATCTTTCGATCTTCTGCTATCTTCGCTGTCTTCGCCATCCCTGGACACGTGTTTCGGGGTATTACCCCTCATCAGCAGGGATAGGCCGTGTACTGGGGTTGCCGATGGCTGCCAATATCTGCCAGGTATAGTACCACTCAGGTGCGTAGGTGCGGGATCCCAGGCTCGCCAGCCCGCTGCTCAAGGGAGCTTTAAAGTTACAAATGGGGGTGGGGTCGCACACTACTCACACACCGGCGGTGTCGCCCCTAAGGACTCTGGTCAATATAGTAAAGTGTTCGCGATGCATCATCTTTTGATCTTCTGCTATCTTCGCTGTCTTCGCCATCCCTGGACACGTGTTTCGGGGTATTACCCCTCATCAGCAGGGATAGGCCGTGTACTGGGGTTGCCGATGGCTGCCAATATCTGCCAGGTATAGTACCACTCAGGCGCGTAGGTGCGGGATCCCAGGCTTGTCAGCCCGCTGCTCAAGGGAGCTTTAAAGTTACAAATGGGGGCGGGGTCGCACACTACTTAAACACCGGCGGTGTCGCCCCTAAGGACTCTGGTCAATGTAGTAAAGTGTTTGCGATGCATCATCTTTCGATCTTCTGCTATCTTCGCTGTCTTCGCCATCCCTGGACACGTGTTTCGGGGTATTACCCCTCATCAGTAGGGATAGGCCGTGTAATGGGGTTGCCGATGGCTGCCAATATCTGCCAGGTATAGTACCACTCAGGCGCGTAGGTGCGGGATCCCAGGCTCGTCAGCCCGCTGCTCAAGGGAGCATTAAAGTTACAAATGGGGGTGGGGTCGCACACTACTCACACACCGGCGGTGTCGCCCCTAAGGACTCTGGTAAATGTAGTAAAGTGTTCGCGATGCATCATCTTTCGATCTTCTGCTATCTTCGCTGTCTTCGCCATCCCTGGACACGTGTTTCGGGGTATTACCCCTCATCAGCAGGGATGGGCCATGTACTGGGGTTGCCGATGGCTGCCAATATCTGCCAGGTATAGTACCACTCAGGCGCGTAGGTGCTGGATCCCAGGCTAGTCAGCCCGCTGCTCAAGGGAGTCAACCAGAGTCCTTAGGGGCGACACCGCCGGTGTGTGAGTAGTGTGTGACCCCACCCCCTTTTTGTAACATTAAGCTCCCTTGAGCCGCCGGCTGACGAGCCTGGGACCCCGCACCTACGCGCCTGAGTGGTACTATACCTGGCAGATATTTGGCAGCCATCGGCAACCCCAGAACATGGCCTATCTCTGCTGATGAGGGGTGATACCCCGAAACACGTGTCCAGGGATGGCGAAGAAAGCGAAAACAGCAGAAGATCGAAAGATGATGCATCGCGGAACACATAACTACATTAACCGGAGTCCTTAGGGGCAACACCGCCGGTGTGTGAGTAGTGTGCGACCCCACCCCCTTTTTGTAACATTAAGCTCCCTTGAGCCGCCGGCTGACGAGCCTGGGACCCCGCACCTACGCGCCTGAGTGGTACTATACCTGGCAGATATTTGACAGCCATCGGCAACCCCAGAACATGGCCTATCCCTGCTGATGAGGGGTGATACCCCGAAACACGTGACCAGGGATGGCGAAGACAGCGAAAACAGCAGATGATCGAAAGATGATGCATCGCGGAACACATAGCTACATTAACCAGAGTCCTTAGGGGCGATACCGCCGGTGTGTGAGTAGTGTGCGACCCCACCCCCTTTTTGTAACATTAAGCTCCCTTGAGCCGCCGGCTGACGAACCTGGGACCCCGCACCTATGCGCCTGAGTGGTACTATACCTGGCAGATATTTGGCAGCCATCGGCAACCCCAGAACATGGCCTATCCCTGCTGATGAGGGGTGATACCCCGAAACACGTGTCCAGGGATGGCGAAGACAGCGAAAACAGCAGAAGATCGAAAGATGATGCATCGCGGAACACATAACTACATTACCCAGAGTCCTTAGGGGCGACACCGCCGGTGTGTGAGTAGTGTGCGACCCCACCCCCTTTTTGTAACATTAAGCTCCCTTGAGCCTCCGGCTGACGAGCCTGGGACCCCGCACCTACGCGCCTGAGTGGTACTATACCTGGCAGATATTTGGCAGCCATCGGCAACCCCAGAACATGGCCTATCCCTGCTGATGAGGGGTGATACCCCGAAACAAGTGTCCAGTGAAGGCAAAGACAGCGAAAACAGCAGAAGATCGAAAGATGATGCATCGCGGAACACATAACTACATTAACCAGAGTCCTTAGGGGCGACACCGCCGGTGTGTGAGTAGTGTGCGACCCCACCCCCTTTTTGTAACATTAAGCTACCTTGAGCCGCCGGCTGACGAGCCTGGGACCCCACACCTACGCGCCTGAGTGGTACTATACCTGGCAGATATTTGGCAGCCATCGGCAACCCCAGAACATGGCCTATCTCTGCTGATGAGGGGTGATACCCCGAAACACGTGTCCAGGGATGGCGAAGACAGCGAAAACAGCAGAAGATCGAAAGATGATGCATCGCGGAACACATAACTACATTAACCAGAGTCCTTAGGGGCGACAGCGCCGGTGTGTGAGTAGTGTGCGACCCCACCCCCTTTTTGTAACATTAAGCTCCCTTGAGCCGCCGGCTGACGAGCCTGGGACCCGGCACCTACGCGCCTGAGTGGTACTATACCTGGAAGATATTTGGCAGCCATCGGCAACCCCAGAACATGGCCTATCCCTGCTGATGAGGGGTGATACCCCGAAACACGTGTCCAGGGATGGCAAAGACAGCGAAAACAGCAGAAGATCGAAAGATGATGCATCGCGGAACACATAACTACATTAACCAGAGTCCTTAGGGGCGACACCGCCGGTGTGTGAGTAGTGTGCGACCCCACCCCCTTTTTGTAACATTAAGCTCCCTTGAGCCGCCGGCTGACGAGCCTGGAACCCCGCACCCACGCGCCTGAGTGGTACTATACCTGGCAGATATTTGGCAGCCATCGGCAACCCCAGAACATGGCCTATCCCTGCTGATGAGGGGTGATACCCCGAAACACGTGTCCAGGGATGGCAAAGACAGCGAAAACAGCAGAAGATCGAAAGATGATGCATCGCGGAACACATAACTACATTAACCAGAGTCCTTAGGGGCGACACCGCCGGTGCGTGAGTAGTGTACGACCCCACCCCCTTTTTGTAACATTAAGCTCCCTTGAGCCGCCAGCTGACGAGCCTGGGACCCCGCACCTACGCGCCTGAGTGGTACTATACCTGGCAGATATTTGGCAGCCATCGGCAACCCCAGAACATTGCTTATCCCTGCTGATGAGGGGTGATACCCCGAAACACGTGTCCAGGGATGGCGAAGACAGCGAAAACAGCAGAAGATCGAAAGATGATGCATCGCGGAACACATAACTACATTAACCAGAGTCCTTAGGGGCGACACCGCCAGTGTGTGAGTAGTGTGCGACCCCACCCCCTTTTTGTAACATTAAGCTCCCTTGAGCCGCCGGCTGACGAGCCTGGGACCCCGCACCTATGCGCCTGACTGGTACTATACCTGGCAGGTATTTGGCAGCCGTCTGCAACCCCAGAACATAGACTATCCCTGCTGATGAGGGGTGATACCCCGAAACACGTGTCCAGGGATGGCGAAGACAGCGAAAACAGCAGAAGTTTGAAAGATGATGCATCGCGGAACACATAACTACATTAACCAGAGTCCTTAGGGGCGACACCGCCAGTGTGTGAGTAGTGTGCGACCCCACCCCCTTTTTGTAACATTAAGCTCCCTTGAGCCGCCGGCTGACAAGCCTGGGACCCCACACCTACGCGCCTGAGTGGTACTATACCTGGCAGATATTTGGCAGCCATCGGCAACCCCAGAACATGGCCTATCCCTGCTGATGAGGGGTGATACCCCGAAACACATGTCCAGGGATGGCGAAGACAGTGAAAACAGCAGAAGATCGAAAGATGATGCATCGTGGAACACATAACTACATTAACCAGAGTCCTTAGGGGCGACACCGCCGGTGTGTGAGTAGTGTGCGACCCCACCCCCTTTTTGTAACATTAAGCTCCCTTGAGCCGCCGGCTGACGAGCCTGAGACCCCGCACCTACGCGCCTGAGTGGTACTATACCTGGCAGGTATTTGGCAGCCATCGGCAACCCCAGAACATGGACTATCCCTGCTGATGAGGGGTGATATCCCGAAACACGTGTCCAGGGATGGCGAAGACAGCGAAAACAGCAGAAGATTGAAAGATGATGCATCGCGGAACACATAACTACATTAACCAGAGTCCTTAGGGGCGACACCGCCGGTGTGTGAGTAGTGTGCGACCCCACCCCCTTTTGGTAACATTAAGCTCCTTTGAGCCGCCGGCTGACGAGCCTGGGACCCCGCACCTACGCGCCTGAGTGGTACTATACCTGGCAGATATTTGGCAGCCATCTGCAACCCCAGAACATGGCCTATCCCTGCTTATGAGGGGTGATACCCCGAAACACGTGTCCAGGGATGGCGAAGACAGCGAAAACAGCAGAAGATCGAAAGATGATGCATCGCGGAACACATAACTACATTAACCAGAGTCCTTAGGGGCGACACCGCCGGTGTGCGAGTAGTGTGCGACCCCACCCCCTTTTTGTAACATTAAGCTCCCTTGAGCCGCCGGCTGACGAGCCTGGGACCCCGCACCTACGCGCCTGAGTGGTACTATACCTGGCAGATATTTGGCAGCCATCGGCAACCCCAGAACATGGCCTATCCCTGCTGATGATTGGTGATACCCCGAAACACGTGTCCAGGGATGGCGAAGACAGCGAAAACAGCAGAAGATCGAAAGATGATGCATCGCGGAACACATACCTACATTAACCAGAGTCCTTAGGGGCGACACCGCCAGTGTGTGAGTAGTGTGCGACCCCACCCCCTTTTTGTAACATTAAGCTCCCTTGAGCCGCCGGCTGACAAGCCTGGGACCCCACACCTATGCGCCTGAGTGGTACTATACCTGGCAGATATTTGGCAGCCATCGGCAACCCCAGAACATGGCCTATCCCTGCTGATGAGGGGTGATACCCCGAAACAAGTGTCCAGGGATGGCGAAGACAGTGAAAACAGCAGAGGATCGAAAGATGATGCATCGCGGAACACATAACTACATTAACCAGAGTCCTTAGGGGCGACACCGCCGGTGTGTGAGTAGTGTGCGACCCCACCCCCTTTTTGTAACATTAAGCTCCCTTGAGCCGCCGGCTGACGAGCCTGGAGCCCACACCTATGCGCCTGAGTGGTACTATACCTGGCAGGTATTTGGCAGCCATCGGCAACCCCAGAACATGGACTATCCCTGCTGATGAGGGGTGATACCCCGAAACACGTGTCCAGGGATGGCGAAGACAGCGAAAACAGCAGAAGATCGAAAGATGATGCATCGCGGAACACATAACTACATTAACCAGAGTCCTTAGGGGCGACACCGCCGGTGTGTGAGTAGTGTGCGACCCCACCCCCTTTTTGTAACATTAAGCTCCCTTGAGCCGCCGGCTGACGAGCCTGGGACCCCGCACCTACGCGCCTGAGTGGTACTATACCTGGCAAATATTTGGCAGCCATCGGCAACCCCAGAACATGGCCTATCCCTGCTGATGAGGGGTGATACCCCGAAACACGTGTCCAGGGATGGCGAAGACAGCGAAAACAGCAGAAGATCGAAAGATAATGCATCGCGGAACACATAACTACATTAACCAGAGTCCTTAGGGGCGACACCGCCGGTGTGTGAGTAGTGTGCGACCCCACCCCCTTTTTGTAACATTAAGCTCCCTTGAGCCGCCGGCTGACGAGCCTGGGACCCCGCACCTACGCGCCTGAGTGGTAGTATACCTGGCAGATATTTGGCAGCCATCGGCAACCCCAGAACATTGCCTATCCCTGCTGATGAGGGGTGATACCCCGAAACACGTGTCCAGGGATGGCGAAGACCGCGAAAACAGCAGAAGATCGAAAGATGATGCATCGCGGAACACATAACTACATTAACCAGAGTCCTTAGGGGCGACACCGCCGGTGTGTGAGTAGTGTGCGACCCCACCCCCTTTTTGTAACATTAAGCTCCCTTGAGCCGCCGGCTGACGAGCCTGGGACCCCGCACCTACGCGCCTGAGTGGTACTATCCCTGGCAGATATTTGGCAGCCATCGGCAACCCCAGAACATGGCCTATCCCTGCTTATGAGGGGTGATACCCCGAAACACGTGTCCAGGGATGGCGAAGACAGCGAAAACAGCAGAAGATCGAAAGATGATGCATCGCAGAACACATAACTACATTAACCAGAGTCCTTAGGGGCGACACCGCCGGTGTGTGAGTAGTGTGCGACCCCACCCCCTTTTTGTAACATTAAGCTCCCTTGAGCCGCCGGCTGACGAGCATGGGACCCCGCACCTACGCGCCTGAGTGGTACTATACCTGGCAGATATTTGGCAGCCATCGGCAACCCCAGAACATGGCCTATCCCTGCTTATGAGGGGTGATACCCCGAAACACGTGTCCAGGGATGGCGAAGACAGCGAAAACAGCAGAAGATCGAAAGATGATGCATCGCAGAACACATAACTACATTAACCAGAGTCCTTAGGGGCAACACCGCCGGTGTGTGAGTAGTGTGCGACCCCACCCCCTTTTGGTAACATTAAGCTCCTTTGAGCCGCCGGCTGACGAGCCTGGGACCCCGCACCTACGCGCCTGAGTGGTACTATACCTGGCAGATATTTGGCAGCCATCTGCAACCCCAGAACATGGCCTATCCCTGCTTATGAGGGGTGATACCCCGAAACACGTGTCCAGGGATGGCGAAGACAGCGAAAACAGCAGAAGATCGAAAGATGATGCATCGCGGAACACATAACTACATTAACCAGAGTCCTTAGGGGCGACACCGCCGGTGTGCGAGTAGTGTGCGACCCCACCCCCTTTTTGTAACATTAAGCTCCCTTGAGCCGCCGGCTGACGAGCCTGGGACCCCGCACCTACGCGCCTGAGTGGTACTATACCTGGCAGATATTTGGCAGCCATCGGCAACCCCAGAACATGGCCTATCCCTGCTGATGATTGGTGATACCCCGAAACACGTGTCCAGGGATGGCGAAGACAGCGAAAACAGCAGAAGATCGAAAGATGATGCATCGCGGAACACATACCTACATTAACCAGAGTCCTTAGGGGCGACACCGCCAGTGTGTGAGTAGTGTGCGACCCCACCCCCTTTTTGTAACATTAAGCTCCCTTGAGCCGCCGGCTGACAAGCCTGGGACCCCACACCTATGCGCCTGAGTGGTACTATACCTGGCAGATATTTGGCAGCCATCGGCAACCCCAGAACATGGCCTATCCCTGCTGATGAGGGGTGATACCCCGAAACAAGTGTCCAGGGATGGCGAAGACAGTGAAAACAGCAGAGGATCGAAAGATGATGCATCGCGGAACACATAACTACATTAACCAGAGTCCTTAGGGGCGACACCGCCGGTGTGTGAGTAGTGTGCGACCCCACCCCCTTTTTGTAACATTAAGCTCCCTTGAGCCGCCGGCTGACGAGCCTGGAGCCCACACCTATGCGCCTGAGTGGTACTATACCTGGCAGGTATTTGGCAGCCATCGGCAACCCCAGAACATGGACTATCCCTGCTGATGAGGGGTGATACCCCGAAACACGTGTCCAGGGATGGCGAAGACAGCGAAAACAGCAGAAGATCGAAAGATGATGCATCGCGGAACACATAACTACATTAACCAGAGTCCTTAGGGGCGACACCGCCGGTGTGTGAGTAGTGTGCGACCCCACCCCCTTTTTGTAACATTAAGCTCCCTTGAGCCGCCGGCTGACGAGCCTGGGACCCCGCACCTACGCGCCTGAGTGGTACTATACCTGGCAAATATTTGGCAGCCATCGGCAACCCCAGAACATGGCCTATCCCTGCTGATGAGGGGTGATACCCCGAAACACGTGTCCAGGGATGGCGAAGACAGCGAAAACAGCAGAAGATCGAAAGATAATGCATCGCGGAACACATAACTACATTAACCAGAGTCCTTAGGGGCGACACCGCCGGTGTGTGAGTAGTGTGCGACCCCACCCCCTTTTTGTAACATTAAGCTCCCTTGAGCCGCCGGCTGACGAGCCTGGGACCCCGCACCTACGCGCCTGAGTGGTAGTATACCTGGCAGATATTTGGCAGCCATCGGCAACCCCAGAACATTGCCTATCCCTGCTGATGAGGGGTGATACCCCGAAACACGTGTCCAGGGATGGCGAAGACCGCGAAAACAGCAGAAGATCGAAAGATGATGCATCGCGGAACACATAACTACATTAACCAGAGTCCTTAGGGGCGACACCGCCGGTGTGTGAGTAGTGTGCGACCCCACCCCCTTTTTGTAACATTAAGCTCCCTTGAGCCGCCGGCTGACGAGCCTGGGACCCCGCACCTACGCGCCTGAGTGGTACTATCCCTGGCAGATATTTGGCAGCCATCGGCAACCCCAGAACATGGCCTATCCCTGCTTATGAGGGGTGATACCCCGAAACACGTGTCCAGGGATGGCGAAGACAGCGAAAACAGCAGAAGATCGAAAGATGATGCATCGCAGAACACATAACTACATTAACCAGAGTCCTTAGGGGCGACACCGCCGGTGTGTGAGTAGTGTGCGACCCCACCCCCTTTTTGTAACATTAAGCTCCCTTGAGCCGCCGGCTGACGAGCATGGGACCCCGCACCTACGCGCCTGAGTGGTACTATACCTGGCAGATATTTGGCAGCCATCGGCAACCCCAGAACATGGCCTATCCCTGCTTATGAGGGGTGATACCCCGAAACACGTGTCCAGGGATGGCGAAGACAGCGAAAACAGCAGAAGATCGAAAGATGATGCATCGCAGAACACATAACTACATTAACCAGAGTCCTTAGGGGCGACACCGCCGGTGTGTGAGTAGTGTGCGACCCCACCCCCTTTTTGTAACATTAAGCTCCCTTGAGCCGCCGGCTGACAAGCATGGGACCCCGCACCTACGCACCTGAGTGGTACTATACCTGGCAGATATTTGGCAGCCATCGGCAACCCCAGAACATGGCCTATCCCTGCTGATGAGGGGTGATACCCCGAAACACGTGTCCAGGGATGGCGAAGACAGCGAAAACAGCAGAAGATCGAAAGATGATGCATCGCGGAACACATAACTACATTAACCCGAGTCCGTAGGGGCGACACAGCCGGTGTGTGAGTAGTGTGCGGCCCCACCCCCTTTTTTGTAACATTAAGCTCCCTTGAGCCGCCGGCTGACGAGCCTGGAACCCCGCACCTACACGCCTGAGTGGTACTATACCTGGCAGATATTTGGCAGCCATCGGCAACCCCAGAACATGGCCTATCCCTGCTGATGAGGGGTGATACCCCGAAACACGTGTCCAGGGATGGCGAAGACAGCGAAAACAGCAGAAGATCAAAAGATGATGCATCGCGGAACACATAACTACATTAACCAGAGTCCTTAGGGGCGACACCGCCGGTGTGTGAGTAGTGTGCGTCCCCACCCCCTTTTTGTAACATTAAGCTCCCTTGAGCCGCCGGCTGACGAGCCTGGAACCCCGCACCGACACGCCTGAGTGGTACTATACCTGGCAGATATTTGGCAGCCATCGGCAACCCCAGAACGTGGCCTATCCCTGCTGATGAGGGGTGATACCCCGAAACACGTGTCCAGGGATGGCGAAGACAGCGAAAACAGCAGAGGATCGAAAGATGATGCATCGCGGAACACATAAATACATTAACCAGAGTCCTTAGGGGCGACACCGCCGGTGTGTGAGTAGTGTGCGACCCCACCCCCTTTTTGTAACATTAAGCTCCCTTGAGCCGCCGGCTGACGAGCCTGGGACCCCTCACCTACGCGCCTGAGTGGTACTATACCTGGCAGATATTTGGCAGCCATCGGCAACCCCAGAACATGGCCTATCCCTGCTTATGAGGGGTGATACCCCGAAACACGTGTCCAGGGATGGCGAAGACAGCGAAAACAGCAGAAGATCGAAAGATGATGCATCGCAGAACACATAACTACATTAACCAGAGTCCTTAGGGGCGACACTGCCGGTGTGTGAGTAGTGTGCGACCCCACCCCCTTTTTGTAACATTAAGCTCCCTTGAGCCGCCGGCTGACAAGCATGGGACCCCGCACCTACGCACCTGAGTGGTACTATACCTGGCAGATATTTGGCAGCCATCGGCAACCCCAGAACATGGCCTATCCCTGCTGATGAGGGGTGATACCCCGAAACACGTGTCCAGGGATGGCGAAGACAGCGAAAACAGCAGAAGATCGAAAGATGATGCATCGCGGAACACATAACTACATTAACCCGAGTCCGTAGGGGCGACACAGCCGGTGTGTGAGTAGTGTGCGGCCCCACCCCCTTTTTTGTAACATTAAGCTCCCTTGAGCCGCCGGCTGACGAGCCTGGAACCCCGCACCTACACGCCTGAGTGGTACTATACCTGGCAGATATTTGGCAGCCATCGGCAACCCCAGAACATGGCCTATCCCTGCTGATGAGGGGTGATACCCCGAAACACGTGTCCAGGGATGGCGAAGACAGCGAAAACAGCAGAAGATCAAAAGATGATGCATCGCGGAACACATAACTACATTAACCAGAGTCCTTAGGAGCGACACCGCCGGTGTGTGAGTAGTGTGCGACCCCACCCCCTTTTTGTAACATTAAGCTCCCTTGAGCCGCCGGCTGACAAGCCTGGGACCCCGCACCTACGCGCCTGAGTGGTACTATACCTGGCAGATATTTGGCAGCCATCGGCAACCCCAGAACATGGCCTATCCCTGCTGATGAGGGGTGATACCCCGAAACACGTGTCCAGGGATGGCGAAGACAGCGAAAACAGCAGAAGATCGAAAGATGATGCATCGCGGAACACATAACTACATTAACCAGAGTCCTTAGGGGCGACACCGCCGGTGTGTGAGTAGTGTGCGTCCCCACCCCCTTTTTGTAACATTAAGCTCCCTTGAGCCGCCGGCTGACGAGCCTGGAACCCCGCACCGACACGCCTGAGTGGTACTATACCTGGCAGATATTTGGCAGCCATCGGCAACCCCAGAACGTGGCCTATCCCTGCTGATGAGGGGTGATACCCCGAAACACGTGTCCAGGGATGGCGAAGACAGCGAAAACAGCAGAGGATCGAAAGATGATGCATCGCGGAACACATAAATACATTAACCAGAGTCCTTAGGGGCGACACCGCCGGTGTGTGAGTAGTGTGCGACCCCACCCCCTTTTTGTAACATTAAGCTCCCTTGAGCCGCCGGCTGACGAGCCTGGGACCCCTCACCTACGCGCCTGAGTGGTACTATACCTGGCAGATATTTGGCAGCCATCGGAAACCCCAGAACATGACCTATCCCTGCTGATGAGGGGTGATACCCCGAAACACGTGTCCAGGGATGGCGAAGACAGCGAAAACAGCAGAAGATCGAAAGATGATGCATCGCGGAACACATAACTACATTAACCAGAGTCCGTAGGGGCGACACAGCCGGTGTGTGAGTAGTGTGTGACCTGACCCCCTTTTTGTAACATTAAGCTCCCTTGAGCCGCCGGCTGACGAGCCTGGAACCCCGCACCTACACGCCTGAGTGGTACTATACCTGGCAGATATGTGGCAGCCATCGGCAACCCCAGAACATGGCCTATCCCTGCTGATGAGGGGTGATACCCCGAAACACTTGTCCAGGGATGGCGAAGACAGCGAAAACAGCAGAAGATCGAAAGATGATGCATCGCGGAACACATAACTACATTAACCAGAGTCCTTAGGGGCAACACCGCCGGTGTGTGAGTAGTGTGCGACCCCACCCCCTTTTTGTAACATTAAGCTCCCTTGAGCCGCCGGCTGACGAGCCTGGGACCCCGCACCTACGCGCCTGAGTGGTACTATACATGGCAGATATTTGGCAGCCATCGGCAACCCCAGAACATTGCCTATCCCTGCTGATGAGGGGTGATACCCCGAAACACGTGTCCAGGGATGGCGAAGACAGCGAAAACAGCAGAAGATCGAAAGATGATGCATCGCGGAACACATAACTACATTAACCAGAGTCCTTAGGGGCGACACCGCCGGTGTGTGAGTAGTGTGCGACCCCACCCCCTTTTTGTAACATTAAGCTCCCTTGAGCCGCCGGCTGAAGAGCCTGGGACCCCGCACCTACGCGCCTGAGTGGTACTATACCTGGCAGATATTTGGCAGCCATCGGCAACCCCAGAACATGGCCTATCCCTGCTTATGAGGGGTTATACCCCGAAACACGTGTCCAGGGATGGCGAAGACAGCGAAAACAGCAGAAGATCGAAAGATGATGCATCGCGGAACACATAACTACATTAACCCGAGTCCGTAGGGGCGACACAGCCGGTGTGTGAGTAGTGTGCGGCCCCACCCCCTTTTTTGTAACATTAAGCTCCCTTGAGCCACCGGCTGAAGAGCCTGGGACCCCGCACCTACGCGCCTGAGTGGTACTATACCTGGCAGATATTTGGCAGCCATCGGCAACCCCAGAACATTGCCTATCCCTGCTGATGAGGGGTGATACCCCGAAACACGTGTCCAGGGATGGCGAAGACAGCGAAAACAGCAGAAGATCGAAAGATGATGCATCGCGGAACACATAACTACATTAACCAGAGTCCTTAGGGGCGACACCGCCGGTGTGTGAGTAGTGTGCGACCCCACCCCCTTTTTGTAACATTAAGCTCCCTTGAGCCGCCGGCTGACAAGCCTGGGACCCCGCACCTACGCGCCTGAGTGGTACTATACCTGGCAGATATTTGGCAGCCATCGGCAACCCCAGAACATGGCCTATCCCTGCTGATGAGGGGTGATACCCCGAAACACGTGTCCAGGGATGGCGAAGACAGCGAAAACAGCAGAAGATCGAAAGATGATGCATCACGGAACACATAACTACATTAACCAGAGTCCTTAGGGGCGACACCGCCGGTGTGTGAGTAGTGTGCGACCCCACCCCCTTTTTGTAACATTAAGCTCCCTTGAGCCGCCGGCTGACAAGCCTGGGACCCCGCACCTACGCGCCTGAGTGGTACTTTACCTGGCAGATATTTGGCAGCCATCGGCAACCCCAGAACATGGCCTATCCCTGCTGATGAGGGGTGATACCCCGAAACACGTGTCCAGGGATGGCGAAGACAGCGAAAACAGCAGAAGATCGAAAGATGATGCATCGCGGAACACATAACTACATTAACCAGAGTCCTTAGGGGCGACACCGCCGGTGTGTGAGTAGTGTGCGACCCCACCCCCTTTTTGTAACATTAAGCTCCCTTGAGCCGCCGGCTGACGAGCCTGGGACCCCACACCTACGCGCCTGAGTGGTACTATACCTGGCAGATATTTGGCAGCCATCGGAAACCCCAGAACATGGCCTATCCCTGCTGATGAGGGGTGATACCCCGAAACACGTGTCCAGGGATGGCGAAGACAGCGAAAACAGCAGAAGATCGAAAGATGATGCATCGCGGAACACATATCTACATTAACCAGAGTCCGTAGGGGCGACACAGCCGGTGTGTGACCCCACCCCCTTTTTGTAACATAAAGCTCCCTTGAGCCGCCGGCTGATGAGCCTGGAACCCCGCACCTACACGCCGGAGTGGTACTATACCTGGCAGATATTTGGCAGCCATCGGCAACCCCAGAACATGGCCTATCCCTGCTGATGAGGGGTGATACCCCGAAACACGTGTCCAGGGATGGCGAAGACAGCGAAAACAGCAGAAGATCGAAAGATGATGCATCGCGGAACACATAACTACATTAACCAGAGTCCGTAGGGGCGACACAGCCGGTGTGTGAGTAGTGTGTGACCTGACCCCCTTTTTGTAACATTAAGCTCCCTTGAGCCGCCGGCTGACGAGCCTGGAACCCCGCACCTACACGCCTGAGTGGTACTATACCTGGCAGATATGTGGCAGCCATCGGCAACCCCAGAACATGGCCTATCCCTGCTGATGAGGGGTGATACCCCGAAACACTTGTCCAGGGATGGCGAAGACAGCGAAAACAGCAGAAGATCGAAAGATGATGCATCGCGGAACACATAACTACATTAACCAGAGTCCTTAGGGGCAACACCGCCGGTGTGTGAGTAGTGTGCGACCCCACCCCCTTTTTGTAACATTAAGCTCCCTTGAGCCGCCGGCTGACGAGCCTGGGACCCCGCACCTACGCGCCTGAGTGGTACTATACATGGCAGATATTTGGCAGCCATCGGCAACCCCAGAACATTGCCTATCCCTGCTGATGAGGGGTGATACCCCGAAACACGTGTCCAGGGATGGCGAAGACAGCGAAAACAGCAGAAGATCGAAAGATGATGCATCGCGGAACACATAACTACATTAACCAGAGTCCTTAGGGGCGACACCGCCGGTGTGTGAGTAGTGTGCGACCCCACCCCCTTTTTGTAACATTAAGCTCCCTTGAGCCGCCGGCTGAAGAGCCTGGGACCCCGCACCTACGCGCCTGAGTGGTACTATACCTGGCAGATATTTGGCAGCCATCGGCAACCCCAGAACATGGCCTATCCCTGCTTATGAGGGGTTATACCCCGAAACACGTGTCCAGGGATGGCGAAGACAGCGAAAACAGCAGAAGATCGAAAGATGATGCATCGCGGAACACATAACTACATTAACCCGAGTCCGTAGGGGCGACACAGCCGGTGTGTGAGTAGTGTGCGGCCCCACCCCCTTTTTTGTAACATTAAGCTCCCTTGAGCCGCCGGCTGAAGAGCCTGGGACCCCGCACCTACGCGCCTGAGTGGTACTATACCTGGCAGATATTTGGCAGCCATCGGCAACCCCAGAACATTGCCTATCCCTGCTGATGAGGGGTGATACCCCGAAACACGTGTCCAGGGATGGCGAAGACAGCGAAAACAGCAGAAGATCGAAAGATGATGCATCGCGGAACACATAACTACATTAACCAGAGTCCTTAGGGGCGACACCGCCGGTGTGTGAGTAGTGTGCGACCCCACCCCCTTTTTGTAACATTAAGCTCCCTTGAGCCGCCGGCTGACAAGCCTGGGACCCCGCACCTACGCGCCTGAGTGGTACTATACCTGGCAGATATTTGGCAGCCATCGGCAACCCCAGAACATGGCCTATCCCTGCTGATGAGGGGTGATACCCCGAAACACGTGTCCAGGGATGGCGAAGACAGCGAAAACAGCAGAAGATCGAAAGATGATGCATCACGGAACACATAACTACATTAACCAGAGTCCTTAGGGGCGACACCGCCGGTGTGTGAGTAGTGTGCGACCCCACCCCCTTTTTGTAACATTAAGCTCCCTTGAGCCGCCGGCTGACAAGCCTGGGACCCCGCACCTACGCGCCTGAGTGGTACTTTACCTGGCAGATATTTGGCAGCCATCGGCAACCCCAGAACATGGCCTATCCCTGCTGATGAGGGGTGATACCCCGAAACACGTGTCCAGGGATGGCGAAGACAGCGAAAACAGCAGAAGATCGAAAGATGATGCATCGCGGAACACATAACTACATTAACCAGAGTCCTTAGGGGCGACACCGCCGGTGTGTGAGTAGTGTGCGACCCCACCCCCTTTTTGTAACATTAAGCTCCCTTGAGCCGCCGGCTGACGAGCCTGGGACCCCACACCTACGCGCCTGAGTGGTACTATACCTGGCAGATATTTGGCAGCCATCGGAAACCCCAGAACATGGCCTATCCCTGCTGATGAGGGGTGATACCCCGAAACACGTGTCCAGGGATGGCGAAGACAGCGAAAACAGCAGAAGATCGAAAGATGATGCATCGCGGAACACATATCTACATTAACCAGAGTCCGTAGGGGCGACACAGCCGGTGTGTGACCCCACCCCCTTTTTGTAACATAAAGCTCCCTTGAGCCGCCGGCTGATGAGCCTGGAACCCCGCACCTACACGCCGGAGTGGTACTATACCTGGCAGATATTTGGCAGCCATCGGCAACCCCAGAACATGGCCTATCCCTGCTGATGAGGGGTGATACCCCGAAACACTTGTCCAGGGATGGCGAAGACAGCGAAAACAGCAGAAGATCGAAAGATGATGCATCGCGGAACACATAACTACATTAACCAGAGTCCTTAGGGGCGACACCGCCGGTGTGTGAGTAGTGTGCGACCCCACCCCTTTTTTGTAACATTAAGCTCCCTTGAGCCGCCGGCTGACGAGCCTGGGACCCCGCACCTACGCGCCTGAGTGGTACTATACCTGGCAGATATTTGGCAGCCATCGGCAACCCCAGAACATTGCCTATCCCTGCTGATGAGGGGTGATACCCCGAAATACGTGTCCAGGGATGGCGAAGACAGCGAAAACAGCAGAAGATCGAAAGATGATGCATCGCAGAACACATAACTACATTAACCAGAGTCCTTAGGGGCGACACCGCCGGTGTGTGAGTAGTGTGCGACCCCACCCCCTTTTTGTAACATTAAGCTCCCTTGAGCCGCCGGCTAACGAGACTGGGACCCCGCACCTACGCGCCTGAGTGGTACTATACCTGGCAGATATTTGGCAGCCATCGGCAACCCCAGAACATGGCCTATCCCTGCTTATGAGGGGTGATACCCCGAAACACGTCTCCAGGGATGGCGAAGACAGCGAAAACAGCAGAAGATCGAAAGATGATGCATCGCAGAACACATAACTACATTAACCAGAGTCCTTACGGGCGACACCGCCGGTGTGTGAGTAGTGTGCGACCCCACCCCCTTTTTGTAACATTAAGCTCCCTTGAGCCGACGGCTGACAAGCCTGGCACCCCGCACCTACGCGCCTGAGTGGTACTATACCTGGCAGATATTTGGCAGCCATCGGCAACCCCAGAACATGGCCTATCCCTGCTGATGAGGGGGGATACCCCGAAACACGTGTCCAGGGATGGCGAAGACAGCGAAAACAGCAGAAGATCGAAAGATGATGCATCGCGGAACACATAACTACATTAACCAGAGTCCTTAGGGGCGACACCGCCGGTGTGTGAGTAGTGTGCGACCCCACCCCCTTTTTGTAACATTAAGCTCCCTTGAGCCGCCGGCTGACGAGCCTGGGACCCCGCACCTACGCGCCTGAGCGGTACTATACCTGGCAGATATTTGGCAGCCATCGGAAACCCCAGAACATGGCCTATCCCTGCTGATGAGGGGTGATACCCCGAAACACGTGTCCAGGGATGGCGAAGACAGCGAAAACAGCAGAAGATCGAAAGATGATGCATCGCGGAACACATAACTACATTAACCAGAGTCCGTAGGGGCGACACAGCCGGTGTGTGAGTAGTGTGTGACCCCACCCCCTTTTTGTAACATTAAGCTCCCTTGAGCCGCCGGCTGACAAGCCTGGGACCCCGCACCTACGCGCCTGAGTGGTACTATACCTGGCAGATATTTGGCAGCCATCGGCAACCCCAGAACATGGCCTATCCCTGCTGATGAGGGGTGATACCCCGAAACACGTGTCCAGGGATGGCGAAGACAGCGAAAACAGCAGAAGATCGAAAGATGATGCATCGCGGAACACATAACTACATTCACCAGAGTCCTTAGGGGCGACACCGCCGGTGTGTGAGTAGTGTGCGACCCCACCCCCTTTTTGTAACATTAAGCTCCCTTGAGCCGCCGGCTGACAAGCCTGGGACCCCGCACCTACGCGCCTGAGTGGTACTTTACCTGGCAGATATTTGGCAGCCATCGGCAACCCCAGAACATGGCCTATCCCTGCTGATGAGGGGTGATACCCCGAAACACGTGTCCAGGGATGGCGAAGACAGCGAAAACAGCAGAAGATCGAAAGATGATGCATCGCGGAACACATAACTACATTAACCAGAGTCCTTAGGGGCGACACCGCCGGTGTGTGAGTAGTGTGCGACCCCACCCCCTTTTTGTAACATTAAGCTCCCTTAAACCGCCGGCTGACGAGCCTGGGACCCCACACCTACGCGCCTGAGTGGTACTATACCTGGCAGATATTTGGCAGCCATCGGAAACCCCAGAACATGGCCTATCCCTGCTGATGAAGGGTGATACCCCGAAACACGTGTCCAGGGATGGCGAAGACAGCGAAAACAGCAGAAGATCGAAAGATGATGCATCGCGGAACACATAACTACATTAACCAGAGTCCGTAGGGGCGACACAGCCGGTGTGTGAGTAGTGTGTGACCCCACCCCCTTTTTGTAACATTAAGCTCCCTTGAGCCGCCGGCTGACGAGCCTGGAACCCCGCACCTACACGCCTGAGTGGTACTATACCTGGCAGATATTTGGCAGCCATCGGCAACCCCAGAACATGGCCTATCCCTGCTGATGAGGGGTGATACCCCGAAACACGTGTCCAGGGATGGGGAAGACAGCGAAAACAGCAGAAGATCGAAAGATGATGCATCGCGGAACACATAACTACATTAACCAGAGTCCTTAGGGGCGACACCGCCGGTGTGTGAGTAGTGTGCGACCCCACCCCCTTTTTGTAACATTAAGCTCCCTTGAGCCGCCGGCTGACGAGCCTGGGACCCCGCACCTACGCGCCTGAGTGGTACTATACCTGGCAGATATTTGGCAGCCATCGGCAACCCCAGAACATGGCCTATCCCTGCTTATGAGGGGTGATACCCCGAAACACGTGTCCAGGGATGGCGAAGACAGCGAAAACAGCAGAAGATCGAAACATGATGCATCGCAGAACACATAACTACATTAACCAGAGTCCTTAGGGGCGACACCGCCGGTGTGTGAGTAGTGTGCGACCCCACCCCCTTTTTGTAACATTAAGCTCCCTTGAGCCGCCGGCTGACAAGCATGGGACCCCGCACCTACGCACCTGAGTGGTACTATACCTGGCAGATATTTGGCAGCCATCGGCAACCCCAGAACATGGCCTATCCCTGCTGATAAGGGGTGATACCCCGAAACACGTGTCCAGGGATGGCGAAGACAGCGAAAACAGCAGAAGATCGAAAGATGATGCATCGCGGAACACATAACTACATTAACCCGAGTCCGTAGGGGCGACACAGCCGGTGTGTGAGTAGTGTGCGGCCCCACCCCCTTTTTTGTAACATTAAGCTCCCTTGAGCCGTCGGCTGACGATCCTGGAACCCCGCACCTACACGCCTGAGTGGTACTATACCTGGCAGATATTTGGCAGCCATCGGCAACCCCAGAACATGGCCTATCCCTGCTGATGAGGGGTGATACCCCAAAACCCGTGTCCAGGGATGGCGAAGACAGCGAAAACAGCAGAAGATCGAAAGATGATGCATCGCGGAACACATAACTACATTAACCAGAGTCCTTAGGGGCGACACCGCCGGTGTGTGAGTAGTGTGCGACCCCACCCCCTTTTTGTAACATTAAGCTCCCTTGAGCCGCCGGCTGACGAGCCTGGGACCCCGCACCTACGCGCCTGAGTGGTACTATACCTGGCAGATATTTGGCAGCCATCGGCAACCCCAGAACATTGCCTATCCCTGCTGATGAGGGGTGATACCCCGAAACACGTGTCCAGGGATGGCGAAGACAGCGAAAACAGCAAAAGATCGAAAGATGATGCATCGCGGAACACATAACTACATTAACCAGAGTCCTTAGGGGCGACACCGCCGGTGTGTGAGTAGTGTGCGACCCCACCCCCTTTTTGTAACATTAAGCTCCCTTGAGCCGCCGGCTGACGAGCCTGGGACCCCGCACCTACGCGCCTGAGTGGTACTATACCTGGCAGATATTTGGCAGCCATCGGCAACCCCAGAACATGGCCTATCCCTGCTTATGAGGGGTGATACCCCGAAACACGTGTCCAGGGATGGCGAAGACAGCGAAAACAGCAGAAGATCGAAACATGATGCATCGCAGAACACATAACTACATTAACCAGAGTCCTTAGGGGCGACACCGCCGGTGTGTGAGTAGTGTGCGACCCCACCCCCTTTTTGTAACATTAAGCTCCCTTGAGCCGCCGGCTGACAAGCATGGGACCCCGCACCTACGCGCCTGAGTGGTACTATACCTGGCAGATATTTGGCAGCCATCGGCAACCCCAGAACATGGCCTATCCCTGCTGATGAGGGGTGATACCCCGAAACACGTGTCCAGGGATGGCGAAGACAGCGAAAACAGCAGAAGATCGAAAGATGATGCATCGCGGAACACATAACTACATTAACCCGAGTCCGTAGGGGCGACACAGCCGGTGTGTGAGTAGTGTGCGGCCCCACCCCCTTTTTTGTAACATTAAGCTCCCTTGAGCCGCCGGCTGACGATCCTGGAACCCCGCACCTACACGCCTGAGTGGTACTATACCTCGCAGATATTTGGCAGCCATCGGCAACCCCAGAACATGGCCTATCCCTGCTGATGAGGGGTGATACCCCAAAACCCGTGTCCAGGGATGGCGAAGACAGCGAAAACAGCAGAAGATCGAAAGATGATGCATCGCGGAACACATAACAACATTAACCAGAGTCCTTAGGGGCGACACCGCCGGTGTGTGACTAGTGTGCGACCCCACCCCCTTTTTGTAACATTAAGCTCCCTTGAGCCGCCGGCTGACAAGCCTGGGACCCCGCACCTACGCGCCTGAGTGGTACTATACCTGGCAGATATTTGGCAGCCATCGGCAACCCCAGAACATGGCCTATCCCTGCTGATGAGGGGTGATACCCCGAAACACGTGTCCAGGGATGGCGAAGACAGCGAAAACAGCAGAAGATCGAAAGATGATGCATCGCGGAACACATAACTACATTAACCAGAGTCCTTAGGGGCGACACCGCCGGTGTGTGAATAGTGTGCGACCCCACCCCCTTTTTGTAACATTAAGCTCCCTTGAGCCGCCGGCTGACGAGCCTGGAACCCCGCACCTACACGCCTGAGTGGTACTATACCTGGCAGATATTTGGCAGCCATCGGCAACCCCAGAACATGGCCTATCCCTGCTGATGAGGGGTGATACCCCGAAACACGTGTCCAGGGATGGCGAAGACAGCGAAAACAGCAGAAGATCAAAAGATGATGCATCGCGGAACACATAACTACATTAACCAGAGTCCTTAGGGGCGACACCGCCGGTGTGTGAGTAGTGTGCGACCCCACCCCCTTTTTGTAACATTAAGCTCCCTTGAGCCGCCGGCTGACGAGCCTGGGACCCCGCACCTACGCGCCTGAGTGGTACTATACCTGGCAGATATTTGGCAGCCATCGGCAACCCCAGAACATGGCCTATCCCTGCTTATGAGGGGTGATACCCCGAAACACGTGTCCAGGGATGGCGAAGACAGCGAAAACAGCAGAAGATCGAAACATGATGCATCGCAGAACACATAACTACATTAACCAGAGTCCTTAGGGGCGACACCGCCGGTGTGTGAGTAGTGTGCGACCCCACCCCCTTTTTGTAACATTAAGCTCCCTTGAGCCGCCGGCTGACAAGCATGGGACCCCGCACCTACGCACCTGAGTGGTACTATACCTGGCAGATATTTGGCAGCCATCGGCAACCCCAGAACATGGCCTATCCCTGCTGATGAGGGGTGATACCCCGAAACACATGTCCAGGGATGGCGAAGACAGCGAAAACAGCAGAAGATCGAAAGATGATGCATCGCGGAACACATAACTACATTAACCCGAGTCCGTAGGGGCGACACAGCCGGTGTGTGAGTAGTGTGCGGCCCCACCCCCTTTTTTGTAACATTAAGCTCCCTTGAGCCGCCGGCTGACGATCCTGGAACCCCGCACCTACACGCCTGAGTGGTACTATACCTGGCAGATATTTGGCAGCCATCGGCAACCCCAGAACATGGCCTATCCCTGCTGATGAGGGGTGATACCCCAAAACCCGTGTCCAGGGATGGCGAAGACAGCGAAAACAGCAGAAGATCGAAAGATGATGCATCGCGGAACACATAACTACATTAACCAGAGTCCTTAGGGGCGACACCGCCGGTGTGTGAGTAGTGTGCGACCCCACCCCCTTTTTGTAACATTAAGCTCCCTTGAGCCGCCGGCTGACAAGCCTGGGACCCCGCACCTACTCGCCTGAGTGGTACTATACCTGGCAGATATTTGGCAGCCATCGGCAAACCCAGAACATGGCCTATCCCTGCTGATGAGGGGTGATACCCCGAAACACGTGTCCAGGGATGGCGAAGACAGCGAAAACAGCAGAAGATCGAAAGATGATGCATCGCGGAACACATAACTACATTAACCAGAGTCCTTAGGGGCGACACCGCCGGTGTGTGAGTAGTGTGCGACCCCACCCCCTTTTTGTAACATTAAGCTCCCTTGAGCCGCCGGCTGACAAGCCTGGGACCCCGCACCTACGCGCCTGAGTGGTACTTTACCTGGCAGATATTTGGCAGCCATCGGCAACCCCAGAACATGGCCTATCCCTGCTGATGAGGGGTGATACCCCGAAACACGTGTCCAGGGATGGCGAAGACAGCGAAAACAGCAGAAGATCGAAAGATGATGCATCGCGGAACACATAACTACATTAACCAGAGTCCTTAGGGGCGACACCGCCGGTGTGTGAGTAGTGTGCGACCCCACCCCCTTTTTGTAACATTAAGCTCCCTTGAGCCGCCGGCTGACGAGCCTGGGACCCCACACCTACGCGCCTGAGTGGTACTATACCTGGCAGATATTTGGCAGCCATCGGAAACCCCAGAACATGGCCTATCCCTGCTGATGAGGGGTGATACCCCGAAACACGTGTCCAGGGATGGCGAAGACAGCGAAAACAGCAGAAGATCGAAAGATGATGCATCGCGGAACACATAACTACATTAACCAGAGTCCGTAGGGGCGACACAGCCGGTGTGTGAGTAGTGTGTGACCCCACCCCCTTTTTGTAACATTAAGCTCCCTTGAGCCGCCGGCTGACGAGCCTGGAACCCCGCACCTACACGCCTGAGTGGTACTATACCTGGCAGATATTTGGCAGCCATCGGCAACCCCAGAACATGGCCTATCCCTGCTGATGAGGGGTGATACCCCGAAACACGTGTCCAGGGATGGGGAAGACAGCGAAAACAGCAGAAGATCGAAAGATGATGCATCGCGGAACACATAACTACATTAACCCGAGTCCGTAGGGGCGACACAGCCGGTGTGTGAGTAGTGTGCGGCCCCACCCCCTTTTTTGTAACATTAAGCTCCCTTGAGCCGTCGGCTGACGATCCTGGAACCCCGCACCTACACGCCTGAGTGGTACTATACCTGGCAGATATTTGGCAGCCATCGGCAACCCCAGAACATGGCCTATCCCTGCTGATGAGGGGTGATACCCCAAAACCCGTGTCCAGGGATGGCGAAGACAGCGAAAACAGCAGAAGATCGAAAGATGATGCATCGCGGAACACATAACTACATTAACCAGAGTCCTTAGGGGCGACACCGCCGGTGTGTGAGTAGTGTGCGACCCCACCCCCTTTTTGTAACATTAAGCTCCCTTGAGCCGCCGGCTGACGAGCCTGGGACCCCGCACCTACGCGCCTGAGTGGTACTATACCTGGCAGATATTTGGCAGCCATCGGCAACCCCAGAACATTGCCTATCCCTGCTGATGAGGGGTGATACCCCGAAACACGTGTCCAGGGATGGCGAAGACAGCGAAAACAGCAGAAGATCGAAAGATGATGCATCGCGGAACACATAACTACATTAACCAGAGTCCTTAGGGGCGACACCGCCGGTGTGTGAGTAGTGTGCGACCCCACCCCCTTTTTGTAACATTAAGCTCCCTTGAGCCGCCGGCTGACGAGCCTGGGACCCCGCACCTACGCGCCTGAGTGGTACTATACCTGGCAGATATTTGGCAGCCATCGGCAACCCCAGAACATGGCCTATCCCTGCTTATGAGGGGTGATACCCCGAAACACGTGTCCAGGGATGGCGAAGACAGCGAAAACAGCAGAAGATCGAAACATGATGCATCGCAGAACACATAACTACATTAACCAGAGTCCTTAGGGGCGACACCGCCGGTGTGTGAGTAGTGTGCGACCCCACCCCCTTTTTGTAACATTAAGCTCCCTTGAGCCGCCGGCTGACAAGCATGGGACCCCGCACCTACGCGCCTGAGTGGTACTATACCTGGCAGATATTTGGCAGCCATCGGCAACCCCAGAACATGGCCTATCCCTGCTGATGAGGGGTGATACCCCGAAACACGTGTCCAGGGATGGCGAAGACAGCGAAAACAGCAGAAGATCGAAAGATGATGCATCGCGGAACACATAACTACATTAACCCGAGTCCGTAGGGGCGACACAGCCGGTGTGTGAGTAGTGTGCGGCCCCACGCCCTTTTTTGTAACATTAAGCTCCCTTGAGCCGCCGGCTGACGATCCTGGAACCCCGCACCTACACGCCTGAGTGGTACTATACCTCGCAGATATTTGGCAGCCATCGGCAATCCCAGAACATGGCCTATCCCTGCTGATGAGGGGTGATACCCCAAAACCCGTGTCCAGGGATGGCGAAGACAGCGAAAACAGCAGAAGATCGAAAGATGATGCATCGCGGAACACATAACAACATTAACCAGAGTCCTTAGGGGCGACACCGCCGGTGTGTGAGTAGTGTGCGACCCCACCCCCTTTTTGTAACATTAAGCTCCCTTGAGCCGCCGGCTGACAAGCCTGGGACCCCGCACCTACGCGCCTGAGTGGTACTATACCTGGCAGATATTTGGCAGCCATCGGCAACCCCAGAACATGGCCTATCCCTGCTGATGAGGGGTGATACCCCGAAACACGTGTCCAGGGATGGCGAAGACAGCGAAAACAGCAGAAGATCGAAAGATGATGCATCGCGGAACACATAACTACATTAACCAGAGTCCTTAGGGGCGACACCGCCGGTGTGTGAGTAGTGTGCGACCCCACCCCCTTTTTGTAACATTAAGCTCCCTTGAGCCGCCGGCTGACGAGCCTGGAACCCCGCACCTACACGCCTGAGTGGTACTATACCTGGCAGATATTTGGCAGCCATCGGCAACCCCAGAACATGGCCTATCCCTGCTGATGAGGGGTGATACCCCGAAACACGTGTCCAGGGATGGCGAAGACAGCGAAAACAGCAGAAGATCGAAAGATGATGCATCGCGGAACACATAACTACATTAACCAGAGTCCTTAGGGGCGACACCGCCGGTGTGTGAGTAGTGTGCGACCCCACCCCCTTTTTGTAACATTAAGCTCCCTTGAGCCGCCGGCTGACGAGCCTGGGACCCCGCACCTACGCGCCTGAGTGGTACTATACCTGGCAGATATTTGGCAGCCATCGGCAACCCCAGAACATGGCCTATCCCTGCTTATGAGGGGTGATACCCCGAAACACGTGTCCAGGGATGGCGAAGACAGCGAAAACAGCAGAAGATCGAAACATGATGCATCGCAGAACACATAACTACATTAACCAGAGTCCTTAGGGGCGACACCGCCGGTGTGTGAGTAGTGTGCGACCCCACCCCCTTTTTGTAACATTAAGCTCCCTTGAGCCGCCGGCTGACAAGCATGGGACCCCGCACCTACGCACCTGAGTGGTACTATACCTGGCAGATATTTGGCAGCCATCGGCAACCCCAGAACATGGCCTACCCCTGCTGATGAGGGGTGATACCCCGAAACACATGTCCAGGGATGGCGAAGACAGCGAAAACAGCAGAAGATCGAAAGATGATGCATCGCGGAACACATAACTACATTAACCCGAGTCCGTAGGGGCGACACAGCCGGTGTGTGAGTAGTGTGCGGCCCCACCCCCTTTTTTGTAACATTAAGCTCCCTTGAGCCGCCGGCTGACGATCCTGGAACCCCGCACCTACACGCCTGAGTGGTACTATACCTGCCAGATATTTGGCAGCCATCGGCAACCCCAGAACATGGCCTATCCCTGCTGATGAGGGGTGATACCCCAAAACCCGTGTCCAGGGATGGCGAAGACAGCGAAAACAGCAGAAGATCGAAAGATGATGCATCGCGGAACACATAACTACATTAACCAGAGTCCTTAGGGGCGACACCGCCGGTGTGTGAGTAGTGTGCGACCCCACCCCCTTTTTGTAACATTAAGCTCCCTTGAGCCGCCGGCTGACAAGCCTGGGACCCCGCACCTACTCGCCTGAGTGGTACTATACCTGGCAGATATTTGGCAGCCATCGGCAACCCCAGAACATGGCCTATCCCTGCTGATGAGGGGTGATACCCCAAAACCCGTGTCCAGGGATGGCGAAGACAGCGAAAACAGCAGAAGATCGAAAGATGATGCATCGCGGAACACATAACTACATTAACCAGAGTCCTTAGGGGCGACACCGCCGGTGTGTGAGTAGTGTGCGACCCCACCCCCTTTTTGTAACATTAAGCTCCCTTGAGCCGCCGGCTGACAAGCCTGGGACCCCGCACCTACTCGCCTGAGTGGTACTATACCTGGCAGATATTTGGCAGCCATCGGTAAGCCCAGAACATGGCCTATCCCTGCTGATGAGGGGTGATACCCCGAAACACGTGTCCAGGGATGGCGAAGACAGCGAAAACAGCAGAAGATCGAAAGATGATGCATCGCGGAACACATAACTACATTAACCAGAGTCCTTAGGGGCGACACCGCCGGTGTGTGAGTAGTGTGCGACCCCACCCCCTTTTTGTAACATTAAGCTCCCTTGAGCCGCCGGCTGACAAGCCTGGGACCCCGCACCTACGCGCCTGAGTGGTACTTTACCTGGCAGATATTTGGCAGCCATCGGCAACCCCAGAACATGGCCTATCCCTGCTGATGAGGGGTGATACCCCGAAACACGTGTCCAGGGATGGCGAAGACAGCGAAAACAGCAGAAGATCGAAAGATGATGCATCGCGGAACACATAACTACATTAACCAGAGTCCTTAGGGGCGACACCGCCGGTGTGTGAGTAGTGTGCGACCCCACCCCCTTTTTGTAACATTAAGCTCCCTTGAGCCGCCGGCTGACGAGCCTGGGACCCCACACCTACGCGCCTGAGTGGTACTATACCTGGCAGATATTTGGCAGCCATCGGAAACCCCAGAACATGGCCTATCCCTGCTGATGAGGGGTGATACCCCGAAACACGTGTCCAGGGATGGCGAAGACAGCGAAAACAGCAGAAGATCGAAAGATGATGCATCGCGGAACACATAACTACATTAACCAGAGTCCGTAGGGGCGACACAGCCGGTGTGTGAGTAGTGTGTGACCCCACCTCCTTTTTGTAACATTAAGCTCCCTTGAGCCGCCGGCTGACGAGCCTGGAACCCCGCACCTACACGCCTGAGTGGTACTATACCTGGCAGATATTTGGCAGCCATCGGCAACCCCAGAACATGGCCTATCCCTGCTGATGAGGGGTGATACCCCGAAACACGTGTCCAGGGATGGGGAAGACAGCGAAAACAGCAGAAGATCGAAAGATGATGCATCGCGGAACACATAACTACATTAACCAGAGTCCTTAGGGGCGACACCGCCGGTGTGTGAGTAGTGTGCGACCCCACCCCCTTTTTGTAACATTAAGCTCCCTTGAGCCGCCGGCTGACGAGCCTGGGACCCCACACCTACGCGCCTGAGTGGTACTATACCTGGCAGATATTTGGCAGCCATCGGAAACCCCAGAACATGGCCTATCCCTGCTGATGAGGGGTGATACCCCGAAACACGTGTCCAGGGATGGCGAAGACAGCGAAAACAGCAGAAGATCGAAAGATGATGCATCGCGGAACACATAACTACATTAACCAGAGTCCTTAGGGGCGACACCGCCGGTGTGTGAGTAGTGTGCGACCCCACCCCCTTTTTGTAACATTAAGCTACCTTGAGCCGCCGGCTGACGAGCCTGGAACCCCGCACCAACGCACCTCAGTGGTACTATACCTGGCAGATATTTGGCAGCCATCGGCAACCCCAGAACATGGCCTATCCCTGCTGATGAGGGGTGATACCCCGAAACACATGTCCAGGGATGGCGAAGACAGCGAAAACAGCAGAAGATCGAAAGATGATGCATCGAGGAACACATAACTACATTAACCCGAGTCCGTAGGGGCGACACAGCCGGTGTGTGAGTAGTGTGCGGCCCCACCCCCTTTTTTGTAACATTAAGCTCCCTTGAGCCGCCGGCTGACGATCCTGGAACCCCGCACCTACACGCCTGAGTGGTACTATACCTGGCAGATATTTGGCAGCCATCGGCAACCCCAGAACATGGCCTATCCCTGCTGATGAGGGGTGATACCCCAAAACCCGTGTCCAGGGATGGCGAAGACAGCGAAAACAGCAGAAGATCGAAAGATGATGCATCGCGGAACACATAACTACATTAACCAGAGTCCTTAGGGGCGACACCGCCGGTGTGTGAGTAGTGTGCGACCCCACCCCCTTTTTGTAACATTAAGCTCCCTTGAGCCGCCGGCTGACAAGCCTGGGACCCCGCACCTACGCGCCTGAGTGGTACTATACCTGGCAGATATTTGGCAGCCATCGGCAACCCCAGAACATGGCCTATCCCTGCTGATGAGGGGTGATACCCCGAAACACGTGTCCAGGGATGGCGAAGACAGCGAAAACAGCAGAAGATCGAAAGATGATGCATCGCGGAACACATAACTACATTAACCAGAGTCCTTAGGGGCGACACTGCCGGTGTGTGAGTAGTGTGCGACCCCACCCCCTTTTTGTAACATTAAGCTCCCTTGAGCCGCCGGCTGACAAGCCTGGGACCCCGCACCTACGCGCCTGAGTGGTACTTTACCTGGCAGATATTTGGCAGTCATCGGCAACCCCAGAACATGGCCTATCCCTGCTGATGAGGGGTGATACCCCGAAACACGTGTCCAGGGATGGCGAAGACAGCGAAAACAGCAGAAGATCGAAAGATGATGCATCGCGGAACACATAACTACATTAACCAGAGTCCTTAGGGGCGACACCGCCGGTGTGTGAGTAGTGTGCGACCCCACCCCCTTTTTGTAACATTAAGCTCCCTTGAGCCGCCGGCTGACGAGCCTGGGACCCCACACCTACGCGCCTGAGTGGTACTATACCTGGCAGATATTTGGCAGCCATCGGAAACCCCAGAACATGGCCTATCCCTGCTGATGAGGGGTGATACCCCGAAACACGTGTCCAGGGATGGCGAAGACAGCGAAAACAGCAGAAAATCGAAAGATGATGCATCGCGGAACACATAACTACATTAACCAGAGTCCGTAGGGGCGACACAGCCGGTGTGTGAGTAGTGTGTGACCCCACCCCCTTTTTGTAACATTAAGCTCCCTTGAGCCGCCGGCTGACGAGCCTGGAACCCCGCACCTACACGCCTGAGTGGTACTATACCTGGCAGATATTTGGCAGCCATCGGCAACCCCAGAACATGGCCTATCCCTGCTGATGAGGGGTGATACCCCGAAACACGTGTCCAGGGATGGGGAAGACAGCGAAAACAGCAGAAGATCGAAAGATGATGCATCGCGGAACACATAACTACATTAACCAGAGTCCTTAGGGGCGACACCGCCGGTGTGTGAGTAGTGTGCGACCCCACCCCCTTTTTGTAACATTAAGCTACCTTGAGCCGCCGGCTGACGAGCCTGGAACCCCGCACCAACGCACCTCAGTGGTACTATACCTGGCAGATATTTGGCAGCCATCGGCAACCCCAGAACATGGCCTATCCCTGCTGATGAGGGGTGATACCCCGAAACACTTGTCCAGGGATGGCGAAGACAGCCAAAACAGCAGAAGATCGAAAGATGATGCATCGCAGAACACATAACTACATTAACCAGAGTCCTTAGGGGCGACACCGCCGGTGTGTGAGTAGTGTGCGACCCCACCTCCTTTTTGTAACATTAAGCTCCCTAGAGCCGCCGGCTGACGAGCCTGGGACCCCGCACCTACGCGCCTGAGTGGTACTATACCTGGCAGATATTTGGCAGCCATCGGCAACCCCAGAACATGGCCTATCCCTGCTGATATGGGGTGATACCCCGAAACACGTGTCCAGGGATGGCGAAGACAGCGAAAACAGCAGAAGATCGAAAGATGATGCATCGCGGAACACATAACTACATTAACCAGAGTCCTTAGGGGCGACACCGCCGGTGTGTGAGTAGTGTGCGACCCCACCCCCCTTTTGGTCATTCCAGAGCATCCGCTTCTCCCACCAGCCTACCTTGAGATTGGTGTAGCTGGGGGCGTAGCAAGTGCCTATGGAAGTTCCTTGTAGTTGTTTGCAATGCACATTCTCAAACATAAATACATTTTCCTTGAGGCACATAGAGATCATATCAAGTAGCATATGTGTGTGCTGTAAGTTTTCGGCTCTGCGTTTTTTTAAGAAGAAGCGACAAGCTTTGAGCACATCTTCATGTCCTATACTCGTGTAGAGTGCCTCTACATCTCAGCATACCAACAATTCTCTGTCACTCATTCTGGTGTTTTGTATTTTGTGCAAAAAGTCAGTGGTATCACGTAAGTGGGATTTTAGATCCTTGACAAAGGGAAACAGAAAGTAGTCTACATATGTACTGGTATTCTAAAATAAACTGTTTTTGGATGAAACCAAACCAAAAGTTTCGATTTTTGCTGTTTGGTTTAAAAAACATATCTTAATTCATCCATGGACTTACATTTGGCTGGTGCTTTTTTCAATTTTTTTAATTCATGTCCATTGGAATTGTGGTGTATTTTTTCCCGTCTTGTGAATGGACACTATGTTAAAGAAAGAACTACAATTAAACTAATTGATGGAACTTTGGGCCCCCACTCCTCTTTACACAGAATGAAGAGGGACCAGACTTTCATGAATATCACTGATTGGCCTGTCCTGGATGGGATAGTATGGGATGCTGTAAAATTTCACATCCACGGACCCACAGAGGTTATTAATGTCCCAAATGTACTTCGTGTTTCAATGGGGGATGTGGTTAAATAAAATATTGGCTCTGATTATTGGGACGTCCAAGCCGTAGAGGCTCTATTTTCTGATTTGAAATATTATGCAGACTTTGATGCTGAAGATTTGTATTTAGATTCTGCTAATTATGGTGATTTATTTTGTTATCAACACTATGGAAATCCCTTCCTATACAAAGCAAACACCTTTAGGAATGTGGTTAATTACACACAGTGGGAACATTGCCCAGCTCCTGTTGAAGGCAGCTCCAAAACTCTTTTTAAAAAATGTTCATACTTTACTGGTTTTAATCAATCCAACCCTGATGCATTTTATTTTAGGATGACTGAGAAGTCCTCTTTCAAGGTTAGACTTACCCACACAAAATACTGTATTCAAAGTCCTTTATAGACCAATTGGCCATAGGAGTCTATGAGCTGTTGAAAGATACCGTTGATCTTAAATCTGTTTGGGGTTCTAAGCATTGGCAAGTGCAAGGCACTGAGGCTTTGTATCGTGCATATCTCATCCCGAACCATATGTTGTTTCTGAATTCGACTATTTCACAAACCACCTGCTTTGGATTGGATACATCTAAAAAATTAAATGCTATACCTGATTTGGGAGAATACTCCAATTGGAATAATCATACCAGTAGGTCCCTTAGTGATTTACAAACTCTGTTACAGAATTCGTCTTTTAACATTTCCAGTTTGGATCCCAAAGGCTGGCTGTTATGGCAGAAAAGTGCAGATTCATGCCAGCATCGTTTCTGGATTTAGCCATTGGCTATACACAAGTTAGGGTAGACCCCCGTTTTGAGTCTGACCATTCTGTGACTACCTATTCTGTTGGCAAGCTATGTCAGTCCTGGCTCAGAAACTCGACCTTAGCGTCAGTAAAACTTATATGTGTCTAAAATGACTGACGCCGTTGACTTGAATGACTTTGTCAAAGGTCCTGCAAAAGGCAGGTACAAAAGATGGATCTATGCAGTTTGGAGAGTGTCCCAAATTGAAGCTGCTTCTAGGTTGAGAGCTATTGATCAAGCTAATTTAGAAAAAGTGCCTGCAGTTGTAGATAATAGCATTAATACACTTTCTTCCAGGATTTATACATTGGATAACATTGAGCCCAATGTGGGACACCAAATACCGGTCAGTAACGGCCGATTTCGGCCGTTACTTACCGGTATTTGGTATTTGAGATGTAGGGGGCCTAAAATTTACAGATTCGGTAAATTTACAGATTTGGTCATTTTACCGATTCGGTAAAATACCGAATCGGTAAATTTACCGAATCGGAGAATCTAGATGTAGGTGGCACTGAAAACAGTGCCACAGGCCCTTAAGAATTCGTTATTTACCACTAAATTCTATTGTGTGGTAAATAACGAATTCCTGTGTACATGCACGTCTGTGCATGTACACCTGTGCCATGTGACACACATACATGCCCCTAGGGCATGTATGTGTGCCACATGGCACACAAGCCAGAATCAGGGGTGCAACAGGGTGTCAAAGTGACACCCTGTCCCCTTGACAATTCGGTAATTTTACTGAATCGGTATTTACCGATTCGGTAATTGACATTGATTCCTATGGGCCTTAAGGCCCATAGGAATCAATGTCAATTACCGAATCGGTAAATACCGATTCGATAATTACCAAATCATACCGATTCGTTAAAAATTACCGAATAATTTCCTACATCTCATTTACCGAATTTAGAATACCGAATTGGTAATATTCGGTATTCTGGAGTCGGTAAATAAGATTTACCTACATCGGGCCCATTGTCTCTTCTGTTGTTGATATCATGCAAAATGCAGTTTCAGTTTTGTACCCTGGTCAAAATCAATTGTGTTCTATTATGCAGTTTGCATGGACTTTACAAATGTTAAATGCTGGGAAAGTGCCTTGGGACTACATGAACACTTCTTCATTGTTTTTGCTGTTAAATCTGACTGTAAAAACAACAATTTATGTCACTGAAAGATGTCACATTTTTACTTTTACATATTGAAAAGTTAGAACCCTTAGCATTCTCAGTGGCCGAGACAAATTCAGCTGTTTGGCTTATCCATGGGTTAATAATGCTGCCTTTCCCGCTGTTAAAATTTGAAGCATGCATGAAACAATATGCCCGAGGCAGATATGAGCCATTAGGTAGCGCATATCTCCATGAAGCTTGGTCTCTTCCGTTCACCTATAGGTGTTTGAGGGAGGGTGAAGATTGCACATCCACACCCAATCACTCATTTGTCTGTAGGAATATACAATTGCACGGTTCTTGCAACCAGGAAGTACTGAATTTAGTGTGCATTTTAAAAAGTACACCAGGTCCAGCTATTACACCGACTTTCACGTTGTTAGCAAACGGTAGTTATTTATTATTAAATAATGAAGATTGCTGTGGTATGCTGGCGGGAATTCCGTACGTGGTGACTGTTTCCCAACATGTAGTCTGTTGTAAAAATGTACTGTTTCTTCTTCCGTATGGGAAGCTTGATGTATCTATCTGGCCTTCCATTCCGACCTTGAAAGCAGAGTTCAACAAGATGAGTTGGATAAGGGCTCTTTTGTCTCAAAAAGAAGTCTCCCTTACATCTGCGCGTGAAACATTTGTCCTTCAAGTGGCTAATACTGGTACTGGGGTACATGCCTTACTAAACTCAGACCTCCCCCTGCATTTTGGTGTGTTAATTCACACTATCTTTAATGCCTCCTCGACCACGGGCTCGGCACACTTTTTTAAAGTAGTAAGGTCTGGCCTTGTGAATTAATTCCAAGCTATATTTGGTGTGATACCGGCATTTTTTCATTCTACTTTTACCAGCATATTTGGTGGTTTCCCGTTAATTCTCCCTTTGGGTGCCGGTGTACCGCTGCTAATTTGCTTTCTCCAAAATGGTAGCACATTCATGCTTGAATACTATGGATCGCTACCTCTGGCAACATATTTTACATGCGTGCATGCAGTTTTCCACTGCCTGGATTGCAGATTCAAAAGGGCCCTGAATTTGTGTCTCTGCAACACGGTGTCTCCTAACCTGGATTATGATCTATTAATGAGTCTCGTAAATGCTCATGGACTAGTCTGTTCTGGAGTCGGGGTTATGGCCTGCGCAGCCGCTCATGGGGTCCTGGGAAATTGGAATATATGGACTGCAGCCAATGACTTTCTGGCACACAGTTATCTCGAAGAAAACCTGAGTTGTTGTCTGATGGTGCTACAGGCTCCAGCTGTTGAAGAACATGTGTGTTCTTTTCCTTTACTGAATTGGATGGCTGAAATGACTTCCTATTGGAGGCGGTTGCAACATACTGTGCCTATACGCGGTTGGATTGAAGTTATGATCTTTTCTCTGCTTCATAGACATGTAATGGACTGATGACATTTTCCCTTCATTTTTTTCCCTATCACTTTTCAGGTTACATGTGTTTTGACACTATATCCCTGTTGGATTTTATACATTTTTGGGGTTACTAATTCGGATTGTACTCCCAATTATCAACTTTGGTGAAATTTTGAACTTGGTTTGGTCTCATTCGAACTTGAACTCTGCGTTCTAGAAATTGCCCCCGCTATTGTCCGTTCTCCGATCAAGGGAGGGTGTAGCGTGGGCTGGGCCTTGTTGTGCACATTGTTAAGTTAGCATAGGTTTATTAGAAGTTTAAATGCCATTTTACCCTTCTGCAGCTTTTGCACATGACACTGCATATAACTGTTGTTGTAGGTTAAGCTGTGTGAAATGCTTCACATGAGAATGGCTTGTTTTCAGCATCCCTAGACTTACATCGTGACTCTAGTCTGCACACTGAGTGCTAAAGCCTCCAAGGTTTACATAACAAAGTAGCTGTTGTCCGAGCTGATCATCTCATGTTCTAGCAATAACATATATGCAGCTGCAAGCCAACGTTATCTGGCGCCTTTAATATCACACTGTAGGCATGATTTCAGACACTTGGAAGAAGCCCGTTTTTCCAGAGAGACAGAGAGATTTTCAAGAGCCTGATGTGATTCAAACCTGCTGATCTTGGAGGTATGGGGTCTCCCAAACAAGCCTAAGAGACCTTCTATATTTTATAAAACATAGTTCCTACTTAGGGAGTGTGAATTACTAGGCGCAATAGGACCTATTTTCACCATCATTGTAATATGATTTCTACATTTGTGTTTTATGGAAATGTGAGAATGCTGCTCATATTATTTCTAATCATATGCATGCTTATGTTAGCAAAGATACTGTATCTTAGAGCACGTCGTTAAAATAAATATTTTAACCTTTCTGTGTCTCTTTTATACTCCGGTTGTGGACTGGTATGAGAGTATAACAAAAGAGAGTTCTTGCTTCCCACCATTCCTGAGTATATCCTAAGTCACATGTTCTGGGTAGTCTAATCATTGGTTCCTTTGCTATAGGACAACGAGCTAATTTGAAACTGATGCTAGTTGGTTAGGGTTTCTAGGCACTAAGGTGAGTTTTTGGTACACCACTATTCACTGAGGTCCTGGGTCTCTGTGCACAGTTCTGTGTAGGAGCAGAATCCCTGCGACAGTAGCTTGGCACGGGCAGACAGCCATATTTCAGAGGCAGTGTGTAAGGCATTTGTGCATGCATACAGTAACATAGTAAAAAAGCTACAAATGGACACCACACCAGTTCAGAAAAATAAGTAAAACTTTATCTAAACCAAACAAGACAAAAGACGACAAAAATCCAGCATACTATACTGTAAAAAATAGTAACTTTGCAAGATAACCATTGAATTGCAGAAATAGCTGAAGAATACAGTTCCACCCAGTCAGTAGCTCCTTCTGGGACTAGAGCGATGCTGAAAATGACAGAGTCCAACAATTCCAGATGACCGCGTCGGTACGGGGTCAGCTAAAGTGAAGAAAGACTTGAAAACAGTACCTCTATCGTTGCCGTCAACATGATGGTACAAGCCGGTTGGGGAAACAATTGCGGTTGCGTTGCAAGAATGGAAGCGGTGCAGGGTGCGGTGCCCTCACGATGTGGTAACGGGCAGCAGCTAGGTGACAATCGTCCTGATGGCGTTGGTGAAGCCAAACCTTATGGTGAAGGGTGAGATGGTGCTCGATGCAGTGCTGGCAGGTTGTGGTGCAAGTGACAGAGCCGGTTGTTGTTCAGGTCGAGCAGCGACAGTGATGGTGACATCCAGGCAGGGTGAAGCAAGACAGTGCAGAATGCAGTGCCCAGAGGTCGCGGTGCAAGCAACGGCTCAGTGACAATCATCAAGACGGCATCAGTGAGACCTAGGACACTGTGCGAAGTGTGGCGGTGCCTTCTGCTGGGCATTCAGGACACGGAATCCTGTGACAGAGTAGTTTGCCCTTTTCTTCTGCGGTGACTAAAATCAGCAGTGTCAGAGACGGTGGAATAAGGATGGGGAGATCTTTGCTGTTTCTGAGACCTCTTGAAAGGAGGACAACATCCATTTCCAAGCCCTTGGAGATACTTTCTCAAGCAGGATACACACACAGTTCCTCTCCTTTCCAAAACAGCTACTGCAGTTCAACCCCAGATTGCACACAGCAAAAGGGGCAGTACTCCTCCTCCAGTTACTTCCAGCTTATCTCCTTGGCAGAGGTTCCTTTTGAAGTTCAAACGTGATTTCAAAGTCTGGGGTCTGGGCCCCAACTTTTATATTATGACATGTGTTTTTCTCTGGTGGCAGAGAAGCGATTTACCCAGCCAAAACCAGTTGTGTCCTCTCCAGTGCAGCTTCCAACAGGTGGTGGAGACAGCATGTCTAAAGCAGACCAGGCGCATTCAGATGTGAAAGAAATCTCACCCCCTTCTCTAAATGCAGCCCAGGTCTATTCAGCCCAGCCTTACTCTCCCTTGAAAGGCAGGACACACCTCAATCTCCCAAGTGGCTGTCTGAACAGAATGCACATACCAGCCCTGTCAATTCCAAATCCAGACACCAAATACTCAAACCCATCATAGGCACACAGGATGGCCAAGCAGGAAAATATCTACTTTCTAAAAGTGGTATTTACAAACAAGAATGTAAAAATCATCCTTACTAAACGATGCATCTATATATTCTGAGTTCAGGCATACTAAACTTTATTTGCCTATCTTGTTCCCATGGATAGTTATACTTATATAAGATTATAAGTAAACTTCCCATTCTATCCCATGGGACAGATAGCCTTTCAATAGTGAAAAACCAAATTGGCAGCATTTCACTATCAGGACGTGTTACACACATAGACACATGTCCTACCCATCCCATACACAGTACCCTGCCCACAGGGATACATTGGGCCTACCTTTGTGGTGACTCACATGTAAGAAAAGGAAATGTTAGGGTCTGGCAAGTGGGTGCACTTGCCAAGTCAACGTGGCAGTACCAGACTACACACAGACACTGCAGTGGCAGGTCTGAGTTACATTTAAAAGATGCTTATGTGGGTGGCACAGTCAGTGCTGCAGTCCCACTAGCAGCATTGGATTTACAGGCCCCGGGCACACATAGTGCACTGTACTAAGGACTGACTAGTAAGTCAAATATGCCAATCATGGAATCATCAATCCACATCAACAATGTACAGAGGGAGCCCTTGCACTTTGGCACTAAACAGCATGGCAAAGTTCCCAAATCATCTAGACTTGCAAAAACGAAGTGCAACACACAGCAAAATACAGGAGGCAAAATGCAAAAAATACACGGGAAACCCACGTCAATGATGCCAGGTATAACACATGTCCCCTCAAGTTGAAATGTAAGGAGAACTACCCACTCACCTGTGAGTTCTCATCACCAAGGCAGAACAATCTGGACAGACCATCAGCATTGGCATGTTCTGTACCAGGGCGGTATTTCACCGTAAAGACTATCCCCAATAGGAAATGGACCACCTCAGCAACTTTTGGTTCTCACCCCATATCTGCATAAACCATCTGGGGGCATGGGGTAGGGCTGAACCCAAAAGTGAGTCCCAAACATGTAGGGCCGCAGCTTTTTCAGTGCCCGGACCACAGAAAAAGCCTCATGCTCAATTGCACTCCTCGTCTGTCCCTGGGGAAGTAAACTACTAATAATGAAGGCTATAGGTTGGTCTAGGCCCTCCTTTTTTAGTTGTGAGGTCACAGCTCCCACGCCATGCTCTGAAGCATCTGTCTGCACCACAACTTCCTGTGAGAAGTTGGGTGCCTTGAGCACGAGGGTCATGCATATGGCAGATGTCAGGGCGTCAAATGCTTTCTGACAGGCGTCAGTTAAGTTCACTTTCCTGGGCTGTTTCCTGGAAGTCAGCTCAGTAAAGGGAGCAACAATGGTGCCATATCCCTTGATAAACCTCCTGTAATACCTGATAAGGACTAAAAAAGGCTCTCACCTTTGTCTGGGTTTTGGTGGGGGTTCCCAAGCCAGGAAGGTATCAATCTAAGGTTGTAGAGGCAGCATGTGGCCGCTTCCTACCTGGTGTCCTAAGTACACCACTGATCCCTGCCCGATCTGGCACTTGCTGGGGTTGATAATGTAGCCCTCTCCTTGGCCCCATCAGTTAAGACAATCTGCCAGTAGCCAAAGGTTAAGTCAAATGTACTAAGGTACTGGACAACTCCCAACCGATCTATGAGCTCATTAGCTCTGGTGATGGGGTGCGCATCAGTCCTAGTGATAGAACTGAGCCCTCGGTGGTCCACACAGTACCGAAGTTTTGGTGTGGCATTGGGTGCAGCAGTCTTCGGGACCAAGACCACTGGGCTGGCCCAAGGGCTGTTGGAGGGCTCAATCACCCCTAGCACTAACATCTTGGAGGCCTCCTCCTTGATGCAAACTTTGACCCTGTCAGTCACCCTGTACATTTTGTGCTTCACAAGAGGACTGTGCCCCCGGCCACATAATGGACACACCACTAAATGATACCAGGGGTCAGGTAGTATAAAGCAGCAAACAGTCCCAACAGTTGGCGGCAGTCACTCCGTTATTCATGAGTCAGGGTGTGGGAGAGGGTTACCACGTCCACTGACCCATCATGTTCCTTAGCAGACTGGAGGTCAGGAAGAGGCTCAGTCTCCTCCTCCATTCCAGCATCTGTCGCTAGGAGCGTGCCCACTTTGCTCCTCTCCAAGTGGGGCTTAAGGCGATTCCCAGGTAGGACCCGCAAAGGGTTCCTGGGAGACTGCAAGTCCACCAGATAGTTGACTTAACTTTTGCGCTCCACCACCTTAAATGGCCCAGTCCACTTGCCCTGGATGGCACAAGGTTCCACTGGGGCCATGACCCACACTTTCTGAACAGGTTGAAACTCGATCAGAGTGGCATTCTGATCATACCACTGTTTCATCTCTTCCTGGCTGGCTTCCAGATTCACCTGAGGGAGTTGTCTGAAGTGCTCAGTCTGGTTCTTGAAGCCAGCATGTAGCTATATACATCCATGGGAGGTTTATTGGGACCTTTCTCTTTGACCAGACTCAAAGGTCCTCTTACAGGATGCTCATACAGGAGTTCAAAGGGAATGAACCCTAGGGACTTCTGTAGGACCTCCCTGTAAGCAAACAAAAGGCATGGTAAGAGGATGTCCCACTTAGGCCTCATGGGCTCACCAAGACCCGTAATCATGCCCTGCAGTGTCCGGTTGGATCTCTCAACCAGCCCCTTGGTAAGGAGTGGTGAACATATAGGTAACACCACATTCCTGCCACAGGGACTTCATGTACTCTTCTATGAAGTTGGTACCCCGGTCAGACTCCACCTCTCTGAGAAACCTCACATAGACTCTTGCTATCTTCCTAATTTTAAAATAGTAATAGTTTTGCTATGCAAATTATTTGCACAGTGGTGTTTGGCGGCCCGCTAAGGGTTAACCACAGGTCCTAGAAGTGAGGCCAAGCCATGTGGGCAACCCTCACTGAGCACTTTGTGTACAGCATTGGTTGGGAACCACAAAGGAATGCCTGAGGATAATTGGTCAAGGCTGTGTAGTCAAGTTAACTTTAACTTTATTCGGTTATCAAAGATAAAAGTACATATATAAAATTCATCATGATACCATATATTCATACATAAATTGTAAATTCATTTAAATAATTGTTTCCGAAATCTAAAAACAGATTTAAAATATGCAGGCAAATGTGCAATGGTTAAAATATTATCCAATTTTTGCAAATCTAAAAATGCAGGGCGACATTGAGTACATTCCATGATTTTCAAAAGGGGCACAATCAATTTTTTCCTTGGGATGGTGTAAAATCTACAGAAAAAAAGGATATGGATGTCTGACTGCTCTGAAGAATCATCACAGGGGCATTTAATTAATTGTTTAGTCCAGTTATTCACAGCAGGGAAACTAAAAGATCGATGTAACAGATTTAGTCTAAAGTGCATCAATAAAAACCTTACGAAGTCGCTCATTTTTAACTTAATATATGGTTGCATGTAGTCAGAAGACATAATCAATTGATGTGCGATCATAGTTTCCTTTACCATTTCTGTATTAATTCTAAGGTCGCACAAATGCCTCAGGCAAACATCTTTAAGGGATTTCCTAGACATATCACACACACTTTTGGGGACGTCATAGTATTCCCTATGGCCTATTTTAGTAAAAAACGGTCTTACATAGGTTAACCATGGCATCCTCCCAACATTCTCTAGGTTCATAGCATCCATTAAAATAGAGCGGTTAAACGCGCATTCCTCAGTTGACCAAATTCTTTGCCACAGGAGTACAGGGGCAACCTTGATAATATCTTCAATGTATGGTACTCCTAACTCGGCGTGACTGACATAAGTTGAGACACTATGCGGTACCGCTAATAGGTATTTAAAAAAATTATTCTCTATTACTTGTAATGTTTTTGTATTTACATAGCCCCATACCTCAGCCCCATATGTAGCAACTGCCACGCAAGTAGCTCTATATACAGTTAAAAGTTCCCTAACCGTTTTTTTTGCCCATCGTTCTGCTGAATATTTTTAAAGCTGTGATAGATTTGCAGAACAGCAATCTCCTGGATTGTATTGCGTGATTCCACCGGCCTGTTTCATCAAACAAAACTGCCACCCTTTACTTTTGAATACTTTTCCAATAAAATGTGCAAATTAAGGCATTGGTCGATGGTTCCTAGACTCTTTCTAAAACCATATTGCAGGTCGCTTATTATCGACCGTTCGTCAGCCCATAGTTGTAATCTATTTAAAATTACCCTACCCAGAATTTTAATGGTAGAGTCCAAAAGCGAGATAGGGCGATAGCAGTGGCAACTCGCTCTGTCGCCCTTTTTAAAAATAGGGACTATTGTTGACTCGCACCATGAGGGTAATAACCCATTGGAACTAGAGGTATTAAAAAGTTGAGTAAGCAGTGGGCCCCAAAGATCCATGTTGCTTTTATAAAAGTCAACTGGAACGACATTGGGCCTGGAGCTTTACCTCCAGCACTATCTGTTATAATCCTAACTACTTCACTCAGTTCAATACCAAGTTCCAGTTTGACCCTGCTCTGTGCTACCTCAGACCTCTCGGTGCCATCAATAACGGTTTGATCATGATTGAGTTTAACACCATAGAGCTCTTTATAATGTTCAACCCATTCAGTTTCGGAAATAGCTATCTCGACCCTAGCCTTTGTTTTATCAATAAAAAGGGGAGCATTTACCACTTTCCAAAAGGCGGCCGAATCCTTACTCAGTGATGCCTCACACAGTGCATCCCATGCTTCCTTTTTGATAGTGTCGTTCCTTAACTTAAGGTTTTCCTTATACTCCTTTCTTAGATTTCTTACAAGGTTCATATCTCTAGTAGGAGCATTCAAGGCGAGCTTTAGCCTGGTACAAGACTTAGTGCATACTGAATCAAACCACCTTGAGTGGTTAACCTTTGGTTTTTAGTCTCTACCCGTAGGGCGTTTTTAATATTTTCAGCTATCATTTTAAAATTAGACTCGATAACCGAATCAACCGCATTGTCCTCCAGACATGCTTTAATATTAAAATTACACTCTTTAATCACCTTACTGAAAAGGTCTTCAGGTACTATTTGGCTCCATTTGCGGGCACAGCCGTTCTGCCGACTAAGAACTATATCCCGAACTTCCTTATTTGGAGGACTAATATTGGGGAGATTTTTCCCTAGTTGTGCAATCTCTAGTCTAAGGGGGAAATGGTCACTCAGGGGATTATCAAGAGTTTTAAAAGCTTGCAACTCCCCACCATATCTGGCTGATATCAATACAAAATCTATGGTGGAATTTACATCTCTCCCGTTAAACGTCGGTCAAAAAGGGACCTCGCTCCTACCAATTCTGTTTGCCAAGTCCAAATCACAATTAAAAATGATCTCATTTAGGTGATTCCCACAGCCAGTGTGCTCAAAATGGCTTAGGCTAGTCGCCTTATCTAGTTTTAAGCCACAAGTACCCTTTTCCCCATATTTACATAGGGAGCAGTTGAAATCCCCACCCCAGATTACGCAAACTGTTTTCGCTCTCCCTTCCATCTGACTTTTAATATCTTTACCCAGGCTTATGAAGGTTTGTTCCATAGCGGCCACCAGCACATTATTATAAAAGTTTACCACGACCAAATGTAGGTCTCGTTCAATCACAATTCTAATTATGTGATAGAACTGATTGTTAGCAACCATCTCAATCTTGCAACACTTTAACAGATTTGACACATAGGTACACTGGCCTCCTTTAGCCCTACCACGAGAAGAGGGAATTGCTGGTGAGTGAACGGTCTTAAAGCCACACAGATGCGTAGCTTCTACCACCCAGGTCTCTTGTAGACTTACAATATCGTAGTCTTTGATCTCATGCAACCATATGGGATTTGAGTATTTCGCTTTCAGTCCTGCAATATTCCAGAACATAATTGACCAAATCTCCCATTAGTTGCAACTTCCTCCCAAACAGTGGGTTCAGGAGTCCCCAGTTTGTCTTCTGCTTGGATGGTTGCAATATTATTATTATGAACTGTGGTTCCAGCACACTCTATGTCAAAAACCTCTGTGCGTGTTCCTGGGTTCGCCCTACTGTTATCGCCTCTGTTGGGTACCTTATCCTGATTTATGCTTTCATGCGCAATATGACAATCCAAAATCATACCCTTATTGCTGCATCCCAGTCAGTAAACTCCCTCCAACCCAAAAAGTGTCTCGAAACGGTTAAACAGAGGGAGAGAGAACTCTTGCCTAGATGTGATATTTGAACATCTATGTGGCATATCTATCCTATTTAACGAGAAAAGAGAGGTACCAAACACAGAGCGGGGATAAAAGTAGCTCAGATCAAGGGTTTGGATCCCACCCTCCCCTCTATGCTCTTCCCCATCACATATATGCCTTACAACCCTGGGGTCCCTAAAGTTCACAATTATACAGTCCCCATCCCGTTGATTACGTCTGCGACCCAACCAGCTCACCCTTCTGACATGTAGAATTTCCGCATTTGTGTAGTCCGGGAGTGATCTATTACTATTGAGCCAAAAGATAACTTTGTTTTTCAATTCCCTGTGGGTTTCCAGTTTATCATATTGGATCTCCGGTACCCCTGTCAGTATTACTGTGTACGGGGCAGAATCTGGGGGTAGATCAATACAAGGATGCTTCTTTTTCCCTCCTTCTGGATCTAAAACCTCTTTTCCTTTTTTAGTTACCTCCCCAACTAGTTTTGGGGTTGCCAGATCCTTTCTACCATCCCTCCCAGAGGGTTCTACTCCCTCACTGCTTACTGTTGTTATCTTTTTTGCCTCTGTAATTCCCCCTTTATCAATGTGTTTTAGGTGCCCAATAGGTCTCGATTGTTTATCTACTGGGTTAACTGTTTGAGTGCCATTAAGTTCTGCAGTTATTCTTTCTTGTACTACACGATCAGAATCCACTATGGTGCCCAATATATTTGAATTAGTCATTACAATTCTTTCTAGTTTCCCCAGATTTTCATTAATTAGTTTTATCCTTTCTAATAGGGATAACATCAATGACTTCATTAGATGTTCTATATGTCCCAAGAGGCCATCGGGGATTTGAGTTACCAATGGCGGGCACTGTGGCAACTCAAGTTTCCGTTTACCTTGATCTTGATTAGGCAGCCGAGATGTCACATTATTGGCTACGGATTGGGCCGGTTTGGTCATATCCCCCCTAAACTGATAGTTTTACTGACTTTTGGGCATCTACCTTTTGAGCGCCTCCCCCCCGCTTTCTTTTCCCAGTTTTCGTGTGGGTGTTTGCGTCCTTATTGGAGCTTTGCTCAATCGAAGTGCTAGGGATAATAGGGGTACTCATCTCTCCATTCCTGCTTCCTAAAGTTGCTATAATACCCCTAGTAGAATTAGCTGATGTGCAAACAACGGACCCACCAGATCCAGCTGACTCTGTGGTGGTATTTAACCAGTTATCACCCTCAGGTTAGTGGGCAGATGGCCGCTCCGGTGTTGCAGCTTCCCTAATAGTACCCAACAAGGATCTTTTGTAAAATATTGGCTCTAATGATAGTCTTTTTTCTGTTAACGCAATTTCACGTTCCAAGACTACTGCAGCCCTTGTGATGAACTGATCTAAAGTACCAGTAACAGTTCCTCTAATGCTACTTGGCACACACTTCCTCCCCTTTCCTACGTTGAGCGCCATTATTAGGTCACCTCGAGCTATATGAATTATCTAGAATGCCAATACCTATACAACAATGATGATAACAAGACAACAGTACAGTACAGTACGATAATTTTTACCGAGCAGAATACAGATACTTTATGAGCTCCTAAATAAAAAGTTACTACCACACTATCACAGACACATTTAAAAAGTGATTAATAACTTTCTGGCTCACTTAAATAAGCTTAGATTCTAATTCACGCTGGTGATGTTGGGGGGGGGGCGCCCAGCCCGGCCTCATCTGGCCCCGGATGGCCACAGATGGCCCGCCCTTTGCCCGGGCTTAGCCTGCGCGCGGTCCCGTGATTCGGGGGCTGTCCTCCCTTTTAAAGAGCCTCCGGGCACGAAAATGGCTGTGTCGGCTTTCGCCGCAAAGGAGCCTGGGGGATGTAGTCCCCTCCACTCAGCGGCCGCAAAGATGGAGTGCTGCGGCGGCGGGAGGGAGACCGAAGGGACCAGCAGTAACGGCAGGGAACAGGCAGGTAAAAATCAATACCCCCACAAGGGTCCTGACAGCGCCCGCTCCACCGGGGCTGTCCTCCCTTTTAAAGCGCCTCCGGGTGCGGAAATGGCGGTGGCGGCTTCCGCCGCAATGGAGCCTGGGGGATTTAGTCCCCCTCCACTCAGCGACCGCAAAGATGGAGTGCTGCGGCGGCAGGAGGGAGACCAAAGGGACCAGCAGTAACAGCAGGGAACAGGCAGGTAAAAATCAATGCCCCCACAAGTGTCCTGACAGCGCCCCTGTAGTCAACCTCTGATAATCACAGTCAAAGGTCCTGCGCAGCAATAATTGTTTGGCAGTGGAGGGATGGGCACACAGCCTGACCCAGAGATCAGGCTACGCTCCCAAACTCCAACGTACATAACCTAAAGACTTGTAGTGTGAGCGGCAAGTGGGCGCTCATGGAGTTTATGGCGCTATAATAATTTAGAATCTGATTCAAAACAATACAGAAATTCACTGAAAAAAACGAAGATTAAAGTACTGCTATAATATGATATTGAAATGAGACAAGGACTATTGACAAAAATCCAAAACCACTGAAACACACTAGTTGCAGTTTAGTCATGCATTGCTTATGACCTCATATTCAACATTACTTATGACATTTGAAATGACATAATTGATGACATGACTTTTATGGTTTAAAAAGCAATATCATTTGAATACTAATGAGTATTTCGGTCCCCAGGGAAATATGTGAGGCCATAAGCAGTGCAATAAGTCCCACCATCCCCCTTGTACCATTTTTTTAAAACTAGTTCAGCATGTCGGTAATCATGCTGGCAACATTTTATTCTCAGTTATTGCTGGCAAATAAAATTTCTTGTTACCACTGTACTAACACTGGACTCAGTCTGGTCTGGCAGTATCTAAAATGGTCAAAGCGAGAACAAGGTCCCTCGCCCAATCACAAGGGTCTATTTTGTGCTTTTTTGTTATTGCGGAACGGCTGCAGGCCCAATCGTACGTCTTTACCTAACTGCTCCCTCAAGCCCAACTCAAGTATCCCTTTAAATGTTGTTTAAACTCCAAGAGACTCATTTATGTGGCCCCTTACGCCACCAGAACGTCAATTTTTGTGACATTTTGTGGCACATGAGCCTGCTCCATATTTACAAGGCAGCACTAAGGCACTTTTTTTGGCTTAATGCTTCCTCATAAATATAATTCCCTTTAAATCAGTTTTCTGCATTAAAGGGGCGTTCCATGGGTGTTGCTGGGGGCATTCCCAGCAACATCCATGTCATTTTGACACTGCCCCAGTTTTACCTGAAATCATAAATCTGAGGCAGCGACAAAAACGTACGCCTCCCCAGGGGAGGCATAAGGGAGCCACAACGAAGAGAAATATCTTTATTTCTCCTAGTTTTTCCTTCTTTCTATGTGTGCTGCAAAATGCAGCACACATACATAGAGGAAAAAGTCTCTTGTGATTGTTTTTGTACAGGAAGGTTTCCCTTCCTGCACAAAAACAATCATCCATGAACCGCAGGCACCCTGGCAACATGGTACAAAGGTGCCTGCGTTGGCGCATCGGGAAAAGGATAAGAAGACGCTGTATCTGATAAATACGGAGCATTCCTGCCCTTTTCTTTTACCGTAGGCCTGTACCACTCCCAAAGGGTAAAACCTCATAAGTAAGGCCCTAACTTTTTAAAAGACAGATGAATGCTTTTACACTAAATAACAAAAAACACACTTTGTAAGTACATTTCTAACATTCTTTGAATTTTGTGCAAATTGATTCAGCGTTTTATTTGGCATTGGCGAGAAACGATTCTTAAATAAATTAACATGGGAAATCAATGATTCTGGACCCCCTTCCCCCTGTTTTTTTTATGGATCCCCACAAACCTTTATATGACAGTCGAGATGAATGAACTTTTTTTTTAGGAACGTTTTTGGCAAATTCTTCTAAGGCACTAAACAAAAATGCTTTTCCTATGGAATGTGACTACACTACATAGTGGCACCCTTTATTTAGAAACCATGCTTTTTGTAATTTGGAGTAGCCATGACCTAGAACAAAACATTTCCTTTGAAATCAACCATTCCCAACCTTTTTTTCATTAAACTGTGTTGTTTAGTATGCAACGAACAATACAGTGAGGCACACACCAGTTGCCCATTAGTTCAAGAGTTTTAGTTCTATAAAGCGAACTTAAAGTTAAAAATAACCATTAAATTGAAAAAATAGCTATTTTCTTCACAAATAAGGAAACGAATTAGTCAGTACAACTATGGAAATACGCTATCTTATAGTACTAAGGCATCAAAGTTAACTTTGTATGTTTGAACATTTTTGTGGTGTTACATTAATTCACTGCTTTCAGCTTGGATATTTTGTTATTTTTGCCTATTGATTCTGCCAGCAGAGAAACATTGTCAACCGCTGTTAATTTCCTTTGACACTTTTACAAAGATCTAAATTGTATTACATTCACAAATGTTAAACATCAATTATTTCCTTGCGCTTAAATTACCCTGAAGTCATTAAACTTGTGCAAAGGAAATCCACAGACCAGCCAAGGGCTACACGATACAAAAAGAAAATAATTGCCCTCGCTGGTAGAGGACTTGTTAAATGAATCCTTAACAATATTTCCTTAATTACAATTTAGAATGTTAATTTTTTATAGTAACGCTAGGGTATTTTCCAAAAAGCTTAGACCTTAACTGGGATAGTACCACTATAGAGAAAACAAAATAGACGATACTTCCTTCACAATATGGGGCATATTTATCAAAAAGTCGTGCAGCGCAGCAAGCCAATTTGCTGCGCTGTGTGACAGGAAAACGGCAGGATTGTGCTGTATTTAGTATAATACAGTGCATTCCTTTCTTTTCCCAGCGCTGGCACTCAATGTGCTGCCTAGCGCCAATGCAGGCTCCCTTGCACCATGGGACAAGAGTGCCTGAACTGTAAACAGAATTGGTTTTGTACAGAAAGGGACACCTTCCTGCACAAAACAATCCCTTATGGCATGTTCCTCTTTATATGATTGCTTCAGAATTCAGCAACATAGAAAGAGGAAAAAACTCGGACAGGTAAAGATGTGTTTCCTCACTATGCCTTCCCTGGGGAAGTGTAGAATTTTGACACATTCCCAGGTCTACCAGTAATGGTAAATCTGGGAATGCACCATAATCTATGAGTGTTGCTTGGAACCACCCATGCACCATCAATGGAACCTATCCCCTGGGCAGAGTAATGCAAGGCAGCTATTTGCACTGCATTGTGTTATTCTAGATTTGTCATGCTACTCAGAGCCATGCAAGGGGCTTGCATGGCTTGAGCCCCATTTTATGATGCAATGGCAACGCAACTCATTGATAAATATTTCCTTCAGTGTGCATTTCTGTCTTTTGGTAGTTTTATTGAGCCCATGCTACATTGTTTAGGCAGTGTTCGATGCCTTCTATTGTGAAACGTTCCCCATTTTATTTCCTGTGTATTTTAGCCCTTATGATTTTATCCTGGGGATCATTGACTTCATTACAAATTTGCTACATCATTTTCTTAATATGAAAATTATTGCATCAGTATCTGCTTTACATAATGTATTTTGTTATATACTTTGTAGGAAAGTATTTTTCCCATAGATTATCTTGTCAGACCCTTCTTCAGGTTTTGATCTGTCAATGGTTACAGTACAGTTCTAAGGCGGGTCAATTATCCTTTACAACCTTGGCCATGATCAGCAAATGGGCCTGTTTTGTGTTAATACACACTGTTATTTAGTGCCTGTTGTGCAGAAAAGGAACATACAGCTAGTTAAATCAAACATGTTGTCCCTCCAGAGCCTATGCTAAGTCTGTGAGTTACAGCATGATCTGGAGACAGTTCAGCAGTGAAAGACAGAGCTGTTGCTCAAACAGATGCTCTATATTTCGTTGCTTGGTCTGTATTTGGCAAGATTACCAGAGACGCACAAACATATGAAGGGCAATTACTTATTACACCCACCTCCTTGGGGTTGAGAGATCAGCTTCATGTAATTTTTTCTCACATTGAAAGGGCTGCATTAGGGAATTCTTGGGCTATGGTCAAGAATCTCTGTTGTCTTTCAGACGCATGGACAAATAGGTTGATTAAGCATCTGTGGCACCATCTGGAATACAAAGAGAAAAACACTGTTGCAAATTCCCTCTGCTCTCCCATGCTTGATCCTCTGCATAGGGTCTCAGCATTATTGAACTGCTAATTTGAAAGCAATCAGCCTTAATTTTCTGACAAGGTTTGATATGAGTTAGTAGCTCAGGGCCTGCTTTAGACTTTGGTGGATGGGATACTCCATCACAATTGTGACGGATATCCCGTCCGCCATTTTAGAAGAGCATTAAAACTTATGGCAGTTGTAAAACTGCAGACAAGCTATCCATCACTTTTGTAATGATGTCTTGTACCCAATCTGCCAAACCCTAAATCAGGCCCTCAGTTATGGGATAACACAAAATAATAACAAACAATACAGTCCACTGTCTACTCAGTGGATATCTTTTAAAAAGGATTGATTTTATTTAACATAGCAAATTGCAGAACCATTAAACGTAGTATGCACACAAAAAAATAGGATATTTTGGAGTTGGCTAGAAACCCAAAGTTTTTTAGATGTTTCTTAATTAAGAGTTTTAATGTACTTTATATTCCAGCCAATCGAGGATGTTGGCTTATGCATAGATTTATACAGACCCAGATTCAGCAATCATTGGAATCTCTTGAATCTGATTGGGTTCCAACAACTTCTTGTACATATGCACTTGCTCTAACCACAGTGTATATTCTCAGAATATGGGTGCTGGTGAGTTTATGGAAGTTTTCTGGTAGAGTATTCAATGCACCCTGAAAGTGACTTTGCACCTCCTGTTTGTTCATATGTACACCTATCTCTAATATATAGAACACTATGTGGGATCAGTAATAAATTGAAACCCATGCAAAGTGTGTGTGCATCAATAAAAACATAATTCTGGAAAATTGTGTCCCTCTCACCAAGGGAGCTGAGAAAAAGTGAAACAATATATGAATCCAGCATTGGAAATGGCAATCACTGTACTCTGCCAAAGCTCTTTGTAATATCTCCAGCATACTCTTAGCCTCTGTCGGTACTTTGTTCAGAAGGTTACATAGCCAAAAAGCAGTGCCATAAAACAGTTTACAAGTCACAGCCATAACATGTTTGTGTAAAGAGCACATTCACCCAAGGTTATGTTGATGCTGCATAACAGATTTTTATTGTTATCCAACTCAATGATACTCATTTTATCAACTTCAGAACGATGAAAGGCTGAGCGGACCCACCAGGATTTCAACCTGTGACCATGAGGTCAAGCACAGCCCCTAAAGTGGACACCTTATTCCACTAAACCACCAGACCCAAACATAGCTGCTTCAGTCCATAGCTATTAGAAAACACAGAATGTACAACAGGCCAAGCATAATACTCTGCCCCACCAATTTCACAGAACTATGCCACAAGCAAAACCAAAAGAGTGACTGACCAGCCTCACATGACGTAGACAACTTGACATATGCAGTCATAATAAGTAAAAGAAGCATGCCAAATTATAACAAATCAAAGAGAGAAAAACACTTTCAAATGCCTCTAAAATTTGGAGCAAGAGTTTATGACCCATACAGCACAACTGAAGCACCACTGTTCTGGCATATCTTCCCTCCACAGTCTGGTACATAACATATTTTGCCCCAAACCATCGCTCTCTAATTATATTTAGCTGGCACTTTGTAAAAGCATCTGAAAGTAGCTATGCACTGTAATCTGAAAGGGACCACCTAGCCTCATTGCTTGGACTAATGCATACGGTAATCACAATAGAATAGAACATTTGGTAATGTTCCATGTTAGACCGTGTGGGATGTAAACTGTAGGTAGTAGAAATTGTAGTAGTATTGAAGTTACACCAAACACAAGGAAAGGTGGGGTATACTTTCTTTATTCCAAATGATAACAGGCCCAGAGGATAACAGGACAACATGAAGTGAATGTCGTGACAACCTTCCCAGCTCTGTCCAACAAAATGCATCACCTAAAGTATTACACCCCTCGCGTTCTAACATGGAGCAATGCCCTGCATTGTATTCTATTAAGATTACCTTATGCATTAGTACACCATCTCAATCCTTTACAAAAAGATAAATACATAAATATAATTATCCTGAGAAACATAAATATAGTGATTATACTTATTTCATATCTAAATGTAGGAGCTATTAAACATAAATTCAATTAATATACATAGTCAGTACATCTTGTGGTAATACAATTCTTCCACTGTGTTCTGAACAAAGCATATCAGTGTTAGTTATTTAAGACTAATGTTCCTCACAACTTTCAGTTTGCTGTTCAATGCTATCCTCACGACATTCATGATTATTGTCAATACCAATTGATGATCTAGGAGATTTACAATCTACCATGAAATTAGATTCATAAGTTTCTTTTTCTCCTGTATTGTCATTTAGATTTTTTTCTTGTCCAGGTTTGAGTAAAACAGCTATACCTTTATTCCGCGAACCACTGTTCTCCAATAATACCACACTGCTGGATACTTTCAACACACAAAAAGGACTTGTATACTTTGTTTCCAGTTTCTGTGTTTTAATGGGTTTTCTTAGATTGAGCCACTCACCAACAGCGAGTTTCATGGATCTACCTCTGTTAACTTGATCATAGTATACTTTTTTCCACAATCTTTTCTCTAACATGTAGTTTCTTGTCATTTATAATGTTTATTACCAACATTTTTGTCTGTCAAATATTGGTATAAGTGTAGTGCAAGCTAACCTACCACTCAGCAAATAAAAAGATGTATATCCTGTTACAGAATGTGGAGTGTTACTGTAAGTAAACACCTTACTTCTTAAGAATTTCTTTACACATAGGTTTGATTCAATGGCATCTTGTATTCTTTTCTTAATGATTCTATTTACTCTCTTAAAAAGTTATTTTGAAGCAGGACTATAGAAAAGTGTTTTCATTGCTTAATACCATGTTTTGCAGGAAATTACACAATTTATTGGAAGATCAACTGTTCTCCATTATCTGATACTACAATATCTGGATACCCCGCTTTTGAGAAAACATCTCCCATAAAATAAATCACCTTCTCAGTAGAGATATTATCAACAAATTCATAGTGTATTCATTTAGTGTACCAATCAATCAAAATTATCATATAACGCATTTCCAGGTCCTGAGAAATATATTGAGCTGCAAAATAAAAGGCCAACTTTAACCACGTCCTATTTGGAATTTCCACAATATGTATCTCTTATTTTAAACATGTCTAATGTTTATCTGACTTTAGGCATTCTATACAATTATCCACTTGAAAAACTACCTCAGAATCTATATTCGGCCACCAATAATGTCTCCTCTATAACTTTTTTGTGGCTGTTGTGGCCAGAATGACTCCTGATGGGATAGAACAGTCATTTTATTTCTCAGACATGAAGGTGGTGCCAACAAATCATTTCTCACAAGCAAATCTCCCTCAATAGTTAATTCTTCACTGACCTGACAACATTGTTTGATATCCCTGTCAAGAATTCTAATAGGTGGTCCACTTTTGGTTACATGTCCCATGACTCTTTGCAATACAACATCCTTCTTCATTGCTCCTATCCACTCAGTTTCTGTGATTATGCTTTTGGCCATTTGAATAGCATCAATCACAACAACAACACATTCCTACTCTGTTTCAGTGTTGGCAGTCTTGATAAACAATAGGCCCTATAGTTCAAGCCTCCTGAAACATGTTTAATATGAAAATTATATTCCTTCAATTTAGACATTACTCTGACTGATCTTGATGATGCCTTAGAATTCCTTCGTTCAGATCCATCCATCATATATATAAAAGGTTTGTGATCAGTTATTTATTTATTTATTTATTTATAGTCTTGTATCGCGCGTGAATCAGCCCCGAAGGGGTATCTCCGCGCGTGGCTTCTGGGTGAATTAAACAGCAACTATAAATCGGAAAAGGTAGAGGGGAGGCTAAATTAATGCTGTGTGAATAGGTAAGTTTTCAGTTTCTTCCTGAAATTGAGAAGGTTAGAAGTTTGTCTTAGCTGGAGGGGGAGGGAATTCCACAGCATTGGACCTTTAAGGGAGGGGGCACGGCCACCCTGTCTTGCTCTGTTTACTTTAGGTACATATAGCAACATAATGTTGCTGGAGCGTAGAGTGCGTCCAGGAGAGTAGGGAAAGAAAATATCTTTCAGATATTTGGGACCAGACCCGTAGATACATTTATGCATGATGCAGCAGAGTTTAAACTGAACCCGCTGTTGCACTGGGAGCCAGTGAAGGTGGGAAAGGAGGGGGCGGGAAGGGGTACGGGGGGGAGCATTCAGGATAAGTCTTGCCGCGGTGTTCTGTACCACCTGCAGTCTGCGAAGTTGTTCCTGGTTGGCGGAAATGAGTAGACTATTACAATAGTCCGCCCGTCCAAGGACTAGTGCCTGAACCAGCGTCTTCCTATGGATGTTTGGTAGGAAAGGGAAGATACGCCGTAGAAGACCAATTGTACGGAAACACGTTCCCGCAACCTGACTGACGTGATCTTTCATGATCAGAGTTTGGTCTAGGCGTACCCCCAGGTTTTTGATGGTTTGTTTAGGCGCTGGGACAGGTCCAAGCTCAGGTGGCCACCATTCCGGGGACCAGAGCAGGGTGGCCCCTCCAAACAACATGACCTCAGTTTTGGTCACGTTGCATTGGAGGAAGTTCTGGGCCATCCAACCTGCCACCGCTCTCATACCGTCTTGGAAAGATTGCATGACTGCAGGTGTAATTGTTTGAAAGGGGAAAAGCAGCTGAGTGTCGTCAGCGTAAGAGATTGGTGAGAACCCGTGAGATCTAATAATCTCTGCCAGGGGGGCCACATATACGTTAAATAACGTGGGGCTTAAACATGAGCCCTGTGGCACCCCCTTGGTGAGCTTCCTGCAGACAGATTTGTAGGAGCCTAATTTGACACCTTGTTGTCTGTCTTCGAGGAAGCTTTTCAGCCACGCAAGGGCGGTCTCTTCTACTCCAGCTCCCTTCAGACGGCCGAGAAGAACTTCGTGCGACACCGTGTCGAAGGCAGCGGACAAATCCAATAGCACCAAAATCACTGAGCTCCCTCTGTCAAGTGACATTCTGATGTTATCTGTCACTGACAGAAGGGCTGATTCGGTGCTATGGTTGGGCCTAAAACCAGATTGTGAGTGGTCTAGGCCGCCCGCTGCCTCGATGTAGTTGGACAGGTGTGCGTTGACATGTTTCTCGGCCATCTTGCTGTAGTAAGGTAGAAGGGAGATAGGACGGAGGTTGGAAAGCTCCGTCCAAGGGAGGGCCGCATTCTTGCGGATTGGGTTCACCACTGCTCTTTTCCATTCAATTGGTACTTTTCCCTCTTTAAGAGACTGGTTGATAATATCCTGAATGTAGGGGGCAATCAGGGTACGGAGAGGGGTTAAGATTTTAACAGGAATAAGGTCATCCGGAGATCCAGATTTGACTTGGGTCATTATTGTATCAAGCTCTTCAGTATTAATAGGAGGGAATGTAGTTAAGGTAAGGTTTATATTCTCATTGAGGGAGGAGGCATTTTGGGAATCGCTGTTTGGTTGCGATACTAGGATTTTTCCATAGATGGATTCTATTTTGTTTTCAAAGTAAGATGACACTTCTTCACATAGACTTTGTGAGAAGTCGTCTGGGCATATACATGCCATAGGTTTTACAAAAGTTTCAAGAATCCTAAACAGTTCTCTGGGAGAGTTATCGGCTTCCATGAGCTGTTGAGCGATGTTATTTTTGCGGGCAGCCTTGATGTGTTTATAGTAGTTGGCTTGGGCTGCACGATGTGCCTTTTTATTATCCTCAGAGTGTGATTTCCTCCATCTCTTCTCTATCCTTCTACATTCTTGCTTCTCTTTCCTTAGGGCCTCGGTATACCATTTTTCCTGTTTGGCCACAGGAAACTGTCTGAATATTTTCAGAGGGGCAATTATATCAATGGCTGCCGTCAGAGTTTGCTGAAGCACGATTAACTTTTGTTCTACTTCATCGATATCTCTGATCTCGGGTTTTTCCCACGCCTTTTCTAGCGCATCCAGTGTAAGTTTGTGCCACTGTCTGCGTGTGGTGGATGGAAGGGAGTTCTTTGGGGGACCTTTATTAACTTTAAAAATGGTGAACTGCAATAAAAAATGATCTGACCAGTGGACTTGAGTAGGTTTGTGACACAGTATGTTGTCGAAGTTGGTATATATCAAGTCGATACAATGACCACCTTCGTGGGTGGGATCCTGATTCTTTTGTGTGAGACCGATAGTTGTCATATCAGTCGACAAATTTTTTGTCCCTGTGGATTCACTTTGGTCAGTGTGGATATTAAAATCTCCGAGGAGAAGAAAGTCTTCATTGGCCCGCATATGAGGGCCAAGTATCTCTAAAAGAGATGTGGAGAAACTGGGGCATGGAAGAGGTGGTCGGTAAACAAGTGCACCTTTGATGGTCTTTCTGTTGGGGAGAATGATTCTAAAAACCATTGTTTCCATATCTCTGCAACATTGTCTATCTAAAACGTCCAATTTAATAAACTCTTTATAAATTATAGCGACGCCACAGCCAGTTTTGTCAGGGCGGTCAGAGTGGTGAAATTTGTATCCCATAGGTACTCCCAAAGTAATGGCAGACACCGTATGGGGTTTTAACCAGGTTTCAGTAATGAAACATAGGTCTGGGGACAGGGAGTGTAATAGGTCCCAGATCTCAGTTTGGTGTTTAGGCATTGAACGAACATTCATAAGGATACATTGTAAATCATTAAATGGTTTCCAAGGTTCGTAAGAGTTGTTAGAATACATTGAAGTGTAATGACATTTGTTGCAGGAGAACGGGCCATTAAAACAGTTACCATTGTAAATTCCCTACGCCACACATATTTTTTTAACTTTTCCACTGCCCATACACACGCTAAACTTCTCTCTCTAAGGTCCTAGAGGGTACTTCAGCATTCTTTAGGTACATGAGAGAAATTCTACAGTTTGTTCTTTCTTTTTTGATATTTGTGTGAAAATGGCACCTAGACCAAAGCACTGGTGTCAACAGTTACTACATTATCTGCTTCAAAATCATACGCTTTTAAAGATGACACTTTCATTATCATGTTTTTAACTTTACTAAGGGCCAGATGTACGATCCTTCCATTTTGCGATTCAAAAATTGCATTGTTTTGAGACTTGCAATTTGCGACTTGCAAAATGGAATTTACAACATGTCTCAGACTCTGTTTGCGATTTCCAATGGGGTAGCAGACGGCCTGCATCATTAATGTTCATGAGGCATTTTGCAATTTGCAACCCCATTGGGAATGGACAGCACTCACAAGGATGGTGTCCTGCTGGGGTCAGCAGACCACCATGTCTGTAACTGCTTTTTAAATAAAGCAGTTTTTTAATGCAGTCCATTTGCAAGAAAATGGGATGCATTAAAAAAAGAAAAGTGAAACATTTCTGTTTCATTTTTTAAGAGTAGGCAGTGGTCTGTGGGACCACTGCCTGCTCTTAAAACATGTTTGCACTACCAGTCACAAAGGGGAAAGAGACCCTGGGGACCCCATTCCTGTTTGTGAGTGACTCACCACCTTTCTGAAATTAATGGTAAACTGTGAGTATTTTGCAACAGCAATTGCGGTTGCAAAACAATTGTCCATTGAAGTGCGACTCACTATTAGGAAGGGACACCCTTTGCACATCCCTTCCTAATAGTGAATTGCAAGCCCTATTTTGCAAGTCAGTAATAGATTACTGACTCACAAAATAGGGTTTGTAAATAGGGCAGACCTATATTGCAGTTGCAAAAGGGCTGATTTCCCATTTTCAACAGCAAAAAATGGTCATACATCAGGCCCTAAAAACCTGCTGTTGTTCATGACCCCAGATACATTTTTTACTTTCTTACAAAACAGTTACCTTAATAGTTTAACAAGAAATGCATAATCATGCACAAAGCGAAAATAATATTCTCTTAACCCAAGAAATGATCTTATTGCATCTCTGTTATTTGGTGCAGGTTCCTCAGGAATAGCTTTCACAATATCAATCTTTGGTAAAATTCCTTCTGAAGATACTGTGTTACTTCGATAGGCTACTTTGGTTTGCAAGAATTTACATTTATTTTTACAAACAGTAACTCCATTACACTCTAATATATCTTAAATCTTATCGTTTTACTCAACACTTTTGGCATAAATCATAATGTCGTCTTGAAATGTTTGCAATCCATGTACTTGACCAAATAATAAGGCCAGATGCATGCACAAGTACCTGAACACTCCAAAAGGTGTCACAAAAGTTGTAAGTACCTTTAAGTCATCTGACAACAAGACCTAATGACAGGCTGACTTAAGATCAATTACAGTAAAACAAGATGATCCACAATGGCTGCCAACATTTCATTGATCTTCGGTAGTGGATGACAATCAACCACAATATTTTGGTTTAAAGATTTCAAATCGACACAAAGCCAAATGTCTCCTGGATTTTATTTTTGTGATCACAATAGCTGAAACCCATTCTGATGAGTCAGTTGGCTCAATTATACAAGTCCTGAAAAATTCATCCAATAGTTTTTTAAGATCATCTGTAATTGATAATGGTACATGGCGTACTTTGTGATTAACCAGACCAGCATCAGTTTTAAATTTGATTCTATGTTCAAACCTTTGATACAACCTATATTTAGTGAAAATACTTTTGCATGGTTCTCTGAAATTCTATCAATGTACAAATGACCTTCATTTTTCTCCTCAACATTCAAAATAGGCATGTCTCCTAACGCAAGGTGATCCACCGAACCTGGTTGAAGACATATTCCTAATTTTTCCAAATACTGCCATCCAACAATATTTCCGCCATTCTCCTCAACACACATTTTTGTTCTAAAGGAACGTCACCTAAATTCAAGGTCATCTTCGAAACAACCTAACATACGAGCATATTATTAAGAAACAGCGTTAAAATTATAGCTGCTTTAGCGGCAGTTTCCAACCGCTAAAGCAGCTGTAATGGGGTTGATAATATGCCCTCGTGAATTCCCATAGAAGGCCATGTTCTTGTGTGAACATGGGCTTCTATTGGAACTCTCAAGGGCATATTATGAGGCCCATTATAGCCTCTTCAGCGGCAGTTTCCTGCCCTGAAAGCGGCAATAACTTTAACGCCGTTCTTGATAATATGCCCCACAGTTATTTCAAATTTCCAAATCCATTGGGATTAATATCAGTTTTGAAAATGACACATTCTTCCATAACTTGTTAAACATATCTTCTGCCAGAATTGTTATGGGTGAACCTGATTTTGCCATGATGTTAAGCTCAATACCACCAATGTGCACTAAGTATATTGGTCCTTTTAATCTTTTAGAAGAAGAAATAGTTTCAACAGTAAGCACTGTTGGCCTGATTACGAGTCTGGCGGTACATGGACCACCAGATTCGTGGGGGCGTGACAGTCTACCAACAACCACAGCCATGTCGCAGTCACCAGGGACACACATTTCACTGGTGGTGTTGCGGCAGTCAAAAGGCCTGTAATATGGTAGGCAGGACTGCCATGGTCCTGCCAAGAATGGTATGAGTTTAATCTCTGCCAGTGGTGTTATGGAGAATCCTCCTCAATGAACACCCTTGCAAGGAGAGGAAACAAAGTGGGCCCTGCATGGCCCCTTGTGCCTCCTTCGCATGGGGAAGCATGCAGGGGGGCACAACATATGCCTCTTTGTGTGCATGTGCCCCAGTCCCTGCATGGCATGGACTTTTCAGTCCATGCAGTGCAGGAACTATTTTTGCCTTTCCTAGTGCGGTGCCCATTTTTAGATGCACCAATGGGGACATTTAAAAAACCAGCTCACCAGTCAGGAGGAAACTCCTAATCTGGCAGGTGGTCTGATCAAGGTTTTGGCAGTGGAGCGGCAGGGTGGTCCTGGCGCTGCACCGCCGAAGTTGTAATCAGGCCCTATGTTAGCCCAACTTTCCTCATCAAATTCCTGTACAGAATTTTACCTTATATTTGGTTTAGTGCTTTTACATACTGTTGAAATATTTCCATGTTTTAAACATTTAAGAATTTTTTCCCAAACCAGGACAATTAGCATTGCTACCCAGATGGGACTTTGCACCACATCTATAACATAAAATATGTCTTTTTACAATGAACATACCGCATTTCACCTTTTCACCACCACCAGAACCTAAGTGTGTTGCACCACCACCAGTGTATGTTGCAGTGCCTGAATAATTTTTTGTTAAACAGTTTTTTTATCATTTACCATGCACACAAATTTGATGTTTATGTATTCTCTGAATACCTTAAATTAAATTATATATCTTCCAATTCCCTTAGCAAGATCCATTACCTCTAATAAAGTGGGAAACATCAGTGAGCCCATGCTAGAGAAAACAGCTTCATTCGGGAACACATATGACTTGCTTAACTATGTGCAGCAGAAGTAATAAACAGTGAATGAGCAGCATGAGACATCCATTGTGAACAAGATGGCATTAAGGTCAGGTTGAGTCCTAGTCTGTATAAGCCACATTTTCCTGGCTTTAACAGGTCACATCAAAATAATTTCAAATGCAATAGTATCATATACGTGTGCAGATGTGAATGTGAGTGTAGATGACTATTTTGCATATTGTTAATAATACATATTCAATATTAAATGCACAAAGATTTATAAACTAGTAGGTTGGTGTATGGGTGTAAAATGGCCAAACAATGCACAGAACACTTCTTTTCAATAATGGGATGCCCAGACCGTTCCAGGGTATGTGGAAACCATCTTCACCGACAAAACTTATTAACCTGCGTGTAAGAGTTGGGTAGAAAGAGGAAGCATATTCTTTAAGGAGGCATGAAAGAAAAATGATCTAAAATAGAGATAGCTGGCTTGAGTTTGAACTCATATCTGGAAGAAGTGCTCAATATGTAGGAGAATCCAAAGGAAGAACTTCCACCTCCATGCTACTCGTACAGTGTAGAAAACCCTGCCAGTAGTGCTGCTGCAGATTTAGCGTTTTCTCCAGAATTCAGATAATCATCTATTTGCATCCATATCTAAATCAGGCTTTCATGTTATTCTGCCATTGCTTCTTGTAAACAGGGCCGGACTGGCTACCGGGCGTTTTGGAAGGCTGCTGAGCTGTGGGCTGATTTCGTTGATGGGGACCTGCATGTACTAAACGAAATTTGTTTTGCTTTAATTATTTCAAAGCACATGCAGGTCTCCAGGAACGAAATCAGCCCCCACCACAATGAAATCAGCCCCCAGCTCGGCAGCATTCCAAAACGCCCGGTAGCTCGTCTGGCAATGTCTATCTCAATTTAGATGTTCTCAGTCAGGGTGTTAGGTTACCTGCCCATCCTTCAGGGCGGACTGGGAACCAAAACCGGTCGTAGTAAAGAGCTCAGCCAGCCCTGGGAGAGGGGGCGGGATGGGGGAATCGGGCTCTTGGAAAGCTTTGTGCCACTTTTGTTGCTTGGGGCGATATTGCAGCTATGGTGTAAAACCAGCCATTGGTAACAAAAAAGCCCCCCCAAGGGTCTAGAACTGGCCCCCACCCTGGTGGACCACTGAGGAAAAGCCCGGTTATCGCTACTGTCAGTCCGGCCCTGCCTTCCTCAGACCACTAGGGGACACTATTATACTTATTTGTGCTGCCACTTCTTGCCTATTCATTTTATCTCCTTCTGTAGTTTATTGTCGACCGTTTCACTCTGTCCTGCCTAGTTCCAGAGATATCGAAGTTGTACATCTCAACTCAGCCACATCAGCAGCTTTGAAAAAGCTGATGTTTAGTTTTATAAAAGTGCAGCATCCCCACGCTAGAAATGTCAGTGAACACATTGCTGTCTCTCAGGCAGCAGCAGGAGGCACCGTAGCATATGCCAAGCTCCTTTCCTCCTCATGTCTTTAAATGGGAAAGAACCAAAATAATTTAATGAGTGATGTGATAACGAAACATGATTAATTAGTTTTCGTTGAACTGCAGCTTGAAACATTGTGGCACTTTCAGGAAGAAATTATGAATACCTAATACGTGGCCTACTTGGTGATCAGGAGAATATTAACAGGGCTAATGAGGATATTATCTGGGGCTTAGACATGGTAATATATGTAAAAGACGGATGGCCTCCTGAATCCTAAAATATGGTGCTGTGGAAGGAAATAAAATGTTTCCATTTATTTTCAGTGATTAATGCTGTGCAATAGATATTCTGAAAGGGACTGATTGGCTGTGGTTAATTGGTGTGCAGTGCACATTTACTTAGAGGTTTCAGATTGATGGCTATTGTTTCAATGTAGGGCCTGGGATATTGCGATTGAAAGTAACACTATATTTGGAGAAACGAATTAACTTACTTTTTAAGTGGAGTGCTTCTCCTTCTTCGATATAACACCATTAAGAAGATGCTTAAAATAGTTGACTTTTGTTAAAACATGTGTTTGTGTAGGAGTTGAAATCTTTTAGGATTTTCAGTTAAGCAGTGCGAAGTATGACTTTATATTCTGAACACTGATGCCCACAAAATTGGAAAATGGCTTTGCCAACACTGGACTTTACTCCCCTCCATTTCTGATGAAGAGCCACAAACAGCACTTTTGCACATAGAGAGTTACCTGTTTGGGAAACAATTGGTGCAAAACGGAGGGTCACGAGTTCCCTTTGCTTTAACAGGAGCCAGATGTGAATGGGTTATAACAATCAATTGTCTTTCAATCCACTTAATATTATTTACCATTATGCACCAGGACCTTTATGATTTTGATTATGATGCATGGATGAATGAATGGTCGGCAAAGCAAGGCTTAGGATCAACCGAAGGAGTTGCTCTTAGTTCTTCCGAAGTAGTTGTGAAAGCAAATAAAAGAAACATGAGAAATGAGATTACAAAATTAATGTCTGCATGCGTTGTGCATTCATTATGGAAGGAGCGTCCGCAGATCAATTCACACTCACTCACTGACTGCGTTCACATAATCAGTGGGCCTGCTGGGATACTTAGCCCGCGTACGTAAGCTCGTTTGCAGAAGGTGATGGCCACAGGCAAATGAGGAAAGACCCCTTTAGGAGGGCGCAATCCATGTGACCGATGGGACCACAAAAGCACTTGCAGCCCCTTAGGTAATACTAAAAAACAGACACAACGCCTACTACAATTCCTGATGTATGAACAAATCCCAAAATAAAAACAGGGCATTTTAAAATACAGGTTTTTGATTTTGAATTCTGAATTACAAAGCTACTCTTTCTCTGAAATTATTTGCACATGAACACACGATCTGTTAAATATAAACTGTTCACAACGCCATCCCTGTCTTTCTTGTTGGTTGCTGGATGAAGGAGCACATCCCAACAGCAATATAAACCCAGGAGTTGACCTGTAAATGCAAGATGAGAAACGTCAGCACCATTGGAGGAAGACAAGTATTGCTGAATTGCATTGGACAAGAGGTAAATATGGAGAATGTTGAACAAACTTATGAAACAACAGGTTAAAAAAAGTCCAAACCAATAACTATTGCAACTGTCCAGATTTAGTAACTAATCTCATTCTGATATATCGTATTTAGTTTAGAATTGTTTTGGCTTTTTGTATATTGAACAATATAACACACACCTTCCTAAAATCAGCCATACGGAATTGTTTTAATTGAAATCTTATTTTTTTTATTTCACAAACTGGGATAAGTGGATAGTACCGTGCAAGACATCAATGTCTCGCCTTAGCTTGTTAGACCATCATAGTTCACGTATAGATAACAAAGCCATATTAATCAGTCCCCCATACCTTAGAACCAAACCTGCCACAAGAAATGGGACGACAATCGTGTTCACCGTCCTTTTCCCCGAGATCTGTACTGGAACGTGAAATCTGAGTTACTATTCCAACTTAAACACCGTTCACCACTCTTTTTCTCAATCATTCTATTAAGGGGTGCAGCTTTCCTTAAATTTCTGAATATATGATAAATTAAAATTATTTAAAAAATAGTTTACCATGCAAAATAGTTAGCAAGCAATCGCACGACAGATGGAGCCCTTTTGTACTAACTGTACCCGCTCAGTTAACTGGCAGTTTGGAGGCACATTGCTTCCTGGATAAACACAGTATAGCCTCAGACCAGGGTTGGGTATGATGAACTGGTTCAATTTCATTTCAGGCAACAACTAACATGGACGGCAAACAAAGGGCCAGCAAATCTGTTGGCAAAGGCAGGAACTGATGTCCCTCCGGATCATTCTGTCACAGTTTGCATGGGTTAATGATACACCCAGCTGATGGCATGGTTAAAAACTGGGAGCTGCTTGGACACAATTATGTGCGTAATCACGGACTCCTCATTCACAAATTGTGTTTAACGCACATGTGCTTCTGCAGCATGCATTTCTAGAAATGCAGGAGGGGTTGATTTCACATATACACTGACCATGCCGAGTTGATCTTTCCTTTGAGTGACAGAAAAATGAGACAGAAATAAAATCAATAATCTGTGGATTGTGGATGGACAGATATTTATAAAGTCAAATTAGGTCAAAGTAAATTTATAATCAGCAGTTATGAAATGTTGCTGAATAAATTATACAAGAGGTGTTTCAATGCATCCACATCCAAGACTCAGAAATGTTAACATCTCACAGAGTAAACCATTGATCCAGTTTTACAAAATGTTCATGCAACACGGTGCAGCATCAAAAATGAGATTCGTTGTGTTGTGCAAAGGGGAACTTGCTTGCTTCTTCTGGCATCCCCTATACTGGCACACAGTCTGGCTTGTCACGCACAGCCATGCAGCATGGCATAGAGGCAGGTGCGCACTAACATCGGAATTATACTGGACGCATACGCTTTATTTTCAAATTCAGATACATGGACACCAACAAAACGGTCAGATGCTTTGTATTTGTGTTGTCCACTGCACAAGACAGGCAATGCATTGTCTTTTTGAGAAGTGACCCGGGCCATATTATCAAGAAAGGGCGATACATTATCGCCGCTTTTTTCGGCAGGAAACTGCAGCTAAAGCGGTGATAATGGGCTTTATAATATACCCTTGTGAATTCCCTTAGAAACCTAGGTTCTGGTGTTAACCTGGGCTGCTATGGGAATTCACAAGGGCATATTATCAAGCCCCTTATCACCGCTTTAGCGACAGTTTCCTGCCGCTAAAGCGGCGATAATGTATCGCCCTTTCTTGATAATATGGCCCCTGGTTTCCTCATGTTTGCACCTGCTTAAAGTAGGCGGTAATTTTCGATGCAAAGCCCTGTCTGGGTATCTTCGTAAATCAGGTTTTGCATCGCAACCTATCAGTGTGATCTTTGAAACACCCTCGGTAGAGCTGCCTTGATGCAAAACAACTCAAAGCTGATCTGGCGTTGGGAAAAGGTCACCTTTCCAGCTCAAAACACATTTTACTCTGAATAGTAGATAGCATTTGCCACATTGCTTTGCTCTGTGTTGTTTCCATCTAGCCCTTGGTTTTACTCTGGACTCACACACCAGGGCTTAATTTGTAAAAACATATGTGCCAGGGCTCTTGTCAGTAAGCCACTGAAGCTTGCACCACACATCGTTCTTGCTGCCAATGATATTAACAATACAACTACTAACCAACTATTCTAGACCCCCCAAGCTATAGGAATGGCTTTGGAAGCAGGTTATTGTAATTTTTATTGCATATTGAATTAATAATTAACTGTTGCTGTGTTGACCTCTAAATTAGACAGGCAGCACCACCTTGTGGCAGACTGTCACAACCACTGGTGTTGACAAATAAGTGATGGTGCCGAGCACAGGAAACCACCGGCACAAATCCAGCACCACCACACCTATCCCTGGAAGAACAAGTCAATATCATCAAAAACAGACTTTTAATTACCATCGGACAGCTAGCAAAGCAATTAAACCTTCATTGAAAGGGCCCAGAATGGGTGCTGGAAATAATTCAGCACTTTCATTGTGCTGAGAAAGCTTGATTCATACTATTTTTCCACCCTCCACTCTCATAGTGCTGCAGATTCTACCATCTTAAAATCAATATGTAGAAAATGATATAATATTCGAGCCTTTTTCAGCCCAATTTTCCTAAAAAAGTTAAAAAAAAATATGTGTGATAGAGATAGTTCATTATATGACATTTCACATGGCTTATAATTTACCATAGCATCTATTTAGATATCTACATTTAATTTCCTTTATTGTTGTATCCTTACCCTTCCAAACATATTTTAAATTCTATTTTACAATTGAAAATCTCCTTGAATAGGACTAAAATAGGTATTAGTCTTACAGAGTACCACAAAGTGAAACAAATTTTACAAGCTCAGACAACAGTGCTGAAATATAAAAAAAAAAAGATGAGTGGAATGCTTGAATTAATCTAAGTCACTGCTAATTATGTGGGCTGCATCCCAGTCTATTGTTATTTTGCACACTATGTCACCTCAGTTTAGACCCAGCTACATGCAAATCGGTTTTGAACCTACTCTAATAGGTGCAGTCCAACCTAGACTGCTAGACCAGCTCCTCTCCGAATGAGAATACAAGCAAAAAAAGACCAGTTTTACCATGATTGGGGCTCGTCAGTCAGGTGTAGATTTGGTTCCAGTGGCACAGTGAGCACAGCACACATCTGGGCGTGCTCATCAGACTTAGGGTGTCACACTGTAATATAGAAAAAAGTGAAAGTTGGAATGCTTAAATTACCCTCAACCACTGGTAATTATTGAGGGCCACATCCTAGTGCACTGTTTTTGCCCACCAGGTCACCTCAGACAAGACCCAGTCATATGCAAATCACCCTTGCTTGGTCAAGAACTGTTAATCATCCAAATGAGGCCTATAACTCCCAGAAAGAGGAAAAAAGGAGGGTGCAGAATTGTCTGAGACAGTGAGTGGGCAGAATACTAAAAGGGCAATTATGGCATAACATTGGTCATGCTGGGCACTTGTCAGCATTATTTAAGTGTAGCGAAACAGAGCTGAGCTCATAAATGTAAGCCATGAGATGAGTGGAGCCCTCAACTACCAGGAAGCTACAAATAGGACTACAATATATGGGACATGTGTGGATAGGACTGCTACATATGATGTGGTATTGCATTTTTTTATAGAGGGCATTGCTAAACTGTGTGTGAGAGAGAGAGGGGGTCATGCACCCGCAGATAACTGGCAGAAAGGGGATGTCCATGCAGCAGAACTTCCAGACACAGTGTGTGTATGCCTGCTCAAAAAGTGCCAAACATGGCAGGTGGACCCTGTATTGAAAAAAACAGTGCTATGGAAAGGAAAGGAATGTTGATTCTTAGAACTGCCAATTACTATATAAAGAAACGTAGAACTACCAGAGAATAGGTGAGGGTCTCTCAACTGTCACACACAGGCAATTGATCACAGGCATGCAAAGAAGGAACTCAGAATTGCTAGGTACTGGGAGAGGCAGATAGATGCTGAATTGCCAGATAGTGGGTTAGAATGGCAAACAACTGCTTGATATGATTTGATATGGGCAGATAACTGCCACACACAAAAGATGAACAACTGCAATGTTTTTGGGGGTGATGGTGAACTGCCACATAGATAATCATATGTGGGCGGACTTCATGAATCATTGAGACCTACCGATCTGTTGACTACTGCAAGTTACTGGAACTGTGACAGTGGAGGATGAAATAAAGTGGCATTACTTTTTTTGTAATATTCTACTACAATGAATTTAGGTTGTCATTCTGATGTGCAATGGTGCATTTTCTCTTTTATTGTATTTTCATGAACAGAGTAAAAAATGTTTTGACTTGACTTTTAAAGTGGAAGTGTTTATTGTCTTATGAGCAAGGAAAGGTATTTTATGCAGCAATATGACATTTTAACACATATTAATGAAATTCATATTCTATTAAGTTTTCATACATTTTTCAAAAGAAGAATACTATAATTAGCCACTTCAAATGTTTTCACCGGCAACGTTGTTGTTTTGAAGCACAGGAGCACATTCTGTAAAACATACAACTCTACACTCTTCAGAAAAGCATTCAACATGTTCCCACTTTTTATGAAAAGGTGTGTCTCGTGTTTTCATTGCATTTTAATGATGTTCTAAAGCTTGTCTTTAGTTTCAGAATTATTTATGTTCACTCTAGAAAGCCGCTGACAGCAATACCCTTTATTAATACAACACTACGAAATAATAGTGTAAATTTCATATTATCAAAGTGAAGTAGTAATAGGTACTTATGAATGGAAGACATCCAAAATTAAAGGTTTGCAGGATGTTCGAGAGTCTTCTGAAGTCGGAAAACCCTCTTAAAGTTCTGAAAGTTAAGAAACATACATTTATTTGACTAGTGAGACAAAACGTTGACATGATAAAGAAGTATTCTTTTTTCAACCCACTCTGAATAACGGTTAAATAATTTAGATTGTTTGTCCTGCTGGTGGCAAAATCTCCTTCTACAGTTCTTCACGTGGGGATTTTTGCACACTCTTAGTTAGATTGGCACTTATTTAAACGGCAAATCACAGCAATCAGATAATCAGAAGTGATAAGCGTACCCAGGAGCGGCCACTATGTGTCCAATAAGGATATAGCAATGTGTAAGTGGCCTGGTGTTTCTAGATCCGCGATTAACGGGACTGCACATTTGAGGTCCGTTTATAACAGCTACAGAAACATGGGGCTGGTTTCACTGGTGTGAATCTTTGTCAGGTGACATTGCAGTTAGGAGCTTCGGGTACAGGCAGAGCCCAGGCCCTGTTTGTCTCCTTCAGCACCACAGGAGGAGCAGAGTATATTCCCTGCAGCATTGCCATGTTCTACTGCACTCTCACCCAACCCCCCAGTCCCAGCCCACAGCCTCATATCTTAGTATCCCCAGGCTTTAAGACCTTACCGGGAAATGGGAGGCAGCCCCAGATCACTCTGCCTGTGCTCTTGAGGCAGGCAGGAGTGGCTCCTCAGCTGCTGAAGTGGCGCCAGCACGCCAAAGCCTCATGTGCAGCACAATACTCAATACTGCACCACACTATTTCAGTATTTTAATGTTGTCAGCTTACTAGTATGCAAATAGTATGACTGTAAAGTAGGATCTATTAGCAAACACATTTCTATGTCGCGCAGTTATTAAATGAACGCAGAGGTACCCAAATCTTGTCAATATTAAAAGCAAACTTTCTAGGTAGAAAAACGAAGTGTGTCAATCGCACAGGAAAAATAACGCAGAGATAAATCCCTGAATTAAATTGTTGAGTGTCATCCTCCTACTCAATATTTTTTTCTTTTCATGATTAGTTTAACTCATCAAAATTAAGGGATTGGGCACTGAGGAGCAAGACGTGAGAGGTAGAGTTTATCTTAGACTTGCCATAAGATGAATGACAAATATATAAAGTTGTTTTTCAAAATAACTGCTATAAAACTTAACGATCAATAGTCTACTCCTCAGTTTTAGACTAACCTCTTAATCTTGTCGACTCACTGAGCCAGTGTTTATAACTGAAATCACAATTTTTAATTTGTCCATACCATCAGGTCACCTTTCATCCTTCCGGAGAAGGAAGGAATTTCAGGAACATGAAATAACTAATAACCATCGGTGGCAGCTGGCATGTAAGGAGGGTGGTGAGGCGGGGAAGGACAAAAATAAAAGCAAATTATTAGTAAACAAAGAATAATTCCAATTACCTTCCTGGTGCGACCTCCTCCTTGCTTGGATCTTCTCCAGGCAGGCAGGCAGGCAGGCTCCAACACGGGAAACTGCAGTAACCAATCCTGAGGCTGCTCTCATTCAGCATGAAAGGAGTGCCAGCATTGGAGGGAGCGGCCTCCTTCTGCGCTCTCAAGGACACTGGAGCCCTATGCTGTCTCTATCCCAGCTATCTCAGACAGCATGATTAGAGAGGTTTAAAATCCACATGTCTGAATGGCCCTCAAAAGACAGCCAACCAAAAAGACATGCGCACATTAAACTTAAAGTGCCATGCCCATCACTGCTCTCTGCTGTTTCCTGACTGGCAGCAGGAGAAATCAGAAAGAGCCGTCCAAATCTTGACGCTCCGGATGGGGTTTTGAATATTAAAGTGGTAATAAATTAAATGTATCACCATTTTATTTTCTACTGTGTCCCTGAGCCAACAAGAATAATTCTCAATTCAATTAAAACATCCCAGTACTTTCCTTCTCCATGTGATTGGACTACACAAGAGAGTCATTAAATGCACTTTTACTTTTTCCAAATATTGTTTGGCAGTCCAACAAGCAATGAAAACTCTAATAGGTAGATTCACTAGGTACTAGCAAAGATAGAATTCATGTTTGTACTTGCCAATAGGGTAACACAGATCCAAGCAGACATATATTGAGACAAAGAGACAAATGTCACCCAAGACTACAAATAGGCCTGCATACAGCCATGCACACAAAACATTAAACACACAATCTTACATGCATTCCAATCAACATACATATGAGCAGACATGAGGACAAGCTAAATTAATTGCAGAAATCCATCCACAAAGATCAACAGGCACACAAGTATCCATCCAGACAGAGAATGCAGACCCAAACTCATGCAAAAGTAGATAACACAAATAAAGTCACACATACACCTCCGACAACAAATATCCAGGCACACATTGGTTAATAGACAGATTGACAGTTGAATTGACAGACAATCTTTAATCAATCTACCACTCTGTACACAAATCACAAAAAGACTAAGCACAAAACACAGATCCCAGTAGAGGGTCTGAGTGTGATACCACACCAAATAGCAGGTTGTGTTACTTGGAGATGAAATATTCAAAGATATAGAGGCATATTATCAAGACAGGCGATACAATTATCGCCGTTTTAGTGGCAGAAAACTGCCACTAAAACGACGATAATGGGCTTGATAATATGCTCTATGGAATTCCAATTGAAGCCCATGTTAAATGTGAAGGACATCTAACATGGGTTTCAATTGGAATTCCATAGAGCATATTATCAAGCCCATTATCGCCGTTTTAGCGGCAGTTTTATGCCGCTAAAACGGCGATAATTTTATCGCCTGTCTTGATAATAAGCCCCATAGACTTGTGTCTTTGCACCACCTTGCCCTTCTTCAGCCATTTCCTGAATAATAGCCTATATTTTAGCTGAATCACCCGATTTCAAGCCTGAGCATGACAAACCTACCATACTTTAGACTGACACATTTCTCTGTGATATTATGCAGTAAATTACACTAAAGATGGACTCTTTAACAAAATGTGATTTTACTGTAGGGTATTGAAAGGCTGTAACGTATTCATTTTATGCCTGGCTTTAGCCAAGAGGTTTTTGATTTACTAAATTTAAATCTACAGTACACTTTCCAATTCGGGCAGTCTACCACTCCTTTTCATCCATTAGTCTGTTGTTTCCTCATTCATATTTTTTTCCAGCTACTACAGGATATAGCTGGGGGCAATGGGTCAGCCCACTTCAGCCATTGGCTAGTATCACTGTGAGTGATGGCATTCTGCTCTTTCGTAGGATGCACATCTGCACATAGTCTCTTCAGTCCCAGGGACTACTATATCAATATGTGTGTTTTGATATCAAAAAAAGTTTGCTTTTAGCCAAAGTTCTTTTATAATAGTAAGTGCACAGCATCCCCCTGAAAACAAAGCTTTTCAAAAACGATGACAAAAGAAAACCAGCATTGGCAAATCCAAAATGCTACCAATCAGTGTCGGACTTATCAATCAATCAATCAATCAATCAATCACTGAACTTGTAAAGCGCACTACTCACCCGTGAGAGTCTCAAGGCGCTGAGGGGGGGGGGCTGCTGCTACTGCTCAAAGAGCCAGGTCTTGAGGAGCTTCCTGAAGGTGAGCAGGTCCTGGGTTTGCCGTAGGTGGGTGGGGAGGGTGTTCCAGGACTTGGCAGCGAGGAAGGAGAAGGATCTGCCCCTGGAGGTGGTACGTTGGAATCGTGGGACGTCGGCGAGGGCGAGGCTGGCGAAGTGGTGTTGGTGGGCGGGGGTGTAGAAGTTGAGGCTGTTGTTCAGGTAGGCTGGTTCGGAGTTGTGGAGTGCTTTGTGTGCGTGGGTGAGGAGCTTGAAGGTGATCCTCCAGTGACTTATTGGCTTTGCAAATACTTGTTAAGTAAATAAGTTTGACGTGAGATTACTAGCTCCACTCCGAATGACATGCATACATCCCCATGAGCCTTTCCCTGATCTAATTCTATTGTGCCATCCACCCTAGAGTCAGGAGTAGAAGTGCCTGAGTGCCATGTGTCTCAAATATCATTCTTCCTCAAAAAGTAGTCAACTAATGGAGTAAACTAACAGCTAAAACAGCCTGTGTCTAGGTAGTTAGAACGTCATGCACATATTAGCGCTAAAGACAAGTGTAAGAGACTACGGGGCATTTTAGCAAGAACGTCGTTAAAATTATCGCCGCTTTAGCGGCAGGAAACTGACGCTAAAATGGCAATAATGGGCTTGCTAATATGCATTGTAGAATTCCAATAAAAGCCCAGGTCAGATGTCCTACACATCTAACCTGGGCTTCTATTGGAATTCTATAACGTATACTAGCAAGCCCATAATCGCCGGAACCTGCCGCTAAAACAGCGATAATTTTAACGAGGTTCTTGCTAATATTCCCCGCAGGTTTTTTTTCTGGACCGATGAAGTGCAACATGTTTGTACCTGTCTACTTCTGTATATTCACACCCACACCCATGTGTGTGCTCTTAAGCCGCAAAACCTCTAGGCCAATAGATAATAAAAAAATATAAATGCACGTACATTGCATTAAACACAGTCAGAAAATGTGTTCATGGTCCAAATTGTGTTGAAAACCAGTGAAAGAAACATATTTGCCTGCATTAAAAAATATGTGAGCAAATGAGAGTGTTAATTTCTAGCATATTTTCCTCAGCACCTTTTACACCACATGCCAAACGAAACCCTATTGCACCGTAATTATGAAACAAGAGGGGGTAATAAATCTTCTATACACAGCAAAAGTTTAAAGAGTTTTAGAGGTTATTGCTCTGTAAAGCTGGAAGGTTTCTTCAGAAAAGCTCTCTCCGTTTATTAGTCTACTAATGGAGTTCTGTGCGCCTCAGAGATGAAGGTCACACAGCGAACGTAAGATTGCAGCACCACGCAGGCTCCTCTTTAATATTGGCTCTGCCTGATAACAGTAGAATAAATTGCATGATCTTTTAAGTGGAACTGTTCACTCTTCCTCGTGTTATACTAATCCTCCAGGATTGCTTTCAGGGAAATACATTCGAGAGTCTCTATTGTGGGTAAAGTCAGCTAGTGCAGTTCTATTTTCCACATTGTATGGCTCCAAACTCAAGAAAGTGACCTGTGCGGGTCATGAGTCACACACCCGAATGTTATAGCTTTTCAACAAGGAGCCCCCAAGAGCAATCATATCCTTTCCTCTGAAAGTTAGTTTTCAAACTTGGAAAAAAAACTAAAAATGTCAGCCAATGTTATTACTGATTTTAATATTTATAAATAGAGAATGCACATTAAATATAGCGTTGTAAAATCATTTAGTGCGCATAATTTTGAACTTTCAGTTGAAATCCAAGCTTAATTTAAGTCTAATAGGATTCTACCTTGTATGGTCTACATCTGATCATGATGGGTTTTATTTAACTTGCTGTCACAAAAACATCCTTGATTTTGGATCTGCTGTTAACAAATATGCTAAGAAGAAATGTAAATCATCACGTTTCTATTATTTTCGAATCAAAATGTTGAATCCAATTTTGTGTAGGTATTGCTTCCGAGCTAGAGCTCTAGCAAGAAACTTCTAAATTTGTTGTTAACAAATGCAGGAAAGTGGGTTAATATGCAGTGAGGCTGATTAGGCTTCACTGTACAATAATCTTACATTATCCCTAAGATGTCCTTGGATTCACAATAATAAATCTCTAGCTCAGTCCTAGTAGTGTGGTACAGAGCAGTCAGGCTTTACTAGGGAACCTTGTGTTAAGCATTTCAGAGTACCAATATGGATGAAAAGTAGTTGACACGACTCGAAAGACATCCAACACAAATTTGTGAAAATAACATAGATTTTATATCAATTTAGACATAAAAACACAATTGTATCAATATAACTGGAGTAATGGAATGTTAAAGGAAAAAATCGGACTAGCGACAATCGATCACTTGAAGGTCGGGTTCAGTTGAAACCACTGAAGGTGAAGGTGGGGTGGGGGGGTTCTAGGACCAGACTTAGACAGTCAGATGATTTTTACCTGGCTCATAGGGCCATGGCTCAGAGTAGTCCTAGCTGTCCCGGGTGCTGAAGTGGGAGCCACAGTTGTTTAGTTTACAGTTTAGAAGGTGCTTGTTAGGAAGGAGATGCAAACTCTCAACAACGGTGCCAAAGAGGTGTTGGGTTGAAGATGCTGCAGGGTTCCTTCATGGTACAGCATTACATTAGGTTGCTTGCAGTCTTACTGGCCACCAACAAGCCTTGGCAATGGAAAGCTTAGATTTTGGTTACTTAGCAGTCCTGGAGTCTGGGCGAAAATATGGCTGCCTGAAACTTGCTGGAGGTCAGGGCTAAATTTCCCACAATGCACTATGCCATTTGAGTGTGGACGATTTTCTCGGTGGGCCCGATAGCCAGTGATTAGTTGGATCCGGAGTGTGGTTCTTGCCTGCAGGCTGCAGATGACTAATGCCTCTTGTCTAATGGAGTTCGGAGTTGCCTTTGGATTTCCTGTGAAACTGGTCTCTGGTCCAGGATGAGTCATAGCCATGCAGTTGCCCAGTGGTTGTCCCGTTGTGCAGTCTTTGGCGCCTTTTCTTTGTGCAGGCCCTGAAATTATAGACTTGGGTCTCTTCTTTGTCCTCTGGTTGCACATCAATCAGATCTGAGATTCCGATGCCAGGGGAGCCCCTTACACCCTGGATTTAGGGGTGATAGAGATGTGGGGTCTAGTGCCCAATGGGCTACAAGCTCCAGTGGCTAAGCCGTCCGTGACCACCTCCTGAGGTGTGTGGCACCTTTTCTACACAGAAGCCTCTATTCTGCCACTTTTATAAATGTCAGACCCTTTCTTCAGCTGTACAGTCCAGGAAACCATCTTAGGGGTGTGGCTAGCCTATTGGGGGTATACACCTCCTGATCAGTTCTTCACCGGCACTTAATTGGCAACATTGGCTCAGTGACAGTCTGCCACAAGGTGGCAATGTCTGGCTAATTTAGAGATTACCACAACAACAGTTAAGCGGGGGGAACGGATAAGAACTTCAACTTACCTGCTAGACGCCACCGCCAGGCACCCAGATACGCCGCCACCGCCAAGAGTCACTTTGCAGCAGACTACACGCGCCGCCGTTCCGGGACCACATTTCCCGGCAGCCTACGCGGCGGCGCGCTTCGTGACACCGCGAGGGCGCCAGGGAGGCGCACATAAGTGCCACAGGAACCCGCTTCGGGGGACGCGAGCGGGACGCCCGGGGCGAAGCCCGGGCAAAGGGCGGGCCCTCTACGGCCCTCATCGGCACGAGGAGGCAGGGGCAGGGCCAGAAACGCTGCAGGAATCATCATTGCAAGTAAGACTCATAGTTCTAAGAGTTTCCTATTAGCTACCAAACTTGTGTATAGAGTGAGTTTGCGTGTATATTGCAAACATGTCTACGAAACTGAAGGAAGCCCCGCAAAATACTCTTGACAATTACCTTGTCCAAACCGTGAAAAAAATAAACACGCAGAGGAGAAACTCCCTGGGGTTAAGCCAATCCACAGACCTCCGTTGTCTGTCCCCAACTGCATCTATTTTGATTGATGACACTATTTTGCAGGAAGCCCATCAGGAGAGCATAATTAGTGGCCCTATCTTCCAAGGATTAGGCGGCCCACCTGGTAATGTAGTCCCGGCCTCTGAGGTTTCCAACATAGAGGTTGAGAGTGATATTGACATCGACTCTGACCAGGAGAAACAGACTCGAGTTTCATCTGACGAGCAGACACCTAAAGGGCGCGCAACAAGGCCAAGACGATTATGTACTAAAAACCCACCCAAGCAGGGCGGACCACGCCCGGGGACAAGAAGGAAGAGGGCTATTACCCCAAAGACAAAGCAAGTAAACACTGCGGAGGATAAACAAAATCACACTTTTGAGGACGCTTTTTTTGAAAGGATTGCTGACTTTCTTGAGTTAAAAATTAATGCCATTGTAAAACCTTTAATATCGAAAATTGACAAACTGCAAGCGGAGATTAAGAGATTGGGTGGTCTCCAAACCACGGTTGCAGGCGGGGTAGAAAACATTACTACGATGGTTACAAATTTGAGCAATAATACAGGGGGAAATTTGGTTAGAGAGGCTGTAAGTGATGGTGCAGGGATCCAGTTGTCTGTTGAGAATTTACCGCCCCAACCATCAACATCATTGACCACTATCACTGAGGGCCCTCTTTTAGTTAACATCCCAACAGATAGTATTCCCTCTGTCAGCTTCCCCCCAGTAATTGCCCACTCTACGGACCCCCTACAATTTTTAGTCGAGGCCACACCAGTGGTTCTTGTGCTAGCGAATGTCCCTCCTTTGGAAGGAGGAACAGTGGAAAGCCCTACCTCTCTCACAAGCAAGGCTCTGCACTGGCTTACCAGTAACATGCGGTTAGCTCCAGGGGGAAAGTACCATCTGGCAAATGTAATTAAGTCAGCAACCAGGGTCCCCTGGCTGGGAAATCGGCCGAAAAAGTTTAAAGGGGACTGTGTGGCAGTGAGCCTCTCAAAGCAAGACGTCCTTCCTAACATACTTGCTAACCTATTCCCTCCTCAACGCAGACAGGGTACTGTTGTTCCTCTAACCCTGGAGTTTTTCTACGGGGAACAACAGAACGTCACCCATCCAAGGACTCCTGCGCCAGGGTGGGATAGAAGTTGGGACTCTAATCTCAGATGGGGGCAGGACACAAGGCACAACGCAGTGGCCCATCACTCCCTTCTACCACAGCACAATTCTTTCGTAAAACCTCTTCAATTGTTTAATCGCTATGCCCCATTATCCTTCATGGACCAAAACGATTGACTCTCTCCTAGGAAAGATACTAACGATGAGGGTCCTTCGCCTGCTATCGGTCCTTTAGATCCAAAACTTACAGACAATAGGGTCTGCAGAATTATGAGCTGGAATGTTGCTGGTATCAGATCCAAATTCAACGACAAGAACTGGTTGGAGATAATCAGATCCAATGACATTCTTGCCTTCCAAGAAACTTGGGAAACGTCAGACAGACTTGTTCTAGACGGCTTTTCCCATTTCTTTGTACCTGCAGTACCTAGTAACTCAGGAAGGGCAAAGGGGGGCTTGGCCATATATATTTCCTTAGATATTCAAGGGAAGCCAAGACAGATTAAAACTAATTCAATTAACATCTTAGCGGTTGAACTAACTACATCAAACTCACAGCCTATATTACTCGTTAATTTTTACAATTCTCCTGTCAGTCAAATCTTGAACGAGCATTTGTTAGCTTTAGAGGATTTCCTGTCCACCCACAGTGGGAATAGTGTTCACGGTTTCGAGGTGATCCTCATGGGAGACTATAACATCCACCCATGTAATATGGATTGCCGTGTGGAATACGAGGATTTTTCCCCCTACCCCTCCACTCCGCATTTTGAACACTCACCACGTGGAGAGGCTCTGGAATCGCTCTTAGCAATTCTTAATCTTTATGAATCCTATAGTAGTAACATATGCCTTAGGTTACCAACATACGTGGGTAACAATACAGGTACAATTGTGGATTATATTTTTTTATCGTCCAGTATTTTGTCTGAAGTGCTTAATTACAAGGTAGAAACTTCACGTTTAGCAATCACAACCCTGTAATTTTAGAGATTGTATCTCAGGGAGTTTTGGGAAAGAGAGTGATTGAAGCTTTATGTGTGACAGATTTAGTCCTGGGAGACCAGAACCGTAGACTGAAATGGGACCAAGTAACCACAATTACCTTTCTACAGGATACCCTGGCTAAAGTTGAGGGGGAAGTTGCAATCTGCTTGGATAATAATAACTCTGTAACCACCCTGATAGAGGCGTTTAATGTTATTTGCCGCCAGGTCAATTTAGACCTGACCGGAAAGAAAAAGCCCTATATACATAGGGGCCCCAAATGGTTTGATTTAAATTGCTCCAAGGCCCACTCAACTCTCTTGAAAGCCTTAAAAAATAAACCAAGAGACAAAGAACAGATAGCATAATTGAGGAAAGAATATAGTTATGCTATCAGGAAGAGGAAATCCGAGATTAAAAAGGAGGCCTGGAATGACCTATTGTCGCCTGATATACAGAGAGATAGTTCTAGATTTTGGGCGATAATAAACCATCCATATTTTGTGGGTCTAGAGAAGCAGAGAGCAGATTGCACCATACCTGATGAACAGTGGGTCACACATTTCAGTAACATCTATAGCTGCCCTGATAACACTCCAGATTGCGGAATGCAATTCACACAAGTAGTAGCTACTATCCCCCCTTTTAGTATAGAGGAGGTGAAAAAAGCGATTAGTGACACACTCTCTAAAAAGGCACCGGGGCCCGATGGGGTTCCCGCAGATTTCTTTAAGAGTGCCCCCGAACTAACTGCCAAAATTCTCACTAATATTTTTAACGCCACAAGGGATTTTATTTTTCCTATTAGCTGGGCCAAGTCCACTATAATACCGATTTTTAAAAAAGGACAGAGAACAGATCCCGCCTGTTATAGGCCAATCTCCCTCATTGATTCTAGTGTTAAAATCCTGGGGAGAGTCCTTTTAGGAAGACTGACTCAGCTTTTAGAAGGGAAGGGTGCCCTATCAAATGCACAATATGGTTTTAGAGCCAAAAGAGGAACTCTAGATCAGTGTCTAAATTTAGAACTGATCATAAATAAATATGTAATTGCCAAGGGGGGCTCTCTGTACATGGCCTTTATGGACCTCTCCTCAGCTTTTGACCTGGTTAACAGGGCTAAGCTGTGGGGGGTCCTTCTGACCATGGGCATTGATGCTCCCTTGGTGAGGTTTCTGGCAGAGTTACATAGAGATCTTAAGACCTCGGTCAGAGTGACTAGGGAAGGAAGATGTACTTGTCACTTTAAGTCAGAGAGGGGGGTTAGGCAAGGATGTATCCTTGCCCCCCTCCTCTTCACTCTTTATATAAACAACCTTGAGACAGTCCTGGCAGCTTCCCACACTGACATACCGCATGCAGGAGAGATAAAGATACCTGTCCTCCTGTACGCGGATGATGCTGTCCTCTTGACACGCTCTGGAGTGGCATTAAACAAACTCCTTTTATCCTTTGGGGATTTCATGTCATCGCTGGACATGAAAACCAATGTAGAAAAATCCCATGTAATGATTGCAGGAGCCGCAGGCAGGAAAAGAAAGTCGAAAACATTTTTCTGCGCTGGGAAAGAGGTTAGGAGAGTCCCATCCTTTCCTTACTTAGGAGTAACCTTTGATGAAAAGGGCACGTGGGGTCCCCAGCATTCCGTTAAAAGCAACGCTGTAGCAAGAGCGGCTGCTGGGTTGCTTGGTTTTGCTAAAAAACTTGGAGCCCGCCCCATGGAAAGCATTATAAAGGTCTACAAAGCTAAATGTTTGTCGGTTGCTCAATACGGCTCTGTTATTTGGGGGTATACTAATCATGAACACGATAAAATCCAAAAAGTAGAAAATAAATTTCTGATAACCCTGCTTTCTGTCCCTCAATCGACTTCCACATACATAATACATACAGAGCTTGGACTGAGCTATATTACCGACATTTTAAAACTAGCCCCAGTTATTGGATGGTTGAAAATTTGGCTCAACCAGGAGCTTACTCTAAATCATAATATCTTTAAAGATTGTTTAGCTCTGGATAGAGCACACAATATCCCGTGGTTAAAATATGTTCAGACGCAGTTAACTTTAGTTGGCCGACCCGAACTTTTTTCTTCTCCACATTTGATAAATCAGGAAGACATAAAAATAGTTAAAAATCTCCTGACAAATCATTATGTTTTGGAGAGGGAAGCCACAGAGTTAAATAAATCTACGGTTAGGAAACATTGTACGTTAACATCTGTCCCAGGTATGGAACCATATCTTTTTTTGGTAAATAAACCATACCACCGTTTCCTTCGAACGAGATTTTGTCTTGACCTGATTCCTTTCATTCTGGGTAATTTTAAAAAATGGATTAGACCTGAAAATGCTGAACCATGTGATTGCGATTACTTTTCTACCCAGGATACGACTCATTTGATCTTGTTCTGCGGCCATTATAAAGAGATTAGAAAAAAATACTTGCTGCCTATACTGTGCAATCTGGGTTTTACGCAGGTAAAACCAGCTATGATGTTCCTGCAACTTCTTCCTAACTTAAAAGTAGCATTTCATGTCGCTAGTTTTTTGGTTGCAGGCGCACGCACAAATAAGCATCGTTCTAGAACTAGGCACCTTGTCCCAGATTAATGTTTATCTTTTTATATTTCACTGATTTTAATCTTTTTAACATTAATGCATAATTTATTCTGTATATTGTGATTTTAGGGTTTTTTAACAAAATATTGATTTGTATTACTATGTGTTCTGCTGAAATGTTGTCATGTATTATTGCTCGCTCTTTTATGATTTTTAATAATCGAATAAAGATAATTGACTGACTGACTGACAGTTAATTGTTAATTCAATGTATATTAAAAATTACTATTACCTGCCAGTCAAGCCATTCTTATAGCTTTAGGGGACTGGAATAGTCTGAATCATCACATTTGTCTGAATCATCACATTTGTACAAGTGTGAAGGTTACTAGTTGTGTAGTTACTATCATTGCAACATAGCAGGGGCAATGTGTGGAGCAAGCTACAGCGGTCTCCTGACAATAGTTCTGGCACTTCTTTTTATTTTTACAAATTAAGCACTGCTTCTAACTGTCTGATTTTCCAGCCTGCCTCTGTGGCAAATGAGCCTTGGGCAGAAGGTAGCTTCTTCCTCCTCTGGGGGGATGTCTAGTTGCATATCAGAGACTGTGAAAGCTTTAAAGCTCATCACTGTGATGTGGCATTTCACTAGCCATCTTCTCAGGTAGGGAGGGGAAACCTCCCACACAGGTAGGCCTTTGTTTCTGTCTCCTGGGAGTGTTCACACCTCCTGGCAGGGGGCAGTTTCCTGTCTTAGTGGCAGCAGCTGCAGGCTGTCAGCCATGGCATGGGAAAGGCTGTGGCAACCAGGTGGGAAACCTCTAAGGTAGCCACCTGGGTACATGCCACATTAGATCCAACTTTGGGAACAATTCGGGTTTGATGAGACAAGTTGTTTGATACCACACATGACACATTTCAGTGGGACCATAATGGATCTGGCAACCTGGGAATGCCCTGGTGCCAGCCCATGTTATTTTATGGTCCTTCTAAACACCCACAGTAGGCCCTGATGGAAGCAGACTACCAAAGGGACATATAAGCTTGCATTATATGTACACACCTTTAACATAATGCACCCTGACTCCTGGGTTCAAGAGGCTTACCTTAGCGGTGACTGACGTATATTAAAATAGTTCTGTGACCTTGCCACTCATGGTGAGGTCAAAGTAGAGTTTGAGCAGTTTGCACTTTTCATGCAGTATACAGTAGCAGAACTGCTGTCATTATTTTACATGGGTTACTCACGGTGGGACAGTGAGTGCTTTAGACCCTGATGACATCTTTAACTCCCAGGCACTGGGTACCACCGGTTCCACCTACTAGGAACCTATAAAGAGGATAAATTCCTTTGCCAACTGGATCTACCAATTCCCGTGCATCATATTTTAGGGAACTGGCACTGGGGCCTGGAATGCAGGCTCCAGTGGACTTTCAGAGTCAAGAACATCAGCATGAGAGAGAAAAGTGTGGCAGTGACCATACAAAAAGAGCACTTTCTTACAACAAATTAGAAATTTTACAATGTTAGCATTACAGTCACTCATTAAACTTTACTTAGTGTAATCACCATTAAAGTACTACATTGCACAGTACAGTCATTCATCACATAATACAATACATTAAAATTCAGTGGCTGTTATTAAAAATGCATCGTTTAAAACCCAAAAACATGCTCACAATAATAACATAATCAGCCTAAGGGTCAACATAACATCCCTAGAGCATTCTCTACAGTTCAAAATCTTTCCACAATAAAATCCTAAAACTGTATTCTGATACAATAAATGTCTTAAAACTATCAGTTCTTAAGTTGAAACAACATACCTTTACTTCACTTTTAAAGAACATCTAATAAAACTTATCACAGGACTACAGATCGCTTGAGAACTTAGTTGCTGCAGAACAATTATGCCCATTTTATAAGTTCTGATATTGGCAGTTTGAAGAATTGGAACTAATAAATAAAGTAGGCACCATCAGGCACATGCATCAATATTGCATTCCGTTCCGTGGTATTTTCGGAAGCCAAACTGCTTTGTGAAATCATCATTAACGAGGCCTCACTAGGCAGACCAAACAACTTCTGCCGAACTACCTTTAAAGCGTGGAGTGATCTAAACAATGGAGATTTCAGAGAACTGCTGGACAACACCCGCCCGATTATTGCAGATGACCCTAACATTGCCGTGAGCCAATATACTGATTGGCTAGGCAATGCCATAAAGAAACTGGTACCCCAAAAAATTATATCAAGAAATAGATCAACTCCGTCCGCCCCATGGTTCTCAGAAATGCTAAGAACGCAAAAACAAATTTGTAGGAACAGGGAGAGGGCCTGGGGTAAATTCTACGACACAGAAAATAAGTCTCGCTACAAGGCTTCATTGGCGAACTATAAAAAAATTATCACCAAGGCAAAAAGAAATTATTTTAGCACCCAAATTGAGAATGCAAAAAACTCAAACAAACAATTATATGAGGTTGTTAAACAATTCGCTGGGAACACCCCTGATCTGGTTCCACCCCCGTCTCAATTATTTTGTGATGCACTGGCTAACTTCTTTTATACCAAAGTTAATGACATATATGTAGCCTTTGCTGCCAAAGACGATCTTTCCACACACCCCACTCGTCTCACACCATCTGATAGCCCTTTCTCCCAATTCAAAGAAATAACTGAGCAACAAACCATGGATATCATTAAATCCATAAAAACAGGATCGGCCTTAGACCTTTGTCCTCCCAAAGTTCTTCAACCGGTGCTGGACCTAATAGTTCCTATAGTCACGCAACTTTGCAACAGTAAGTTTAACTCAGGGAGCTATCCCAAAGTTCTGAAGAACACCCTCGTAAAGCCGCTTTTAAAAAAGCAGCATCTGGCCATGGACGAGCCGAAAAATTTCAGACCAATAGCCAGTCTCCCGTTCTTGGCCAAGGTGGCAGAGAAAGCAATAAACCAGCAGCTGTCTGAGTACCTGGAGGAACATCAACTGTTGGACAATACTCAGTTTGGCTTCCGAAAATACCACGGAACGGAAACCGCCCTCATTAAAGCCGCTGATGACATCAGGGTCATTAGAGACCAAGGGGGCACAGCAGTACTTGTACTGCTGGACCTCTCTGCGGCTTTCGACACGGTCGATCATTCCATCTTGATCGACCGTGTCGGAAGGATGGGCCTACAGGCAGGAGCCATAAGCCTACTAGCCTCTTTTTTGTCCGGCAGAACTCAGACAGTTACGCTAGGGCCGTTTCAATCAGCTGAGCTGTCATTACCTGGCGGGGTTCCTCAAGGCTCATCCCTGAGTCCGACACTATTTAATATCTATGTGTCGGACCTAGCCAGAGTCATCAAACAATATGGGATGGGCCTTACCTCCTATGCTGATGACACCCAGCTAGTCCTCGCCATCAACAACGACGGGGAAGAGGTGACGGAGCGCTTCCAGGAGGGTATGCAAGCAATTGAAAACTGGATGTCCTCAAGTTGCTTGAAACTCAACTCAGAGAAGACCGAGGTGGTCATCTTCGGAAAGCTCTCTCCTCGCTGGTCTTCTGTTTGGTGGCCTGCATCATTTGGAACCCTGCCCAACCCTGTTTCAAAGGTCAGGAATTTGGGAGTTATGTTTGATGAACATCTCAACTTCTCCGCTCATGCTAACCAGATAGCAGCTACAGCCTTTTACAAGTTAAAACTGATTAAAAAAATCATGCCGTTCCTGCCTGACAGTGCAGGCAAAACTTTGGTTAGTACTCTTGTATTATCCTCACTCGACTATTGCAATGGCATTCTCGCCAATGCTCAAGTTCGGGTTATTAACAAATTGCAATCAGTCCAAAATGCTGCAGCGAGAGTACTATCCAAAACACCCAAATGTAATCCCATTGCCCACATTATTCGGAACTATCACTGGTTACCAATTAAAAAACTTATAAAATTCAAAACACTCTGTCTGGTGTTCAAAGCATTGCATCATCTTGGCCCGCAGTTCCTTAGGAATCAATTCCAACTCTATCTCCCGGCAAGGCAACTAAGATCTATGACCTTGCACCAATTAATGGTACCCCGTACTAAGACTGTCTCCTGGGGTGACAGACGTTTTTCAGTTACGGCAGCCAGACTTTGGAATTACCTCCTGCACTCAATTAGACTAAGCCACTCTCTTTACTCTTTTCGTAAAGATGTGAAGACCTGGCTATTTGCCCAGTAAATCATGCAGCAAACACACGGGTAGAGACAAGAGTCGAGTTTTCAGCTCCAAGGCACCCTCGGGCATACGTTCGCGCTTAACAAATTGCAAAAATAAATAAATAAATAAATATATTTTGCGATTCCTTAATTGCGAAAAATAAGAAATCGCAATTAAGAAATTGCAAAATGCAATGCATCAAGAAATCGCTAAATAAATTGCAATTTCTTAATATTCCTTAATTGCAACATGCAAATTGCGAGTCACAATTAAGGAATACCTCCCCATTCATTCCTATGGGCCTGGAGGCCCATAGGAATGAATGGGAAGACATTCTCATTTTGCGATTAGCAATTTGCGAATCGCAAATTGAGAATGCGATTTCAAGGGTGCAGGGGTGTCCAAAGGACACCCTGTTGCACCCCTGAAATCTGCATACACATGCCCTAAGGGCATGTGTGTGCACAACATGAAACTTTGAAAAATGCACAAAAGTGCATTTTTCAAAGTTTTCGAAAATTACCATGAGGTTCATCCTCATGGTAATTTGCTCCCCCTAATTGCGAATTCACAATTTTTTAAAGTGGCATGCATTGCATTTAAGGAATCACAAAATGCGATTCCTTACATGCAATCGCAAATTGAGAATTCGCAAATATTTGCGAATTCTTAAATTGCGAGGGCCTTGGCCCTTCATGCATTCCAAAAGAGGATTTTGCGATCGCAAACGGCCGATTTTTGCGATTCGCACCGTTTGCGATCGCAAAATCCTTTGATGCATGTGCCTGCATATGCTACATTACGTGCAAAATAGCATAAAGTGAGTAGTTTTTTAGTGAGACTGATTATCAAAGTGGCAATTTGTGAAAAATGGAAATGATGCTCCTTGTTGGGAGAATGTTAAAAGAAAATGTACAGTTCTGAGGCACAGTTGTGTTAAATATATTCTATGTTGCAGATTTTGAGTAAATCTTAAACAGAATTCCAAGTCATATTCAGAAGCCAATAAAAATAGTCTGCTACTGGTTGTAATTGTTGAGCCTTAGCATGATGTTCACTATGTTGGTGGTCCAGTAAAAAGAGACCTGAGTCTGGCCTTGTCAAAACTCTCCCCATGCTCAGGATTAGAAAAAACTCTAGGATTCCCCGCTTACAAAGGCATCCTTAACATAAGGTTGAATCCCACATCTGATGTTTGCCAGATCATAAGCCATAATAGCAAAGGGTATACTTCATACAGTTCAGCCCAACCTCTATATGGTATATTACCTCCTGTCCCTCCCTCGCCTTCCTTCTCAATGTGTGAGGCCCCCTCCTCCCTCTATACCAACACCCAGGCTATAAAACTCTGCCTGCCCGCGCATCCCAACCTCCTCCTCTTCTTTTTTGTTTCCCCAGGTGAGACTTACCTTTAGTCTTCCTCTCTGTGGTGATGTCATGGAGCTTCGTTCAAATTCTCTGCTTCGGCAGTACCCTCAGCAGTGTTCTCCTGGTGATGCAGTGCCTCCACAGTCTCCTCGTGGTCGAGGGGCGGGGCACAGCCTCTGGATGCCGCTAAGGAGTCCGGCAGTCCACCTACGACTGGGGCTGTGTTTCTGGGTTCAAGATTGCAATGCGGCCGCTGCACCCGAGTCTCCCCACATCGGTGAGCCCTGGTAGGATGGGTTTTGACCCGTTATTTTATTTCTTCTGCAAAATTGGATGTTTTGTCCTGATTGTTTTTTTTTCTTGTCTGTTTTTTATTGGTTGCCAGGCAGAATGGTTTCTGCCCTATATATTCAGTGGCTGTATGCTAGGTTCTTCATTTTGCAGTAACTGCGGGTCGCAAGAGGTTGTTCAAAAGGAAGAACCTGGTGACATCTTCTTCCTCTTCATCTCCAGATGTGTGTCCGGTTCATTTGAAGTGTTCTAGAAGCCAGGGCCCTGTGGGGGGTGACTTGCCTCTCATGTCCGAAGAGGAGGTGCAGGGCATTATTGAGGCTGCTGTGTCTCGGGCTTTGCAGGCTCGTCCTACGCCTACTGGTCTGTCCCGTCCTCGTACGTTGGATCTTGTGGGTGATTTATCCCCATCGGAAGGTGAGGGTCCTTCTACCGCCTCTGATGGAAAGTATGTCTCCAGGGAGGAGATGTGGGACATTCTGGCTCATATACGGGACAATTTAGGTTTTCCTCGTTTTCAGTTGGGCGAGGACTGTGGGACTCTTTTTCCTCAATACACAAAGCCCTCCTGGTTGGGCATGCCATTTCAGGGCCCTGTGAAAGAGATGGCACTGAGGGAATAGTATGAGGTGGATAAATTGCAGGTCCATCACTTCATGCAGAAACTCTCCTTGTTGGAAGGGGATGACCCCTTGCCACACAATGTGAAGTTGACCTCTATCTTGGCCACACTGATTAGAAAAACAGCTATTCAACCTGAGGATTGTACCCCGACTGATGCAACTGAGAAGTAGGTGAACTCTGACCTAAAAAGGCCATTGGCAGCTGAAAACTTAGTGGTGAGGGCTAACCTTTTCTCTGCCTATTCTGCGCAGTCCTTGGTGCAGAATTTTGAGAAATTGACGGTGGCAGTTCAGGAAGGCTCTAAATGTTACCGGAACCGGAACGAAGGCTCCCTGGCACCGCCACATAGAGGAAGACAAAAGGTAAGTCTCACCTAGGGAGACAAAAAAGAACAGGCAAAGGTGGGGGCGGGTGGATTTTTTATAGGCTGGGTGGTGTGTCTAGAGGGAGGCAGGGGCCTCACATTAAGAAAGAAGGTGGGGGAGTAGGACTTGGAGTATTGCCATTATCAATAGTAATGGATACATATGTTTTGCAGTGCCCAGAGGAATGCCAAGAAATCTTTGTAGAAAATCATTTTTGACCTTTCAAATGATTGGAGGATTGAAATAGCCCCATACTTCGGCTCCGTAAACCCTACTGAAATAGATATGGGGACTCTTAAAGAAGTAACAGTTCCCTAACAGGCGTATGATGCAACTTAGGAGCAAAACAAAAATGACCTACAACCATTCTAGAGAGTTGTTGGGCTCTCAAAGTCAATAAAATTCCCCACTTAGTGGCCAAATCAAAGGGAATTCCTAAAAAATTAACATTTTCCACTTTGACAGTAGGTGCCCATCTATAACATGAGCTTTGGTTTTAGTGCATTTAGGACCACTAATCATGGTAAAAGACTTAGGGCCTCATTTCGAAGTCTGTCGAAAGGCTCCATATGGAATTCAGATTTTCCTAACCTGTTTTGGAACCCATGTTTTCGACCGACTTGGGAACATTTCTGACCGACCGATTATGATAGAAGATAACCGTTCGGTCTTTCCGACTCGGTTCAGACTGGCATTCAGAGACAATGAGTCGGTCGGAGCTGAATCGTACAGGTCTATGGACCATGTTTCCGAACAACGTATTATGATGTTGGATTCAGGCAGCCTTACCAAATCGGTCTGTATGACACGAAACGGCTGTTGGAAACTGACTTTGGGGGCCAAAAGCAGGCCCCCTTCATCCGCAGGCCTCCTGTTGGGGCCCGTGGGGGTACCCATGAGACTCCCCTTTATACCATGCACAAGGTGCAAGGTTTGACAAAACCACCCCTTTTTTCATTGGAAGCCTGTGCTGTCAGTCGGAACACAGGCTTTCATTGAAGTCAATGGGAATCCGATTGAATGGTGTTTGGAAACATTGTGATCGGTCAGACGGATTTGCCAAACCCGAGTCGGTTAGAACCCATTCCGACGAGGAGTCAGTCAAAATGCTTTCTGACCGACATCGTAATGAGGCCCTTAGTACAGTTTAGCTTCAAATCTAATTTATCGATAAAAGCACAACAAGTATAAATCAGTATTTTCAGGTAATATGTGGTCCTCAAAATGAGAACTGCATCATCCGCATATAATATATTAGGGATGAAGCATTTCCCTACTTTTGGCAAATACTTTGGGTGTGACAATAAATAACTCTCCAAAGCAGGTAGATCGATTTGACTACTTAGGGATTAGTATTGACAGACTTAGAACCAGGAACTCCCACATCGAAAAAAGTGAACTGATATTAGCACATTCTGCCTCTGCAATTAATAAGAGGCAACGACTCCCAAATCTATCTCCCCAGCAGTGGTGATATACCGGGCAAAGACCCAGGCTGCAGCTCTCTATGAGGCAGAAGATTGAACGGTTTCCAATGTTAGAGATTTGACCATTAAAGAAATGTATTTTATAAGATCTTGTTTTTCTTTGCTTCAGAGTATCCCTATTACACCCCTATTCTTTGACGTAGGCCTTAAAAGGGTGGATTATTTGGCAATGCTGAGGACTCTCCTAAACTGGTTTAGGTTGTATTCTACCAATGATCTCCACCATCATAGATTTGCTGTGGAAGAAGTTTTTAGTTTGAGTAAAGCCCATTTATTTCCCTGGTTTAAGTTTGCAAAGTAACATCTCACCTATCATGCTTTTGGAGATTATTGGATAAACCCTTCCTTAATTAGTACTGATAACAAGGGGAGGGGTAAAATGGCTTTTTGGGAAGGGAATATCATTGAATATCATCACATGGCTAAGTCAGGGAGTTTGGTGGAGAATAGTTTATCCCGTAAGTCATCCTCTGCAAAAGAACCTTACCTAGATGACATCCAGCCACTCATAGCTCATACACGTTTTGCCAAGTTTAGGTTGGGAACTCTTCAAGTCAACAAATTTGTATGCAAATGGAATTCCAATCCACTCACGACCGCAGCATGCAAGTTTTGCAATTACACTAATGAGGACCTAGAACATGTCTTATTTTTTTGCCCTATGTATCAATAGCCACAGCAAATTTGGCTTAAACCCTTCTGTAATATCATAGGGGAGAGACTCTTTCGGGAGATCCTAGGGATATTGCACACAGACTTGGGACAGGTCACTGTCTTTGGACTCATTCTCCATGCTGTATGGTTTATCAGGAAAAAAGCCAGGAACGATGTTTTAAACCCAAATGGTGCTTGGATCTCCACAATCGTCCTAACATGATGATGTTTAGAATGGTGCCTTGTTTCTGGAAAGTTTGATTAATGAAATTTATTTTGAACTGATGCATTATGTTTTTATTACGGCTTAATTAATACCTCATATTTGGTGGCATTTAATTGTAATGTTACTTGTATTTTTTGTATTTACTTTTTAACCTATGTGTTTATTTTATTTGTTTATTGGTCTATGGTTGAAATAAACTATTTTGATTAAACTCTCCAACCCATTTATATAGATTAAAAATAGAAAAGGTGCCAAAATACCGTCCTGCCTCACACATCCTTTGCATTTTATCAAATTAGAATACTCTACATTTGGGCCATATCTAATCTTGACAGAGGTGTCACAATTTAAATGTCTCAATAAAGTGACTAGTGCTCTTTCTACTGCCAACTTTTCCAGCATGGACCATAGTTTGAATCGATTTATAGTATAAAAAGCACTTGAGAGGTCCATAAACGCAATATGTAAAGCTTCCTTCTTTCCATGTATGTTACCCTATCAGGAGTGATACGTTTAAGTACAGTACCAATGCCTTGTCTAAAGCCAAATTAGAAGTCTGATAAGATAATATTGCTCTCTGCCCATTTTTTCAGTCTGGCAATAGCAGAAAGGAATTGGCAATAGCAGAAAGGATTTAAGCTTATTTATCAGACAATTGAAAAATTTGTATTTGTTACAATTCATTTTGTTTCCTTTTCCTAACTGCAAATAGCTTTATTCTTTTAATTAAGTTTTTGCTAAATATCACATAACGATTGATGCTTCTCGTATTACCGTATTCGTATATTTATGTACACTAAATGATTGGATGTCACTTTGTCACATGTTTTTTTGTCAAATATTCTTTGTCAAATGTTTTTGAGCTAAATGTTTTTTGTACAAATTGTATGCACGTAGTGTTTTTCTCATGCAACTAATGCTTTAAATTAATGAGATTTATATAAAAAGTAAATGGTTTAAATAAATTTGACCATACAAATCATAACAAAGATTTGGTTTGTTGCTTAAAATAAAATAGCCATCAAAAACCGCAGGGCCAGCATTTCTCTTTTCATAAATTATTCTATGGTCCAGCTGACCCTGTGTCCCGGGACCTAACTCCTCATTTTTTGTAAATTTTTTCAGTCTAGCAAGGAGGACCCAGCCCAAAGTTTTTACTGTAGAGTCCAAATAAGTTATAGGGCAGTAAGAGCTCAGTAGATCCTTATCTCCTTTTTGTAAAAAATGGAATACACAGGATGACTAAAAGCATTTACTAATTGTAAAACAAAAATGCCGTGTACCTACTCACTTGCCCATGTTGCCTTGGATATGTAGGTGAGACAGGAAGGAACCCTGCCAATTACCTCACAGAGCATAGATCAGCAAATAAGACAAGGAAGATCAATGCCCCACTGGTCAAGCACTACATGGAAAAAGACCATAAGCAAGAAGAAATTAAAGGGCTGATCCTAGAGAAAATTAGAGCCATGGAAGGAGGTGACCTGGCTAAAATAATGTGAAGAGAAGTGTACTAGATTGTCACAGACACATATGCACATTTGAATAAAAAGTGAAACCTCTTGGGAAAATGCAATTGGTTACCCTAAATAAAGATTCCATCCACATATGGTGTTCCTTAATCCCAAAAGTACTAGCCCACCCATACCATTTGTAGGAGTTGACAACATATGCCTATCGCTCCACTCTGCAATATGTGAATACTTTGCACCCCAATGGAACTTTCCTTTTCCTTCCTCAGACTGCCACAGTACTTGCAGCAGACCCCCTAATCATTACAATTGTATTATTCCAGACTATCTCTTACAGACCAAAATGCCCATATTGTACTTAACCTTTCAGCTTTTAATAAGAAACATTAGGATTCAGGTGCAGTTTACCCCTTCCAATATGGCAGCAATCTTTGCAAGTTGACTGTTGTCTCAGGATTGCGTGTTCGGCTACCATTGAATTTACGGTAAATAGGAAACAACCGGAACCATGTGGTCAGGGTGTTTTGCTGCATCTAATTGAGCTAGTTGTGGCGTTACTTGGATTGTCATGTGCAGAGGGAGAGGGAGAAGACAATCACCGTGGACAAACAAAGTACAGTTGGTGCCTCCACAGAATCCACTGGCAACACCAAGTGTCGTCTTCCCACTCTCACAAGAAAACAGGAGTCCGATAGTACCCGAACAACAAAGACTTGCAAAGTGAGTGTCAGGAAGTGGCACATTTCCATCTGGCAGTTTCTCACATTGTGGTCCTTTGGATGTAGTTTCACCCATGGAACCTATCATTACTCCTCCAACCTAGTGCATTCAATAGTTTATCACCACAACTCTGCAACCCCTCTGGCCAGCTGGGGATAGTTACACTGGCCTCCAAACTCCTATCGGCATTCCAGATCTCACTGCAGTGATGGTTAGCAGTATCGGGTTCCCAGCATCCACCACCCTGGTTTAAAGTCAATATCCCATTGAGACAAAAGTCTAATTATTCCTTGCTGCTGTGTTATTTAGTTTCAGATTTAGAGCCACCCAGGCCACAGATAAGAGACACTACCATGCATACCAGGTGATGCTTTTTCCTACTTTCGCCTTTCCCAGGTAATGCAGCTCCCCTCTGCTGAGGCTCAAGGATTCGATTATTTGACATACACCCAAAGACCCAGTGCCATGATCATATCTGTTCAATCCCTACCAGAGTTCTGCAGGAAGATTGGGTTATCAAGCTTGAGATACCGTTGTCTACCCACTATTATGAAAGTTGAACATCTGAACCTGGAGCACTGGTAAGAATCTGTAGTACCCATGGTGTGAGGACACTCAAGCATGATCAAATATTCACATATAGAGTAGAGAAGGGTACACAAGATAGAATTTGATTTAAGCACAACCTGGTCTCATCAGATGTACTGTTGTCAATAAAGTATAGAGCTCCATAAATGAGCTAGAATAACTTGGTTTTTCTCCATTTCATGAGAACAGGCACTGGGTGAAAATTTGCAGTGAAGGGTCCGCCAACCTTTTGAGAGATTGAATGAAAGTATTTTCAAAGTCTTATGGCAATTCCTGGCGCAGGAAACTCTTAGTTTTGTTTGCATGTCCATTAAATTATAATGTATAATCTAATTCGGGGTCCCACGCAGACTCCACTGCATTTCCAGAAAACTCCCTGTGTGCAATAGTAATGCTAGCTCCTACAGAACAAAGGGCAGAAAAACAAGCGGAAAAATCAAAACAGAGCCGAAGAGACCCACTCAAGCTCATGCACTCGCTCGCAGACCAACTCAGAATTTCACGCACCGACTCATAGTCCCACTTAAAAAAAGCATGCTCTCCCTCACAGTCCCAGTCCGACACTCATGTACCCACTCCCACACCCACTCAGAGACCCACTCAGGCACTCACACACCGAATCACAGACCCACTAAGAGACTCATGCACCCACTTACAAATCCACTCAAAGGCTCACACACCCAGTGACAGGCTCACTCAGACACTCATGCACCCACTGAGAGACCTACTCCCAGACACTCTCACACACCCTCACATAACTACTGGGACACTCATGCACTCACTCACACACTCACTGACAAAGGTTAGTGGTTAAAGTTAGGAAACAGTGGTGTTATAGTTAGGCTCCCATTTCACTTGCACAAAACCAGTGAAATTCAGCAGCTATAACTTAAACCCCCACAATGCACTGCTTATCATAGTGAATCACTGAAGACACGGTCAGTGACCGCAGTGATGACATAATTGATGACTTCTCAAATGACATCACTGATGTCCAAAGTTTCCAATGGAAATTAACTGATGTCCAAAGTTTCAAATGGAAATTAACATGGGAAAAATGTGATTTGGGCTCCCCCTTTTCATCGGCTCCTGCTTGATAGATCACCCCAAAATTGTCAAGACAGCAGCTGAAGTGAGTGGTAAGTTAAATAGTCTGGCAGAGTGGGCATTGTTAGAATTGGGGGTCTCTAGTTGGCAGAGGTAGGTACCACTGTCCAAATAGGGACCCTTGCTTCTAGTCAGGGTAAGGAAGAAAGACTCTTTAGATAACCTCTGCTCACCCCCTTGGTAGCTTGGCACAAGCAGTCAGGCTTATCCAAAAGCAATGTGTAAAGTATGTGTACCAACACTCACAGTAACACAGTGAAAACACCACAAACTGACTCCACAACAGTTTAGAAAAATAAAGGTATTTAATCTAAACTACACAAGACCAAAACGACAAAAATCCAACATACACAGTTCAAGAATATGGTTGCAAAAGAGTTCTTAAGGTTGCGATAAAATTCACAGTTGCGTCACGTTTTTCCAACAGTAACTTTTAAAAGTGACAAAGTTCCAAAGCAGAAGCTGGGGTGGTGGAAAACAAGAGATGCGTTGCTCCTGAGACCCTGGGGAGGCGATGCGACAACCCCGCTGCAGCACCGGGCGTGTTGCGACAAATCCGGTCTGTATGGGGAGGAAGATGGACATGTATGGATTCCGGTGCGTGGGTTCCGTAGGAAGTTTTCTCTTGCAAAGGCACGATGCGATGATCTTTGGAGTTGCGACGATCTCCGAGGCGACGATGCACGGACCAGCGGTAATCTCTCTCTCGCTGCTCCTCGATGCGATGGCTTCTGCGACGACACTCGCAGAGACGTGATGTGGTCCACAAGCAAGCGGTGGGAATCTCACCCAACGACGACAGGCTCTGCAACAAAACTCGCAGTGATGGTAATCTTCCCGCACCGGTCTGGTGTGTCCCACAAATGAAGGATGCAACGGTTCTGGCAGTGGCAACAGCCGCTGTGACGATCTCGACCTTCGTAGCAGCGGGAATTTCCTCGCACTGTTGGGGATGCGCTCCGCAAGCGAGCGATGCAACTAAACTTGCAGGCAGTCTTTAAAAGCTTGGTTTCCAGCTTCCCAAAACAGGTACAACTTCCAGAGGCACCACACATGGGCCACGCACTCCAGGAAGGACAGAACTCTCTCAATAGAGTTCAGGAAAGCTGGGGGTTTAGTCCTTTTGTTCCTGGGACTTCATAACAGGGAGCCAGCTCTACTCAGGCCCTTGGAGATTCCTTCAAGCAAAGGGACACAGCACAAAGCAAAGTCCTTCCCCTCTCCTTGGCAGCAAAGCAACAGCAGGTCAGTCCAGCAGAGCAACAGCAGGACAGTCTTCCTTCTTCAGTTTCAGCTTTCTCCTTAGCAGAGGTTCCTTCTTGATTCCAGGATGATCTCATTTTCTCTTGTCAGTCGTCCTGTACTTATACCTCTAAAAGTCTTTGTTCTCTTTGTGCAAGTGGGCCCTGAGCCCGGTCTGAACCAGTTCTGGGTGTTCCTTGAGCACTTTGTTTTCCTGGCTTCTCCTTTCCTTTCATAGTGAGGGGCAGGGTCGTCAGCCGCCCAGTAGGTGGTGGAGGCAGCATTGTGGAAGGCAGGCACAGCCCTATTCAGGCCCAGGTGCTATCTCCTAAATCACCACTCAAGTTGCAAATACAGTCATTCAGCCTAGGGCTGACCCAGCCAGCCTCCCACTCTCAAACCAGACAGTCAATTCACAAACAGGCCAAGGCACACAGAAAGGTCAGACAAGAGGACAGCTACTTTCTGAAAGTACTGTTCTCAAACGCAGGATTTAAAAACAACCTTTTCTTAAAACATGTGTTATTAAATTCTGAGTTCAGGGATACCAGACTTTTATGTCCTATCTTGTTCCTATGGGAATATATGCTGGTAGACACTGTAGCCAGCATCCCCCATGATAGCCTATGGAGCAAGATAGCCTCACAGCAGTGAACAACGAAAATGGTTGTAATTCACTACCAGAGCATGTCACCTGCACACGCACATGCCCTACCTTTCACATACACTACACCCTGCCCAAGGGGGTACCTTGGGCCTTCCATAGGGGTGACCAATGTGCAAAGAAAGGGAAGGGTTAGGCCCGGTCAGTGGGGACACTGAACAGGAGGATGTGGCAGTTCACAGACTGCACACAGGCACTGCGGTGGCAGGCCTGAGACACCATTTTAGGGCTACTCATGTGGGTGGCAAAATCAGTGCTGCAGGCCCACTAGTAGCATTTGCTATCACCAGCCCTGGCACACTCAGTGCCATTTACTAGGGACTTCTTGGTGCCACAAATATGCCAATCATGGATAACCAATCACAATATCAATTTACATAGGGAGCACTTGCACTTTGAACACTGAACAGCAATGGCAAAGTCCCCAAAGCATCTAAACCAGCAAAAACGAAATCCAGCACAGCATCAAAAATACAGGAGATAGAGGCAAAAAGATAGGGGGAAAGCACCCCAAGGATGCCAGGTCTAACACGCATGATGCCTCAACATTCGCTGCTAACATAGATCCATTGGAAAATGCCAGTGCATAATCCCAAGGTATTAAAAGACATAAAACCGAGATGTTCTTCACCCAGTTTTATGTTTTTTTACACCATGGGATTATGAATGGGATTTAATTTGCTATGTTAACACGTTAGTTCTGCCACAAATTACACCATCAGTAAAGTTAAAAATATGTAACACATATTGGTTTGAATTTATTTCTTATTGAATTTATTTTTTGATGAAATCAACAAATCTGCTTCATGAAGGTGCTACTTGAAATGTAATTTGGTTTCATGATCAGCACTCAATGAGGCCAATTATGATTACACTTGGAAACTCTTCCGCCAAAATTGATTTCGGAATCTTTTCTGACCGAATGGGATTCTGCGAGTCCAACTGACCGATTACGATGCTTCACAACATTGTTTAGTCGGACTCGCATTGACTTCAATGGAAGCAGGTTGGGGAAAAGCTTGAACCCTGTGGTGGACACCCATGGTGCCTGCTACACTGTGCATGGTTTAACAGTGGGGTCCCTTGGGTACCCCCACAGTCTCCAACTGGAGACCTTATAGTGAATGGGGGCCTGCTACAGGCCCCCAAGGTCAGATTCTGACAGCCATTTCGTGTCGGGCAGACCGAATTGGAACTGCTGTCCGTATTGGTCATCGTAATTGCTCACTCGGAAACTGTGTCCATGAAGCTGTACGAATCGGCTCCCAAAGACTCGGGCTGTTCGAATGCCTTTCGGAACCAAATTAGACAACCCGAACGGTTTCCGTGCATCGTAATCGGTCGGTTGGAAATGTGTACGATTTGGTCTGAGACATAGGTTCCGAATCGGATTCTGAGATTCTGAATCCCATTCAGAACCTTTCCGAACGACATCATAATCTTATAAACCGTATAAACATAATCTTATAAACCTTAGTGTTTATACTTACTCGGATGCTTACTATATTCTATGGAACCATGTGACTTTCCCTCTTTCTGAAGGTGATGAGGCACAGTCCAATTGTATTCATGCCTTGCCGAAGTCCCCTAGGGGGTGAAACACCTTGCCACTTTAAAGTATTGTGGAATTTGAATTTGTGGTGTGCGAGATTTTCCAGAGTTTGTGAATCTCTGACTCCGGCTGCTTGGACACATATATTTTATATAAACACAAATGCAGAGATATATGTGTTTGAGTGTTTACATAATTTATATTTATATACAGTATTAAATAATAGTGAAATGTATTCAATTTACATTATTTTAACTATATATATTAAAATGTTAAACAATTACCACTTTAAACTCCATTTAAATGAAAAAAATAAATGTTTGTATATTTGTGGATGATATTAGCGTCACTGATCTTTTTTTTGTCCGATTGTGTTATACTCACCATTATTCGTATAGGGACACGATAATTTGGTAGACGAATTTTTCACACATTCTTGTGTCAAACGATATTAATATTATTTACCTTGATATTGTGTCAGTGATCTGGCCAATAGGTAACTATAATAAAGATTGAACAAATCAGTGCATATAATGGTAATATTCACTTTGACATATTTTTTCTTTTACGCCTGCTACCCACAGTGAGGGAATGACACACAAAGCCATCCTGGTAGAGTTGAGAATGTTTAAACTCAGAAACAAATGTTTAGACTTTCTTACAGACTGCTGTGCTGTTCTGAATACTGTATCTTATCACATATCAACTAGTCTTTATATTTTAGCACCAGAAAGTGTATAGAACTATTTATTGTGTTGTTCGTCATTTTACTTGCCCTGCATTGTAAATCAAGACATGTTGCCCTAAGAAGCATTGATTTTACTGCAGCTATGGCTCTTCTACCTTACAATCTTGTGAATGACAAATGCACAAAAATCATAGAATAGTAATCAAGGCCGTACCCCACAAGAGATAAATTACAATACCCAACACAGATACTCCCTGTAACCACCGGCTACCCCAGAACTTGGAGGAAACACCTTGCAGATCAAGGCATCAGAAATTGCCATTTCAACCAGCGGAAGGCTGGAAATCTGGTGCAAGTCATCCTCATACTCTCTACCATGGCTGTTACCAGGTAACTCCCAATCATCAATGACCACTATAAGTTACTTACAAGACCACCACCAAAACAACTCCATCTAGAGAAGGTCACGCCTTGTGAGATCCATAAAAAGATTCCTGCATTCTCCATTCAGTTACATGACCATAGCCTACCTGCACACAAGTGTGTGGACCTTGGGCCCCTCAGACAGGACACTAGAGGCACTCATACACATGAGAACCTTTATAGGTCTCTTCGAGACTCTAGAGGCCAGTGACTGGGACCCAAGTCTGCTAAGAACATCAAGAAACATTACTTCATCACATAAAAAGGAACTTCACAAGCTTACCTCTAGAGGTGCACAGCAAAACAACACCTTGGCAAACTCAGAGACGACAGTGAATATTTGCAAAAAAGAGGCACAATACATTATATAGTTTAGAACAAATATGAAAATGTCTTGTCGTCTTACAGCATCATTGTTTTTGAAAGTGACAGTTGGTGATCTGTTCTCCTTGTTGCTAGAAATCTTTTCACACAAGATAAATATTTATCAGCATGAGCATCAATTCTCTTCTGCAGCAAGGTATCATCATTCAGCATAGCTGCAATGTGCATGTAGCATATCGGTGCCTGATGGATATCCCAGAGACAAATCTGAATATATATATATATATATATATATATATATATATATATATATATATATATATATATATGTTCCGAGATGGCTCCTAGTTCGCAAGACCCCTGGCGCTTCTGTATTCGGTGCGATACTCCTCAGCTGAGCCCAGCTTTAATTTATCTCGCACACCCCCTCACAAGGAAGGATTGAGTACGCACTCACAAAGGTTTCAGATTTTCCCAATTTCCAGTTTATTTTCACGATTACCAGCATTCCAGTAAAAGGACCGACGCGTTTCGCTGCTTCCACACGCAGCTTGCTCACGGTTAAACATTAGATTATTACAAACCCCTCTTATTTCAACAGGGTAACCGCCAAATCGTTTCATTTGCAATACCTCACTTCCTGTATCTTAACAGGAAGTGACTTGGGGATTGTAGTTTTTTACTTACTTAAAAACTACAAATTCACGCTGTTATCAACATGGTTGCATTTAAATTCATTAAAATTCATTAGTTGCGCATTAACAATGTTGCATAATTCAGGATTATTTCAAATCCTATTTTATGACTAATTATATTGATTTTTTCCTAATGCCATTTGTGATTAATTTGAGTTCCTATTTACGTGACACTACTGACTTATTGAAACATCTTGAAGACTTACCATGGCAATCAAACTATATGCTCATCACAATGGACGAAACAGACATTTGAGGTGAGCAGATCTAGAGTGTCGCTGGTGTTGAGAGTGCTCTAACAGGAGCTGCTTTCCACCTAAACTGAGACCTACCCAGAGTTCTCTCCTTCTTTTTTGCATAATTTATGCGTCACTCTATGCCTGAAAGGGTTTTGTTTTGACTTAATACTGGGTGCTCCCTTGTGTCTGGACGAAGCTATACCTCTCTGAAGAGCTCTAATTAGAGCGAAACACTGTGTCAGGGGTTGCTTTATTCATTTCAGGTTGGCTTGAGTTGGTATTTTACCAATTCAAAGCTGTAATATTGTGCCTGGAGTGATAAATGGCTTTTGTTATTTGACAGCTCGGCAAGGACTGCACTGTACTAGTCCTATGCTTAAAGACTTTGCTGTTTAAATGACGAAAGACTTTGTCATTTTCTATCTTGGCATGGATAGCACTGTCTAATCCTATGCTTAAAAACTTTGATAGAAAAACAGACATTTGAGGTGAGCAGATCTAGAGTGTCGCTGGTGTTGAGAGTGCTCTAACAGGAGCTGCTTTCCACCTAAACTGAGACCTACCCAGAGTTCTCTCCTTCTTTTTTGCATAATTTATGCGTCACTCTATGCCTGAAAGGGTTTTGTTTTGACTTAATACTGGGTGCTCCCTTGTGTCTGGACAAAGCTATACCTCTCTGAAGAGCTCTAATTAGAGCAAAACACTGTGTCAGGGGTTGCTTTATTCATTTCAGGTTGGCTTGAGTTGGTATTTTACCAATTCAAAGCTGTAATATTGTGCCTGGAGTGATAAATGGCTTTTGTTATTTGACAGCTCGGCAAGGACTGCACTGTACTAGTCCTATGCTTAAAGACTTTGTTGTTTAAATGACGAAAGACTTTGTCATTTTCTATCTTGGCATGGATAGCACTGTCTAATCCTATGCTTAAAAACTTTGATAGAAAAACAGACATTTGAGGTGAGCAGATCTAGAGTGTCGCTGGTGTTGAGAGTGCTCTAACAGGAGCTGCTTTCCACCTAAACTGAGACCTACCCAGAGTTCTCTCCTTCTTTTTTGCATAATTTATGCGTCACTCAATGCCTGAAAGGGTTTTGTTTTGACTTAATACTGGGTGCTCCCTTGTGTCTGGACAAAGCTATACCTCTCTGAAGAGCTCTAATTAGAGCGAAACACTGTGTCAGGGGTTGCTTTATTCATTTCAGGTTGGCTTGAGTTGGTATTTTACCAATTCAAAGCTGTAATATTGTGCCTGGAGTGATAAATGGCTTTTGTTATTTGACAGCTCGGCAAGGACTGCACTGTACTAGTCCTATGCTTAAAGACTTTGCTGTTTAAATGACGAAAGACTTTGTCATTTTCTATCTTGGCATGGATAGCACTGTCTAATCCTATGCTTAAAAACTTTGATAGAAAAACAGACATTTGAGGTGAGCAGATCTAGAGTGTCGCTGGTGTTGAGAGTGCTCTAACAGGAGCTGCTTTCCACCTAAACTGAGACCTACCCAGAGTTCTCTCCTTCTTTTTTGCATATATATATATATATATATATATATATATATATATATATATATATATATATATATATTACCTACTGGCGGTCGCCAGTAGGTATATATAGTTAGGATTTTTTCTCTATGGGTTTTTTGAAAATTCTATGTCTAATAACTTTGCCGTTTGTGGACGGAATTGGCTGAAATTTTCAGGAAAATGGCACATTTTGTTTCTGAGCAGCCTTTGAAAATTTGGGGGGGGTTCGTCAAGGGGGGGCCGAGAAAAAAGGGGGTCCCAAAACGCGTTTTTCCCATGTTAATTTCCATAGGGCGGTTGGCCTCACTTTTAGCCCGAACGGCTGAATGGATTTGCACGAAACTTGGCAAAATTGTAGGGACTGGTAGCCCGATGTGCCTTTTGTAGGTCTCAATATATGTGCTCCAGTGGATTTTGAGAAATTAACGTTTAAAAAAAGATATATATCTGTAACAGCGGACCGGGCAGCGTCCCAGGACGCGTACTTTTCGCGCAACGGAGCTTTGTGAAGCGAAGCTGATTGGTTCTCTGGCGTCTGTCAACATTCCAAAAAGTCCGTAGCGGCCGCCATCTTGTCTCTCGGTAGGATCGAGAGACAAGAGGAGGCCAAAGCGAAGGGGCAAATGACCATAAGGGGGAATAGTAGATCCTCGCTGACCCCCTACGTTTGATGTGGAGGTTTTAAAAGGGCCCCGCGGGGCAAAAAAAAACCAAAATAATAATAATCGAACGGCTGAATGGATTTGCACGAAACTTGGCAAAATATTAGGGACTGGTAGCCCGATGTGCCTTTGCTAGGTCTCAATATATGTGCTCCAGTGGATTTTGAGAAATTAACGTTAAAAAAAAGATATATATCTGTAACAGCGCACCGCTTCGCGTACTTTTCGCGTTACGGAGCTTTGCGAAGCGAAGCTGATTGGCTCTCCGGTGTCTGTAAACATTCCAAACAGTACGTAGCGGCTGCCATCTTGTCTCTCGGTAGGATCGAGAGACAAGAGGAGGCCAAAGCGAAGGGGCAAATGACCATAAGGGGGCATAGTAGATCCTCGCTGACCCCCTAGGTTTGATGTGGAGGTTTTAAAAGGGCCCCGCGGGGCAAAAAAAAAAAATAATAATAATAATCGAACGGCTGAATGGATTTGCACGAAACTTGGTAAAATATTAGGGACTGGTAGCCCGATGTGCCTTTGCTATGTCTCAATATATGTGCTTCAGTGCATTTTGAGAAATTAACGTTCAAAAACAAGATATATATCTGTAACAGCGCTCCGCTTCGCGGAGATAAAATTATATCTGTATTACCTAGCTGTTGCTAACACCAGTTAGCGACGGCTAGTAGGAGATAGCGACCATCTTGGGTCCCACTTTGCATGTGAGTGATATTTATCACTAATGACATGCAAAGTGGGCATGCCAAGATGTTAGCGACTGGAAACAGTCGCTAACATCGCTATCTCCTATTATCAACTTTTGGAAATATTCGAGATAAGCGCGAATATCTCCAAAAAGTAACAGCTGCCCTGAGCAGTTCTTAGCCATGTTATCCAATGGGAGGTGGATAACATGGCTAAGAGCATTAGCTCGGTAATGCATGAATATCGCTGAGTTTTCAGCGATATTAATGCATTGCGGTCGTTTTTTATCGTATTTGCGATAAACCTTGATAATAGCAATGTTTATCTGCGATAATTTCTGACGGTAAAAAAATCTTTGCAATGCATCGTTAGGGATAAATATCGCTTAACTTTAGTAATATGCCCCAACGTCTGTTAACGTTCGATTCGAAGGAAATCAGGAAGTGTTGAAAAACATTGTCTGCGCCATCTTGTCTTTTTTCAAATGCCACACTTTTGTCGTGCACGGCAGCCATTTTAGATGCCTTGACCAGACCCACTCTGTGCACGCTGTCGATCCTTAGCATGGCTCCCCACCCTCGCAAGCCTCTCACCCAGGCAGTGGTCACCCCCGCTCTCTGTCTTATGCATGGGTAATAAACCTCCCCCCATCTGCGCTGCTCTTCCCTGAGAATCACACCCTGTGCCCGCCCGACACCTCCCTTTCGCCCTATTCACTACCGCACCCTCTGACACTCCTTTTCCTCTGTGTCCGATTGTCCAGGCCGGTCCTAGGCTATCAGCTAGCCCTGCAGATGTAGTTTATGGCCACAGCTGTAAAGAATCACCCTCTTCAAAGGAGTTATAGTAGATCAAGGCCCACACTCGATGAGATCCGTCACAGCAGAAGCGTTGCTATTATCTGAAAACCATCCTGTATTGTGATTGGGGAGGGGACCGAGCGTGAAGCGGAACATTCCAGGGATGACTCTTTGTACATCAAAGTTTTTACAATTATGTGTCACATTAAAAATATATAGCACTCCGACAAAGTAGTAAGATTATAAAACTTTAATAATTTATAAATATATACAAGAAAACAAAAATAGTAATAACATATAAACATTTTTAGGGAAAAACAACGAAGTAGCGGTCGGCTGTGCGAATAGTCCCAACGCAGCACAACGTCCAGATTTCCGGCGGGGGGTGGGTCATCAGTAGCAAACTGTTGTGCGAATAGTTCCAAGGCAGCAGAACGCGCCGAAATCTAGATGACACGAAAGTGATGTCTAGTAAGTTGCCACCCAGCAAATAACGGCGTGGGGCGTCGCGGGGGGTGGGTCATCAGTAGCAAACTGTTGTGCGAATAGTTCCAAGGCAGCAGAACGATGGCACCAAGGTGATGTCCAGTAAGTTGCCGCACTGGTTTTGGTATCCTACAATGCTGCTCCGAATAACGGCGTGGGGCGCCCCGGGGGAGGCGGCGTGAACGGGCCTCTCCAGGTGGAGTCTCATCTGTTTTAGTGGGGCGCCCCTTTACCGTTTCAGTTGCCATTCCGTCCGCTTTTGGTCCACTGTGTCAAAATCCGCCATTCAGCTGAGTTGCGCCCACTCTTGCGGTGCAGCGATAGGCGGCTGCCACAGGACTCTCAAAATGGCGGCAGGCTCTTTCCTTTTTGGGCGTGGTCCACTGAAATGGCCCTGGGACACCTTGGAAATCGGACGCTTGTCTGCTAGGTCTTGGACCCCATTCTCGAAAGCGTCCCCTCCGCCTTGAGAATTCATCAAAAGTTTTGGGGGCCCCGACTCCTGCAGGCTTCTGGTGGGGAGCGGCTGCCATGATTGCTCGCGGAATGACCACGACGGAGCTACGAGATGGTGGTGCTCTCATGCTGACGCCAGTTTAGTCTGAAACATCCAGAAACAAGGTGGGGCTTTCATCGTTTGGGGGAAAAAAAAAGTTTTCATCCAATGAAAAGTGTTGTTTTTAGGTCATATGATCAAGCCTTCCATCATTAGGAAACCAAAAGTAAAATGAACCAATGAAAAGTTTTATAAACAAGTCACATGACCTGTTATGCGGCATAGGGTATAAAATGCGGAGAAAATACGTTGGCACGTGAGGCGGCGTCAGTAGCGGACTGATGTGCGAATAGGCCGAAGGCAATACAACGCGCCAAGATCCGGATGGCACCGAGGTGGTGTCCAGCAAGTTGCAGCACTGGTGTGGCCATCCTACAATGCTGAAAGTCGGCGTGGGGCGCCCCGTTGGCCTGTGAGTTTGCGTCAGTAGTGGACCGATGTGCGAATAGGCCGAAGGCAGCACAACGCGCCAAGATCCGGATGGCACCGAGGTGGTGTCTAGTAAGTTGTCGCACTTCTGTGGCCATCCTACAATGTTGAAAGTCGGCGTGGGGCGCCCCGTTGGCCTGTGAGATGGCGTCAGTAGCGGACCGATGTGCGAATGGGGCCAAAGGCAGCGCAACAATATTTTCTGACTGACACCACAAGGCGCTGAGATGCCAAGATCCGGATGGCACCGAGGTGATGTCTAAGTTGCGGACTGATGTGCGAATGGGGCCAAAGGCAGCGTAACAATATTTTTTGTATGGAAGATACCACTAGGCGTTGAGATGCCAAGATTCGGATGGCACTGAGGTGATGTCTAGCAAGTTGCTGTACTGGTGTGGTCATCCTACAATGCTGAAACTCGGCGTGGGTCGCCCCATTAGCCTGTGAGATGGCGTCAGTAGCGGACCGATGTGCGAATAGGCCGAAGGCAGCACAACGCGCCAAGATCCGGATGTCACCGTGGTGGTTTCATAGTTGAGAGGCACTTCATCTGCAGTGGGGCGCCGAGATCCGGATGGCACCGAGGTGATGTCTAGCAAGTTGCTGTACTGGTGTGGTCATCCTACAATGCTGAAACTCGGCGTGGGTCGCCCCATTAGCCTGTGAGATGGCGTCAGTAGCGGACCGATGTGCGAATAGGCCGAAGGCAGCACAACGCGCCAAGATCTGGATGTCACCGTGGTGGTTTCATAGTTGAGAGGCACTTCATCTGCAGTGGGGCGCCGAGATCCGGATGGCACCGAGGTGATGTCTAGCAAGTTGCTGTACTGGTGTGGTTATTCTACAATGCTGAAAGTCGGCGTGGGGCGCCCCATTAGCCTGTGAGATGGCGTCAGTAGCGGACTGATGTGCGAATGGGGCCAAAGGCAGCGCAATAATATTTTCTGAAGAGAAGACACCAAAAGGTGCTGACATTCCAAGATCCGGATGGCACCGAGGTGGTGTCTAAGTTGCGGACTGATGTGCGAATGGGGCCAAAGGCAGCGTAACAATATTTTTTGTATGGAAGATTCCACTAGGCGTTGAGATGCCAAGATTCGGATGGCACTGAGGTGATGTCTAGCAAGTTGCTGTACTGGTGTGGTCATCCTACAATGCTGAAACTCGGCGTGGGTCGCCCCATTAGCCTGTGAGATGGCGTCAGTAGCGGACCGATGTGCGAATAGGCCGAAGGCAGCACAACGCGCCAAGATCCGGATGTCACCGTGGTGGTTTCATAGTTGAGAGGCACTTCATCTGCAGTGGGGCGCCGAGATCCGGATGGCACCGAGGTGATGTCTAGCAAGTTGCTGTACTGGTGTGGTCATCCTACAATGCTGAAACTCGGCGTGGGTCACCCCATTAGCCTGTGAGATGGCGTCAGTAGCGGACCGATGTGCGAATAGGCCGAAGGCAGCACAACGCGCCAAGATCCGGATGTCACCGTGGTGGTTTCATAGTTGAGAGGCACTTCATCTGCAGTGGGGCGCCGAGATCCGGATGGCACCGAGGTGATGTCTAGCAAGTTGCTGTACTGGTGTGGTTATTCTACAATGCTGAAAGTCGGCGTGGGGCGCCCCATTAGCCTGTGAGATGGCGTCAGTAGCGGACTGATGTGCGAATGGGGCCAAAGGCAGCGCAATAATATTTTCTGAAGAGAAGACACCAAAAGGTGCTGACATTCCAAGATCCGGATGGCACCGAGGTGGTGTCTAGCAAGCTATGCAGTTGAGTTGTGTGCGCACTTGCGGCGAATAGGTCGAAGGCAGCATAACAATGTTTTCTGAATAGGAGACACCACAAGGCGTTGAGATTCGGTTACCACCGAGGTGATGTCTAGCAAGTTGCCGCACTGGTGTGGCCATCCTACAATACTGCTCCGAATAACGGCGTGGGGTGCCCGAAGGGGGGGGGAGCCGGCGTGAATGGGCCTTCCTAGGTGGAGGCTCGTCTGCTGTAGTGGGGCGCCCCTTTACCGTTTCAGTTGCCATTCAGCTGAGTTTCGGCTGCTCTTGATGCTACAGCGACAGGCGGCTGCAAGAGGACTCTCAAAATGGCGGCCTGTTCTTTGGATTTGGGCCTGGTCCACTAAAATGGCCCTGGGACACCTTAGAACTCGGACGCTCGATTTTTTTTTCCTTTCCTGTACATGCAAAAAAAGGTAAATGCCCGGTACGTTACACGCTTCATCTGCCACGATGAACTCTCCAGAGGAACCGAAAAAAAATATAGTTGTGGTAACTATACCATGCATCGTCATATGGAGAGGTGGCACCAATTAATTATAGTGCTGCATAAAAGAGAGATTTGGAGGAGAACCCCTGACCTGCTAGTACATTCATCAAAGAAGTGGCACTGAGAGCTTCAGAGGCAAGGGAAACGGTCCCAAATATTTAGAAGAACTTTGGAAAGATTAAAATGACATGTTTAGATTGTGGCAAATTAATTTCATGTGGACAGATGAGTGTTACTCTAATAAATACAGCATATGAACATCATCATAGTCGATGGTTGGTAGAGACATTTTGACTATATCCTGGACCTGCCCGTCCTCGCCCAAAATGGCGCCGGAATAAATGGGACTCGTAACTCCTTGTTGTGTACTGGTTGCAGAACCTTGAAATCACGAGATACGTATGCAGTTTTGAAGCACATGGCGGGCGGGGACGAGAATTGATTGAATATTTCGACATCCCTATTGATATTAAGTTCTGATGTGTTATTGATTACTGTACTGTTGAAAGTTCGAATTAACGTCACCCATGGTACTTGCCCGCAAATGTATATCTAGATAATTTCATTGTAACTGGCCCTGTCGTATTTTAATTATAAAATGTACGTCCACCGATTCCGTAACTGTTAGACACCTTAGTTCTTGCAACCTAATGGCTCGCCCGTTACGTTCCTCTACAGTGTAAATGTCTATTCATCATATACGATTACAGTTTGCTCTGTGGCAGGCCCACGTGGTTATAGGCTCGTATTTGTATAATGAAATTTTCACAATAAAGGTTTTTAAAAGAAAACATGGTAGTAGTATATACATTGGTAAAGTTTTTAATAATAGTGACTGTTTTAGAATCATTAAAAGGCAAGTGAAATAAAGCAGACCAATTACATGAAGGGTAAAAGGTATAATACGAAGGAACGCAGTAAAGATAAATGGTCAAGGGCTGTTGTGTTTTCTATTCCTGCAACATAAAGTGATCGATAAGAATCTCATATTCAGGCTTATCGGCGACTAAGACAGCAGGTCGACCCTCTTTTGCTCAACGGCTCCGTCATGGGACGAAGAAACGCTCTTTTTCTCGAAAAAAGAATATATTTTACTTGCAGGACAGTTGTAAAATTTCCGGGAAAGTACATTAGCCTGGAACATTATAACATATATTTAAGAAAAAATAATGTTCGGAAGTAATGAAAAGCGTAATTTTTAGGTCATATGACCAAGCCTTTCATCATTACAATAAGAAAAGTAAAATGAACCAATGAAAAGTTTTATTAACAAGTCACATGACTTGTTATGCTTACGTTACGCGCTGCGCGCCCCGGATGACTTCCGGATGCGCTAACGCGGCGCGTCATATGACGCATTACGCGACAACGCAGGTACAGAATATAGTCAAAATGTCTCCACCAACCAGCGGTCGGAACACAACCCCTTTCAGCAGGCTAAATAGTTCTGTTAAATGACAACAGAAGGGACAGGCAACAAGAACCATCAGTCAAAGAGGGGAGGGCTAGTTCTTCTCTACCAGGTTACATTGGGGCGCTACCGGAACTGATCGAATTGGTAGTCTACAGTGTTTCTGGATGTTTCAGACTGAAGCTGGGGTTAGCATGAGAGCAGCACCATTTCGTAGCTCCGTCGTGGTCATTCCGCAACCAATCATGGCAGCCGTTCTTTATCGTTATTTTGGGCGGGGTGGGTGGCGGAGCCGAGCTGTTTTGCAGCCATCATTGTGTGGAGTTCAGTTCATCTCACTAGTTTTGTATTTGTCATGAGGGGTTGTTCCTAATGTTTCTATTTTAGCGAGGTCAAAAAGAAATCCCATTAGTGGCCTACTGATTTTGCTCGATTCCTTTTCTTTTTTTTTTACACGATTTTTCGTTATCTGCAAAGACTAAACAGAGTATTGCGACTCTGTGTTTGTTTGTAAATAGAGAATGAACCAAAGAGAACTAATTCTAAAACAGTAAATACTTGGATAACAATCAATCAAATGGAGAGAGAAGCAGGCACGACGGATTATAATGGGGGCAAAGGCCTGCGTTAACTACCTTTCACTATCTGCAAAGAGAGAGTACTCCTAATAGAAATGAGGGGGGGGGGGGCACCATTCAAAGCAGATCAGTGTGCATAAACACGAAAATGTTTTCACTTACCACGTACTTGACATTCGACAGCTTATGATATTTGCTATTAAAAAACCATTGAAATTCACTGAAAAAACCATAGGTTATAGACCATATATAGTTAGGAATTAGCATTTACAAAACCTTGAAAATTCACTGAAAAAACCATAGGTTATAGACCATATATAGTTAGGAATTAGCATTTAAAAAACCTTATTTTACTCACACAAAACCATTGAAATTCCATATATAGTTAGTTGCACTAACTATATATCGCGCACCCGCAATCCACTGCTGATCATGTCACATATTACATCATTCATGACATGGTCAGTGACATCACTGATGACATCACTGATGACATCTCAAATGACATCACTGATGACATCACTGATGACATCTCAAATGACATCACTGATGACATCACTGATGACATCATCCAGTGACTGTGTGTTTCTGTAAAGTTTAAATATGTTTGATATATTGAAGAATGAGTGGATGTATAAGTGTCTGGATGAAGGATTTAGTAGGTGCGTGACTGACTGTGAGTGAGTGAATAAATGTGTCGTACTAAATGCATGGGTTAGTGACTAAACAGTCTGAATGTGTGCATCAGTATGTCTGTTGTGATGTAAACTGCTGCATGTGTTGATCATTAGCTATACGAGAGGCTATATGTGTTATTGATTGGTTGCCCAAGTATTTGTATGGGAGATTGAGTTTGTGTGGGGGTGGCTGGGAGGTGTGTGACTCTGTGCATAGATGTGTCAGCAGTTGATTCACTAGGTGTATGAGTTCAAGAGTGCATGTGGAAACAGCTACATGGGCAGTTGACTGTGTGCATGAGTGTATTGATGAGTGAATGGATATCTCAATGCTACATGTCATAGTAAGTACATATGTAAAACACAGTACATGTGAGAGTTGGCATATATAATTAACTGTGCATGAGAGCCACTGAATGTGTGAGTGGCTGTATGGATCATTGTGAACTTGTATCAGGGATTGTGTAAGAGAGTAAATATGTGTTAGTATATGCTTGAATAAGTAAGGTGTGTATAACTGTATAGTTAAGGAAATGGAGGTGAGATTGTTTCTTTGCATGACTGACTAGGTGTGTGAGTAACTCCATGGATGAGTGACAGTGTGTGAGTGTCTGTATACACTGAGTGTATCTAAGGTTATATTAGAGTCTGAAGAGGTTTATCGTATTAGCACAAGAATGATGTCAAATGAGATGTCATCAGTGATGTCATCAGTGATGTCATTTGAGATGTCATCAGTGATGTCATCAGTGATGTCACTGACCATGTCATGAATGATGTAATATGTGACATGATCAGCAGTGGATTGCGGGTGCGCGATATATAGTTAGTGCAACTAACTATATATGGAATTTCAATGGTTTTGTGTGAGTAAAATAAGGTTTTTTAAATGCTAATTCCTAACTATATATGGTCTATAACCTATGGTTTTTTCAGTGAATATATATATATATATATATATATCAATATATATTTTACCTACTGGCGGTCGCTAGTTTCCATAGGAAATCCACAACATTCTATTTGGAATAACTTTGGCGCCGGTTGATGAATCTTCACAAATTTCTCAAAGAAGATGGCCCGCTCCGCCCCTTCCCTGAAAGTTTTGGGGGGATTCGTCAAGTGAGGGCTGAGAAAAAAGTGGGGTTCCAAAACATGTTTTCCCCATGTTATTTTCCATAGGACCTTTAGACACGGCTACAGCCCGAACGGCTGAACGGAATTACAAGAAATTTGGCAAAATGGTAGAGTCTGATTCGCAGATCACGCTTTTGCTTAAATGGTGTAAATCCCTCCAGTAGTTCCTGAGAAAATCAAAAGAGAATCAATATATATATCTATAAGCGCGCACCGTGCGCGCACCGTATGAGTAGGTGCGCGTACCCCGCAATTTATCAAAACAAATAATCGGGGGGCCTTGGAGGGTCCTTGTGGGACACCCTGAGCAGGACTAGGGGGTCAGGGTGCTTCTACCCTGCCCCCTTTTTGAGTTCTACACATTTGTTTTTCTGCTTTCTTGTGCCTCAGTCTACCGAGGCACAAGATGGCTGCCAACTATTTCTGTTTTGGAGTGTTGACAGACAGTGGCAGCCAATCAGCACGAGCTGCATGCTAATTGGATTTCAACACTTCAAACCAGGAAGTAATGGCAGCCATCTTGTGCTCGGTAGACCGAGGCACAAGAAATCAGAAAAACAAACGTGTAGAACACAAAAACGGGGGCAGGGTAGAAACACCCTGACCCCCTAGGCCTGCCCAGGTGGTCCCACAAGGACCCCCAAGGCCCAAAAAATGTTTTTTAAAAACCCGGTCTGTTTTTTTTCAAATTACCCCCCGGGGACCAAATCGCGGGGGCATAGTGATAAAGAAGTGTGGGGGAGCCCCAATCCCCCCCCCACACTGCCCCGGGGACCGCCGTCCCCCGGGGCAAAGCAACACAGCCCCCTGGCGCATACTGGAGGCTCCTGGTGGGCTAGTTGGCCCCCAGGGACCCCCAGTATGCAAGGGTAATTAGTTCCCCCTCTGCAAACGCCCCAGGGTGCTGCATTGCAGAGAGGTGTAAAAAGGGGCATAGCCTCAATACACCTATCTGCAATGCAGCCCCCTGGCGCATACTGGAGGTTCGAGTTGGGCTAGTTGGCCCCCAGGGACCCCCAGTATGCAAGGGGAATTAGTTTCCCCTCTGCAAACGCGCCCGGGGGCTGCGTTGCAGAGAGGTGTAAAAAAGGGTGTGGCCTCATTACACCTCTCTGCAATGCAGCCCCCTGGCGCATACTGGAGGTTCCAGGTGGGCTAGTTGGCCCCCAGGGACCCCCAGTATGCAAGGGGAATTAGTTTCCCTTCTGCAAACATGCCAGGGGGCTGCGTTGCAGAGAGGTGTAAAATGGGGCATAGCCTCATTACACCTCTCTGCAATGCAGCCCCCTGGCGCATATTGGATTTTCCAGGTGGGCTAGTTGGCCCCCATGGACCCGTAGTATGCAAGGGGAATTAGTTCCCCCTCTGCAAACGTGCCCGGGGGCTGCGCTGCAGAGAGGTGTAAAAAAGGGTGTGGGCTCATTACACCTCTCTGCAATGCAGCCCCCTGGGGAATACTGGAGTTTCCTGGTGGGCTAGTTGGCCCCCAGGGACCCCCAGTATGCAAGGGGAATTAGTTCCCCCTCTGAAAACGCATCAGGGGGCTGCGTTGCAGAGAAGTGTAAAAACATATTTTTTTCAATTTATATAAAAAATATGTAATGTAATTTAAAAAATAAAATATCTAAAAATAAATAATTTAAAAACATGTAGTAAATCAGTATAAAAAATATAACAATTAATACATTTAAAGATTATCATTTACAAAACCATTGAAATTCACTGAAAAAACTATAAGTTTCAGCCACGTTATAGTTAGGAATTACCATTTAAAAAACCTTTGGAATTTCTCCGTTATAGTTAGTTGTACTCACTATAACTCGCGCGCCCGCAATCCACTGCTGATGATATCACATTACATCATTCTTGACATGGTCAGTGACATCACTGATGACATCACTGATGACATCTCAAATGACATCACTGATGACAGCATCCTTGTGAAAGAGTGGCAGACCTCCTCTCAGCGTAATATAACCTTTGATACACACATTCAAAAATAGAAACAAACATTTTCAAACAAATGGAGATACCAATTCCAGTTAGAAAGAACAACCTATTCAGTAATTCCAAAATCTACATACACATCCAGTCATTCACTAACAGTTCTATATGGGCACTCATACATATACTCAATCATATGTACTCATACACCTATACATCTTATTACACACGGACACTCATCTATAGAGTTACTCACACACAAACTCAGAAGAATCCTGTGGCTGCTGTTCTGCCATTTTGATATGAAAAAAGCTGGAACAAAGCAGAGATCCTTCTCTCAGGAAACCAAAAGAGATAGTGAGGGGAGTGGGTGGGGTTTTTCAAGACTCTGGAAAAGAAACTACTATAAACCAATCAAAAGTGTTGTTTTCATGTCACATGACTTTACGTGCGCGCAACGTGTGCGCACTAGTGCGTGCACGTTGCGCAACCGTCACATATAAATGATGTTTTACCCGATTTTCGTAAAAGCATTTAAAAACGTGAAAAGGAGGCAGGTAAGAGACTCCCCGACCCCCTAGGCCTTCTCATGGGGTCCCTGAAGGACCCCGAAGGGCAAAAAAAACATTTTAAAAAAAATAAAAAATCGCGAGGTGCGCGCACGTTGCTCGCACCCTCGAGGCAGAACCGAATCAAAAACAATAGTGGAGAATGTGAAAAGTGGGCAGGGTAGAGACTCCCTGACCCCCTAGGCCTTCTCAGGGGGTCTCTGAAGGACCCCGAAGGGCAAAAAACCAATTTTTTATTTTTTTTAAATCACGAGGTGCACGTACGTTGCGCGCACGTTGGAAAGAAAAAATTATTTGACAAATTTGACTGTATATATTTTGATTGAAGATGTAGACTATACTGCTTAACTTTATCCAAATCATAAAAACTAGCTGTGCCGTTGCATATTACAGGATACAGTCAATGTATTACAATATACAAAGGCAGTTTGTTGGAAAATAAATATATAAAAAATATAAAAATTGATACAGAAATTAGCATTTTAAAAACCTTGGGAATTCACTGAAAAAACCATAGGTTTCACACACGTTATATTTAGGAATTAGCACTTAAAAAACTTTGTAAAATCACTGAAAAAAACATAGATTTCACACACGTTATAGTTAGGAATTAGCATTGAAAAAACCTTAGAAATTCACAGAAAAAACATAGGTTTCACACACATCATAATTAGGAATTAGCATTTAAAAAACCTTGCAAATTCACTGAAAAAACCATAGGTTTCAGGCCTGATATAGTTAGGAATAAGCATTTAAAAAACCTTTGAAATTCACTGAAAAAAACATAGGTTTCAAGCCTGATATAGTTAGGAATTAGCATTTAAAAAACCTTAGAAATTCACTGAAAAAACTGTAGATTTTAGGCGAGTTATAGTTAGCTGGACATGTCACTCATACAAAACCATTGAAATTCCTCCGATATAGTCAGTTGTACTAACTATATCTCGGGCGCCCGCAATCCACTGCTGATGATGTCACATATTACATCATTCATGACATGGTCAGTGACATCACTGATGACATCTCAAATGACATCACTGATCAATGAAATTCATTTTATTTATTTATTTGTTTACTTACCTCGGTTTGGCAGTAATCAATAGTTTACTACCCCCACCCTGCTCCTCCCCTGCCCTGCCACCCCCCCCATCGCCCCATAGCACTCTCTCCACAGGCTGCTACTGGTGCCAATGCTGTATTTTCTTTCTTCTTGAATGCAGTTTGTTGACTGAATTTTTGTCTGATCATACAGCCAATTTTTCACTTTTGAATTATAAGGGAAAGGTAATTTTTTATAATTATACTTGGCATCTATTTGTATTTCACACTTTGCTTCATTGGGCCGATGTGCATAAGGCACAGGTAAAGTGTGTTCCGGGCAACTGCAATACATGCCCATGTCACTGCCTAACACAGTCAGCTTGTAAACCATCAATAATGGAGAGCCATGCAGCAAAAAACTGTTTTTGACCTCCTGGCTTAGAATGATTATTCCAAACCGTTTACAGGAAAGAAAAACTGTCAAAAAAACTAATATGAAGTAATTCAACAGTGTATCTGTTAGACCTGTCAGCCTTAGGGTGGTCTACCTCAAAACCTTGTGTCAACTTACCTCCATTTTTATGCTGAAATTATTTTTTGCTGGCCTTAGGACTCTGCACTTTAACACCGCTATCCAGTGCTAAAGTGCTTGTGCTCACTCCGCTAAACACAGTTTGATTGGCCTACACCTGATTGGCATATTTAATTTACTTATAAGTTCCTTTGTACAGTGGTATACCATATACCCAGGGCCTGTAAATTTGTAAATTAAATGCTACTAGTGGCCCTGAAGCATTTATTGTGGCGCTTACTCAATTAGCACCTTAAAACATGACCTAGGCCTGTCATTGCACAGTGACTGCATCTTCAAACTGCCAAATCGACCTAGCCTAATACCCCCTTGCAAGCCTTAAACTTGCCTTTTGGTGTATATACATCACCCCTAAGATAAACCCTAGGTTGCCCACAGGGCAGGGTGCATTGTAATTAAAAGGTTGGGCATGTACTTTTAAGTTTTGCATGTCCTGGTAGTGAAAAACTCCTAAATTCTTTTTCCACCACTTTGAGGCCTTCCTGACCGATGGAATAACATCGAGTTGCCTTATTACATTTAATAAGGGTAACTTTTGATTGGGAACAGGTATCCAGTTTGTGTTTGGTATCTATGAAATTGTTCTGACAACTCCTATTAATTGGTAAAGTCAGAATTTTAATCACAGTTTTGAAAATGACAATTTTAGAACTTTGGTATTTCCCTGCCCTTAAACCTTTTGAGTCTGCAGCCTGTCTTGGGTCACAAAACTAGGTGTAACTGACAGTAAGACTTTTTGATTTGTCACACAATAGGGGGATTAGGTGTGCCTGAATGGGCCATCCGCTTGCAGTATGGGGAGAGGAGCTGAGCACAGCCCCTCTTTCAACTGAATAGGGTGTGCTCTAGTGTCACAAAAAGAACCTATCAGCCACCTTGTCGTTAGGGAAGGGGAGTCAGAAAATTCCACACGCTTTAAAAAATATAAATTCTAAATCTGCTATTTGTAAAGCACAAACTACTCACCCCTAAGGTTCTCAAGGTGTTGGGGGCCTATCTAGAAGCTTCTCCCACCTTCCAGAGGAAGGCCACCAGGGTATAAAAATTGAACTTTCAGACCCACTCATCCGGTTCACTCCTGGACATGCGGAATTCCTCTCAGAAGACTGCCTGCTGCTGTGACCTGCTGTGCACTCTGAAAAACTACTTTTCTGTACCTGGAAGGACAGCATTGTGTTGTACCTGCTGCTCAGCCAGTGTGAGTGTGGTGTGGAATGTTAGTGTGAATGATGCTGTGGAATGTTGGATGAGTAAGGCTGGCAGTTCGAGAATGGGCTGAGCAGCAGGAAGGCTGCTCCTGATGGGGCTCTCTGTACCTTTTATCTTGAACCTTCTATCTGAATAAATACCATCTTAAGTTACCCTGGAACTGGATCTTTGTTTCATTACAACATTTTAGCGACTTTACTGAAAAGAACTTATGTGCGCTACCTGAATAGACTTTTACAATGATGTGTTATGTAACTGGAAATCTGAAGAAGAACTTGGAGAATCTGGCAGCACTGTGCTGCACCTGTGACCACAAGACCAGTCGCCCCAATGCGGGCGTGCCAGTTCCATCTGTACTTTCGCTCTTCCTGGCTGATGTAACCTTGAAAGAGGTGTCCATGTCGATTTACCTAGGGAGAGTGTCTCTGTCAAGAGGAGTTCCCTTGAGGTGCTATGAAGAAGAGTTCCCCTGAGGTGCTTTGAAGAGGAGTTCCCCTCTGTCTGCGTGGGGAAGAGTGTCTGGGGAGGTGCAGCTTGATGCGGTGTCTGTGTCATGAAGGGCGACAAGTCACCAGAGTTCGACGTGACGCCCCGCTGTCCATGTTTGTGGGTTGAGGAGCTTCCTTTGTCCCTGTTAAGAGGAGTGTACCCAGAGCCCGTGTTCGTATCTGCAACAAGTAAGGGGAACCTCCTGCCCTTGTCTTTGTGTCAGTTTCGATATCTAGGAGAGCAACGAGCAAGAAGGAGCACCCAGTGTCTGCGTGTTTGAGGGGGTCTTCCACGTGTTCATGTTGAGAGGAGCAACTTGAGTGGTGCTGTGAGGATAACCCGCCCACTAGTTTTCCCTGGATCGTCTTTGAGGTGTAAAGTGGTGCGGTGGCTGGTGCTATTCAGGCAAATGTTTTTGCTCCTCGTTAATCTAGCGTGTCCATCGACCATTGTGCCTGCTGTTCAAACTTTATACATTTGTTGGCAACCGCCACTTATCCACAAAGGTTTCTTCTTGTGCGTTGGTGCTAGCACGAGCAATGCCATCAGCTCATGCCGTGTCCTGCAGCTTTCACGCTGTGCTGCATGGAGGTGCCTGGAGCCACCCGGCCCAACGTCATTTCTGCGTGCCGCCATTTTTGTTTGCGGTAACATTGAAATTGGTTAGTCTCAGTTACCTCTCCTCAGTGTCTGTAGTGAGCCTTGTAGGCCTGCATGTTCGTGTGGCCCTGCGTGGTGGTCTGGAAGTGGCGTCCTTGTTCAGCCAAGAGTTCCTGGCATTAAACATGTGGAAATTTAATTTCCCGATCAGCATGGAGTTCTGTTGCTTTAACGTTTGTTCTGATTTTAAATGGCAATGTGTTCTGGTGAGCTGTTGAAGTGATGCTCCCATGTATGTTGTAACCTCTTCAGCGTAAGGGTGCAATGTTGAGGGTAAATAAAACCTTCAATGTAAATATACATGATTTGACATTTTTAAAATTTCATTAAACAATATAGATGGTTTCCTGTCGACGCGTTTCGACACGTGAGCTCTGCCTTCATCAGGACTGTACCATCGATGTGCTGTAAAATGACATTTATAAACATATTTTTACTATTTAATCTTTTTACATTGAAGCAGTGTGCATAATTAGCTGTTCATTACATTTTTGATAACGTTAGTAAATCTTTCATTTATTATGATATACCGCTTAACTCCTATTGTTTCTGCTCAGAGACTAAACATGAATCTATTGTACATATGTGCCACATTTTTTTATATATAACTTATATCACAGATGTCTTGAGGAAAAAAATGCAATAAAACCCACTCTATTAGTCTATACATTTTGACTAATTATTTCTAACTGATGTTAACTATCATTGTTTATTTGTTGTATAGTGATAAAGGCTGGGAGTGAAACTCATTGCTCCTCAAGTAAAATGATGTGGGCATATACTGCACAGGAAACCATCTATTTTTATATTGTTTAATGAAATTTTAAAAATGTCAAATCATGTATATTTACATTGAAGGTTTTATTTACCCTCAACATTGCACGAACAGTTTTATCAAATGATTTTCTATGAAAAACTTTAAGACATTAAAACCAAGTTTATAATTGAAAGCAGTTGTATAATGTTTTTGTAGATACTATCATTTGTATCTGAATACGTTAGTAACTTATGCGTATGCCTGGGCAATTTTGTTCACATATATTCCTTACCCTGACCCAGGATCGCTATTTGCACCAGGGGGTCCTTGTTCTTTCACACAGAAACTCCGTAATCCATACATTACTACCCCAACCCTGCCCCTCCCCCTGCCCACGTCACCGCCCTGCAGTAACTCCTACTACCGACTACTACTGTTCTGGGGGTTGTTTAATCCCTCCCTGTTGGGGTGTGCGTGTGAGAAGGTTGTTAGGGGTTTTATCCTCTTTGGTCTCCCACCTTTTCGGTGGGCATGTGTTGATTTGTAAGTAACCCTGTTGGTGGTGTGTGTGAGTTGACTTGTGATGTTACCACCTGAGTATTTGTTTGTGAGTTGACTTTCACTAATGAAGGCTGTGTATGTTACTGTTGGAGGTGTGTGTACGAGATGGCTCCCAGGTTCCGAGCCTCCCTAGCCTACCACTATTTTTGTAGTTGTGGGGTGACATAGTTTTGTCACCCTTGGGGGTAGTGTTTTTGAGCTGAACCCCTTGCTGTTGTTATGAATGTATGCGTATCTCTCACTGTTTTGGGGTGTGTGTGTGAGAAGGCTTTTTGTTGTGGAGCCTCTCTGGCGTACCACTATTTTTTGTGGTTGTGGGCTGGCATAGGTATGTCTCCCTCGTGGTCATTGGTTGGAGTTGACTTGTTTTTTGAGTCATTCGTGTCTACCTGGTTAATTCATTGTGATGTTGTGATGTTTAAAAAGGTGAGTCTTTAACTCTTTCCTAAATTGGAGCCGCCTCTGGGGGTCTTGATGAATACACAAATAATGTTTCAGATCCCTGTGCATAGGTGGGAATGGTCTATTGTTTTGTTCTTTCCTTTTTTCCAATTGTTAGTTTGCAGTCTGATGGTGTCCTTGCTGCAGGTGAGCTAAGAACACCAGCGATGGTGAGCTTGTCTGCAAGATAAGCGGGGGATGCTGGTTGCGATAGCTTTGTACTGATGCATCTGGTTTCGATGAGGATGCGGGCTGGCAAGGGAAGCCAATGGAGTTCCATCAGGGATCGTATTACTGCAAGCCCTAGATGAGATGTGCTGCAGCATATAGGATGATCATAAAGGGTGCCAGTGTGGAGTCTGGGAGGTCATAAAGCAGGGCATTACCACCATCCAGATAAGAGAGTACAAGGCCTTGAAAAGAAGTTCTGAAATCGCTTTCTGGAAGAAACAGTTTGACCTTCTGTAGTTGAGACATCTGATAACAGGCCATCCTTGTTTTTTGGCAATGTGTTCCTTGAGGGAGCGGCCGGTGCCCAGGTTGAGTCGAGGTTCATATCACTGAGAAATGTTTGGACTGTAATTTGTTTGTTGTTCTTAGGAAATAATAGCAGTTCTGTCTGGGTAGAGATGACTTTCAAGTTGTCGCTGGATATCCAGGTCTGGATGATGTGCAAGCAGTGTTTGCGGCATTGGATGTCTGAAGCAGAGGAGACATTCAAGGAGAGTTGTGTATTTTCGGCAAATTTGTGAATGTTGATTCTGTTATCTGTAAGTAGAGCACCAATCAGCAACATGTAGAGGTAGAAAATGGCAGTAAACAGAATGGAATCCTTGGGGACTCTGCATGAGATAGGGATCTTTTATGACCTGGAGGTGCCCATGTGAACGAACTGGTCTCAGTTAGAAAGATAGGAAGAGGTTCAGTGAGGAATATTGCAGGTGATTCCCTTTACAACTCGAGGGTGCATATGAGGGTGGAAATTATGACAATTTAGAAGACAGCTGAGAGGCCAAGCAGCATCAGAAGGCAGCCCTAATTGTTCAGTTGAGGTCACCATAGAATTATTTATGCTCCATTTTTTCCACAATTAATTCTGCAGATATGGTACATTTCGATGCAAAATTAAAATTTTCCCCTTCACGTTATGCAACGTTTCTCCAAATTGTGGCATACTTTTTGTCAAATTTGAGTTCTTCTAGCTACGTAAACAACAGTGCAAATAGCCACTGATGACCATTTGCCCTTCCAGATTATTGACTGCAGTTAAATTACCGGGTGGAGAACACAATTTGCACCTCAACACCTAAACCAGTGGAACACTATAGACTGCACAAATGGTTAATTATACGTTCAATAGACAGCTTTGCAAAAAAAACTAAGAAATATTTGCCACAAACACGAATGTCCATTCAACCAAGTAGTACAGCAGAAGAGATACCCCACATGCTTTGGGTTCATTTATAGATTGAAGGGAACTTAAAAGGTGGAATTTTTACCACCATAGGGACAGTATTTATTTTCTGCTGATGGATCAGTAAATTACAGAAAGTAAAGTGCCCAATTACTACCATAGTCACTTCGTCCTTCTGAGGGCAGGCAGTGGTAGCATCTACTACCACTGTAATAGCAGCTACTACACCTGGCACCCCTAATCGAAGTCGATGTTCCCAAGGCAGTAATGAAATGTACACGGCAGTGGTGGAACACTGGGTGCCACTAAACCAAAAAGCCCTATAAAGACATTGAATAGAAATTACTTTGTGATAAAACATTTCGGGGAACCTATTTGAAAATACCCGCTCTTGATGAATGCAATGAGACATAAAATCGGATATTGATGCAACAATCATGCTGTCAACATTCCCCCCTTCAGGTGTTCCGAAAAATGTATGATGCGTTTCTTATATTATTTCTTCAATTATTCATTTATGGATCCACTACAAAGATAATTATCATGAAAAACCTTCCATCTGCCTTTCTGGGTAATATATGAAAATTGCAGTATGCAGTGGCAGTATTACCGGCTTCATATTTTCCATCCTTCCATACGGTACACAGATGATTTATTTTTATTACTGAGCTCTCTTCCAGGGGCTTATGTTAATGATTCTGCACATACAGGGGCTGTCCTTGGAACGAGAATATGCATCAAGGCCTTGCACGATATGTATGCTTAAACTCATATAACTCAATCCAGAGTCACTCTTGTCATTAAGCTATATCCAATTCAACAAGGCCCTGCAACAAATGCATCCATGCGTCTGTCATTACAAATGTGAAGCTATGAGCTGTGCTCTGGAAATAGGTAAAAAAACGAAGTCCCTCAAAGGAATTTATGCCTTGCATATTTTATGTTGCCAGTGGTTAAAAATAACAAAGCCTATAAAATGAAATCATATATTATCTCTATTCCAACGGTGCAGTCCATTGATTAGATACCATAATTAAGACGTGGCATTTTTAATGCAAGGATAAATATGTTACAGTAAACTAATATGTCTCTATTAGTCCTTGAGGATCAATTTGAAAATGCCTTCAGATTCTGGAGTAAATTATGCAAATGCTAACATATTGTCATCCCTGTACTTTATGTTAATTTGACGTTAATGTTGGCTGCCTATCACGCAAACAATAATCCATCTGAGCCAGCAGCCATGAATACCAATTACAGAAATGATTTCAGGCTACAGTTGATGTCTGTCTCCCTGTTGCGAGTAGATATATGTTCACAGAAATATATCAAAGCCTTCCACATCCTGCAAGCACGTACATAACTGGAGATAGTGATGTTTATTTGAGATTCTCTTACACATCCAAGCATACAAAAGTACATTACATGGCTTTTACACAGAGGCAGAACAGATGCACTTTGTCAAACACTTCCTTTCATTTGTTCTCAGACCAGTCACCAAACTGAGGGATGAAAAGGCTACACGTACATTATGTGCTTGCAAAGCTGTCGGATGAACCTGACAATTATTTGCTAAAATGCTGCATGACGAAAAAGCTTCTATGTCTGTTGTAGATAAAGAGTTATTAGCAACTGTGGAAAAACAGAGCCTACAAGTAAGACCAACCCAGGATATCTGTGCAGCAGTTTTGATAATGACTAAGGGCCTTATTAAGAGTTTGGCGGTCCCTGAACTGCTGTATCTGCGCTTACGGTCCGAATGCGGGGAGCTCGGCCGTCGGACTGCTTTAGTATGAGATTATGGGGTATATTATCAAGGGGTTTATCTCCGCTTTTTTGGCTTTAAAAGCCAAGAAAGCGGAGATAAAATTATCTCCCTATTACCAAGCTGTCGCTAACACCAGTTAGTGACAGCTAATAGGAGATAGCGACCATCTTGGGCCCCGCTTTGCATGTCAGTGATATTTATCACTAATGACATGCAAAGTGGGCGTGCCAAGATGTTAGCGACTGGAAACAGTCGCTAACATCGCTATCTCCTATTACCAACTTTTGGAGATATTTGCGCTAAGCGCGAATATCTCCAAAAGCTAACACCTGCCCTGAGCAGTTCTTCACCATGTTATCCAATGGGAGGTGGATAACATGGCTAAGAGCATTTGCTCGATAATGCATGAATATCGCTGACTTTTCAGCGATATTCATGCATTGCGGCCGTTTTTTTATCGCATTTGCGATAAACCTTGCTAATAGCAAGGTTTATCTGCGATAAAAATCGCCGATGTGCGGCGATAATTTTTGTCTCTAAACAAGTTAGAGACAAAAATTATCGCTAGTTGTTGGTAATATACCCCTATATTTCTAAAGACTGTTCTTGAACCACCAACACTGCCAGTACACCGCAGACCGCCGGGGTCATGGTTGGGGAAAAGCAGCTCCCAAATACGGTATAGAGGACTTTCACCACAATCCAGTAGCGGTCGGCAGTAGGAGTTACTGCAGGGCGGTGATTTGGGCAGGGGAAGGGCAGGGTGGGGGGTAGTAATGTATGGAGTACGGAGTTTAACAGGTAAGTAAACATTTAAATAAATAAAACAAATGTGATGCAGTGCGCGCAACAAAGGGGTATATTATCAAGGGGTTTATCTCCGCTTTTTTGGCTTTAAAAGCCAAGAAAGCGGAGATAAAATTATCTCCCTATTACCAAGCTGTCGCTTACACCAGTTAGTGACAGCTAATAGGAGATAGCGACCATCTTGGGCCCCGCTTTGCATGTCAGTGATATTTATCACTAATGACATGCAAAGTGGGCGTGCCAAGATGTTAGCGACTGGAAACAGTCGCTAACATCGCTATCTCCTATTACCAACTTTTGGAGATATTTGCGCTAAGCGCGAATATCTCCAAAAGCTAACACCTGCCCTGAGCAGTTCTTCACCATGTTATCCAATGGGAGGTGGATAACATGGCTAAGAGCATTTGCTCGATAATGCATGAATATCGCTGACTTTTCAGCGATATTCATGCATTGCGGCCGTTTTTTATCGCATTTGCGATAAACCTTGCTAATAGCAAGGTTTATCTGCGATAAAAATCGCCGATGTGCGGCGATAATTTTTGTCTCTAAACAAGTTAGAGACAAAAATTATCGCTAGTTGTTGGTAATATACCCCAAAATTCGTTTTATTTATTGAAATGTTTACTTACCTGTTAAACTCCGTAATCCATACATTACTACCCCCCCACCCTGCCCCTCCCCCTGCCCACGTCACTGCCCTGCAGTAACTCCTACTGCCGACTGCTACTGCCACAATCTGTATTACGAGTTGGCTTTTTCATGAGCTGACCATGGAGGTGAAACCGCCAGCTTCAAGTCAGCAGAATCAAATGGTTTGGTGTATGTACTCACCCCTTTACTGTGATTTTGGACAGAGTTCACCGTGGATCCCTTTCTTCAGGTCCCCCCTTCACAGCAGCATCTTCAACCCAAGAATTACGACCCTGTTTGTGGTGAGTCCCTTTTGTACCATATACCCATTGCCTGGTTTGCCCACATATGGGCCAGACTCCGGAAATGGGTAGGTGGTTTTTTTCCACATGGATCATGCATCTGAGTGCTTCCAACATATATGAAGTCAAAATTCGCACCCCAGGCATTGATAGATATGCAAAAGTAATCACCACCACTGCAAACATTCTGGAACCACATCATAGTAAACTCGTAATACAGTAGTTGGAAGACCGCTGGCTCTGCGATCTCCTGGCGGCTGTGGTGTTTGGGCGGTCAGACCGCCAAACTCGTACTATGGCCCTAAATGTTACTGAGTAACATGTAAATTTAGTCGTATTTAAGCTCCTTTGGCTGTTTGTTAACACTTTGTATATCAGAATTGCCAAGGCCACAATAGGTTTTATTGTCATTATTGATTCTTCTACAGCACCAAAAAGCTGAAGAAAATGCTAAACTCAATTAATCAATACACAGAAGCTCCGCTTTACAGAGATATACAAACAAACATACAAACACACAGGCGCACCGATATACAAGAGCAGACAAACACAAGTATACATATTCACACTTTTATATGCAACCGCAAACACAGACACACGGGAAAATGAATACAAATGCAGTCAAGCACGCAAATACACACACAAACACACACAGATTAACGCACATATACTAAATAATATACAAAAGTTAGACCGACATGCACACACAAATGCCAGTGTTAATGAGGCACGTATTTGTGGAAAAGTGGTGGAAATATCTATTGTGCTGCCTTTCTATGGACCCTATTTTGGCTGCTATAAGAATGCTATTTTGGGCTACAGTGCATGTGCTCTGACCCTGAAATGGTATTGGTAAAATTAATCTTACCCAATTGGTCTATTTAATGTTCCTGATTTAATCAAATCCATAAGAAATAAAGATATGTTAAATGATTTAAAATAGTCACAAGTATAAATACATATAATTTAATGTTAGGAAATATATGCCAATAAAACATATTTATCATTTAATTATAACAATTTTAACAGCCTTTTTTGAATGTATAAAATAATGGAACACTAATTTTAATCAAAATATAATCAGACACTTTTAATTAATTCCAGACATAGTATTTGATAATTATTAATGTAAGAATAAACATTTTAATTTAAATTGCACAAATATTATTTCAATATAACTTAATTTATTTAAATAATTAAATATGTTAATACAAAACTAAGTTAGTAGTGCTGTAGTATTTTGTCTTTCTACATTTAAAATCTATAAATTTACTTTAAAATAATATTTCACCTAAAATATTTTCACTACTTTATTATAAAGTGCAATTTTCCCACAGGGAGATCTCTACCTCAACAGTGGAGACTCCCCATGTTAAGGTATAGTGAAAAGTAAAAAAGTTTATTTACAACTCAAAATATTTGCAAAAAATGTTCTGTTGAATCCTAAAGTAAATTAATTAAATATATTTATTTTAAACATAGAACAAAATGAGAAATGCTGCAGCACAATTTTTTAACGCTTTCTATTAGGTCCTGAAACATAACATACACACCTCTATTGCTGCCAAATCCACTTGTCAGCTTTTTGTAGGTCGTAAGGATGAGACAGCCCCCCATGCAACAACGAGCCACATCACAGTGTGCAAAAGCAATCAGCAAACAGTTATCATCATTATTGAACAGTACAATAAAATGGGGGATACAAGGGTTCCTGGAGGATGCCCACCTGGGGGGTAAATAAATGCATGCAACAGTGCCTTCCAAAGTTCAAGATAATCCTATGCTTTCTTATCAGATCTAACTAGAATAATTCTGTTTGCATCTGGTGTTTTCCATTCCATCATATCCTGTATCGAGTTACGGACCTCTGGAATTTTTGTGCTCAACCAGTGAATCGCCCCATGATGCTTAGACAACAAGAGTGTAAGCTGCACAAACCTCTTCTTGATCTTAAATTTGCTTTTGTGGTCTGAGTTCCCAACAAACAGGCAGCGGCAGTCAATGGAACAGTTAGTGCCATATGTTCCATGTATCTACCCTCATACCCTCCCAAGTAGTCAGCACTGTTGGGGCAATTCTATTTAAGATGATAATACACAACCTTGTGTGTGCCACACTTGTGGCAGTGACTTAAAGTAGTAGTGATAAACGATGGAGCATCTGGGGGTCATGTATGTGCAGTGTGCAAGATTGAAAGGGAATAAACGGAATCTGGCATTGCATGAAACCTCTATTATCGGAACTAATGTCTGTTTCTAATGTGTATCTGGGAAAGCTTGGTCACAATCGACTTCCCATGTTGCCAGTGAGTGTAATATTTGCTTATGGTGTCAAATCTAATAGCCCTGCATAGCAGCGTGATGACCCAGTGTGAAATAATTCAGTCCAAGGTGGAAGAATGTGTTAGGGAAGTCCAGGTGCATCCCCACAGTTTGTGCATTATCCCCTTAAGAACATGTATTGGCCTTGGGGATCTGTAAGTCAGCCCAGGCTATCTCAAATAATTGAATTGCAACTGTTTCCCAGAGGTCCGCCACCATGAGGCAGCCCCACTACTTTTTTTCAGACATGTCTATAGTATATCCCAATCGGGTGTACTCCAATTAGAGATTATGCAGTAATTTCAATTTTTTGAACGTAGAGTACAGGAACAACTGCTCACCTACTACCCGTATATGGTAATGTCTGGATCACGTTTCATGAAGTACGACCCACGTAGTTCCAGGGTCCTCTCCAAAGTATTCTCTCTGAAAATGGCACTACAGATGTCCCCAAGGTAGATACAAAACACGGGGGGCTATCCCCAGAGAAGGGCTTCACGAGGAGACCACACTGGGCCCCCTGCAACAACCAGTGCAAGGCAGCTACTGATGGTACGGGCTTTCCACAAGGGCAGTTAGCTACTAGTTAATGAACCCTCTGGCTCTGGGACTCCTTACGCATGAACAGGTCTGTCAACTTTGGACCCTCTGTCGTGTATTTCTATAGGTTCTGAATCAGTCCCCCTATTCCTGACCCTATTCTGGTTAAACTATCTATCAAGTTAACTAACAGTCAGCCCATGAGGCAAGAAAACCCCTATGATGCAGATACCGTTATCTGACGCAGTCACACTACGGCACAGGAACGTGTTATCTGATTAGGTCATAACGCTTGAGATCTAATTAGACAAGCGACATTCCTCCAGCCCCTGATAAGGCATACGACGTTCTCATAACAAATCAAACCTATGACAACCTGGATAATCCGTGCGGCCATTGTTTTGATTTCACAGAGAACTTTTGCAAAAGAATGTGCTAACGAGCAAGTCGTATGACATCTTTATTGACGTACCTATGTCCATCCTTACGTCAATCTCGGCACCTTTAAGGTATAAATATTGCCGACCTTGCCCTATGCAAACACACGCGTGGTGACAAGACGGAGCAGCCATACTTGCCGAAGCCGAGAGCAGAAGCAGACCCCGCTGGCGCAGCCCCGCCTTCCTGACGCGCTGAGAGACGCGCTGCTATCTCAAGCCGAGAGACCCAGCACCGGCGCTTTCGGGCAGCCCTCGCAGGCAGCCTGGAATATCGAGAGCAGAGAAAGAGATACCATTCCTCATTCATCCTAAATTCCAGGTACAGAACTGAATAACCCCTCACAGAGAATTCTTTAGTTATTCACTTGGCAAAAACAAACTTGACTTAAACTGTAACTTTCTATTCCCGCCCACGCATTAGACTTAGGTCAGGTACACGGGGTAGGCGTATTTAGAAACACCAGTTGAGTACGTTTAGTCAAATGTATATGTGTATGTAAATATATTTTAATCATTTTAAACATCATATGGCTCAGAAACCATATCAATGTTTTTACAGTATTATTTTATACTATTGCTTTTAATGTATGCACTTTACTTAACTATAAGTATTGCAATAATATCGATCCATTTCTCATGTATGAGAAAAGAGACTGATCAATAAATAACACCTTTTTATTGAACACGCCCCTCTCTTCCTTTTCTCTACATTCTGATGAGACTAAGAATGCACGTACTGACTGAGTAAAATAATTGCCTTGTGCTCACACGACTCTCGAGATTGACTCTTGATTAGGGGAGAGCAAAGTTGTCATGTTCTATGGTTGTCAGAAACTAAATCCCTTCTTGTCTAATCAGGGAAGTTAATCCTTCCTTGAACATTCGAGAAAGTTTCTAGCGAACTCTGAGCTTAGCTGGCAAACCCAAAAATTAAGTCTAGTATCGACAGTAGTAGACCATGTTAACGTCTGGCCTAGGCCTTTACTGCTGTAGGTTCCATTCCAATGCGCAGAGCCTATTGGGAAGATAGGAACTACACTACATGGCGCCCAACGCGTTTGGAAAGGGCGATAAAACTAACGTAAGACATTTAGAGTAACTCAGTCGTGCATTCTCACTCAGACCCCTTTTCCCAAATACTCCAAAGACGTCTGGAGTGGGTGAAAGGTTATATCCTCCAAAACCTCGCAGGAGGGAACTCCTATGTATGGTTCTTGGTATAGTCAACGTTGAAGGATACACAGTTCCAAAATATTGTGCATCTAATCTTTGTTCCATTAGAAACCTGATCTGCAAACAAACATAATACCATCCTGTCTGTAAAATGGCAGAGAGTGATGATGAAAGAGAGGCAGTTAGATTAGCAACTGAACTCGCAGATGCTGATGCTACCATGCAAGCAGCAGACGCGGATATAATACTCATTCCGGTCATTAAAAGGAGATCTATAACCTTAAAACTTATAGAAAATGGACTGACACCTAGAGGTGGCACAGTCATATTCGTAATTGAGGCACACGAATATCGGCAGACAGAGGTATACTATTCATGGATACATTTTCCAGCAGCAAATGCTGTAACAAAGTACTTCCACTATTACAAAGTAGAGGAACCTCCTGAAACGTACACTCCTTTCGAGGAGGTGGAAGTACCACTCAAATTCCAAGAGCATTTGCTCTTATTTGATGGCGCCCTAAAACATAACAATCACATTACAAGACTCGGTCCTTTAGGAAGACCAGGAGCAACGTGGCCGGTCTTAGCCGGATACACACCACATCCAGACATCGAAAGAATGCCTGCAGCAGAGCTGTTAATACAGCTAAAACAACTACTAAAAATTCACAGACAATTAGTTCAGTATGTAATGCGGACTTCAACAATTCAGCCAGCGATTAAACTTCCACAGCTGACCCCTCACCAGGGGAACACAAATAAAATCACACCACAGAACATCCAATCCTGCCTAGGTAAAGTTCCAGCTAAACGGGAACAAATACCATTCTGGTTGGCACAGAAAATCACCCAAATAGAGGCGGTGTTTCCTGACACCACCCCGCTGGAAAAACACAGGATTCTGACTATATGTCTCCCAATGGGAATCGCACCACACATTGAGGACTGTGACACTTGGGGTACAGTCTTTGCTTCCATCTACACAAAAACGCACGGTGTTCCATCCATTTCGGTAATACCAGATGTGCTTAAACAAATTCAAGATGAATACGGTCCAGAACCTGCTTTAACTCTTGGTATGAAATTACTAAAAGACTTCAAGCAGGTCTCGGCTATATTATTAGCCAACATAAAAGGTGAAGCAGCAAACGTGGCGATCCGCCAGAGGTTAAAAGAGACAGATATAGCAGACCAACCAGCTGAAATTGCCAGAATCATAGAAAAATCCTATGAAGAACTAGGCAGAGATAGTCTAGGTGGAATACCAGTAAAACCGCAACTGACTACAAGTCCAGAAAAAATATTTTTTAATAATAATAATTCACCAAAAAAGAACTGGGATGGAAACAAACAATCCAATCCTAAAGAAAAGAAATTCCAGTCCAGAGGAAGGTCTCCGAGGCGAAGAGAGAAATCTCCAAACCAAAGACAGAGGTCACCACAGAGTGACCCCTCTGGGAATAGATATAACCTTAGAAATAGGGATAATATTAAAAAACCTGATAGATATCAAGACATTGATACACGTCCCTCTCAATCTTTTCAGACTTCCTCGCAGAAATCGGAAAGAAGAGGACGATCAGAAGAGCACGCCAAGTCCAAAGACAAGGAACCTGCTCAGCTAAAAAAGAAATTACAATTTCCAAAAAAGAAGGTAGCCAGTATCAAGGTAGTTAACAATGCCGAGAATACTGAGGACACAACTGAAAAACGGAGAGTGGGCTCAGACAATGCTAGACAGCGCAGCAGAGGTGAGCATAGCTCGCAAAGTCCTTATGAATCATCTGGAGACAGTGGACACGAATGAATACCTTCAAGTGGAAACTGCAGACACCAGAGTTAGCAAGCCCCACAAGATATACGAGATAACATTACGTATAGAGGGAGATAAGACTAGGAAAATAAGGGGACTATTTTGGGATAACCTCTCCAAAGGCTATGACATCCTTCTAGCTGAAAAAGACTGGCCACCAGAGTTTGTCAGGGAGTGCCCTCATGGCGAAGAAGTAATTATGCCTGCCTTCTCGAATCAAATCCCGATTCATAAAAAATATACACTTGCTAGAAAGTGGGCAGTGGCCTTAGCACCTGCTTTATATAAAAATCATGTAGGATGGGATGAGGACTCCCCTCCTCACAAAACCAGTTAAAATCACAACCTACTGCACAAAGGCGGTACCCAATTAAGCAAGAAGCTAAAAAACAGGTAAATGAAATACTAGATCAGCTAGAATACCAGGGGGTGATTGAAACTTGCACCTCACAAATGAACAATCCTTTGTTTCCGGTCTCCAAACCAGACATTTCATATCGTCTAGTTTTGGATTACCGACACCTTAACACATGTTGCAAAACCTTTGCAGTGCAAAACTCACACAGTGCTGCACTAATGAATAACATAGTGCGCAAAAAATACAAAACAACCTTGGACATCTCCAATGGATTCTTTTGTCAAAACATAGCACCAGAGAGCAGATCTTTAACTGCATTCTCAGTAAATGGCACTCAAAAACAATTCTGTCGGTTAGCCCAGGGGTACAAGAACAGCCCGGGGGTATTCTCAGCGAGAGTAACAGAATTACTACAACTATATGATGATGAAGCATTATCTTATGTCGATGACATTTACTTAACAGATGATGACTTGGATACTCACTTGAAAAGAGTGAACACCATAATACTTGGGTTCGCTGCAGAGGGTTACAAATTTAACTTCAAAAAGTCCAGAATTGCCCATCTAAAAATTCTATACGAAGGATATGAATTATCAAGTATAGCCTGGTTGACAATTTTTTAAGAACTAGAAGAATTAAAAAATCTAAAATATGAAAAGACGTATCCTCTGCCAATCGACATTCTGCCTCTACGACATTACGCCTGTGTAATCTATACAGACGGACATGCTCAACCCTCCGTTTGGGGAGAACAAGCATACAACCCCACATGTGAGATTACAAAAGAAGTGTGGCGCGGAGGTAAACTAAGACCTCTATTACCAAAATCACACTCAGTAGAAACTAATTCAGAAAAACAAACTGAAATAATAGCTTTGAAAATGGCGCTAGATAATGCGGATCGCGAATTCCCGACACTTATAGTGTCAGATTCATATTACTGCGTCAAAGCATATAACAAGGATTTGCAGACATGGATTCAGAACGGTTACAAAGATGACACAGATGCATCAATAAAGCAGAGACTGCTCTGGGAACAAGTAGCTCTTTTGAAAAAAGAACTACCAAAGACTCACGTGACTCACTCACTGAGTCATCAACGTGATGACGTTCACGTTGTAGGGAATTCATTGGCTGAAGCAGCCGCAGCGGCGGCCACTAAATCGGCTCCCGTAGATCGAAAAAAGCGTACATTAAAATACATTGACGGTGAAACAATGCTGGCGGTGAAAACGTCATCAAAAGGCGACTGCTCAGCGTTACCGATCAACTATCCACTCAATTATACATACATAATCGATGCAAACTCCGTCCCTTTTGCTCGAATCCCTGGAGTGGGGGATAGAGTGATTCCAAACATGGACAGGAGAAACTTGTTAATCGCAGACGCACACATGGGCGAGGGTCACAGACACCTTAAATTAAAAGATTCTCTGGAAGAATTACAATCACGGTACTGGTGGCCAGGCATGAGCCTGCACTACACCATGTTTGTAAAAAACTGCCCAAACTGCAACAGAGATCGCAGTGGGGAGAGAAGCAGTTTAATACCTCGTCGTATCAAGGCAGATAATATTACCAGCAAAAAGAATGGCTTGCGATTAACATATACAGGCTAGTTTCCACTTATAATGTAGATCACCAGCACTCGGCTGACGTCCGGACTATTATACAAGATTTGCGAGTCTAAATGGCATATACGCTAAGAGCATGCTACGTTCGACCATTGTTTTCACTCAGGCAATCCAGCCTGGGGGGGAAACATGGCCAAATGAGCACAGCCCAGCGGGAATCTTCTCACTTCCTTCCTGAGGGTACGGGATGGTGTAAAGAAAAAACCAAGGCAGAAAACAATCTATAATGGAAAGGATATTAGGTTCGGGAGCTGGGTGGGTCAAACATCTAATAAGTGTCCAACGTAGTCTAAATAACTTGCCAAGAAATTCTCTGAAGGGATTCAGTCCGTACGAATTATTATTCGGAACTAGGATGTTGATCTCTGACCTTGATAGTCAGACTTCAGTGGTAATAGAAAAAACCTTTGATGTCAAAGACCGTTTGGCTATTTTACAGGACTTAAACAAAACAAGAAAAGACCTGAGCAACATACAGTTGAAACAACAGCCAACGACCACTGAAGAATCACCACCTGTCCCAGCAAGACCTGTCTGGATTCCAAAAGTCGGGGATCTAGTCAGGGAGAAGATCGCGGTAAAGAAGGAATTTGGGCCTTCTTACAGAAAAGCAGTTCCTGTCTTGTCTGTCAACGGGACAAGATCAGTTGTACTACCGCCACTTGCTGGAAAAAAGGAGAACCGAGTTGTATCCATCGACCTGGTAAAACCACAACATGTGGCCGATAACAAACAGTAGGCCAAGTGGACTCCCAATAAGTACCAGAACACCAAGGTTTGCTACCAGTACAGAGGTCCTAACAAAGAGGCTCATCACATTCGAAACGCCTGCAGAAGAACAAGAAGGACTATGCAACAATGCAATAGAACTAAGACCTCTGAAAACCCAAATAGAGACATTTAGCAGAGACACACCAATCTATACTGAAGTACCAAGTGAAAATGCAAAAAACAAAAATCCTGAACCAATTGGAACAATTGACAGAACTGCATCTGGTTACTTCATCAACTTCGATGATTCCTCTGACGGCTTCAGTGAATCAAAGACACAGCCATCATCAAAATCCTTTAAAGACAAAGCGAAGGAACTTTTGAAACAACTGAAAGAAACATATCTGATTTCTCCATGGATTGAATTTTGGGTGGGTTTTGGTGCATTTATCCTCATACTTTGGCTCATCATGGTATTTACTTTGGGACGCTTCATTGAGGGAAAATATGGTAAAATGGACACAGCAAGTCAGAACATCAACTTGGTCCTCAAACCACACACATCTTCACACGTCGAGAAAAGAGAACTTTCTCCAGAACTTTCTTCAGCCAACTTCACAGCCAATCCGATACCTGGGGGGGTAGCCTGGGACAACACTGACTATGAAATTTATGGTCCGGTCGAAATCCTGAAATATCCACACCAAATCAAGATCTCTTTGAGTGATTTTGCAAAACCAAACTCATTTGCTGATGATTGGGACTTCGAAAGCATTAACAATATGATGTCTGATTTAGTAATGTCTGCTAAATTTACAAAACATGATTATTTGCAAGGTTCTATAAATTATGATAGTATGTATTGCTATAACCATTATGGTAACCATTTTTTGCATAAATCTGCACAACCTAGAAATGTTTTAAATTATAATCAATGGGAACATTGCGCTACACCTCCAAAAGGAAGCTCTAGAACCGTGTATGACAAATATTCATATTTTTCAGGTTTTAACACAAGTAATGCTGAAACATTTTATTTTAAATTGTCAAACAAGACAGGGATGAAAACCATGATAACCCACACAAAATTGATATATTCAGACTCATTCTTTGAACAAATGAATACTTTTGGATTTGATTATTGGGACAAAAATGTTGATTTGAAAAGTGTTTGGGGTACAAAAGAATGGCAAGTACAGGGTTTAGAAGCTTTGTTTAGAGCCTGCATGATCCCAGAACAAATGATATTTTTAAATGACACTGTTCAACAAACCACCTGTCTTGGCTTAGCCAAAATCAAAGATTTAATTAAACCGTCTATTCCAAAGCCAACAATGTTTAGCAATAGCTCTGATACAGATGAAGAGATAGACGTAAACCATATACTTAACCAAAACAGAACACATCCTGATTGGAAACAATGGTTGATCTGGCCCACAGATACAAATAACTGTCAAGATAGATTCCTGAATAAAACACAGGGTTTTAAAATGACCAGGCCAGACCCTAGATATCCCCAAAGACATCACCCAGGGATAATAACAACCTACAGTGTGGGCAAATTATGCCTTCAATGGCTACAGACTTCCACACTGCCTGAAATTAAGCAACACCTAACTTTACTTACTGATGGTGCTGACTTGCGTGATTTCATACTGGGACCACGCAAACAGCGTCAAAAGCGTTTCATAGCAGCCTCTGTATATGCAGCATACAATGAGGCCTGGAAGGTTACTCAAATTGAGACAGCAGAAAGAATACGGGAAATTGACCGTATCAATTTGGAAAAATCACTTTCTGTAGTGGACAATGGGTTAATGACTCTGTCCTCCAGAATTTTTTCATTGGACAGCATTGTGTCTTCAGCAATCGATATATTATCGCAAGACTTACTGTTATTACAACATGGTCAGTCACAATTGCGTTCTATTGTACAGCTTGGCTGGACGTTACAAAATCTGCGTTCAGGCTATGTGCCTTGGCGTTTAATCAACACAACGTCACTATTCCAAATCTTTAACCTTACTGATAGACAAATCGGTATGGCGCAAAAGGGTGCTGATTATACAATCTTGAGCATTGAAAAACTAGAAAGATTACCAATGACAATGTCAGAACGACCTGTCAGTGAATGGATAATCCACGGAATCATAAATATTCCAATCTCAACCTCCAGGTTTCAATACTGCCAAAAATATATACAGGCTGGCATGTACGAGAAATTGGGAAAGGGGTACCTTAAAACAACTTGGAACCTGCCCTATTCACATGCATGTGTCAGTAATAAAGGACAAAAAGTGTTTCTTAGTGGCAAAAATTGTGCTATGTCACTAAGCGGCACGCTTCTGTGTAACGGAATTAGTTTGCATGGAGCCTGTGAAGGGAATTCATACAACCTTTCATGTCACCAGCAAGGCGCACCTGCAACTGAAATAGAACCATTCTTTCAAAGACTCTATAATGGGAGTTACATTCTTATTGTAGACCGCAGATGTTGCAGTCTTATGCCCGGGACTCCTTATCTAGTAACTACAACGGCGAAGGTCAAGTGCTGTGGACGTTCTTTATTCCCCAGCTCCTTTCCAGACAGGGAGGCAAGGGCATGGCCCAGTTTGAAAATTACTTCTATTCGAATAGACACTTTAAGCAGAATGAAAACAGTGCTTCTTCAGACGCCTACAAGGCTCACGTCATCTAAAGAAACGTATGATCTACAAGTCGCAAGGACGACTGCAGAGATACATACATTATTATCAACTAATTCCCCCGTACATTTCGCGGAAATCCTGAGCGAAATCTTAAATATTTCTGATACCACTGGGGTCTCAAAGGTATTTAAGACAGTATTTTCGATGGCATTAACACCATTCAAAGCCATACTGGGTATTTTTCCAGATTTCGTCCATTCGATTTTTGGCGGACTTCCCCTGATCCTGGGACTAATTGCAGGAATCCTATTCCTAGTCCTTATTTTTCGTTATGGCAACCCATGTCACAGATCAAACTCTCGCGACAATGGAAGATACGATCCTAGCCATTGGATACCGGGACCGGATATCAAAAATCCTGGGACTCTCCCGGCTTAGAGACCTGAACATGACTTGGTTTCTATCATTTCGACCAATGTGGCAAAGGTGTGTTTTACCTGTAGTAAGGTGTCTGCTATGCGGAGAAGAATGCGTGTTAGACACCTGTCTGACGCTACAATCGGATGCGCCAGTGGATGCAGATACACTGTTGGTTCCTACCAAGGTTCACGCTTTGTGCTGCCCTCAAAGGCTGCCAATCCTGATGACGGCATTCCTGGAATCTTCACCACTGCGATTGAAGAGTAGTGAAGTTCAAGATGAAAGCAGCATCGAACAGGTACGACCTTCTGTCAGTGATGCGAATCAGAATGTCAATGGAGACAATCATGTGCACGAATGCATGGTTACCCCTATTTCCGACTTAGTGGAACTTTCCCATGAAGCTGTTGACAGTTTTTTCGAAAGCCTGAATGATATGATGTTCTCTCCAGAACAGAAATAGAGACTTTTGAGTAAACTCGCACACGGCGTTCCCTGAATTCGGCCTTCAACTTTAAAAATAAAGTCACATGAACAATTACAATCCAGTTCACGGACAGCAATTTTTTCAGCAAGCCCTTATAATATTTTTCTACAATATTTTTTCCCGGGACACTGATCTTCTGCTTAAAGTAAGAAACTATTCCTAGAGAACTAAAATTTCTATTTTTAGATACTTTATAGACTTTAGCTGCCCGCTGGTATGTTCACAAAAATATTTTATTATGTGATGAAATGGTCTCGAACTTCCTTTCTGTATAGCCATATTGAGAGCCATTTCATGTGTATTTCTCATATACCAATAAGCAATAATGCATAAAAATGCGTGTTTACTTTTGCATTTAATTCATAGCTTAAGTGCATACAATATATATGACTGCAATTTTTCAGTATATTTGAAAATTTCGAAATGCATTTATGTATTTTGGGGTGGTAAGGTATACACTATACTCTATAGTATGTTGTACTATGTTATACTATGCATAGATTAGTAGATATGACCATAGTTAGCGTGGAGTGGGTGTCGTGTATTTCTATAGGTTCTGAATCAGTCCCCCTATTCCTGACCCTATTCTGGTTAAACTAACTATCAAGTTAACTAACAGTCAGCCCAGAGGCAAGAAAACCCCCATGATGCAGATACCGTTATCTGACGCAGTCACACTACGGCACAGGAACGTGTTATCTGATTAGGTCATAACGCTTGAGATCTAATTAGACAAGCGACATTCCTCCAGCCCCTGATAAGGCATACGACGTTCTCATAACAAATCAAACCTATGACAACCTGGATAATCCGTGCGGCCATTGTTTTGATTTCACAGAGAACTTTTGCAAAAGAATGTGCTAACGAGCAAGTCGTATGACATCTTTATTGACGTACCTATGTCCATCCTTACGTCAATCTCGGCACCTTTAAGGTATAAATATTGCCGACCTTGCCCTATGCAAACACACGCGTGGTGACAAGACGGAGCAGCCATACTTGCCGAAGCCGAGAGCAGAAGCAGACCCCGCTGGCGCAGCCCCGCCTTCCTGACGCGCTGAGAGACGCGCTGCTATCTCAAGCCGAGAGACCCAGCACCGGCGCTTTCGGGCAGCCCTCGCAGGCAGCCTGGAATATCGAGAGCAGAGAAAGAGATACCATTCCTCATTCATCCTAAATTCCAGGTACAGAACTGAATAACCCCTCACAGAGAATTCTTTAGTTATTCACTTGGCAAAAACAAACTTAACTTAAACTGTAACTTTCTATTCCCGCCCACGCATTAGACTTAGGTCAGGTACACGGGGTAGGCGTATTTAGAAACACCAGTTGAGTACGTTTAGTCAAATGTATATGTGTATGTAAATATATTTTAATCATTTTAAACATCATATGGCTCAGAAACCATATCAATGTTTTTACAGTATTATTTTATACTATTGCTTTTAATGTATGCACTTTACTTAACTATAAGTATTGCAATAATATCGATCCATTTCTCATGTATGAGAAAAGAGACTGATCAATAAATAACACCTTTTTATTGAACACGCCCGTCTCTTCCTTTTCTCTACATTCTGATGAGACTAAGAATGCACGTACTGACTGAGTAAAATAATTGCCTTGTGCTCACACGACTCTCGAGATTGACTCTTGATTAGGGGAGAGCAAAGTTGTCATGTTCTATGGTTGTCAGAAACTAAATCCCTTCTTGTCTAATCAGGGAAGTTAATCCTTCCTTGAACATTCGAGAAAGTTTCTAGCGAACTCTGAGCTTAGCTGGCAAACCCAAAAATTAAGTCTAGTATCGACAGTAGTAGACCTAGTTAACGTCTGGCCTAGGCCTTTACTGCTGTAGGTACTATTCCAATGCGCAGAGCCTATTGGGAAGATAGGAACTACACTACACCTCAGGACCAGGACGGCAACTGAAGTGAGTGCGGGCATCCCAGGCAGCTCTGAGCTGTGGCAAGGGGCCATGCCGGGGGGAACACCTCCATTGAAGTGGATCCTCCCACTCTATCACCCCAGGCTCTCCTCAGGGTTAAGTTTGGCTGTAGTACGGAGTGAAGCATCTGTCCATTACCACTGCTGTAGCCCAGTGGAGGTCCCGCCTTAGGCAACGAAGAGCTTCCCCAGCTGAGATTTCCTGTAGCACAACCAGAGAGAGGTTCACGGATGCCTGCAAAAGGAAGCACACTTTGACATGCCCTGGTGACTTTTCCCTCAAGGGGAATGTGCTCCACATGCACCTCCCTCCAAGAGGCTCTCCCCAATACACTGCTCACAGCCACACAAAAACACTCACCACATGCTAAAGACCAGTGGGGTCCACAAGCTGGAAAGTTGGAGGGTGTCTTCCTGGACCACAGGAAACCCTTCACATGATCAGGGAAGCAATCCCACAAGTCCCTGGAGAACACTGGGGCCCAGGCAGGCCAGAACAAGTAACCTTGAAGCAAGGTGGCAGCCCTTCTCTCAGCCCAGCATGCAGGAGTTCAGCACTTCAAGCAATTAAGTCCAATGGCGATTTTTACTGGCAGTCCTCTGGCAAGCATGTAAAGCCAGCAGCATCTAGTTTCAAGTCCCAGGCAGTGTCCAAAAACATGGGGTCAGAGCTCCTCTACTTATACTCAAAATGTCTTTGATGTCGAGGTGACTTCAAAAGAGATCTTAGAAGTGCAAAACCAATTCATTCAACCCCAGCCCTGGCACCAGACATCAGTAGGGGGTAAACAAGCCCTTTGTGTGAGTGCAGAACATAGTCTATAAAATGTAAGTGTGCCCCGCCTCCCTCTCTCCCAGCCCAGGAAGACCATTCAGTGTGTAGTGTAACCATGCTACACCCCGATCTCCCTGTATGATGGCTGTCTTGGAAGTATGCCCAAGCCTAGCTGTCAACCTGCCATAGATGCAGATTGCAGTCAGGCTGAAAAGCACATAGAGTCATAAGCACATAGAAATGTCCACTTTTTAAAAGTGGCATTTCTAGAATAGTAATGAAAAATCCACCCACAACAATAAGCAGGTTAACACTATTCCTTTCAGATCAGAAATTACTATTGAAAAACATATCAGGGAATTAAAAAATGCTAACCTATGAGAGGGTCAGTACCCAGAGTAGTGAAAACGGAAAAGGGTGTTTGTCTTTACCAGAACATGTCACTCAAGAAAGGCACATGTCTTATCTTTTACCTGCACAGCAATCTGCCCATAGGGCTACCTAGGGCCTACCTTAGGGGAGACCTGCATGTAGTAAAAGGGGAGTTTCAGGCTTGGCAAGTAACTTTAATTTCCAAGCCAATGTGACAGTAAACTGCACCCTCAGGACCTTCAGTGGCAGAGGCCTGAGACAGGTTTGAAAAGCTACTTCTGTGAGTAGCACAAGCAGGGCTGTAGGCCCACTAGTAGCAGTTATTACAGGCCCTAGGTATATGGGATACCACTGTACAAGGGATTTTAGGATAAATTAATTATGCCAAATAGGTGCAAGTCAATGATACCATGTTTAAAGGAGAGAGTACATGTACTTAAGAACTGATTAGTAGTGGTAAAGGGCCCAGAGACCTAAGCCAACAAGATGAGGCTCAGAAAAATACCCGAGGAAGGCAAAATGTTTGTGGATAACCCTGCAAAAGGGGCCAGGTCCAACACAACCCCCTTTCAGTCTAAAGCCAGGGCAGACTAATCAATATCTTGATGGGCTTCCCTGCTTGGGGAAATAGAACATGGATCATGGCCCACAACTGCAGGGTCACAATCCAGTTCTATACCACTCTAAACCGAGTTGGATCCAACTGTCTATGTCCTCAGTCCAAACTAAGCTATCCCAGGGGAAACGGTTAGCTGTCACTGGCCACAGGCAGGCCCCACCAGGGGGTTTTGGTCTCAGGAATCTCTCAGAGTGGGGCCCAGGTGCATTACAACTTTGCTTCACTCTACCTCCTACCAGTTCAGGGGTTCCACCCTGCGAATGGTCCCCCAGCCAAGGGTTTGAACCTTTAGGCTGGACAGGGCTTAGCCGTGAGGCTTTCCTCCCCCTACCCCTCCTTCTGGGGATCCACATCCTCCTCCTCGTAGTGGTACCCCAGAATCCTGAACTGTCAGGGTGCTTATGACAGCCGTCCTACACAATTCTCCCACCAATTCAGGGGTTCCACCTTGCAACTGGTCTCCCAACCCAGGGTCTGTACCTTCAGACAGAGCAGGTGCCTGGCAAGCCAGGATTTCCTGGGGACTACTCCTACCCTACCCCAAGGGAAAAACATTCTTCATGTGTTGCAAGAGAGTCTGCCTGGCACTGGTCCACCGAACCCTGTCCATCTGACAGAGTATGAAGAATCCCCAGACAATAAGTGGCTTTACCAGGGTCCTTCCTGGAGGGCTCTGACCTCAGAGCTGGCCCAGACCCGGTTCTCCCACTGGGGACTCTTCCCCTCTCATCTCTCCATCTGGCCTTACACACTCTCCACTCTGGATTTGGAATTCATTGAATTCCAAATCAAAAGTGATCCTTATGTCCTTTTACTTGCTATGGGAGGATGAGTGAGCAACCTAGATTGGTAGGACAGTGCAAACAGAGTGCCTCTGCTTTGAGCTCTCCTATGATTAAGACTTCAATCTTTAATCTGCTCAGGCATAAGAAGCTTTCCTTCTTCCAGATAGAAATTTGCGTGAGAATTTATATGCTTGCTTGCTTCTTAACACTGATCTTTGGGTGGTGTATATATGTGTTTCATCCAGAATTGTACCTGCTGTTGATCTAGCAAGTGAGCCAAATGGGGAATGTGAATAATGAAACGGAGAGAGGATATGAATGAAACACAATAATAACACATGAAAATACAGAGGTGGCAAAATCTATATATGTGGAGATAAAATGTCATGGGTTATTATACCCCGATCGAAATCCAAAATTGAATTTGTTAGAAGTACTTTTTTTTTAGAAAGCATTATTACTTCCCTACGTACCAAGATGGTCATTCACCCAACTGAGGAAATAAATGATTTAGCTAAATGGTGGGCAATAAATCTGCATGTCTGATATTTGAAAGATCAAGTGATGGAATGCAATTGATTATACTGTGGCATAATTGGAGTGTTAAACGCTCAGAATAGATGAGCTGTTTGAAGGAGTGTGACCCAACTAAAACATAGAAATTGCATTCTTCCTGGATCAGCTAGTCACTGATCATGGTGCTCTAAGGACGGATACAGCTAGCAGTTGCAGATCAGAAGATAGGACAATAGAGGTAGGTAAATAATTTAAATTATCTTTGTGACCTCTACATATTGGAAAATGTACCTTGGGAATATAATATGCCACAATATTGTTTTAAGGACATTTATTGTAACACCTTCACCCTACTGCTGCAGCGGTTGAAAAGATCAACTGTTCTGACTGCTGTATCATTCACAAAATGCAAACAGCTGAGAACAAAGTGTGACTTGTTCGAGATGCTACAAAAGGCTGGTTTGTTATTATTAAAAACTAAGCTGACTAGTGTTGTTCATTGTCTGCTTGTATTTGAATAAAATAACTCCTGCCTTTACTAGGTCTAAGTTAGGAATAACCGTATGACCTGATTCAAAAATGTATTTAATGGACACATGCAAATGACATGATCAACAATTTCACTCTCATATTTTTTGTTCACAAAATGTAAATTTACAATCCTAAATGTATTAGCTCACATGCATTATTTGTCCAATATGGTCCTACTATGAGTCAGTTAATCTGCAACTATGAAAGAGTAGTGGGTATTACTATTCTGAATACCTTTGAGAGGTTTATGTATAACCTCAAACTTCTGTTTTGTTTTTCCATAAAAAAGTCCCTGCCTATTCCCATCCTGGGAAACATTAGATATATACTCCTGTCAAAGGCTAGTGTAAATGTGGGTCCTAGGTGGTGATTGGAAGAGAACCACACATTTGATTGAGATTTAGTATAAGATGTTTTGCCACAGGAAAGCTTATTTTACCATTAGTGTCACATACGTTACTGGTACAATGTGATTTGACCAGACTGACAGTGTGATAGGTTGTCACTCTGAAATTTCAGGGAATCATGTGTTGATAAATGCAACATCATATGATAAACTTCATAGCTCTATCGTAGTTCTTGACCATGTGAATTCACGTAGATGTGTAGGGTGTGCAAGTATGGAGTCAGGACATTTACTCAAATCTTAAATTGTATCCCTTGGGCTTTGATTTCCCAGTTTGATATTTGTTAAATTAACAAGCTGATGTTATGCCTTAAATGGTGGTAGTGTTGCTCAAATATGAATTTACCTTGAAAAAACAAAGACAAGGGGTGTTTGGCAAAACAGGAACAGTTGCTTTAATTAAACATTGTGGGCAGGAATACAGCATACAGAAACCTCTCTGAGTACTGACTCGAAGTACAATCACTACATCATAAAGCACGTCATTGATCCTGTTTAGGGTGAGGAATGTAGGCCTAGTCATGGTGACATAAATTATTCCCACCTGTTCCCAAATGTAGGTGGGTCTCAACTTTGCATGGACGCAAGGAGGGCATGTGGGTAATATGTCCAGATGTCCGGCACGGGGAGTACGTGATCACTGCAGGCGCTGTGTGTGCTGTATCTTGATTGGCTTAGTGTTCCCTAACTTCATGTGGCCTCTAAGTTTATGGTGTTTTGGGAACATGCACCCCTCCGACCACGTGTGGTTTGTTGGGCCCAATCTCCCCCAACCTTTATGGTGTCACTGTCTATCTGGGGAACTGTTAGAAATTGGGGTCTCTAGTTGGTAAGGGTTTGCACCTTTGTCCAAGTAAGGACCCTTCTTCCTAGTCAGGATAAGGGAGTTACACTCCTAAAATAACTCCTGCTCGCCCCCTTGGTAGCTTGGCACGAGCAGTCAGACTTATCTTAGAGGCAGTGTGTAAAGCATTTGCATCTAACCAACAGTAATACAGTGTAAGCACTACAAAAGGACACCACACCATTTTAGAAACATAGCTAATATTTTTATATACAAGACCAAAAATGATACAATTCCACAATACAGTAAATCTATAGTTATTAAAATGCACTTTAAAAATAGTTCCCTGATGTCGATAGCTCCGTCCGGGGTTATCACGGCGTCGTGATCAAACAAATCCAAACACTTCAGGCTGGTCGCGGTGTCGGGGACCTGCTATGGTGTCGGGAAAACCCGCAAACAGTACCTGTTAGAGATGCAGGGTGCTGAGGCCCTTGAAGTCACTCGCATTGCAGGTCAAGCTCCTTTCCGTTGGGATCAGTGTCGGCAGGCGTCGGGTGCTGCGGTGTGAAGTGCAGCGGTGCGGCGTGCAGGGCCTTCCGGTCGCGGTACGAGCAGTAGCTCGGTGGAGGCATCAGATGGTGTCGTCAGTGAGACCAGGGTCAAAGTGCGAGGATAAGGCAGTGTTCGTCACGGTGCTGGCAGGTCACGGTGCAAGCAGCGTCGTCGTCGTTGCTGATGTGCTGTTGTTGGCTGACGAATGGGAGTTGATGGTGCCGGCGCCAGTAGGCCATGGCTGCGGTACGGGATGAGGGCGGTGTATCGTATAACTTCACGAGCGGTGCCCTCAAACCACAGGGCAAGCAGCGGCATCGATTTTGGAATAGAGCAGCGGCATCAGGGAGGACAAGGCGCCATCGTGAAGCGGGGCGGTAGGAGGGCGGTGCCCACAGGTCGCTGTGTGAGCAACAGCTCTGTGCTGGTGTCAGCAGGAGTAGTCAGTGAGACCAGGGTCACGGTACAGCGTTGCTGCGGAGCTCTCTGCAGTGCCCAGGCTTTGGCGTTAAGTGAGACAGTGCAGAGTGCAGTGCCCACAGGTCATGGTGCGAGCAGCAGCTCAGTGGCAGCGTCAGTAGGCGTTGTCGGTGAGACCAGGGTCGCTCTGTGGCATTGCCGCGGTGCCCTCTGCGTTGCCGTCAGGACACAGATTCGGCAGCGGCGTCATAGACATCAACAAGTTACTTTTCCATTGTTGCAGCACAAAACACACAGTTCCCAGTGCTGCGGGCAGAAGAGCTTGAAGTCTTTGCGGTTCCTGAGAGTTCGTGAACAGGGGCCAGGCTCTACCTCAAGCCCTTGGAGAGACTCGCAAATTAGGTTGCAGAAAGTCCAGTCCAGGCCTTTCACTGACCAAGACAGAAGCAGCCACTGCAGGTCAGCCCAGCAAAGCACTCAGCAAAGTTGTTGTTCCTCCTTACAGCTTCTCCGGCTCTTCTTCTTGGCAGTCTTCTTGATCCATATGAGTTCTAACGTTAAGGGGTCTGGGCCCCAGTATTTGTATCCAAAAATCATTTGAACCTCTAGGCAGAGTGTGTCTGTGCCCAGCCAGAACCAGTTCTGCCTTCTCTGGTGTGATTTCCTGGCAGGGGGTGGAGACGGCACAGTCAGAGGCAGACCAGGCCCTTTGAGGTGCAAGGAAATCCCCTCCCTCTACCCCCATCGCAGCCCAGGTCTGTTCAGCTCTTTCCTGACCTACCTAGACTATTGGGAGCCACCTTTGCTTTCTAGCCATCTGTCGTCAAAAACCAAGACAGGCAATCCACATTCCAGCAGAGACACACAGGATGACTGAGCAAGAAAATACCTACTTTCTAAAAGTGGTGTTTTCAAACACAGAATTTAAAAATCAAGTTCACTAAAAGATGTATTTTAACTTTCTGAGTTCAGGCATATTAAACTCGAATGTCTACCTGGTTCTCTTTGTCAGTTTAGGATTATAAGATATTATATTAAAACTGCCCATTCTGGCCTATGATAACATGTAGCCTTGCAATAGTGAGAAAACGAAATGGGCTGTAATTCACTATCAGGACATGCCACACACACCAAAACATGTCCTTCCTTTCACATACACTGCTCCCTGCCCACAGGAGTACTTTGGGTCTACCTTAGTGGTGCCTGACATGTAAGGAAAGGGAAGATTAGGGACTGGTCAGTGTGTGCACAGGCCAAATCCACATGACAGTTACAAACTGCGCGCAGACTCTGCAATGGTAGATCTGAGGTACCATTTCCGGGCTACTCACGTGGGTGGCACAATCCGTGCTGAAGGCCCACGTGTAGCATTTGGTTCCCAGGTTCTGGCACACTCAGTGCACTTTACTGGGGGCTGACAACAAAACCAAACAGCCAATCATGGAAACACCAATCCATAACATACTTTGCCACAGGAGCACTTGCACTTTACCACTGATCAGTACCCTCCTGAGGCGGAAGCTGGGAGTCTTTCTGCTTGTTTTAAAAATTGTGTGTCACTATTTACTTGCTGATTTTAATAGCACTCACCCTTTCTGGCACCACAGGACTCTGCTCCCTGAGCTCACCGCACAGCGGATTTAGCGCTGGTTGCGGATTCGAGCTACAAACAATTCACGACGCCATTGCCGGCGAGCCGCCAGGCCACGCGCACTTTGAGGCCACGCCCCCGCCCTGCTCTGTATATAGACGCTGATTTCGAGCGTCTTTAGTCAGAACTTCGTATCCTCCTGAGGCGGAAGCCGGGAGTCTTTCTGCTTGTTTTAAAAATTGTGTGTCACTATTTACTTGCTGATTTTAATAGCACTCACCCTTTCTGGCACCACAGGACTCTGCTCCCTGAGCTCACCACACAGCGGATTTAGCGCTGGTTGCGGATTCGAGCTACAAACAATTCACGACGCCATTGCCGGTGAGCCGCCAGGCCACGCCCACTTTGAGGCCACGCCCCGTCCTTATTTTCCCCTTGATAATATGTGTATTCACCGTACGCGCAGCGGACGGGCACAGCGGGCGCGCCTAAGGCAAGCCCGTCTACGCCCGTCATCGCCAAGGCATCACCTCTCTCCTGTCCCCCTGCTCAAACCTCACCGAATGATTACCGATATGATAGGGAGAATCTCCTCGCTCTGAACTTGGCCCAGAGATGTGATAAGCTAGTCGGTTGCCTTGGACAGACTGGCCTACAATGTAAGTCCTGCAATTTTGTCATTCCCAAACCCGGCTTATCTGGACACAAAGCCAGTGTGCCTAAACACACTCCCCTCACGGTCCTCCAGCTGAACGTCAGGTCCCTTGTAAAACATCACCCTGAAGTTAATTCTCTCCTAATTGACGAAAATCCGGATATTCTCTTTTTATGTGAGACCTGGCTCCAGGACGATCTAACCAGCATCCCGAGCCTCACGTTGCCGGAAGGCTTCTCCATGAAGTCTATCAATAGAGACACCAGGGGAGGTGGCATAGCTGTTATATACCGAACGCTATACACCTGCTCTTTTACGAAGGAAGGCATCGAGGGGTGTGAAAGTGCTCGTTTTAAAATCACAACGAGCCCCCACTTTGCCCTCTCCGGGCTCTACATTTATCGGCCTCCGGGTCCCACCTCCAAGTTTATTGAGGAACTTCTAGAGGTGGCCCATGCTCTAGTAGTGACCTCACCTAACTCTACTATCCTGGGAGATCTTAACCTCCATTTCGACTCCACCCTAGACCCCACCATCAAAAATCTTCTGGCGGATTTTACTGCCTTACAGTTAACTCCACTTATTCATACTACCACACACTCCGCCGGTCATTTACTAGACCCTGTCTTCACCAACATCCCGGAGGCCAGGGCTGACCCAATCAAACCTATGGGATGGACTGACCACTTTCTTATCAGATTCACGACAATGGTAAGAGAATTGCCCAAGAAAGAAGCGTCTACCTCTTGTCTTAAGAGACCATGGCATAAACTGCAAACCGACGACCTTCTCACCACTTTGGGAGAATTCCGTTTTAATGCCACTAAGGACATTAACTCGTCCTACGCGGCATTCCAGGACTGGATCACTAAAGGACTTGATACCCTCATACCAGCTAAATGGTCTGCTGCGGAGATTTTAACATCAGTCGACCAGCAAATATTGAGCTACAACTGAATCATTCCTATGCGGGGAGGAAGAAAAGGGTGCATAGGGCGATAGTAGACATGGCACGGCATAATGCTCTTTCAGATGTATGGGCTAATTTACACCCACAGACAGACGGCGACACATTTTTTTCAGCTCCTCATAATATAACAGTAAGGTTGGATTATTTTTTAATTTCCAATGTATTATTATCTAACACGCAGATTAAGAAGTTACCCCGTTTGGTTTCGGACCATAACCCGCTATTACTGTCATTAAGTTTAAACGGGCTAGGTAGGAAACCATATAGATGGACATTTGAGCGAGCTTTGTTACTCGATGAAGATTATTGTACTCACATGGAAAAATGGATTAGCGAATTTTGGCTTAATAATCTGGGGAGCACTAGTAGTGCCTTTATTTGGGATGCCTTTAAAGCGGGAGTCAGGGGAGAGACAATTAGTTTTTCAACACATAGACGGAAAAAAGAAAGAGAGATGTTCGATCAGCAAGTTAACTCCCTTCTGGATGCCGAGGCTGAGTTAAGTAGGTTAATCACGACGGGGCTCCCACTGGATCAACAATTGTTGGTGATCACGGTTTTAAAGGCGGAGATAGCAGAGAGAATTACTAACAAGATTGTAGCTAGCTACTTAATAAAGAAGGAACAGGCCTGTGAGCTTAGCGAGCGGGTTGGCCACATTCTTGCTGTCAGATCCAGACAAAAAGCTAACGCAGGGGACATTAAAAATATAGTTGATGATTCAGGCAATCTGATCTCTGACTCTGTCGGAATAAGGAATGTATTCTGTAAGTTTTACACTGGACTATATGACAGAGAGACCGAGGTTGATACTGATAAAATCAGGGAATATCTAGGAGATACTCAGCTCGGGAAATTAGGCTCGGAGGAAAATAGCATACTCGAAGCCCCTATAACGCTAGAAGAAATGTCTCTAGCTTTATCAGATCTCCCATCCTCCAAGGCTGCAGGACCCGATCTGTTACCGATCGAATTTTATAAAACCTTTTTAGCAGTTGTTAGAGTAGAGCTATTGGATATATTCATTCAAGCCCAGAGAGATATCTCAATTCCAAAATCATGGGGTGAGACTGAAATTATAGTTATCCTGAAAAAAGGTAAACCCGCCACAAACCCGGGGTCATATAGACCGATAGCCTTAATGAATACTGATGTAAAGCTCTATTCAAAAATTCTGGCCACAAGGCTGTCAGCTGTTATTGAAAAATTAGTTACCCCAGTCCAACATGGATTTATCCCGGGGAAAGGGACTACAGAGCATGTCAGGACCGTGATTACCTGTTTCGATGCCACGGAGGTTTCTGGCGCCCCTCTCTCGGCTTTATTTTTAGATGCAGAGAAGGCTTTCGACAGGGTTGGCTGGGAATATCTGTGGGTGCTAATGAGAACTATGGGGTTCGGCGACAACTTTATAAAAGCAATTCAGGTGCTTTATAGGGATCCAATAGCTAGAATTAAAATAAATCAGGAATTAACAACGGCAGTGCAGATTAAGAGAGGAACAAGGCAAGGTTGCCCTAGCTCTCCACTCTTGTTTGCACTGTATATGGATCCGTACCTACGCAACCTTGATTCTAATCCCCGTATCCCCCCCATGTGTGCAAACGAGATAGTAATTAAAGCATTGGCATACGCTGATGATGTCGCGATAATTACTCCCGATCCTGAATTGGCAATAGGTGAAATAGAACAAGAAGCCCTAAATTTTGGCAATATCTCTGGCTACAAGCTTAATAGTGCCAAAACACAGATTATTAAAAATACAGCAGCCCAGTGTGCTGATCCACGTGTGGTCCCTGCAGCAATCTACCTTGAAGTTGAAATTTCGTCTAATCTAGGAACAATAGTTGAACAGAACATCTCCCCCTTATTAAAGAAAGTTAGTTCAGACTTGTTAAGGATAAATAATCTTAGGCTTACGTTAGTGGGCCGCACTAATATTATTAAAATGCTCATACTTCCTAAATTTCTTTATTTTTTTCGTACAATTCCTCTTCTTTTTGAGTCCACTTGGTTTAATAAGTTAGAGTCGATTCTTAACAGATTTATTTGGTCGCACGGGAAGACAAGACGGGCATATAAGTTTATGACTCTGCCAAGGGACAGGGGAGGCTGGGGGGTTCCTGATTTTAGGTGCTACTATTGGGCAACGGTATTACAATATATTCAAGGATTAATTGGAGCAAATGAAGGGGACTTGAAAGTTAAAGCTGCATCAACTATGATTTATGCAATTGTTCTGGGCACAGACTCCGCAAATGCTTTTTTAAATTGTACAGATTCATCGTACTACAAACGTACACGATTCAAGACTGTGGCCGCAGCCTATAATGTATGGTCTGCAGTTGCAAAAAATCTCGGATTGGGGAGATTTAATAGGTATACTAGTTTGTACATGAATAAGTCTTTACCACCTTTAATTTTTTCGGATACTATTATGGCAGATTGGAACAGCAAAGGCATTAAAAATATAGGAGATATGCTAAACTCAGATGGTAACATAGTTCAATTCTCAGATTTGATGGCTAAATTTAATATAGCAAGATACAGCTTCTTCAAATATTTGCAGACTAGGAGTTTCCTCTCAAAGAAAAAAGGCGGGGCAGGTGGATTTAACACAATTAACATTATGGAAGCAATAGCACAAAGTGGGGCCTGCTCCATTAGGTATTTCTATGCCCAGTTGGTTGAGACAAAGAAGGACGATACTGATAGATTCGGTAACAAATGGGAGGGGAAATTAGGGACTTCGAGCGAGTCTTTCTTGAAGTCTCTGGAGTTAGGAGGGTCAGTATTTTATTCTGCCCCATTACAATCGCAACACTACAAAACGCTGTATCAACTCTATCATACTCCAGATCGCATAGCACAATGGGGTGCAACTACAGGGACTTGTTGTTGGCGATGTAATGCTATGGCCGCAGATAGTATTCATATTTTTGCGACATGTCCCAAATTAAGGCCTTTACTAAAGGGTATTGAGACTTTTATGGCTCACACACTTGCCTTAAACGTGATTCTAACGCCTACAGTAATTATGTTGGGAGTTGGGGACTGCGAAGGTGAACATAGCGAATTTATATTTGTAGCAATGGCAGTTCTCAGGTTGTTGATTGCGAGAGTCTGGCTGGATCCTTTACCCCCGGGAAAACAGCAGTGGATTGCCTTACTATTAGGGACTTTTAACCTCGAAAAAGGTATATTTGGGAAAAAGGGTAAAAGGATTAAGAGATGGGGAAGGAAAATTTGGGAACCAGTACATAGATGGAAGGAAAGGTTAAATGCAAATGTAGCTTGATGTATTACTAAGTTGTTTAATGGTCATTTTCCACCCTTTTTCTTCTTTAGGTCCCGAAGATTATGCTAAGTATTATATTGATTTTTCTTGATAGTAATTTTGATTTATTATATGCATTAATTGTTTTCAGTATTTTGTATTCTGTGTTATGTGTGTGTCAGAAAAAACCCCAATAAAATTTAAAAAAAAAAAAAAATGGACAAAAGGACGCAGCTCCCCCTCTAACCCATGGTACAACGAAAATCTGAAAACTATGCGGAAAGAGTGTAAAGTTGCTGAGCGTAGTTGGAGAAAGGAGTACAATGACAGGGACAAAGCTTTTTACCTGTCCAAATTAAAACTCTATCACAAAGCCATACGCGCTGCGTCCTTCTACGCTAAAGAAATCAACTCCAGCACTAATCCCACAAAAACTATTTTTAAACTGGTGAAAAAACTTCAAAACTGTGGCAATACAGCCTCCTGTATTACCTCCACTCAACAGTGTGAGGATCTCGCCGTTTTTTTTATAGATAAGGTGAGGAAAATTTATAGTGCCTTCTCACAGGACTCTCCCGACCTTACCAACCCCTCTAATCCACCTATCAATGGTACTAGGCTGTCACGCCTACCTGAAATTTCCTATGACGACCTAGCCAAACTCTGTAGAAAGGTTAAGTCCGGCTCCCCTACAGATCCCATGAGACCGGCCCAATTTCTTGAGTCCTTAGATTTTTTTCTCCCTTCTCTGGCCACGCTACTCAATCTCTCCTTTTCCTCAGCTGTGGTCCCAACTTCGTGGAAACAGGCATGGGTTACCCCTATTATTAAAAAACCTACTCTAGACCCCACAAAGTTGTAAAACTTTAGACCCATCTCGCTGCTCCCCTGGGTGTCCAAGCTAGCAGAAGCCCACGCAAATAATGTGCTGTCCCACCACATGGTCCTAAATAACATCTTGGACCAGTCTCAGAATGGGTTCAGGCCAGGCCATAGTCCGAATCTGCCCTTCTGTCCACCACCGAACACCTCCGGAAGATACTTGATGCCGGTCAGAATGCTGCGCTGATTCTGCTTGATCTCAGCGCAGCTTTTGACACGGTTTCCCATAACATCCTGCAAAAACGCCTTGAGGCTATAGGGATTTATGATCTCGCCCTTGACTGGTTCCGTTCTTTCCTGAAGGACAGATCCTTCCGGGTCTCAGCTCCTCCGTTCATCTCCCGGTCCCACTCCATCGGACAAGGGGTCCCCCAGGGCTCTGCACTCAGTCCATCTCTTTTTAACCTTTATGTGCAGCCTCTCTCGGCAGTTGCCAAGAAGTGGGACCTCACGCTGGTGTCGTACGCCGATGACACACAGCTGGTCATCACTCTCACTGAGGGCCCCTCAAACTCGGCCACGAGATTTAGGGATGGCCTGGCTGCAGTGGCCCAGTGGATGACGGACAACTGCCTACAGCTGAACGCAGGTGAAACGGAGGTGTTGCTCCTCGGAAAAAACTCCAGTCTCTGGAGTGATTACTGGTGGCCTTCCGCGCTGGGCCCCATCCCGTCACCAAAAACTTGGGTGAAAAACTTGGGTGTATTGCTGGACTCCTCCCTCAGCTTTCAGACCCACACAAAGAAAGTGGCTGCTACTTGTGTGGGCCTGCTGAGAAGCCTTAACCCAATACTCGGATTCTTTGATTCAAAAACACGCCAGCTTATAATCCAATCTACCATTCTATCCCGGTTGGATTACGCCAGTGTTCTATTCCTGGGTGCTAATAAAGCAGAAATAGCACGCCTGCAACGGGTACAGAACTCAGCAGCATGGGCCGTGGTGGGCCTCCCCCGCAGGTGCTCCGTCAGAGCTACTATCCAAAGATTACACTGGCTTCCTGTTGAATCTAGAATTCAATTCAAGACCCTCACTATTGCTTTTAAAATTCTTAAATCAGATGACCTGAACTTATACGCCCACTCTTAGTACCTTATATCCCTCAACGCAATTTACGCTCCCTAGGTCAACATCTTGTGACTGTCCCTCGAACGAAACTCTGTCGTGTTGGGGGCCGTTCCTTCAGAGTTCTGGGGGCTACATTTTGGAACTCCCTGCCACCGAACATTCGCTCTATGAACAACTTGTCCGCCTTCAGGAAGACAATTAAAACTCATCTGTTCCCACTGTTTTAGGCCTCCTGTTTTTCCCTCCCCTTTCCCCTCAGCAGGTGTTTTGAGGTTCTTTAGCGCCGGGACGCTTCGTTGCGGGGGCAGCTGTTCGCGCTTAATCAAACTCATAACATAACATAACATAGTGCAAAAAGTGCGCAAAAACAGAGTCAAAACCAGGAGGGCGGAAAGCAAAAACTAAGGGGAAACACACCAACAGATGCCAAGTCCAACAGGAACTAATCTGAGTTTTTATTGTTTGTACATTTGTCCTGCTCGCTATGTGCAACCCCTTCTGTGATCTGTCAATCAGTATCCTAGGCCTAGGTCTCAGGACATGTCTTACCATGTATTTCTGACTCAGGGTTGATGGAGAAGTCATATCGGGTAATTTTGACAACAGTGGTTCAATTTGAGCGTGGACATTTCCACCATATCCAGGAGTGGAGCGATGTTCACCACCCAGACATAATTACTTCTTCCCTAATTTATTACATTCTACCTGTCTTGAGGACTGCGTTCACACAAGACCAGCACAAAAATTGGAATGGGCAGAAATGATGTGACAGTCCTGTCACCACCAGGGGAGCCAGGAAAACAAACTGGTCTACCAGCCCTGCTCAAGGGCACCTCTCTCCTTAAGAATTATGGTTTGTAAACAATGTAGTGCTTGGGTGTCAAGAATCAGAGTCCCTTTATCTATTTCATTGTCTGGGATAAACATGCAACAGGACACACCTATCTTGGCACACACCCCTCCCTCCATTGCAGTTGCATTGAGGATGGCTCTTAGTTCTTCCTTGATTGCATTGAGCCAAGCTCAGTACTGTTCATCATTTTCAACATTTCCAATGTGGTTATTTGCAAACAGCAGGTGTTGGTTTTCATCTGCACAGTAAAGAAGGGTATGGACCCTCCACATTGATTTGTGTGTCTGAAATCTTCTGGAAGTTCCTTGAAGTGAGCCCAGCCAAATTAATTAACCCCGGGCGAAGACCTCTGCTCTGCCCGCAGAGTGTCTGGAGATGTTTCTTCTCTGCGTTCCGTGGAGAACACGGGGTCGGCAAATCTCCGCACACTCTGTGGGTGGAGTGGAGTTGGCCTGCCCCCGCCTCCACCCCCACTATTACAAGTAAGTAAACAATACTTCCTCGCTGTATCGGTAAACCTGGAGAAAACTGCACATGCGCAGTTTTCACCAGGATAGAGACTCCGTGGACCTCCGTGTAGCGAAAGCTATGCCCACTACACCCAGCGTTAAAAATAAACAGCAGCTCTTTTTTCTCAAGCCTGATGCAATAGTGTTGTTTTCTTCTGTAGCAGATGTTGGTACAACTCTGACAGCTCTGCTCCAGAAATGTCCAGGGTAGGGGTGTGAATGGGGACCAGGGAGCACAGGTAATATCATTCGGGGACAAGCTGGTTGTAGGCACATTCATCTCATTGACATTAGGTAACCATCAGTGTGGAGGTGTCACATTGCATGTCGGTTATATGCAGTATTGTCTCACAGTTCTCATGTGTGCCAAGTAGGATTGTCCCTTTGCCTCTGAAACACAATGAATACTGTGTAAGTTTCCATACAATTAAGGGTTGCCCCTTCCCTTCCCCCCATGTGTATCTATCTCAGTGTCCCGTATTTCCTGACATGGGCTATCTATGATGGTATTTAACCCTCCCCTACGAGACTCATTTCCCTCTGTGTAATGGAGGTGGACACTGGAACTCCATGTCTGGCATCCATTTGCTATTAAAGAAGGCTACACCAGACATGGAAAGGGCCACCCTGGGACCACAGATGGAGGGAGAAGTGGACATGCCTGTGCACTGGTGCGTTGGCATTGCTACCTCAAAAAATCTCTTTTCCGCAAAGTCTTGGGCCAAAAACTATCCTCCCCTATGGTGCTCTGCTTCACATCCTATTTAGCTTTGTTTGAATCTCACTAGGATCAGTGAAGAGATATAGTGTTGTGGGATTTGTCTCACAATGGGTAATGTTCACTACTACTGTATGGTGTTCTACTATATTGGGTTGTATCTTGGCCCTAATACTACATAGGTACAGGTGTAAAAAGCATTTCACTTTTTCGGGTCTACAACCTTTACACCGCGGTCAAAACACATTACGACGCGTCTTTTACAACACAAGTCATTACCACAACTTGCACTGGAGGGCACTCTAGACTAAGGAATAGTAGATTTACTATTCCAACACCTTCCCTACTGTACGTAGGCTGGAGTTGGAATACTAAATCTTACTATTCCTAAGTCCAGCATCCTACAGCGCAAGTCGTGGTACAACTTGCATTGTAAAAGATGCGTTGTGATGTACCGCGATCATTTTGATCGCGTTGTAACATTGTACATCCATCTCTTGGGACATGTAAAGCCTGTCTGCATCTACTGCACGTGCTATCAGTGAACGGATGTAACATGACCTGGCTGATGCCTGGGTGCCAACATCGGTCATGTGCTGATATAATTTGTTGTGTAAGAGTGAACTGTGTGGTGCATGTGGAATATTAGTGTTGGGTTACGTGTAATTTTAAGTGACATTGGAGAGGTCCCTACACAAGCACTGTGTAAATGTTGGGGTGGACTCCATTTGACTAGTCAGATCTTTGGCAACATACGGGCTCGGCCACATCCGCAGTAAACACCCACAGTAAACAGAGGGTATACAATTGAACAATACAAAACTTGTGGAACATTGTAACTCTTGGGGATGGATCCAGGAAGGATGATTGGGGATTTCTTTACTTTGGAAAGGTTCAAACATGTTTGGTGAAAAAAGGTTTCGATCAAAGTTTGAGGTCTTGGACTTGCAACTTGGGTCTTTGTTAGGATCATGAAAGTGGTTAGTTGAGAGATGGCGTTCTGCTGTAAAGTGTATGTACTTTCATGGCTCAATTGTAGACCTGTTGTTTGTTGGTTCCTGTGCCTTTCTTTTTAGGAGTGTGCTTTTCAATTCATACATTTTATTTTTAGTGGAGCAACAGAAGGTGGCTCCAAATCTGGGTATCTACCTTTCTTTTGGAGGCAAATGGTGTTTATTCATGGGTTTCCTTAATTCTTGCTTATGTGTCATTGGTTCTCCTCTGTCACCATGACAGGAAAGGATATATTTGGTAAATGGGCTGGTTTTCTTGAGCCTGTGGATGATTTGAGCACTTTAACGTTTTATGGGTGTCGCTAGATATCTAATATCCTACCTTCCCTAGTGAGGGAGTGCAGGGCAGGCCTTTTGACCTACACATGCGCAGGTGATGTGAAAAGAGGGTGCGTGCTGTGATTAGGTATTTCGGACAATCGCAGTGTGCTTTTGGGTCAGGTCTATATCCCTCTGGTCCCTACACGCGGTATGCAGTGGGACCCTCCATAACAGTGCCAAGTATCTAGACTACTCCCTTTTTCTAGAGAGTTATTTTTGATCTAGCTTTCGGCTTCTTAATTCGGGCATCTTGGGGATTTCCCTAGGTTCTCATGTGATTTAGTTATTTCCATTGTCATGTACCAGAAGAGGTTGGAGAGCTGTTCTGCAGACCCCATGTGTTTCTGATGTGGTGGTGTCTGAGATTGGGCATAATTGCTCCAATAGATGGTGTGTATAAGGACTTGTGAATTGTCAGCTTCATCATTAGGTGGTGGTGAGCCTATTTCTCAGTACGTCTCATGGAGCTGTGATGGACTTTTGTGGACTCTTTCCTTCCCAGCACCCCTTTTTTCCTTCAACTAAGTCCTATCCAGTGCTTTTTGGGCTTGCTGTTCCCGGCTGCAGCCAGGGATTTCCAACCGGTGACATGCTACCATCGTTGTTTTTGGTAGAACATGACCTGACCAGCATTTTTTGGGTGTTTGGAGAACTTTGAGGAAAAAAAGTAGGCAGAATGTTGTTAAATGGAGAGTCTGGTGCAAGGCCAGAACTAGACTAATTTTGCCCGATACAGGTAATAGACTGGGAAGACAGATTGTTCTGGTGAACTTCCCTAGTACCTCAGCACCATGCAGTGGTTTGTAATCGGTCAGAGTTTTTGTGCATATTGTGGATGTTATGGGGTTATATCCTCCCAAGTGTGCTGGAAACCTGGCTGTCGACACTGGAACATTGCCTAGTTTTGGAGAAGGGGGCTCCATTGGCCTGGAAACTGCAGTTGTGACCACACACCATGAAGAAATTTTGGTCTTGGGCCAGGGGCCCAAGAGTGGAGTCGGTTTATTTATTTAGTGTGTTTTGTTTAGCGCGCAGCTACCCCATCGGGGTGTCCCGGCGCTTCTTGCATATTTGCTGAGTCTTACACAAATGGGATTAGCAGAAGAGGAATGGTTTTAATGCTTTGCGAAATGGTAGGTCCTCCTTAATCATTCGAATAGAGATGGGGAGTTTGTTCGATTGAGAAGTTGCACATGCCTGGAAGGTTTTTCCCCCAGATCGAACTTTTTTGAATCTAGGGGTAGTCAGCAGTCCTTTTGAGTCGGATTGGAGATGTCTGGTACTGCTGTAAGGGCGAAGGCTGGGAAAGAGATACGCAGAACCCTTTCTTTTGGTTGCATGGTGACAGAGGTGAGGGCTTTAAATTCTACTCTTTTTTGGACTGGCAACCAATGTAGCCTACGTCGATAAGGCGTGATGTGCTCACGTAGAGAGAGGCCACAGACCAGCTGAACTGCAGCATTCTGGACTGTCTGAAGCCGATGACAGAGGCCAGAAGCAAGTCCAAGATACAGGCCATTGGCATAATCCAAATGGGATGTTATTAAGGCCTGTACAATGATTTTCCTGGTGTTACTTGGGAGAATGTTGATACATTTTTTGATCATCCTGATTTTTGAAAAACAGGCAGCAGATACCGTCTGGACTTGGTTATGGAAGGAAAGGTTAGTGTCCCATCTGATCCCCAGATTTTTTACTGTTTCCTTAGGGGAGGGGGCCGCACTTAGATCCAGTGGCCACCAGAATTTTGAATCCAGAGGGGAAGCTTGATGGAAAAAGAGAACCTCCGTTTTTCCTGCATTCAGCCGAAGGAAATTGTTATCCATCCAGCATGCGATGTTTCGAAGACAATCTTTCAGTGGGTCAAAAGTGGTCTGGGTGGGAGTGTCATAGGAAAACAGAAGCTGAATGTCATCAGCATACGAGGTTGCCTTGATTCCTGACTGAGCAATAAGCTCAGCCAGGGGGGAAAAATAAACATTAAACAAAAGGGGACTCAATAAGGAGCCCTGAGGGACTCCCCACTTTAACGGACGGCTATTGGAAGTGTAGGGTGGGTTAACACCGCCTGTGTCTGGTTAGATAGAAAGGAGGATAGCCAGTCCAAGGCCTTACCTTGAATGCCTATAGATCGAAGGCGGTCAAGCAGGACGGGGTGAGAGACGGTGTCGAATGCTGCCAAAAGATCAAGCAGCACCAACACCGCGTTCGAGCCCCCGTCCAGCTTCCATCGTATGGAATCAGCCATCTCTATTAAGGAAGACTCGGTACTACAGCCTGATCTGAATCCATGTTGCGAGTCATGGAAAAGGCCATTGGTTTCAATATAGCCTGCTAATTGTTGATGGACCAGCTTTTTTAGAACCTTGGCTGGGGCCGGCAACAGGGAGATGGGCATGTAGTTAGCTGGTTCATCTGGGTCTGCGTTGATTTATTTTAGAATAGGAACCAATTGGGCGTGTTTCCAGGAATCCGGAAATATGCCTGTCCTAAGTGAGTCATTCCAGATGCCATTCAATAAGGGATTAAGGAGGGGGGCCAGTGCTTTATACTGTTTGGCCGGCCACGGGTCAAGTGGAGAACCTGACTTGCATTTTCAGAGTTCTGCCATAGCGCGATCTAGAGTGATCTCCTCAAATTTTGAGAAAACAGGGGCGGATACTGGATAATCTGTGGGTTTTTCTTCAGAATCTGGATTAATATTGCAGGGAAAGGTGTCATAGATGGTTGCAACTTTTTCCTCGAAGTAATCAGAGAGGCAGGGGCAGAGGGACTGGGAGACCGGGGATTGACTTTTGAGGGCCATAGGGTCAGTAAATGTTCTAATTGTATTAAAGATTTCCCTAGTAGAGCCTTGTGCTTGATTAATTTTCTCTTCCAAGTACTTTCTTTTATGGACAATTATCTTCTTCCGGTATTCTTTAAGGGCTGTTTTGTATTTCTGTTTCCTATCTGGGGAGTACGAATGTCTCCATTGTCGTTCCAGAAGTTTGCAAGTAGATTTGCACTGGCGTAGTTCGTCAGAGTACCAAGGAGCGGAGGGGGCATCTCGAAAGGTTTTAATAGGCCTCAAAGGGGCTATAGAGTCGATGGCTGATGAAATCCAGTTGTTAAAATTAATCAGACGGGTGTCCAGGTCAGGTGCATCTTTAGGGGCGGCGGGAGGGAGATGTTTGACTAAACTATCTGGAGAGATCTTACTCCAGTTACGGACAACCGTCTTGGCCGGTACCCTCAGTCTGGCTTGGTGAGACAGACAGATAGAGAATGGAATCAAAAAGTGATCAGATTAGATCACTGGGTAGGGCTGACTAACTGAAATGTCTGCCAGGTTTGAGCAGATAAGATCGAGTGTATGTCCAGCCTGATGGGTAGGGTGGGAAACCAGTTGGTTTAGACCACCATCCATTAAGGTCGAGAGAAAATTAAGACTGGGAAGATCAGAAGTAAACTCTGCATGAAGGTTAAAATCGCCAAGCAGGGTGAAATTCGCATAGCGGGAGGTAGCCTGGAGCACAAAGTCCAAGAGAGCAGGAAGAAAAGATACCTTGGACTTAGGAGGGCGATATACTAAAAGGCCTGAGCATGTGATATTTGGTGCCAATTTAATACAGAATGGTAGTGCTTCTATAGATTCAATTTGGGCATAGAAAAAAGAAGAAATAGTCCATTGTGATCTATAAATTATGGCTACGCCTCCTCCAGGATTATGACTTTGCCTATTAGCGCACAGAATGTTATAGTTTGGGGGAATAGCCAGACACAAGGCAGGGTTGGATTCATCACCCAACCAAGTTTCCGTCAGGAAAAGAAGGTCCCACTTGTCGTCTTTCAAGGTCTGAGCTATATCGAGGGAGTGTTTCACCAAGGAGCGGCTATTAATTAAGCCCGCCTTAAGAGTAACATTTTTCTTTACTGGATTGGGCCGGACTAATTCCTGTGAGAGTGAACATAGAGTCACGGGATTACCTGGTTCCTATTCAGAATTACAGGTCATACACGGGTAGGAGGAAATAATGAGGTCTGATGGCCTTGAGTGCAAGAAAGCACAAAGTTTGGGTCTAAAATGAGTAAAGTGTCCCTACCGTAACAAAATGATTGGGTGCCCACAGGGTTTCTGGCCCCTGACGCTTCCTTAGCACTGACGGTCGCAGACTGGCGAGACTCTGGCGTGACTCCGGCGCTGATACGGCGCGTCCGCTGACCGCGTCCGCTGTGCGGAGGCATGCCCGTCTTTTTTTTATGCGCTAGAGACTAGAGCGCAGAAGGTGTCGCCTACCCCCAAAATGGCTGCTGCTCTAATCCGAGAGCCGAGGTGAGGTCCGAGTGTATCAGCGCCAAAATCTGTTTGATCTGGTTATTGGAACCCGTCCCAATTGGACTTGGGCCAGTGGACCTGGGTGCCCAGCTTACATTGGGCTTGGATTTGAGGATGGGGATGTTGCAGGGACAGGTCCAGATTTAGCAATCTCTGCTTGTGATATACCTGTAAGAGACTTTGGTCGGCCATGTGGCCCATCCAGAGGCAATAATAGCATTCTCTGAGGTACGGCTGCTGCCGGCCTCCCTGAACTCTGCCTCTATAACTGGGTTGAAAACCTCTGGGATTTTCCGGTGGAACACCCCTCAAGACAGGTGCCATTTGTACATGGAGGGCCAATGCCTCCCCAAGGGCAATCTTTTTCAATTTGTGTTGGACCAACTCAGTGGTGTCTCTATAGGATTCCTTCTATCCTATTTTTCTCTGTCGTTTTCCTTTTTCTTTCTGTTATAATGTAGTATGTCGGCCTGTATTTCCCACCAGGGTTTGGTGTATAACCCTAAAACTCTGTCCAGTCAACTTTGTATTTTGGTGGCCCGCCCCTTTTTGAGGATGCTGTAGGAAAGTGCAACCTGGGGGACCATATCCTTCCATGGCTGTCTGGTCTCTTGTCCCCATCAATCCCATATTCTGTCTAGTAAGTCTGTCTAGAAAGTCAATTACGGTCTCCCCAGGCTTCATACTCTCTGCCATCAATCCTCCTACATCTGGGTGGTCACCGGATATTTCACTCAGGGCTCTCCATATTGGGTGCCTGTATGAATTGAATGCAGGCCTGTCATGCTCTGTGTTCTTTAGTGTGACTGCTGGGATGTGGGCTCAGGAGAACACCATATTGGTCTGCTCTACGATGAGACTACTTAGCAGACTTTTGACATCGCCTATTGCTAGGTTTATCCCTGTGGTGTTCTTCTCAAAACATAAGATACATTTCCCTGCCCCGTCTATCAGTGGCGGCAGTTTGATTGTGAGCCCTTCCTTATCCATCTGGGCCCATGGCACATAGTTGGTTCATGATGTGCCTGTCTGCAGTAACAAGCACATTTTGGTTTCGGAAAGAGCTGCTGGTTTCTCTCTATAAAGTAGCACTTCCATTTGCTGGGGAAATCCTGTATGTAGAGGATGATCCACTTGAGATCTCCTCCTCTGTGCCGAATACAGTTTCCCCAATAGCCATGTCCTCTGGTTCGAAGGATCCTTCCTCAGTCAGGGCTTATCATACTGGCCTTCTCTTTCAGTTCAGTGGGCTAGCAGGTAGCAAAATGGTTGCACAAAGGTCTCCCTTTCCTCTCTGTTCACTATCACTCTTAGTGTCAGTTTGTCTAAACCTTGTGTTCAGGGGGAGCAGAAGGCATCTTCATCACTGCTCTCCTCATGTGCACTTAAAGGTGCCATGTTGCTTCTCCTGCGTCCTAATTGAGTCTGTTCCAGGCTGACCCTAATCACCCGGTAGGCCCCTCTCCTATGCTAACAATCTGGTCAGGCTTAGTCACAGTCAGAAGCCACCCTCCTAGATCTGCCTCGGACTCTTCTCCGAGTGATGCCCTATACCTACTCCCACCCTCCTCAAGTGGAGGACCTGCTACTCTGTTCTCTCGCTGAGTTCCCAGAGTGAGAGCTCTCTCTCTCTCCATCCTTAAATCATGCCTCTCTTCTAACTCCCACCTGGGCTGTCTCCTATGTTCTCAGCTAGGCGCTGCTCTTCTGGGTAGGAATTTGCCCTCAAACTCACTTTTTGTTGTCCGTTCAGCAGCCTGAGCATACTCTGCGGCTTCCCCCTCATCGTCTGATCCCAGAGTATTGGGGGCCCTTTCTTCACCCCACTAATTGTTTTGCTGTCCAGTACTGCTATGAATCTTCCAGTCACCTGAGTGTGTTCACTCATACGAGTGGGAGTGCACGTTCTATGTGCCACTGGGGTTCAATGGGTTGAACACGATGGACGGGGGTTGAGCTTCGGGAGCTCTAGCCCTGGACTGGGGTGATGCTTGGATTGCCTGGGCCGGGTGGCCTGTTGGCCTCCCTTGTCTGGATCTTGTAGTTTGTTGCTCCCTTAACAGGTGGATTGGTACAACCTGATGTGGGGCTGGCAGACATTGTAGAGAGAACCTTCATTCCTACATACAGTGAGGGAGGCTCGGGCGCCTTACTTGCGGGTACTAGAATAGGCTGGTCATTCTGGGCAGGCTTAAAGATGGCCCAAGTTCTAACAGTGCCTTTCTTTTGGTCTTCTTTTGCCCTACATATTCAGTCCGAAAGTGTGTTCTCGTGTGTTCAATTATGGAAGTATTGAAGGTTCCCCCCTCTGGTAGGGGAGCGTGTGTGCCTTAGCGTGTTTGTACCATTCCTGGCAATCCTTTCTAAGTTGTTAAATTAGTGTGGGGTACCTAGTTTGTATGTGCTTTAGTGGCGACTCCATGATAGCTGGGAACTTTTTAAGGGACTAACACCCTCTAGCTTATCTGTATCTAACAATCTTAGATTCTACTCTGATCATTGGGGAAATAAATACACAGGGATTACTGGTTGCAGCTACTTCTACAATCTCAATACTATTTACAAAGATGCATCTGATTAGACATTTCACAACACAAACAAAAAATGAATATGAAGGGTCACAACCTGAAAGAAAGTGTAACAGTTAGTTTAAAACATGTAAATTCAGCAGTAAAACTAAATATTTGGAAAAACGATTTTAAGAATTAGCTGCGCCTTCATAAGCACATTGAGTCATTAACAAAACAGAACACCCAAAACAAGACCTGCGATTGCAACAAATTACCAGCACAGGACTGACCCTAAGTACAGTCATTTTGAACGTCTATACACTTCTTCAAGCATTATAAAGTAATCCGTAGATCCTGTTTAGGGAGATGAATAGAGGCCTATTGATGGAGCCATAAAATACACTATCAGATGACAAATGTAGGTGGGTCTCGACCGTGCGTAGACACAATGTTGGCCCAGTGGGTAAGGTGCCCAAATGTCCAGCATGGGGAGTGTGTGAACACTGTATGTGCTGTGCCCTAATTGGCTGAGGGTTCCTAGCTTCCTGTGGCATCTAACTTTATAGTGTTTCAGGAACGTGTACCCTTCTGACCATGTGTGTTTATTGGGGCCAATATTCTCAGACCATTGTGGGTCGCTGCCTACTTGTGAAACTAATCTGGGTTTTTCTTATTTGCGCATTCATACTGCTGGTTATGGGCCATGGTTGCAGGGCCTGCCTGACCACGAATTTTGACTTGGTTTGATGAAGAGATCATATCAGGAGATTTCTGCGATAGTGATTTGATTTGATTTTTAAACATACATGTATTATTGCGTACATCAATATTAACATTAGTCATAGTCATGTTCAGAGTATTTGTGTTTTTTTAAGTGTTTATACTCTGATCTTAATATAAAAACTGGTTATATTTTAGTTTTGGGCATGTCAGAGATGGAACATTTAATATGTTTCTCAGGCTAATTGAACTATTGAGATAATTACGTCTTCTGCAGTGGATAGCCATTTAATTAGCCCATGCTTATTGTCCTTCTGCCTCCTAATGCCCCCTTGAAAAGTCAAAAGGTTAATAATGAAAGAAAAGAAAAAAGTGTGAAAAATTGGTCAAATTTGACCATTCATTGCCGAATATGCTAATCTTTTTATCAGTGTATTCTGGATCACATCCACTCTCAGTAATCCCTTCCCTTTGGCAGCTCCTGTTAAAGATTTTATTGCAAGGTACATCATTGTCTTAGTATATTACTGGGTATGGCTTGGTTACCAATTGGTTGACTAGGAATGTAGGAAAAACAATGCCTTGGTGAGAGAACATGTTTCTTGATGGATTTTCCCAAAAAAGACTGCAGGGAAATTTCTTCGGCTTTGAAGCACTCTATTAGGCCATGAAATACATTGAATTGTAGGGAAAGTGCGAATAAGGCCACTTCAAAGAAATTTCAGGGATGAGCCAGGGGTAATGGCATTTTCGCTTTGCCCTTTAAATAATTATGCAGAGAAAACAAACATGTATACCTAGACACTGAGGAGACGCAAGACTGATTTTCCAGGTTCTGATGAGAGGAACATCCGTTTTCCTACTGGATGATCGTTAAAAAATTGTTGCAGCTTCTAATATGAATCAACGTTCATGGACCTCCACAAAAGCTGTTGGGAACAAACTGAATCTTAGTAGAATCGCTTCATTACACCCAAATTGGACTGGTGGCCCTGCCTCACTTACTATCTATGTGTACATGAGATGCCCTGAGTTCACAGATGACATGAGCTCTTTTTTTTGGTCTTGTAGCCCGTCCAAGATGCATACTCCAGGTCTATTTTATTGGTGCTCATATTGCAAACAAACGACTATAATTGTGGATGGCAAATCATTACTAATGCAGACCCTAGCCTGGCAGCAGGGGCTCTCCTTAAAGCCAAATCCTGGTCGGACTTCAAGAAGACATTTGGTCATCTTTCCATATGTTTTTCATTTCACACAGACTCACATTGAATTGCTTTTTCTTAATGAGGTTTCCATCTATTTTGTGAACCCCTATTGTTTTTTTTATTTGTTCAAATCTGTGTATATCTCCTATTACATATTTTATTTTATATCGATTTGATATGAACTTTAAATTCTTTATTAATTTCAATGGAATATGGTTTGTTTGCTGCTCATCTAAGGGCTAAATCCTCACAGCAACACTATTTTTTCTGTATTCAAATAGCTACATTCAGAAAATATTTTTTGTGCTTTACCTGGAGAAGAAAGTCGTGAATACGTATACAATTTCTGGCTCAGCTTGGCAGATACTTTACTAATCAAAATGCCCAAAAATTTCAGGAAAATGAGCATTCAAAAATGAATTACTAGACGTTGTTTGATGTACATTACTCAGAATGCTCTCCTTCTTAACAAAAGGGGTATTTTTTTGCATATTTCATAAAATGTTACTCATCGATAAATCTAATACTGAGTTCTATTAAACCACGCTTCTGCTAGGATCACACACATCAGTTAAGTTCAGTTGTGGCCCGTAATTGGAGTGCTGCCGGGCGCTGACGTGGGGTAGGGGAGGGACAGGGTGGGGGGTAGTAAACTCCTGAATACGCCACACAGAGGTAAGTACACAAACAAATAAATAAAACAAATTTTGTTGCATGGTCTGCATTGTATTTGGCGATGTAGCGCGCAACAAAATTTGTTTTATTTATTTGTTTGTGTACTTAGCTCTGTGTGGCTATATTCCAGAGTTTACTACCCCCCACCCTGCCCCTCCCCACATCAGCGCCCGGCAGCACTCCCACCACAGGCCGCTACTGGTTAATTTACATCATTTACATTTTGCAAAGATAAAGTTTGTGGAATGTGAATGTGATAAACAGCTCGCCGAGCAAGTGGATAACTTTGCACAAACCTCCAGTAGCGGCCCGTAGTGGGGGTGCTGCTGGGCGCTGACATGGGGCGTGGGAAGGGGTACGGTGGGGGGTAGTAAACTTCAGAATAAGCCGCACAGAAGTAAGTACACAAACAAATAAATAATATGAATTTCTTTGCACGCGCTGCATCGCATTTTGCGATGTAGCGCGCACATTGAAATTCGTTTTATTTATTTGTTTGTGTACTTACCTCTGTGTAGCCGTATTGCGGAGCTTACTATACCCCACCCTGCCCCTCCCCCGCCCCACATCAGAGCCCGGCAGCACTCCTACCATGGGCCGCTACTGCAGACCTCTGATTCTGCATGCTGTGCTTTTCTTAGCTGCAACATGTGTAATGAAACACCATGTAAATCCTGCAGTAGTGGTAATCACTCAAGCAGAGCAATGTCAGTGGAATCTGACTTGTCTGAATACTTTTGTTATAGTAGGTCTGTCTGCATTACTAACATCTATAGACTCAGCAATTATCCACTAATGACCTCTGGAGAAAGAAACGTGTTAGGAGTTGTTTATACTTGCAAGCTGTATGAGATGTTATTCTCCTGATGACGATGCTGCAGGTGCACTCTTGTATATTGAATGTATTCTTCATTTTGAATCTGCATGAATTTTCCTTCACTGATGTAGTAATTACACTTAAAGAAGTGAATAGTTATACCAGTTTAATGAGTACAAGATACATCAGGTGCTCCCAGCTGGGCGGACAGTCTCTCACACCAACGTTCTAAGGCTCCCTCTCAGTTGACAGCTGGGATGAACCATTGTGTGAATAATAAGAGGGGGGGAACAGGGGAAGGGAGGAACCAAAGGAAGTTACAACACATCTTCCTCCCTAAAGGAGAAGGGGAAAGGAACCGGGGGAAACATTGGTCCGAGGAGCGGACAATAATACATTAACATGCTTGGTATAGAAACATGAGGCAAAACATTTCTGTAAAAAGAATAGTCACTAGCAAGTGCTTAATAGAGCATTACTATTAAAATGGAATCATCTCATGCTATACTGCCTGTGCCAGGACGGAGCGGTCTTCTTCCTGTGACTTTCCCTACGTTGCCCCTGAATATCGGCTCTGTCACCTGGCTGTGTACCAACCACCCTCGACTGAACACTCTTGGAGGTGACAGGAACTACTCTATCTTGACTCCATACTCTACCATCCTGCATAACTACGACATTACTCTTGACCTCCCTTATTCTTCCTGGGTCAAAGAACCTGTCCTCACTTTTGCCCATTCTGTCTGGTCTCCTGATGTACACCAACTGTCCTCTGCTAAGATTCTTTTCCTTCACACCACACTTCCTGTCGTACCACTCTTTGTACTTGTCCTGCTTGTCTTCAATTCTCCTCTTCATCTCTTCCAAATCCACCTCAGTGAGAGTGTCTTTTCCCATCCACTGCGGGGACAACTTGGAACCTGCTTTTCTTCCTCTCATTAGCTTGAAAGGTGATCGTTCTGTGGTGGAGTTGGGGGTAGTATGATAAGCCCATAATGTCTCCATTACCGCAACTTCTATATTTTTTCCCAACTTTCCTGCTAATTTGATGCTCTCCTTAAGTAGACGGTTCGCCCTTTCCACCTTTCCATTGGCTTTGGGACAGTACAACGGCGTGCGGATATGGGAAATAGAACAGTCTCTCAAGAATTCTTTCATTTCGTCAGATGTCAGCTGGACACCATTGTCCGTTACAAGTGTTGCTGGTATCCCCTCTCTCGAGAACACCTCCTTCAAGAAGCCAATAACGGACTTTGTACTAATGTTCACTACAAACTTGTGAGTAATCCAGTTGGAATAGTAATCTATGAGTACTAATAGGTACCAGTCTTGTGGGCCTTTTCCATGAATGGGTCCCGTGATATCAAATCCCAGTTTTCTCCAAGGGGCCATGGGTACTTTCACTGGTATCAAGGGTGAGTGCTTGGTAACTTTGGATTTATCACTGATGCTGCATGCATAACAGTCATGCACTTTCTCTTCCATTTCTCCGTCCATCTCAGGGAACCAATATTCTGCTCTTAATCGAGATTTGCAAAGGCTTCTGCCCAGATGACCCTCATGGGCTAGAGCGATGACCTGCTGTCTCACTCCCACCGGGGGAACTAGTTTTCCAGATTTCAGAATATAGTTCGCCTCCACCGAGAGATCTTCTCTCACATTCCAAAACGGTTGGATCTCCGTTTCCAATTCTTTGCATTTCTTCGGCCATCCCATGGTTATGTGCTTCTTCACTTTCTTCAAAGTCTCATCTTTTTCCATATGATTGTCCCAATCTTCCTTCATTACAGCTGCTACGCTTATCTCCAGGATTGTGTCTTCCACTTTTTCCTCTTCTGTCACGCAACTAACTGGAGCTCTTGAGAGAAAATCCGCTGCTCTGTTCTGTTGTCCAGGGATATACACTGCCCGGAAGTTGAAACCCTGAAGACCCAGAACCCATTTGGCAATGCGCGGGGTCATTTCCTCCATGTTCTTCTTAGAAAACAAAGGGACTAACGGTTTGTGATCCGTGTGCACCTCGAATGGTGCTCCCCACACATAAAATTTTAAATGTTTGATTGCCCAGTATACGGCAAGAGCTTCCTTTTCCACTGTTGAATAGTTAGTTTCTGGAGATGTGAGTGTTCTTGATGCAAAGGCAATTACCCTAAGTTGCTTATCTCCTCTTTGTGATAGGGTTGCTCCAATTCCCTTGTTACTCGCATCCGTGGTTATTACTATTTCTTTTTCCTGATCAAATTTGCCTATGAAAGGTGCCTGAATTATGGCATTCTTTATATCTCTGAAAGCCACTTCTTGTTTCTCACCCCACTCAAAGTTGTTGTCCTTCTTGACCAATTCTCTCATGGCATGTGTCCTGCCAGCAAAGTCTTTTATGAACTTGGCCATGTATTCAGCTAGTCCCAAAAATGACAATACTTCCTCTTTGTTTGTGGGTGTAGGGGCATCTCTAACAGCATTGACCAAATCACATTTAGGTTTGATCCCTTCCTCAGAGATGGTATGGCCCAGATAATCCACTGAACTCACACCCAGCTTGCATTTACTCAATCTGGTGGTGAATCCAACCTCCTTAAGTCTTTTTAGCACCTCTCTTAGATTCTGATTATGTTTTTCCACGTCAGAACCATAGATCAGTATATCATCCTGGAAACACATAGTCTTACAGCAATTCTTAAGGACGTGTTGCATCACCCGTTGAAAAGCTGCTGCCGCCGAGGCCAAACAGAAAGGCATCCGTAGAAATTTATAGTTACCAAATGGGGTGGTAAACGCCGTCAGGTTCTGTGAGTCCGGATGTAGCACAACCTGATAGTATGCCGAAGACAAATCCAACACACTGAAGTACCTGGCACCCTGTATGGTTGTCAACATTTCTCCTATTCTGGGGAGTGGGTACCGGTCAATCAGGATATTCGCATTCAAGTCTCTTAGATCTACACACAACCTAATGTTCTTTCCTCCATCCTTGGTCGTGAGAACAATCGGGGCCAACCATGAAGATGTTTCTATTTCTTTAATCACTCCTTGTCTGACCAATTTGTCTAACTCAATTTTCAATGGCTCTCTCATGCGTAGAGGTATGGAGCGTGTTTTGTGTATCACTGGTTTAGAGTCCTCCTTGAGAGTGATCTTATGCACATAATTCTTTAACACCCCTAAGTCCTCACTAAACACCTCCTTAAATTCCTGAGTGACATCTTCTGCTACACTGGTTGGTTCCACTAAAAGCACTTGTTCTTTGTTGTTGGGATCTAGCTTGATGCCCAGTTTCTTCTGATCTTTCCATCCCAGCAGATTAGAGCCTCTCATGGAGACATACACCTTCCCCACCGTGTGCCTGTCTTTAAAGGATATTCTCATTTTTGCCATACCCTCAAGCGGTATGCGCTCCTTGAAGTATCCAACAGGATTTATGTCTGCCTTCTCTAATACTACTCCTTGTCCTGCAAACTTCTCATCAAATTCCCTCTTGTCAATAAGAGTGTAAGGGGAGCATGAATCTGCATAAGCAACAAACTTCTTACCATCTAAAACAATTTCACATGCGGGATAAACATTACATTCATTTTCTTCCTCATCCCCCACCTGGAATATATACGTTTTTTCTTTCTCATCTACAATTTCAACATTATCCACCATATGTACTTTCTGGTTGAAGTTTTTACACACCTTGGAGAAATGCCCTCGTTTATTACACTTCCTGCACAGAGTGTTCCTGGCAGGACACTTCCAGTTATTCGCTAAATGACTAGGGCTACCACATTTGTAACAAAATAATCCCGGTGGGTTGCTGCGCTGATCACCTTTGGCTTTCTCTCCCACCTTACAAATAGTTTCCCCTTCACTAGATACTTTGCTTTCCCCTTTTTCTCTAATTGCCCCCTCCTGTATTCTCATCTCCTTCATACACATGGCTGTATGCTCCAACCCTTTAGCTATGCTCAAAGTTTCCTCCAGATCAGGGTTCCTAGTAAGGAGTTCCTCCTGTATTCTATAATCATTCGTGCACCTCACAATCTGATCCCTTATCATAGAATCAGTAAGCACCCCAAAATCACACGTAGCTGCTAAACCTCTAAGAACAGCTACATAATTGATCACTTTTTCATCCTTCTTCTGAGCTCTTTTGTAAAATTTGTGTCTCTCCAGAACAACATTTATTTTAATTTTAAAGTGTTCCTCTAATTTCATCAAAGTATAATCATATACATTTACCCCTTCAACTTCTTCCTGTTCATCATCAACTAATCTGCCAGTTATATCCTCAAACACTTTTCTTCCATGTATGCCTAAATTGTGTAACAATATGTGCTGTTTTCTCACATTGTTATAATTTCCCCCTCCTATTGCTATGAGATAGGACTTGAAAATCCCCTCCCATCTCTTCCATGGTATTTCAGGCTCCCCTAGATCATTTAGAAATGGTGGAGGTTGGCTCATACCTGCCCCTGCCATGGCCATGCACAAAATGACACTAAATAATATGGTGAAGGAGATGACTGAAAACCACCAGAAAATGAATGAAGAGGAAAGGGTTAAAATTTGACCAGTAAGGATTTTTTCAAGCAAAAGGTCTAAATTATAAACATATGAAATTAATACCCCACAGAGAAATCACAAAGGATATAAATGCTGGCAGTCCCTTCACAAAAGCAAATCAAGTCCTCTTTCTGCCTCTCCAATACCCACAATGCTTGGAGGTAGGCGGGAACTTCCTGGGAGAATCTTCGTTACCTCAGGAGGGATCGACACGAAACCCAACAATGAAGGAAAAAGAAAGTCTCTCAAACAGTTAGTTCACCATTAAAAGCTGAAGCGGGTAGATATTAATGAGAGAGCGCCTCAGGGACTCCCGCTGTAAACTCGAAGCGAACAGCAAGGGCGAGACGCGATAGTGCCGCGCTGATCACCCGGGGCGCTCCGCTTCCATCCCAGAAACAGTCAATGAGAGACGCGGTGAGGATGCGCTACTCACACGGGGCGCTCTGCTTCCTTCCCCGCGCCAGCCCACACAGTCACCGGGCTCGTCGAGAACACGAAGACCTTCACCACACAGGGAAACTCAGGGCACTGATAATCAGCGGACGCCAGACGAATCACCGCTTGAATATGCTCAGTGAACACTGAGAGGAGCGATAGAAAACGCCTCCGGATAAACCCAGCGCACACGGCTCACCTCAAAGAGTCAGAAGAAAACCGTAGTACCGTATCCTCAAATCATTTGCTCCTCTCCTGTCAAGTACATCAAAAACTCGAAGCGGTTGTGCCTGGAAGACAGCACAGTAATGGGAGTTTAAAAGCGGAGTCCCTTCACCAGGTAAGATGAACGTCCGATCCGTCCCAGCAGAATCTCATCCAGGGGGGGGGCACCAAGCTGACCCTGGCTCAGCTCCTTGACCCTCGTCGCCAGAAAAAGTGTAGTAATTACACTTAAAGAAGTGAATAGTTATACCAGTTTAATGAGTACAAGATACATCAGGTGCTCCCAGCTGGGCGGACAGTCTCTCACACCAACGTTCTAAGGCTCCCTCTCAGTTGACAGCTGGGATGAACCATTGTGTGAATAATAAGAGGGGGGAACAGGGGAAGGGAGGAACCAAAGGAAGTTACAACAACTGATCAAGAAAGTCATAGGTTGTCAGATGTCAAACCTTCAGGAGGCAAAAAAGGCTTAGATGATGGATGTACATATTTACGCATTTCATTCAAGATTTCTCCATCTCAAGTGGGATCTCTGAGAACAAGAATATATTTTCTTGTTTTATTCGTTTTACACAATGCTTCACTCTACTTTTTTGTTCATTTTAATAAGGATCTGACTAGAGGAACGGCCATCATTATTGTGGGTATTTTCATATTACAGTCACCCTCAGCTCTCTCAGAACAATATTCAAGACCTCTAATAGAAGATGTTTAGATTCCATTCTCAAGAAGGCTCAAATATTTTCACATTCTGCCCTAAGGCTAATTTAGTTGTACTTGATGCGATGCCAAGACAGTCAAACGGTATATAATGTCGCCTCATGTAACGTAACTGCTTTAATGATAGTATTGAACATATGAGGTTGTCAAAGCATTTGCGACGTATGTTCCTCTAACCATTACATTTTATACTTATATCAATGAAATGTTTGTGACCGTTCAGAAAAGCGGCTGAAGATGGCAAATTCAGTATGTGTTTCTAGTTTGAAATTAAATGACAAGCCATCTGGCTCGTGCCATGTCACCTTTTCATTTATTTTTGCTGTTTCTCCTTCATATACACAACTGTCTTCTTTTAATTATTTTACTTATCATTTTTCTCCTTATGTCCACAGGTCTGGTCATTGAGTTCCACAATTAATATAGAGTAGCCATTGATCTTTCTACAGCTTGAACTTTAAAAAATAATTTTATAATATATGTACATTATCTATACACAGAATTACAGTCTTATCTTTCTCATATATCACCACCGTGTGAACTTTTAATTCCTCACACACTTGTCTTTTGAGTTTGTAAACAAAAGAGACGTACCTGTGGTGTCGCATTCTAGTTGCTTTGCACCACGTGACCACTGCTATGCCTAGAGGGATAGGTGGAGTCTCGAAGTATGCAATGAGGCACGGGCAGTAGTGGTTGCCCCGCTCTCCCTCTCCCGAATAAAGAAGTGTCACAACTCTACGTGGTGTTTGAGTGCTTAATTTCGAGGAAGATCCTGACTCTACAAACTGGCGATGAGTCAGACGAACCTTCAGCATGCAAGGCACCATGAGTCGTGATGGGCGCCTCCCAAGCAGGACGTTACAAGGCGCTCCTGCAGCCTCGATCGCCAAACCGAGGTCAGTCGGAGGAGGAGAGCGGAGATGTAGAGGTAGGCAGTGGGAATTACTCTGGGTCCCCCCTTCCATGCGCAGCAACGCCCACACAATTCATTGGCCTTCAACTTCACTCCCAGCAAGTTTAAAGTATGCGCCAAAGCCCCACGTTGGATAGAGAACACAGCACGTTGGCAGCCATCTTGGCCACGAGAAAGATCGGCCTGCTCAGACACATGTGTGAGAAGATGCGCTTTCTGCCTGTCAAGCTCCTCTGCAATCCATGCTATACCCAGCTACTGCACCGTAAAGCGGCACGCAACCAGAGCCACAATCCTTCTGGCTGTCGACCTCCTGGATAACCCTGCAGCATGTCCTGAGCTAATACTCTGAGGTGACATGCACTCCTACAAGACACGCTTTTGGCCAGTCCAGCTCCTAAGCAATCTGGGCCACAACCAGCCACTGGACATCACGGCGGCCCGAAGCCACAGTCATAGTCCTTCGGCTGTCAACCTCCTTGTAACCCTGCAATGTGTCCTTTGCCCATACTCCTGTGGTGTCACACACACCTCTAATATTGCAGCAACAAGCAGTCCGGTTGGCACGAGGATTGGCTGCACAGCATTCCTTTTTCATGTGGGCAGTTTTCACTCACCAAAAGCTGCCTGTCAGTCACAATGTACACTCAAACCTTCTCACTAATGAACCCAGTTCCCTTCCTCTCGAAGGCAGGAGAACCAGCCACGTGGGCCGACTGGAAGTGTTACTTCCTCAACTATTTGTCTGCCCTGGAAGATGAGGGAGAGGAGGAGTTCTCCAGTAAATGCAGGAAGAAAATCCTCTTGCACAACCTGGGCCCAGAAGGGTTGAGAGTCTACGAGGGTATGGTAAAAAAAACAGGGGGCACAGATGATGCGGACGTATTCCAGCATGCCTTAGACGATTTAGACAGCCACTATCAACCTGTCATTTACACTGCAAGAGACAGATACAATTTTTTTCAGAGGAAACAATGTGAAACCGAAACAGTGGAAGACTATGTTGCAGCGGTGAAAAAAACTGGCAGTCAATTGCAAATTTGACACCCTTCATGACGAATTTGTGCATGATCAAATTATAATGCACACGGTCAACACTAGTGTTCAGGAGAAGTTGTGGGTTTGCGGGGAGGCACCCATGGGTGAAATCATAGCTACAATCAAGAAAGCAGAGCTATCCAAACGGTGTGCTGTAGCAGCTAAGAAGGAGACGGACAGCAGACCCACTGTGTGCAAAGTGAGCGACAATGAGTTTCTGTGACAAGCCACACCCCATTGCAGGACACAAACATGATAGGAGGCCCATGAATAAGTCTACCGGGTCCATCAGACATACTGGTGAAAAGAAAAGGATGTTGCTACAGATGTGGTAGTCAGTCTCACATGGCAAACGACAGGAGATGCCCTGCCTTCCATGTAATGCTCCTATTGTGGGGTGGTGGGGCACCTTGGTAAGGTCTGCAGATAGAAACCCAGCAATGCTACTGTTAAATGTGCCCTGTATGAATCAGAAGTAGAAGTGGGGGAGGGCGATGTTGACGATGATTGTATTCCATGCATGTCATGGACATTGATTGTAATAGCCGGAAAAAGCCCTCCTGTGTGTTGACCAATGGGGGGTACAGATTTTGATGGTAGCGGACTCAGGGTCCCCATACACTATAATCCGAAGGGATATCTGGGACAGGGATTTTGCTAACTGAATAGGAAGTCACCTACACCACACTGATGTACCTCCCGTCACCTTCATGGAAGAAAAAATCTCTGTGGTTGGGTTCCGACAAATGAGGTTTGAATTCAAGGGGAGGGAAACCACTGGCATATTATATGTTGCAGAAAAGGGGCCTTGGGGGTTGGGATGGGTAGACCAAGGGGCGTTAGGCATCAAACTCAACCCCGGCTGAGAAACATAAGTACTGATGATGGATACCCCACCTCTATCGTCGGGATCCACATTACAAGCAGAATTTCTAGAGGTCTTTGGTGGAGAAATAGGGAAACTTTCAAAATTCACGCACAAGATACAGCTGAAAGAAGGCGCCATACCAGTTAGCCACAAAGTTCGGAATATTCCATTCAACTGTAGGGAAGCAGTGCAGCTAGAATTAAAGCGTTTGGAAGACAATGGCATCATAGGACCCATCAGGAGTGCTGAAAGGTTGGCCCCCTTGGTCGTAGCACAGAAACCAAGTGGGAAGGTGCGCCTCTGCATAGACCTCAGAGAATTGAACCAGAACATACTGGTGGATAAATTCCCACTTCCTAAAATCAATGAACTATTGGCCCGACCAAGGGAGTCAAGTGGTTCTCTGTGATAGACCTCATAGTGGCGTATCAACAAATATCGCTTCACCCTTTATGCAGGAAGCTGACATCCTTCATCACTCTATTTGGCTGTTTCAGATTTCGGTGCATGCCATTTGGCCCTGCATCCACCGCTGCTGTATTTCAAAAATTGATGCACAGACTATTCAAGGATCTCAGCTGCATTTTATACTTCCAAGACGACCTACTCGTCATAGGGAAGACCAAAACGGAGCGTGACGACAAATTAAGAACAGTATTGCCGAGATTGTCACCAAATGGCCTCACAGCAGAACTGGAGAAGTGCAGATTTGGCCTACAACTTCACCTATCTAGGACACAAGATCACCGACAAAGGGATCTCTCCAAAGAAGGCGAACGTGGAGGCCATTATGTCCGTACCAAAGCCACTTACCAAGGATGAAGTTCGCTGCTTTGGAATTTTACAACAAGTTTGTCAGGAATTTTGCCACTAAAACTCACAGCATGCAACCACATTTTGAAAGAGAAGAACAGCTTCAGTTGGTCGTCAGAGTTGGACAGGGAATTTAAGACCATCAAGAAGGACATTTGTGATCCCATTCCCCTGCAGGGATTTGACAATTTGGCTCCAAGCATATTGACAACGGACGCCAGCGAGAAGGGTTTAGGAGCAGTGCTGTCCTAACTTTCCACGGACAGCACGGAAACCACCATCAGCTTTGCCTCACATTCCCTAGCCTCTAATGAGGAGAAGTTCTGCGTTATTGAAAAAGAAATGCTGGTATCCATTTGGGCCATCGAAAAGTTTTGTCAGTATCTATGGGGTTCCCGGTTCACACTCAGAACGGACCATAAACTGTTGATCAAAGTCCTCACGTCCAGTGGTTATGCCACGGCAACCCCACGTATCGCCAAGATGACACTCAGACTACTAGACTTTGTCTATGATGTAGAATACCTACCAGGGAACAAGAACAAAGTGGTGGATTACCTTAGTCATTCTGCCGCTATGGAGGAGGCACCCATCAATGGTGTGTGGGACGAGTACAATGTCTCATTCACTGCCGAACAAGAAGACATTATCAGTGCACAAGATTGGGAGACAGCCTATGACAGGGATTCTGTACTTTCGCAAGTGAAAACGTATGTCACACAAGGATGGACTGAGAAGAGACACGTGAGAGACGACCTTAGGAAGTATTGGGAGGTACGGGATGAACTGTCCATCAGTGACGATACAATTTTTTTGCTCAGAGGAGACAAAGTAGTTCTCCCGAGGGAGTTAGTGGTCTGCATCCTCAGCATAATGCATGAAGGACACCTGAGAATTGTGAAATTAAAGAGGAGGGTGAAACAGCAGTACTGGTGGCTGGCCATCAACACCACAGTGGAGAAGTATGCCAGAGCGCACAAGCATTGTGCCAATGCAGACAAATCACTGACCATGCTACGGCACCACACCCAATAACCCCTGGGAGGAGTTGTCGATCAACATTTTGGGCCTGGTCCTGGACTCTTGGGGGATACCCAAATACGTCATTGTACTATTTGACAGATACTCCAAGCAGCCGCGGCCCGCGGAGGGAGTTACGGTGGGGCAGAGAGGCGGACGGGGGAGGGGCAGGGTGGAGGGTGCTAAAAACCGGAATATGGATAATTGGAGGTAAGTAAACAATTTAATTAATAAACCCAATTTTGTAGCGCGCGCTGCATCACATTTTGCGATACCTGGCGCGCTACGAAATTCGTTTTATTTATTAAATTGTTTACTTACCTCCAATTATCCATATTCTGTTTTTTACCACCCCTCCCCACCCTGCCCCTCTCTGCCTTACTGTAACTCCCTCCACGGGCCGCGGATGACTCCAAGTGGCCAGAGGTGGAAGTCTGCAAGTGGGTGGACACGGATGTGGTCATTTCTTTTCTCACCAACTCATTCTTATGGGAAAGCGTTCCAAAAGGTTTTACGTGTGACAATGGTCCCCAGTTTACTTCGGAAAAATGGACAGCTTTCCTCAGGAGGAAAGGAGTCACAGCAAAACACAAGCCAGTGTATCACCCTGCCGGTAACGGCCTAGCGGAACGATTCAACCGAGCGATCATGGGTGCCATTCAGGCAGCCATCAACACAAGCAGGAGCTGGGAGACGGAAATCAAATTCACAGTGTGGGCATATCGCATAAAACCCACCCTAACCGGATACAGCCCTTTCAAGATCCTCAGTAGGCAGGGAAACTTTCACCAGAGACAACCACGTGTGTATGAATCTGCAACTACATAGCAAATGGTCTCCAGCGATGGTCAGAAGCAACATAGAGAAAGCACAGAAAATTTACAAAGCCAACTATGATAGGAGGCACAGAGTGCAAGAGGTCTCCTTAGCATTGGGAGATTGGGTCTGGGTAAAACTGGGCAGCCTGAGGAAGAAAGGCGACAGCAAGTTCAGCAAGCCTCTACAAGTCAGAGACCTTTATGCACGCTCAGCCTTGCTGAGTGATGGCAAGGTGCGTTCTCAAAGTAGAATGGCCAAATGCAACATAGTCGTCAGATGGAACAAGGACAGTGCTCCCACTAGCAATGGATATCACAGATGGGAGTCGGACAACAAAGAAGGGGGTTTCACCTCAGGCGCACAGAGAAACAGCATGATGAGGAGGACAGGGAGTGATGCAGGCACCAGAGCAGAGAGGAATAACTCTGATTCTACACTGCACATTCCACCTCAGACAATCAATGACACAAGCAACCCAGACATGACGCGAAATGTTTCCTCCTCACGCGACAGGTGCCCGCAGAGGAGCACTAGGGAGAGCAGCTTCCGCCTAGGGGAACCACAGGCACCACAGGTCCCTCTCACGTGCACCCGCATTGGTAGGACAGTGGTGTTATGCAAGAAATATAGCAAGTATAATATTTAACCCTCCTTTCCTCCCTTTATTCCATCTCACCTCCTTGCGATCTCCTCAGCAAGATTTCTTTCTCTCGCTCCCTCTCACTCTCTCTCTCTCTCTCTCTCTCTCTATCCCCCTCTCTCTCTCTTTCTCTCTTTCTCTTTCTTTCTCCCCCTCTTCCTCTTGCTCATCTAATGTATAGACTTACAATTCAGCATAATCATTGCTCATATAGTATGCAGAGGTATTGTTGGTTAATCATTGTAATGTTGTTAAGGGGAAGATGTGTGGTGTTGCAGTCTAGTTGTTTTGCACCACATGACCACCTAGTGGGATAGGTGGAGTATGGACGTACGCAACGAGGCACGGGCAGTAGTGGCTGCCCGCTCTCCCTCTCCCGAATAAAGAAGTGTCACAACTCTACGTGATGTTCGAGTGATTCATTTCGAGGAAGATCCTAACTCTACAGTACCCTAAATAACTATTACAAACCAACAAACTTTTGGGGGATCATCTTCAATTCTACTGTTGATGGGAATATTCAGCAGTTGGGCGTGGAATATTTTACATATCATTGTATTACATATAAGAATATAATCATGTTTCAAATTTTAAATTTTTATAATTTCTATAATGAACACATTAAGGTTGAAATAGTCTATAAATGTTTCTGTAGTAGGGGATCTCTGTGTATAGTCATAATCTAGTGAATAGTCCCGCTCATGAGCGTGGACCCTGGAGCAATCAAAAATAACCTCTTAAGCTGTCTAAAAATGCAGTCCTGCACAGACACTTAAGAGAGAATTTAAAGACAAATAATGCAGCCTATATCCACAGGCTACACAGTCCAGTACTCCAACTAGACATTCCACAAAAACCACAAACAGCACAGCCAGCCAAGTTTTCCTCATAGAGAAAAACTTCCCCTTTTACCAACAAAGCCTCTGGAATGATAGAGAGGAAGGGGAGGACAGACAAGCCCCATAGGCTGCCATTATGTGGCTCAAAAAGGGATACCGTGCCTTTAAGAAAACTTTCTAGAACTTTCTCAGTATCCCAGAATGCCCAGCAGGTCCCATTTACTTTCAGTTCTTTTTTCTGGCTCCTGCTAGCAGGACCCTGGAGCATTGAGCTCTCCCTTTTTTGGGCTTGTTATAAGAATTTTTGCACTTTTAAAGTGTGTGAGTGTTTACACTCGACGTGTTTTGGTGCCCTCTTCCTTTTCTAGTATTCTGAGCACTCCTTTTTTGTCAAAAATGCCAGCATTGTTTGATAAATGCCCGGAGTGCTCCAGGAAGAAGGCCAAGCCGGACCCACACCCTGTGTGTATCCTGTGCCTCCATTCTGCTCATTTACCTGAGAAGTGTGATATTTGCCAGACCTTCTCCTCCAGGACCCTGAGAGACAGAAAGAAGATCAGGCTCCAAGGACTGGAAGAAAGAAGGCTGCATAGTCAAGGTGGGTCTGGGCAGGCTGGATCTACTTCCTCTGCCCATGCTGAGGCCTCTGGGGGGCTCCCCAGCGTCAAGAAGGCCAGCAAGCGTCGCCGTTGTCCGTCGACATCGATACCATCGATGTCGGCGTTGAGAGGCATGACGGCGGTCTGCTCCCCGTCTCCCCAGGGCTCTGGGTCGAGGCGACGTCGACGTTCGGCGTCGAGGGGACTGACGAGACCGCCGTCGAGGTCGCCGCCGAAGACATCATCATCATCGGCGGCGTCATCATCGTCGTCGTCGTCGACACTTCGACATCGTAAGGATTCCAGACGGCGTCGGCGCTCGCTATCGAGGCGACACTGCCGTTTGCCCTCGGCACTCGCCGCCGAGGCGACACCGCCGTTCATCCTCGACATCGACTCGCTGATCGGCGTCGAGAAGAACGCGTTCGACGTCAAGGCGCAGATATTCAGCGTCGGGGTGGCGAAGCCCGTCGTCGAGGCATAGGTCGTCGACGCCGAGACGACGTTCGTCGATGTCGAGGAGGCATTCTTCGACGCTGAAGAGGCGCGAGGCGCCTAAGAGGAAGAGATCATCCTCCAGGAGGCGTTCTGGAGTCAGGAGTCCTTCCGGATCCTCCGGGGCACGACGGCGAAGTCGGTCACCGACAGGGGGCGCTGCCTCTCAATCACCTACGCCAAGGAAGAAGATGAGGGAGTCACCGGTAACGGTGTACTCTGTGGTGTACTCGACCCCCAAACCGAAGTCCCCTACTCCTCCTCCTCCACTGCCTAAGGAGCCGCCGCAGCGCACTCCTTCACCACCGCCTCCGCCTGTTCCTCCACATGCACCGCCATGGCCTCCGAGGTCGGTCTCACTGACGCACCTCCCTTCGCCGCCTAAGGGGGCACCTCGGCCGAGGTCCCCGGTCAGGCCACTACCGCAGGCTCTGCCGCAAGCACCCGCGGAACACCCAAGGCCTAGAAGACCCAGATCTCGCTCCGGACGGAGAGGGAGATCAAGGAGTCACCGTCGCTCATCAACGAGATCCAGATGACACCGTAGGAAGGGTCGGTCTAGGTACAGCACGGATTTATCCAGTGCAAGGGATTATTCGCCGACTCTATCTGGATCCCCTAGGACGAGGGTATCCCCTATGGACGACGTGGTCTCCTTTGAGGAAGTCTTGTTGAGGGGTGCGATCAAGCTGGGCATCCCCCTGACTGTGCCCATGCCTACGACCTCCGTAATATTTGAGACTCTCCACAAGAAGCACCTATCTAGGTCTCTGTTGCCCTTTGTACCTAGAATAGTGGAACCCGCCATGGAGCTCTTCCTCACTCTGGCGGTGGTGAAAGCAGCCCCCTCCAGGCTGCAAAAGAAGTACAAGGCTCCTAATGTGGACCCGGCTTTCCTCCGATTGGATCCAACTTCGGATACCGTAATTGTGACGGCGGCAAGGCCGCCACCCCGTCCTCAAATGTGCCTCCGGACAAGGAGAGTCGCTGGTTGGACTCGGCAGGCAGGAAGGTGTGAGGGACAGCCGCTACCTCCATGAAGGCTGCCAGTGCATCTGCGCTGTTGGGGCGCTATGGTCGGGCACTTTGGGAGTCCCTCCAACAGTTTGCCGACCTTCTCCCACGGGAAAAGAAGGAGGATTTTAGGGAGGTCCTGAATGAGGGATTGCTGGTGTTGAACCAGCTGATCAGCGCAGCTGCAGACTCGTCGCTCCTGGCAGCCCACGGGTACTGCCATGGAGTTAATGAGAGGCGCCACGCTTGGCTCAGACTGACGTCACTGAAGCCTGAAGCCGAGCAGAGGTTGGCCAACCTGCCCTTCTCGGGCGAGATCCTATTCGGGAAACTCGCCGACGATGAGATGGCCCGCATGAAGGCGGAGGCTGAGACTCTGACGGCTGTGGGCTTGGAGAAGCCCAAGGACCAGAAGAAGAACTACCGCCCATTCCAGAGATGGTACGGGGCACAGGGCAGAGGGCGAGGTCAACAGTCTGGACAACAGCAGCAGCAGCAGCAGTTCCAGAGAAAGCCCTTCCAGAAATGTCAGAGGGGAAGGGGTGGTCAGCAGTCTGCCACCGCGACCAAAGGCCCGGCCGGGTCTAGGCCCTGAGCGATTACTTCCCCGTCATCCGTTACCCACTCCGTTGGGGGGAAGCGTTCAATATTTTCTGGCAGAGTGGAGAAAAATTACTCAGGACAAGTGGGTGCTGAATATTGTTTGCAATGGATACAGTCTTCGGTTCACCAGCCCGCCTCCAGCAATTCCACCGGTTTGCTCGCAGTTTCAGCTGCACGAGCTCCAGGCGGAGGCCGATACCCTGTTAAGGAAAAGGGCGATAGAAGACGTCCCTCTGTCTCAAAGGGGAAGAGGTCTGTGCTCACGGTTCTTTCTGGTCCGCAAAAAGGCCAAGAACAAGTTCAGGCCTATTCTGGATTTGCGACAAGCAAACAAGTGGATTCGCAGAGAAAAATTTTGCATGCTGTCTTTGCACCAGATTTACCCTCAACTGCAAAGGGGAGACTGGCTGTGTACGATAGACCTACAGGATGCATACTTCCACATGCCCATTGAACAGAAGCACCGGAAGTTCCTGCGATTCCAAGTCGGCGCCAATCATTATCAATACACAGTGTTACCGTTCGGACTGAAGTCTGCGCCCAGGAACTTTTCCAAATGCATGGCAGTGGTAGCGGCACACCTGAAAAAGAACAAGGTGTTTGTCTACCCGTACCTGGACGATTGGTTGATCAAGGCATCCTCCTTCTCAGAAGCTCAAGCGCACTTCCAGAAGACGTCCGTTCTCTTGAGCAAGCTGGGGTTGCACATCAACATGTCCAAGTCTGTCCTGACTCCGATCCGATGCCTACAGTACTTGGGAGCCTCCATCAATACGCTGTCTGCAAGCGTGTCTCCTTCGGAGGAAAGACGTTTATCACTCCTTCGGAAGGCTCAGGCTCTTATGACCGCTCCATCTACGACAGTGAGGACGGTGTCTTCTCTACTGGGGTCGATGGCCTCCTGTATCTTCCTCACACCACACGCACAGCTACACATGAGACCGCTGCAGGAGTGTCTGGAGGATCAGTGGGACCAGAGGAGAAGAAACTGGGACGACAAGATACGACTGTTTCTGCATGCTCTGCAGTCTCTTAAATGGTGGTGTTCAGCGGAGAATCTCCTCAAGGGGGTTCCCTTCCACAAGGACATTCCCGCTCAGACTATCGTGACGGATGCTTCTCTCCACGGCTGGGGAGCACATTCTGGGGAGTTACAGATCCAGGGAACGTGGTCCCAGACAGAGTCCACGTATCACATCAATTTTCTGGAACTCAGAGCTGTTCACTTGGCACTGAAGGCCTTTCATCCGTCCTTCCAGACCAACTCTCTGCTTGTACGGACGGACAATAGGACCACGATGTATTACCTCAACAAGCAGGGGGGCTCGAGATCGCGCACCCTGTCGCAGGAGGCGCAGGCGATCTGGCACTGGCTTCTTGCCAGAGGACTGACGATAACGGCTACTCATCTACCAGGTGTGCAGAATGTTCAGGCGGACGCACTGAGCAGACTGATCCAGGAAAACCACGAATGGGTCATAAAGACAAAGTGCTCGGAGACGTGTTCGCCAAGTGAGGCACTCCAGACGTGGATCTGTTCGCCACCGCCAAAAACAGCAAATGCCGAGACTTCGCATCCAGGTACTAACAGCAGGGAACGCTGGGGAATGCGTTATGGATCAACGGGTCGAACAGCTTTCTGTACGCTTTTCCACCCATTCCCCTGATTCCGACGGTGCTCATCAAGCTGGCCCAGTCCAGGGCGCGGATGATCCTGATTGCCCCGGAATGGCCCAGGCAGTGGTGGTTCACGGACCTGCTTCACCGGTCTCTCCTTCCTCACATTCGGCTGCCGTGCCGGCAGGACCATCTCACGAAGTTCGGGAGGCAGATGGTGCACCCCAATCTCATGTCTTTGAGTTTGGCGGCATGGCTCCTGAGATAGTGCAATATGGCCATTTGAATCTCCCTGCAGATTGTATGGACATACTGAAGGAAGCCAAGAGACCTTCCACTAGGACTTTTTATGCGTACAAGTGGCTGACTGCCTACAGAAAATGCCCTTCACAGACCTCCTTCTTCCAGATCCCTGTGATCAAAGATTTTTTGGAAGGCTTGAAGAAAGTGTTTCCTCCTGTCCGGCTTCCTTCGCCTTCATGGGAACTGAATGTGGTGCTGTCCAGATTGATGAAGGAACCTTTGGGACCTATTCATAAGGCTTCGTTGCAGCACCTGTCCTGGAAGGCGGCGTTTCTCATGGCCATTACATCGGCCCGCAGGGTGAGTGAAATTCAGGCGTTGTGTTGCCAAGAACCTTATACTGTATTTCATGCTGCTAAGGTTGTTATGCGTACTCACCCTAAATTTCTTCCTAAGGTTATTTCTGATTTCCATGTTAAGCAGACCATAACTTTACCTATGTTTTTTTCAGAATCCTTCCTCTCCAGCGGAAAGGTCTCTACATTCCCTGGATGTCAGGAGGGTGTTGAAATTTTATCTGGATAAAACCAAGGATATTCGTAGGTCAGACTAATTGTTTATCAATTATGGGTCAGTCAGGACAGGTCTTGCCACCTCAAAACAGTCCATTTTGAGGTGGATTGTGTCCTGTATACAATTGTGTTATCAAAAGGCTAATAAGACCTTAGGGGGTAAACCTAAGGCTCATTCCACCAGGGGCAAAGCTGCCACGACTGCTTTGTTACGTAATGTTCCCATTGCAGAAATCTGCAGGGCGGCCACTTGGAACTCGGTCCATACCTTTGCTAAGCATTACTGTCTGGACTCTGATTCCAGGACAGACGCTCAGGTTGGGCAGGCTTCGGTGCGAAATCTGTTCGCACAGTAGTGGTGTTGTACTTTTTTTTTCTCCACCGCCGCTTGGTGAGGGGATGGGCTTGCCACTCTATTCACTAGATTATGACTATACACAGAGATCCCTTACTACAGAAGGAGTAGTTTCTGTCCTGTGACTCCAGTTCTGTAGTAGGGGTATCTCTGTTATAGACATAAGCGCCCGCCCTCCTCCCCGGTGGAGAAAGATGTTCATGTTCGGAATGCTACAGGTCTAGCATTGTACGCCTTCAAAAAGAACTGAAAGTAAATGGGACCTGCTGGGCATTCTGGGATACTGAGAAAGTTCTAGAAAGTTTTCTTAAAGGCACGGTATCCCTTTTTGAGCCACATAATGACAGCCTATGGGGCTTGTCTGTCCTCCCCTTCCTCTCTATCATTCCAGAGGCTTTGTTGGTAAAAGGGGAAGTTTTTCTCTATGAGGAAAACTTGGCATGCTGTGCTGTTTGTGGTTTTGGTGGAATGTCTAGTTGAAGTACTGGACAGTGTAACCTCTGGATATAGGCTGCATTATTTGTCTTTAAATTCTCTCTTAAGTGTCTGTGCAGGACTGCATTTTTAGACAGCTTAAGACATTATTTTTGATTGTTCCGGGGTCCACGCTCATGAGCGGGACTATTCACTAGATTATGACTATAACAGAGATACCCCTACTACAGAACTGGAGTTACAGGACAGAAACTACTCCATCCTCTGTATCATTGTAGAATGAGGCAGAGCTCACTCCTCCCACCCCCTCTCATCGGTTCTGGAATGTGCTTTTGCAGACCATTGCTATATATGCTGTACTGAAGTGCAGTCTTTCCTGTTCTTTCTGAGGTTTATGGTTATATTTCCTCTTAAATTTCCTTTTTGACGATTCCATGAAAAGCTCATCAGGTGACTCATCAATGCATCTTGCAGTACTTTATGAATATCATTCAAAGCAGTCTATAGTTAATTATGTAATACATTCCTTATAGTATTGGACACCTTATCACCAACATCTCTGGTAGTAGCACATGTGTTGCTGATCACCTCATTTTCATACATTCAGCCTCTGTTCATTTTGTAGTTTTCCCTAACCAGCTATTTCTCTCCGTCTCGTGTGCCATACTTGATTTTCAGGGCATTGCTATGCAATGTTTTGCTACTACTAAGGCCAAAGCCACAAAATTGCAATCTTATGTCATAGCTGTAGTCAGACGCTAGGGTCTTCAAACAAGATTCTGGAACCATTTAAGCAGGAGATGCACTTCATTTCATGTTAGGCACATAGGTTGCTGCAACAACAGATAGTTCCTGCCAGGGCTCCATCGTCTCTCCAACTGTCTATCTCCTAGCTACTACTCTACACCACACACCAACATTTTATAACAACATTCACTCCCAGCTTTGCAAATACCAGATCAGACATACAGGAAATGGGGACACACAGGATGTTACATTCATGCTTTTAGGTCTGGGCATCAAGCCTAACATGCACACTCTTGCGCACTCCAGTTTATGTTCGTGTTTATTACATTAGCAGAATTTTCCTTCATATTTGTTCAGTAGGACAAAGGATTCTGGCAATTCTGCACCAAATGAAAAATATAATATTAATATTTTGTTCTTGTGCTTATCTTGCCAAACTCTATTGGGGTTAAGTAAGCATGATGAAGAAAGCAAAATTATATATTTGAACCCGGCATTGTAGAATATCCCTGCTGCATAATCTTCACCTCTAACTCAATCTTCACCACTCAAGTGCAGTCCCACATTACTTTCCTGTTTAGCTCTTATATTTCTATGATGACTTAGGTTATATTGGAGCCATGTTTGATTTAGTATTGCCACTATTCTGTATTGAATACTGTTTGTTTCTTCTACATTCAGTGCTTTATGTGTTACTTATTTGCTTGTGTCTTGAATCCATGTTTCCTTAAATCCTCTTACACTGATAATGTAAGCTAGGAATTGACCTGTCTGAAACACAAATTCCTCTTTATCCTCCAAAGAATATGAATAGAATGTTCCCTTCAATCAATCAATCAATCAATCAATCAGCATTTTTAGAGTGCAGCACGGTCACCCCTGGGGGTATCTAGGTGCTGGGGAACGAGATCTTCATTGAAAAGCCAGACCTCGAGGAAACGACAGGAAGATCAAAGAAACAAGCAGCAGAAGGCAAAACAGAGAGGAGAAAAATGAGTGAGGAAAAAATGCAAAACAGAGGGCAGAAAAATTAGCAGAAAATGCAAAACAGAGCAAGAAACAAGCAGAGGAGGCACACACACTGGGTATCAGGTACACAGGCAACAGAGGGTAGTGGTCTGCGAGCAAGCTGGACAGGAAAACTGTCGCAGAGGGAGCTGGCACGAGGACCTGCTCCATGCAGATTGTACACTGTGTCAAACCTGATCCAATCCAGGCAACCCTAACTGAGCACTTTGCTATTGTAAAAAGTCCGGCAGGACACCACAAAAAGAACTCAGTGTCTATGCTGATAGCATTTCACTTCTGGTCAAACATTGTTTCCAGCTAATTTGTGCCATTTTTAGCGATATTGGCAACAAAATATTGATATTGGCAATAAAACGTTTCCTATGTTGGCCTACATAGCTTCTGCTATTGTGAAGAGTTGAATCTCCTTTTGTACTAATTGTGCCTCTTCTTTACCCTTTTGTGACATCCTTTTTGTTCCCCACTGTAGTTGAGATAGTTATATCATCCCTAGAACATCCTTCATGTACTCACAAGTTCAGGATGACAATGTTAATGTGCTGGTCATCTACAGGGATACTGATAGGCCTACTGAACAAGAGTACCTTAAATCCTGGTTGCGAAGAGATGCGGAGTCCTATGCAGAGAATGCGTCGTGCAGCAGAGGCGATATGAGGACTGGGTGAATAAATGCATAGCACAGCATTGTTTTTGGAGAGCTGCGAAGTGCGATGTGATGTCATTTTGTGGAAGTGCATTGCACAGCAGCGGTTCGGATGGTTTACAATGGGTGAGGTGATGTATTTGCGTGGAGGTGCGTCGGCTCTGATGAGCTGTGGTGGGTGATGTGAAGTCCTTGTGTCGGGAATGTCCACTCAAAAAAGGTGATTTATCACTTCTGGGGGCAATGTGTCAAGAAGCAGAGGCAATGCACCGGATCTGAGGGAGATGGGTCGCGCCATAGAGGAGATGTGGATGTTTTGCTGGATCCACAGATCAGCTGGCAGAGCATCCACAGGCCCACTTACAAGGGTCCAGGATAGGGATGAGGCAACTAAGGGGGAAAGGACTCACAGCTGGCAGAGTCCAGGTGCTGGGGTCTAGGTTGCTGGAAGTCTGTTATGTCCCTGGACCAGGAGGTGAGGCAACTAGCCATTGGAGTCACTCTGGAGTCCTGGATTTGGGGATGCAGGTCCAGTTCTTTTTACCCAGGCAAGAGGGCATCAGGGCAGAAGGTCAACACAGAAGAGTAGCAGTCCTTAGGAGATCAGTCCTTTGGACCTCTGTCAATCAGAGTGGCAGTCCTTTCAGCAGCAAAACATTACTTCTTCTTGCCTTGACTGATTTTCCACACCACAAGACCAAAAGTGTACTGAAGAGTTGTGTTCTGACATCCAATATTTATAACTGGTGCCCACTTTGAAGTGGAGGAAGCTTCTAGAGATTGTCACCCCTTTGAGACCTGTCAGGTATCCCAATTCCTCCCTGTCGTGGTCCCAGCTTTTCTAGGGGTCACAGAAGACCAGGGTGAAATCCTTCATGAGAATGCCCAGGTAGAGCCTTTGTGATGTGCAAGCATGGTAGGTGATAGCTCCTCCCCATGTTTTCTCAAATTGGTCTATCCTGCCAACACCTAACTTCCATTTGTCCCACTGTCTGGATGCAATACACAAAGACTAAGTGGCGGCTACACCTAGTCAAGGGACCCAGGATCAAGCTGGAGGCACCAAATGATTAGTACAAGGAAATGACAATTTTCCAAAGGTGTCATTTTCTGAATTGTGAGTAAAAATCCGACTTTACCTTTGAAAATGACTTTAAATTACAATTATTTAGGCAGCAAACTCAAACTGTCTACCTGCCCCAATTGGAAGCTACTGCTCATTAAATGTAATAAAGAATCTCCAATGCCATCCTATGGGAGTGGTTGGCCTCGCAGTGGTGAAAAATGAATTTAGGAGTTTGTGTACAAATTAACAGTATCTGTCCTACTTTCAGTACACCACACCCTGGCCTCTGCCCAGTTCAGTGCCGACCCTAAGGTGTGTCTAAAATGTATTGAAAAGAAAAGGTTGGGCCTGGCAAAGAGGGTATTTTCATAACAGCTAGAAAACCAAAAGGTGCCCCAGTCCCAGCCTGCACTGCTATGTGCCCTAAGGCTTCTTGATAAACAATATTAATATACAGTATTTGTTCAAACTTTCTCAGTCCTTCATTTCCTCACTGGTACGTTCAATACATTGACTCATCATTACGTGATTCAATTAGTAGAAACCACATTCACACAGAGACAGAGAATCCTTAAGATGCAGATGTCATTAGTGTGAGAAAGCATTGGCCAGCATATATCCGAATCGGGCACTAAGTAGTAAATCAAATAAGCCAATCATGGTAACACCAATCCATAAACACAATTTACATGGAGAGCATATGCACTTTAGCACTGGATAGCAGTGGTAAACTGCCTGGTGTCCTAAAATCGATGAAAACAAGGTTAAAGACAGAAGGCCAAAAAGCAAAACATATTGATATAATCCCCTTGAAAAAGCCAGGTCTAACAAAGACTTTCAGAGGTTCACTGAGGCATTGGGCTGCATAAGGCCACAGTCCTGAATTGAACTCTGAATCTGAAGAACCATAGAACTTAGCTTCGAAAGAAAAGCTTTAGTATGAAGGTAATCTTTTGCAAGTGAACAAATCTTATAAACATTTCTGTAAATAACATCACTTCAAACTTTCCAAACCTGGAAGATCCGTACCTCCCTGGGTCAAAAAACCTTTGCCACCATGTAAGAATGGAGCATTTTCACCACAACAACATCATATTTTGAAATAGATGTTCAGCTAATAACGAGAGGTTTGGTGAAGTTTTAAAAGTTGATTTTCTCTTTAGGAGATTGATCAATATTTATGTTTCTTTTAATCGTTAGTCAGATCAGATCCATTACAGAAATAATCAAAAATATTGGTTAAAACAGGCATTGAATAAAACAGCTTGTTCCATTCAGAATATAGTCCTTATTCTAATCTAAAGGACCCATCCTATCCTACAGAGAACCCATAAACAATTCCTTCTGGAAAAGTCAGATAACTAAGAAAAGGATCAAGCTTCCCATAAAATGTAATTGACTCAGCCGAGTACTTCGAACAGTTGCAGAAGCAAATGAATAAATGAGTGAAAGGGTGAGAGAAATCACAGCAGCAGCTAGGATCAGTATAAAAACAGAAAGTCTCCTCAGTCTGCATTAAGACAAGTCAAATAAAATTACCGTCACCAATAGCTTATGGTCATTTGAACTAGCGCAATGAAGTGCTAAGGGGCATGGCAGGGTAGAAGTGCATAGAATATGCCTTGACTCACTAGCTAGGAACACACCCTATATAGAAAGGCCACAAAACATGTTGCACAATCAGGTGAATATGTCATCAGTGTCCAATGGGAGGAAGATCTTCCGATGGTCTGTTGTTTTCATCCTCAATTTCCACAGTAAACTTCCAACTCTACATGAAGATATTCAGAGGCGGCTACCAAGTATTACAAAATGTTACATCTACAAAGGTTCTCATTAGAACTTTTTGCAAGCATACTCTATTATCTGTATGGTGTCCCATTGTGTAACAGTGAGCTGCTCTATGGAATGAAACATTTGAGTTCTGGTATGTCCTGGTTAGATCACTAAATGTAAGCTGCAGCAAGCATTTTCTTTTCATTAATTCACTTGTTCATTATGAATATGTGGTAAAGAAAACAATCTAAATACAATGAAGTCATATGGCATGAGACGAAATATACATTGTGCTTGAAACAGCACAGTTCACAAAAATGTCAGGCTCTAATACTCAGTTATAACGTTAATTCACTCTTTATGTAAGGCATTTATTTTTCTTAAAGAGATAGAGAAGATTAAAAGAATGGCGCTTCCTAGCAGTTGGAGAATTATTAAAATGAGAGCATTCAACATTTAGCAGCATTTTTATTTTTTTGAACAAAAGAACATTTCCTAACATCAACTTTGTTATGCATTTCTATGTTAACATTTTTTTAACACGTATTTATTTTATTATGTGCTAAATTTTTCATACCAATATTCAGCTTCATCAATTTTTACTGAGACCTAGCATTCAACATATCTGACCCACTCTTCATTGTGTGTCAAGTGCAACCAGATAGCCTTAGTACGTATTAGGTTCAATAAGGCATTACAGTGATCTATGGGAGAGATAGCTTTACTACAGTGAAAAACAAATGCAGGAGTTGTTTTCACTGTCAGAGCATGTAAAACGTAACCCCTTAAGTGCTGCCATCGGCGGTTGGACGTTGCTAGCACTACCTTCGTAGTGCTGCACACTTCCACCGGCCGATGGGACCGCTCCCGTTTTGCGGAAGTGCTGCACTGCCGCAAAATCGCGGCCGCGGCAAACGGGTTAAACCCACACGTCCGACTATTTAAAGTTAAATGTCATGTTTTTGAAAAGTCACCATAATCCTTAATGGAATTTTAATTCAGTTAGTGTAGTTGACCTGTTAAAATGGTTGGCCATTCAATGTCATCTAAGATGTTTAGAACGATTCAGAGGGGATCTCAAGATTAATGGAATGAGACATTACCTTAAGGTGCACACAACTATTATTTTTTTGAGGTTCAATTTTTTTTAATGTGAAGCACTTTAAGGGCCTAATTACGATATCGGTAGGTAAGCCCCATACCTTTTGCCGGAGGCTTACCAACCGACATGGTAGGTTTACACTCCGGCCACCAAATTATAATATCGGCGGTCAGAGTGTAAACTGGCTGGGGAAACCGACTAGGTTCCGACGGGCTCAAGGAGCCCATTGGCCAGTTGGAAGCCGCATATAATCCCTTAAAGACGGTGTTTCTGTCCTCGGGATTATGATGTCGGTTTTCAACAGCCTTCAATGTCAGAAAGGCTGTCGGAGAGCAATGTTGGTGGCCCCTAGCATGGCCCCCTTCTCCCCTGGACCTCCGGTTGAGGCTTTGGGGGGCAGCCATCACATCCCTGCATCGTGAGGTGCCTGCCACATGGTGCATGGATGTGCAAAAATTTCTATTTCAAATTTGAAGTTGTGCTGCAGCCATTTTCAGATTGCTGGACAAGCTCCGATTGTAAAATGGAAGTTTGCAACCGCACCATCTGTGGTCACTTTCTAAATCAGTATGTAGACCCGACGACCTATGGTCGGGCGGTTCCCTCACCAAAACTGTGCTGGGCAGACTTCGAAATGAGGGCCATAGTGTTTTGGCTCCAGAATGTACAATTTAATTTAAAAAATCTATTTCTCTGGTTCCCTACGTTGGATTTTTGTTCTTTTGGTGTCATTTTAAAGATACAAATATGCATGTGTTTCTCCCCTAAATATGGTTTCATTGACGTACATGCAACTGGCATATTTAATGTATATATAAGTCCCTGGGAGTGTGCACTACATGTGCCAAGGGACTGTAAATTAAATGCTACTAGAGGGTGGCCTGCAGCACTGATTGTGCCACCTACACCAGTAGCACTTAAAAAATGTCTCAGGACTGCTATTGCAAAACCTGTGTGTGAAGTTTAACTGCCATGTCGACAGGGCATGTAAATCCCCTTGCCAAGCCTTAAACTCTCCTTTTCTTACACATAAATGACCCCTAAGGTAGGCTCTAGGTAGCCCTGAGAGCGGGCTTGTGTAATTAAATGATAGGACATGTACTGTCAAATTTTCCATGTCCTGGTAGTGAAAAACACCCACATTCGTTTTTCACTACTGTGACGCCTGCCCCGCTCATTGTATAACATTGGGAATTGCTTATTACACTTAAAAGCTGTAATTCCTGATTAGGAAGGAGTAGCTCTGTCATGTTTTATATCATTGGAATGGTAATAATAAATCTTCTTTGATGGCAAAGTTGAATTTATCATCACTGTTTTAGAAAGGCCACTTTTAGAAAGGTGGCATTTCTCTACTCTTAGTGCTCTGTGTGCCTGTAGTCAGTCTCCAATACACATCTGGGGTAGGTGATAGCTGGACTTTGTGCATTCCCTCTATACAGCCACTGACAAAGGAAGGCTAGGTGTGACTGAGTGGCCATCGGCATCCTGATCGGTCATCCTGAGTGGGATGGGAGGGAGGAGCTGACACTTAAACTTCAATAGGCAGCGCTCTTTTCCCACGCAAAGTGCTGTATATACCCCTGTGGTGAGTCTGGACCCAGAGCTCGAAGATAGGACCACTGTGCACTTTAAAGCCCCTCTTTAAATGTCACCTCTACTTCAAAGGCACCTCTGGGTATGACTACTGGGCCTCTGACCCCACCAGATCAGACACTACTGGACCTGTGAAGAAACTCTGCGTGGAGGAAGGACTGCTGTGGTACTACAATAACTAACACTCTGCTAGACTGTTGCTCTTGAGGAACTGTTTTTCTGCTATGCTGCCCTCTAACCTGCTGAGGTAGAACTGGATTATTTGCCTTTATCCCAGAGTGATCTCAAATGGCATGCTGGCTTGCCTCCTATTTTAAAACTTAAGGATGTCAAAGTCTTACTCCCTGCTCCTGTGCCTGGTCGATTGGAAGTGGATCCAGGTGCTTGCTCCTGTGGAACCTACACATCTTCTGCTGCATGAGGGAGGATTAATGCATCGCAGCTGTTGTGAGAACAGAACTGGGCCATTGCACTTGAAACCGGTGCATCGCTATTGGAACCGACGCATCTGAACCACCACATTGCTGCTGCTGTAGGAGAAACTATCAATGTATCCCCGTGACTGTGTGGAAAAACCCAGTACATCCACTCGGAACCAACACATCACAGAACCTGTGCATGGCGCATCACCATTGTTGCATGGGGAAAATTAACGCATCCCCTCGACTGTGGGTCAACACCGACGTATCGCTCGGCTACACCCTGCATCTCTCTATTGTGATAAGTATAAAGGCACTATTGTTTAGCGGGCCTTTTGTGGCTCCTGTATCTGGTCCAAGCTCCATTGTGGTCAGCCTCAACTCTTGACTTTGCCCTGGGCCAGCAGTACCAGATAAACCCTGGGGCGCTTATTGCTTCTAATCACTACTTTCACTTTTAAACCTCAAATATTCATATCTCAACTTCTACTTATTGGATTTTTGTTGTTTGGGTCTTTTTTATTGCTAAAGTCCTGATCTATTTTTCTAAGCAGGTGTGGGTCTTTTTGCGGTGATTTCACCGCTTGAAGTGTTGCACATTGCTTCTCAAGTTAAGCCTGTCTACTCTGTACCAAGCTACCAGAGGGTTAGCACAGGAGATTTATGGTGTGCATCTGACCTACTCTGACTAGGATTGTGGTTCCTGCTTGGTTAGGGTGCACACATCTGCCAATCAGATACTCAACTTTTAACATCTGTTAAGCCTTCTTTCAAAATTGTTGAACTCTAAATGTGTACTACTAGTAATCCATGCACATTAATGTTTGTGAAGGGCTTTATCAGTGATGACTGCATGTAATGTCAGTGAACATCATATTTTATTTTAAATTATACATGTGATTGTGTCCATCTGCACGAGGCTCTTGATTTTTAAGTACATAGATAGAATGGTAGACAACTTTTTTGAGTGCACAAATGAACTACAATAGCCTTAAATTAACCATCGCTATTCAAACCTCACTGGAGGGGGCTCAAACAAGGAGTTACCCACGCCGCACCAATCTGCAGTTTACAGGTCGAAGAGATTCGAGCAATTCAAACTGTCGCTAAAATTCAAAACAATAGAGCGCTCTTCAGTTGACAAAGTGAAAAATTATTGGCATGCCAGCAGGAGAGGTTGTTGTGGACTCTCATCCTTACTCAACAGCGGCCCATGCAGGTTAGAGCGATGGCGTGTTGGGTCTGAGTTGGGAGGGGGGGTTCGACAGTCGACAATGAGGAAACATTAAGTAATTAACTTTGCCTCATTGTTGTATGTCGAAATCACCCCGCCCCCAGCCCCACTGCTTTTACTTGCATTGGTCGCTGCTGCTATTACCACCAATTATGTGGCTGTTTGAGCCAGTACCACTAACCCAAAATGTTTAATTGCACACCCAACTTCATATGCTTCGAAATGGGATATCCCTCCCAATATCAATAAAACTGGGACCTCCCAATATCAATCCTACATGTTAAATTAGTTCTAAATTGTTGGACTTTAATAAGAGTGTTCATGTGCTGGTGGACATTATCTTTTGCTCTCCTTACAAGAAAGCGGAGGTATACTACATTTTATTATAGGTTACACTCTGTTTATAAGTTGAGCTACGGAAAATGTTGTGCAAATGTTGTCAAAACATATGATTTTTCATCAGCATATCAATTATCAACTTTTTTTATATTGACCAAGTAATTTGAAAGCTATGACTGTAATAACTGGCACTGGTGCACGTAATTTGAAAGCTATGACTGAAATAGTCGGCAGTGGTGCAGTACACGTTTTGAACTCTACATGGTGTACAAACAAGGCCATGGGTAACAACACACTGTGCTTGATTTAAGTAGGATTTGTCTAAGTTTATGCCTGATATACTCAGTAAGTACACATGTATAATGTATGTATGACTCAAAGGATATGACATAATTGTAAATGTATGCTAAAGGTGATTACATGGTGCACTCATTTATAAGTAGGCTTTATAACCAGTGTGTTACAAATTGGCCAGGGACATGTGTGCTTCTTGCTTCTGGTCCGGAAGTAACAGAACAGGAGGGAGGAGAGGCGACGGCCGGCAGCCAGGTAAGTAAGATTTGTTTTTTTCTCTCCCTCGCCCCTTTCCCACCTGTACTACTCTGTGGCAGCCACCTGTGAATCAACCTCAATTCATAAAGAAGTGCGGTGTCACTCAGAACTTAAATAACAGAAGATGATGCTGGTGAGAACATAAATGTATTGGTATTGCTGTGCTGGAACATAGTACTGAAAGTAAAGGATTACAGATGGCACAGGTGATGAAAATGGTTAATACATCCTGCTAATTTGTTAGTCGTATGTGTGCAATGCTGACATTTGTACTTTGAATATGTTATTGCTATATTTTTCTAACCCACTTCCTCTCTTCCTTAGAGTGCCCAAAATACATTTGTACTTGTTTCTATTTAGATTTAACTCTGCAGTGTGAGGGTGGTTGTTTTTATAGGTATTCGAGTGTACGTCCTTATTTGCAATACCTTTCCAGTAAAACCATTGAAAGTTCTTTACAGGATAATAAGTACAACATTTTGAAGAGCATTGATACCGAAATCAATATTACTTTGGACAAACACGGGATCATAGAAAGAGCAGTCAATACAAACTGTGTAGAGTAACCATCACTTAATAGCAGGTCTCTCTGCATCCCTCTATTTGTCCTTTCTTTTGTAAAGGTCACGAAGGTGTCTGGTCTCTTCAACACAAGCCATCCTTAAATGATACCTACAGAAAATACAGGTGTTCAGTGCTGAAAGAAATGTACTATGAATAGAATATTGCAGTTGTAAAAAAAATATAGGTACGTCTAGGAGAGTGCAATGGTGGCTTGGGAAAATGTGTCATTTGAAGTTGCTTGATGCAGAGCGCGGCTAGAGTTTTTGTGGTGCAGTAATTTTATGGAGGGACATTTTTTAATCAGTGAGAAGCATTGTTTAGTACTCTGTGCGCGCTCCGTACCCTGGCTTGCCAGCTGGTTTGTAGCACTACACGAGCGATAGGTGGACATGCAGGTGAAAATGGCTAGTTACCGGCCGGATCAGGTTTACACGTTGAACGGATTTACTGCACGTTCAGCTTTTTCCCCAGGCACATTTTGCCTGATTTAATCATATGAAATTTATAAGGGAAGTTGGAAAACAAGCAGAAATTGGAGCGGAACTCCGATTCATATGGTTATTTAACATTCCAGACACAAAAACTTGCAATGATACAGTAATACAACACCTCACATCCGGTGGCATCCGAAATTCCCGATACTGGATTACCATTTTGGGAGGATGCTGTACTCATAATGTAGGTCTAAGTAGGTCTACACAGAAACTGGAGCCTGAAGCTTCGAAATTAGACATACCAAAGCAAGCAACTCTAAAACGTGTCTTATAAAGATGTCAAAAATATTTGGGGGGCTGTTCAGATAGGCATTTTGGAGCACATAAAGCAGTATTCCTGTGTTCTCTTTTACATACTCTTATTTATTTTATTGATTTACAAATCACTACTCTCATCTCCTCAAGGATATCAGAGGGCTAGATCATTTGTTAACTCAGTGATAGAATGACCACCCATTCTGATTTTTTTTTACACCATTTGCACTTTACCAACGCTAATTTGGCCGCGCGCAGAGCTGGTGTGGACCTAAAGAAAGCTACTCAGCTATGTAAAATGGCTGGTCCAGTGTGATCAGTCAGTCAGAAATAACTTTATTTCGCCAACAGGACATTGGCATAAAAAGTATTCTACAAACACATTTACATCAATTACCACTGTTATTAAGATATAAAATTACATGTATTAAAACAAGGTTTGTTAAAAAAGATAATAACTCGTTTTAAAAGTTTATCATAGACTAAGAGAAAACATTACTTCATAAAAATACACACAAATATTGCACAATATAACGCCTTGATTTGTATTTTAAGTATCTGAATGACAATATGATCTCCTTTTACTCAAAGCAGATGAAAAGAATGAGGCCAAAGAAAAACATGTAAAGGAGCCAGACAGTAACTGAAGATAGTATATGGCTACACAACATTGTTTAAAAGTCATTCTGCGAATAAGGGGGACAATGAATCGTTTTCTTTCATCATCATAGAATTTGCAGAAGAACAAAAAATGGAGATCGTTCTGAATGGATCGCTTGTCACAAGGACAAAGTGGAAGTTCAGAGAGCACATAGGTTTTGGGTGGAAAACCTAAAATAAGGGGGATATAATTTAAGCGTAATCTCATTAAAATATATCTATGTTGAAGATTTGTAACAAACAATAGATAGGCAGAGTTCACATTGATCATTATTATACTTGGGACAGTGTGATATGATCTGACTGTAGAAATTAAAAAAATTAGTATTGTGCCTCGTCAACCTGTAAATGAGTCAGTAGATGGGTTTTCAACTCTTTTTTAGAAAGAGACCGACACATCTTTGGGTCCTCGTAAACGTGGTGTAAACCAGCTACCTGAGGTTGGATTCAACATATCTTAACCAGATAATATTGTTCACACCATCAAATTTCAGAACATCATTTACAATATTTAGTCAACAAAAGGGATTTCTTGCGCCAGACTGGGTGCCACATCAAAAATGGTGCAATACAAATGTTATCAGTGATAAAAGGAACTCTCAACTCCATGTGGCAGTTATAATTAGAACACGACTCAGGCAAGGAAACCACATTTTTCAAAAAAGCATCTTCTATGCCCTGCAGTTTAGAGGCGTCAGAGATGCCCTAAATGGCTGCCTCATAAGAGGCAGCGGATACAGTTTTTGCTTTATAAACTTTTTTTATCACTTCAATAGGCTTAGTTCTGAGTTTTTTTCACAAATTTAAAAAGAGCCCCAATATATTTTTTCCATCAATATGCCCCTGTTAGAGACCATACTTCTCCAATTATTATCTCAATCAAACATGGTCCCTAAGTAGTTAAAAGAGTCCACAACATCTAACTTCACCCCTTCAATATAAATTTGTGGCTGTTTCTGCTGCTTTGGACCTGAAACAAGAACGAAGGACTTAGAATAATTAATTTTCTAGTCCAAATTATTCATGAATTTTACATACTCCTCTGCGAGTCGATGCAGCGCATTACCTGTGCGCGCCAGGATCACCACGTTTTCCGCGTAGTGGAGTATCAGTACTGGAAGTGGATTCATAAGAGGGATGTCTGTGGTGGACCCTAGAAATGCAGATTCTACGGCGATGGTATACAGAACAAACAAAAAGGGTGCAAGGACGCACCCCTGCCTCTCGCACCTAGTAATTCTAAAGAGACTTGTGCCTTCTCCTCCCTTCACAAAGCAAACACAGGCCATTGCTCCCGCAAAGAAGTCACAGATTATATTAATAATCTGAATCCCTCACAACCTATCTCCTGTCCATCGCCACTATTTGAGCTCCTGTTATTCATGGGTAGGTGATGGTTATGCTTTATACATGACTGCACTGGGATGTACCCCCTTGTCACCTGTCTTCTTTTTTTTTCCTTACCAAATGAATTGCCCGTTTTATGATTGTTTGTGTAGCCCTGATATGTCCCAACTGGAAACATCACCGTATTGTAATGCACTGTTAACGACTTGCTTGCCTTGTACTGCACCCCTTTTTGTTGTTTACTGTGTTGTTTGAAAAATGACTAACAAAGAAAATATATATTTTTTTTAAATAATAATAATCTGAATCCCAATTCCTATTGCCTCCATGATCTGCCACAGCCTAGACTGTGTCACACAGTCAAAGGCTGCCAACAGATCCATGAATGCAAGGTATAAATGACTGGTACAAAAGGGGGGTGGTGATGGACGGAGCATCTGAATCAATCAAACACTCACACCCAGTCAAAAGATCTGGGTTTAATCCATCACCGTTCTTTAGCCCACTCTGCCACCCTAGTTCAGACAGGTATAAATGACTGTTCTTAGCCCCCGTGTATTTAGCTATTATTAAATTTAAGTTCAAGCACTGGTCATCTGTGCCCTTTCCTTTTCTGAAACCATATTGGCATGGGATTATGATGTTCTTTTCCAGGGCCCATTCCTCAAGTCTGTTTAAGAGTAATAGCCCATTAGTTTAGCAGTGAATCTAATAAAGATGTAGGCCTATTGTTTTTTGGTACTGTCTTGTCCCCCTTTCTGTAGATATGTACAATTACGGTCATCTTTCATGAAGACAGCGCACCTGTTCAGACAATTTTATTAAAAACATTTGTAAGAAATGGTGCCCAAAGATCTTGATTGTCTAAGAAAAAATCAATTGGGACACACACATGTCCAGGTGCCTTCGCTCTTTTACACTGGTTAAGAGCGTATCTGGTTTCTTCCAGAGTAAACAGGACACTATCTCCTGATCCAGGTAATCTTAAAGGGAGGGGTTGAACATTTACCTCATGAGTATTACCAAACAGGCCTTCAAAATGTGCGACCCATGCTTCCTGCCCCGAGTGAGTATCTGGTGTCATCCTTCGTTCATCTCTCAGAAATGGTGCATTGATCAGTGTTCAAAAAGCCTGTGAGCTGTTTAATACAGCAGCCCTATAAAATCTTTCCCACCAGTCTTCTCTTAAAAATGTTAACCTTGATAACCTTGCTTTCTTGTATAAGTGGCGTAAGGACTTGACCAAATATTGGTCTCTAGGTTTTGTCTTTAAAGCCATTTGAAGGTTCTTACGTGATTTCGCACATTCGTCATCAAACCAGATGGGACTCTTACGGTGCCCATTAGATATGGAGCATAATAGGTTGTTTTTAATTTCTAATAGAATTCGCTCAAAAGCTGTAGTAATTCCATCATCAATCATTGCATCTAAACAGATCATTATCTCTGATGCACGTTTGGAGACTATAGTCCCCACAAACTTTACAGTATCAACTTTTCCCCACTTCAGGTCAATCCCATTTTCCCTTGCAATCACTGGTTTAATATGAAGGTTAATATAATGATACTTTTTTTGTAAGGATGGAATAAGAAACGTGATTGCAGCATGATCACTAAAAGCAGAAAAGTTGATTGTAAATTGGTTTAAGAACTTCCTGATCGAGTCTGAGACCAAAACATAGTCAAGAGTTGAGAAGTGGTTGCGAGTAGAAAATGTGAAGTTTAATTGTCCGGTTAGGGTTTCAGGAGTATTAGACATTACAAAGTTATTTATAATTAGTAGCCTATTTAAGCCATTGCCATAATCATTGTGGCTAATGTGGGGAATTAAATCCCCATCTTCGTCTACTAGCCCGCATGCTGGTGTATTAACCTTATTGCATGGGTAAGCATTAAAATCCCCTGACCAGATTATATCACTGGGTTTATGATATACTTTCTCCAAATTAGCAATGTATTTTCCCAAAGGGACAAGATCACTGCTTGATTGCCATCAAAATTCTTATTATAAAAATTTATAAGTATCCAAAATCTATCTTTGTGAGACTCGAAAAGAATGATATGGTAATATGGTGATGTATTTAAAAATAGTTTGACCTTTAACGGAAAAGTATTAGAAAGTAATGTTAATAGACCTCCCTTTGAGCTACTAGCTGTTGAGGGTATAGCACGTGTATGAAATGAGCGATACCCATTTAGGTGAACCTGGTCAAATTCCCAGGTCTCCTGGAGACACAGGATGTCATAGCCCATTAGCAAGGATAGCCAGTCAGAGGTAGACTTTTTTGGTTGTACGCAGCGATGTTCCAAGAAATAACGGTGACAGATTCTGAAATAATCTCCGTACAAATCGGGCTCTGAAACAGGATTGAGCTATCTGGCAATATACTTGTGTTTGGCTGAGCATTTACAGAGGGCAAAGAAATTACAGGAGTCCCATTAAGAGATACTGTGTAATCATCATTCTGGGGTGTTCGGCATTGCCCATCAAGTCAAGCATATTCAACCGTGTGCTCCAATAAAGTAAATCTGTTCCTAAGAGGTAGGAATGTAGTAGGTTAAGGGGGTATTGGCTAGAAGGACGTAAGGGTAAGTGGGTGTAGTTTGTTTTATGGGATAGAACTTGAGGTGGTCTGCAGGGTTTATAGAAAAAGCCCAACAGGAGTTCACAGATTTTGGAGTAGAGAGTGGGGATACTTGGTAGCATTGTTAATAGGTCACCTACCATATGCTGGTTATTAAAATTGATAACAATACAATCCCTTCCTATAGTTTTAGGAGCCAGTCCTACCCAGTTTACCCTCCTGGTCATAATAAGATGTTGATATAGATTAAAACTGCCCCTGTATGTTTAAAAAGCCAATGCTGGGCTTTATGGATTAGCTGTTCTGTAGTTTCTTGTTGGTTCAATTTTAGTTCTGGTACATTTGCTAATACTATAATAAAGGTACAGGCTGCTGGTGGGAGATATAGGTTTACTCCTGATTTCACTGTATCAACCAGTTGGTTTTAGTGTACCCCCTTGTGATGAGGCATAGACTGCCCCCACCTGGAAGAAGATTATTTGTAAGAGGTTGAGCATGAACAGCGTCACTCTCTGGCAAAACGGGGTGGCCTAAAGTTGGAGGGGAATGCGGGGGAAGACACATTTGGAAGATGGAAAGGCTGCAAAGGACACCTCTGTTCTATCCTATTGGGGAATGCATCAGTTTGGGTAGTTTTGGTACTCCTGATGTTGGTACAAAGACCACAGAATCCACAACCAAAGCATTAGAAATGGCTGAATGAGCTGTGGTGGGTAGCGGAAATTTCAAACAGTCAGAGCTAGTTGTGTGTGCCTCTCCCACCTTTTCCCCTCCCACGGCACCAAAGTGAAAACTACTACACAACAAAGACACAGAATCCTCAATTTGTACCAGTTTTGTTAAAAGTGGTTGTAAGAGACAAGAAAAGAGTGTTCCAGCTTCCCACATAGGTCGTCTAGAGATTGTGGTGAGCCCCCCAAACTGGACAAAGGAAGGGACTTGGTGTCCTGATCGCTAGGGTTCAAAGTTTTACATACGTTGGTGCAGTCTTTGATGCGATGATTTTCTCCGCCCTCCCCCTCCACTTTTTCCTGAAGGGTCAATTGGTGGGCTATCTTGAGACTGAGGTTGGGTTTCTACACCAGTATCTGAGGATAAGACAACACCAGCAGGTACTACAGGGGTTAAGGTGGATAAAGAGAGGCATGACCAGAAAAGTCAGGGCAAGATCTTACCTCCTGAAGCGAGATGCCCCGTTCTGTAATCTCAGTCTCTTTTGAGAGGGCGTCTGCCGCTCTCAAAAGGAAGGAGTCTAGAGTATTTGTGATTTCACTCCCTTGTTCATTTACTTTTGCTTTCCGTTTTCAGCACGTGCAGATGCTGTGGGGTTGCTGGGATACTGAGTCTGTGTGACTCCCATCCAGGTTACTGTGCTGCAGGCAAGTGCTGGTGGGAAATGGCGGCGTAGCGTTGTGAAGTGATTTGTGGACATGGCTTAACAATTTAAATGTAGCTCTCTTATGAACTGCCAGTCAGTGAAGTGTGTTTAGGCTAAGTGTTGTAGAACTGTTTGTGGCACTGTTACAGATGAGTCTAGCTGCCTTGTTTTTTAGATGGACTTTAGAAGAGTGAATACAAAATCTGCAATTCCCAAATATAGGGCTTTGCCATAACCCAGCCTGCTAATGACCCATGCCTGGACTACTGTCCTTCACCATTCCACTGGAATCCAGTGAAAGATCTTATGTAGTAGTCTGAGTAGGCCAAAGCATTTGTCCCATGTAAGATTGACCTGATCCTGCATGGAGAGGGAGTCATCTATCAAGAATCCAGGATGATTCTTTGCTACTCTCCTTGGTTCTGGTGAGATGTCCAGGGACGTCGGCTACCAGGAGGGGTCCCCGAGGTTACAGGCGCCTCCAAAACATAAGATCTCTTTTATTTTTCCGCATTGAGCTTCAGACAATGTGCTTTCAACTAAGTGGCTACCTCTGACAGACAACTATTGAGGTTCTCCCACATCTCCCTGTGTCTCTTCCCTGGAGAAATAATAAGCTGAATATCATCAGAATAATAGCAGATCTCCAAACCCCAGGCAGTGATGATACCATCAAGGGAGGAGATACAAAGTTTAAATAGCAGAGGGCCAAGCGAGCAACCTTGCAGAATCCCATAATTTGATACAGGGGGGTGGATCTGAAAGAGGCCATCTCAACTAACTGGGTTATTTTATTTAAGAAGGATACAAACCATTATAATGCTTTTGTCTGCAACCTGGTCTCATGTAACCTCCATATCACCAGGCTGTGAGAAACCATGTCAACTGCTGCAGAAAGAACCATCAGGAGCAAAACTGCAGCCTTTCCCAGGCCCACTTCTAATCTAACGCTGTCCTGTACTGCCTTTAAAGTGGACTACATTCTCTTTCTGGCCCAAAAACCTGTTTGTCATATCCATCAGCTGGACATTAGAGTGTTCATTTCTAAGAAAGACATAAGCTGGACATCAGCTGGAGATTAACTAGTCTTTTGTTTACTTTATACATGTATGAAAGCAGAGATATTAGACTATATTAGACAAAACAAAGACATCAATCCCCGCTTTCTTCACCTGGTGTAGAATCAAAGCCAGCTTCCCTGTGGGACATGGATTAAAAGGAGAGATAGATTTTACCTCTAAGATGTTTTTTCCACCTGCTCTATGGTAAACATTTCCTAGATATTCCGCTGGTTTTTTCATGAGGACCAAAATGCTCTCACGACATCTCTTCTAGAAGAGTTTAAGCCTCAAAAGTTGAGTATTTTCCCTTCTATTTTGTTGTTAAAAATCTGGCCATCTCTTCGCAATGCTCACCAGAGGAATTGATTGTCTGATTTAAACTAGTGAGGTGTGCCAGTTCCTTTATGATTTTGAATAGCTCTTTGGAAGAACCACTATTTTCTTCTAATCTTTTGATAAAATTGTCTTTTTTGCCTTCTTGAGAGCTTTTTGGTAAATGTTCGGCGCTGTTTTTTGCATTTGTCAGTCTTTGACATACTTCGAGCACCACCATATGAGCTCTAGATCTTGCCATTTTCTCTTTTTTGTCCTTAGGTCATTTTCCCACCTCTATATAGAGAGTCCACAGAGACCTCAAAATGAAAAATGCTTTTGTAAATTGGCCCCAAAACTATTTTGAAATGCCAAAGAGATGGAAATATTCAAGGACTATATATAATTAGAACAGATTGAAAGTATTTGGCTGTCCTTTCACCCTTACTATTAGGGAGCAGGGCATTTCGGGTCCTAATCACAAAGGCATATAAAAGCATGTCAAAGAGTGAACCTGTAGTACCACCGCCCATACTTATAAATGTTTTTGTGAATCAACCTTGATTTGTAGTTTCCTTAACTTTCTGATTTATGTCATGTGAGCAAAGGTTCTCTAAACTGGTTAGGCTCTAGGCTCTCCATTTATAATAAAGGATGCTATAGCTATGGTGCCTACAATATTTATTTATTTATTTATTTTGGAGTTTTGTAAAGCGCATGGTTATGCGCTCCGGCATGTCCCCGCGCTGAGAGAGAGCCTGTAAGAGGGATAGGAAGTTACAGCAGAGCTAGGCGGAAAAGGTGAGTTTTGAGGGCTTTACGAAATTTGGTCTCAGAGGGTTCGAGGCGCAATTCAACTGGAAGCAGGTTCCATTGCTTGGCTGCAAGGAGCCTGAAAGATCTGCCCCCCATCCGAGCTTTACGGATTCTGGGGACAACAGCCAGACCCATGCCAGAGGATCTGAGCATCCGCTCTGGTCTATAGGGGGCGATGAGGCTGTTCAAAGGGCCGGGTGCTCTACCTCCAAAGATGCGATGGCACATGCATAAAGCTTTGAAGGTAATCCTTTCACGGATTGGTAGCCAGTGAAGGGATCTCAAGGCGGCTTTAGAGGGTGCTCTCCTAGGAAGCCTCAGCACCAGCCGGGCTGTGGCGTTTTGCAGTACTTGGAGACGGTTGAGACTTTTAGCCGTAATACCCAGATATAATAGGTTGGCATAATCAAGTCTCGAAGTAACCAAGGCATGCACAAGAGTTTGTCTAGCACCGACCGGCAGTAGGTCAAGGACCTTTCGTAGGCTCTTAAGTATGCCGAAACACATACCAGCCACCCGATTTACCTGGGGAGCGAAAGACAGATCAGAGTCGAATAGAACCCCAAGATTTTTCGCCTGTTGACCCGGCACGGGGGTTGAGCCTAGACAATCAGGCCACCATGCTGAGGACCACACAGACGGGCCCCCCCCCCATCACGAGCACTTCCGTTTTGGACCCATTCATCTTCAGGCAGTTGTTAGACATCCAGGAGGCAAGCTCCTGCATGCACGCACTGAAGTTGAGTGCCGCGGTTTCTGGTGCCCGTGACAGAGAGATGACCAGCTGTGTGTCGTCAGCGTACGATACCAGTTGGATACCATAACTTTCTACAATGGTGGCAACAGGGGAGGCGTAAAGGTTAAACAGGGTGGGGCTGAGGGCAGAGCCCTGGGGAACCCCTTGATCGAGATTGAACACACGGGAGTAGTGTTCTCCCTGTCTGACCTGAAAGCCCCTCTCAGTCAGGAAGGAATGCATCCAACTGAGTGCCACCCCATTTACTCTGCCATTGTTGAGACACTGTAGCAAGGTGGAGTGTGCTACAGTGTCGAATGCGGCACTTAGATCGAGTAAGATGAGAGCCATGGTATGCCCCTCATCTACTCCTTGCCTAATGGTCTCAGTTGCCAGAAGCATCGCAGACTCCGTTGAGTGGCGTGCTCGAAATCCAAACTGAGTCGGATGGAGAAGGTTAGCTTCTTCCACAAAAGTCATAAGTTGGAGATTGGCCACCTTCTCTGCCACCTTGGCCATGTAGGGAAGAAGGGAAATAGGCCGAAGATTGTCTAGCCTATCCCAACTGAGATTAGGTTTTTTTTGGAGTGGGAGCACAATCGCTTGCTTCCACTTTTTGGGTACGGTGCCGGTTTTAAAAGAAAGACCCAGAACATCTCTGATGTAAGGTTCCAAAGCTTCCATACTCCCTCCAAGGAGTTTCGGTGAGGCCGGATCACGGGGGGAACCTGACTTAATCGAGCGGCAGATTTGCTGAAGCTCATTAGATGGTGGAGTAACAAATCTGCCTAGCCTATTTACGCCCTCATCTAATGATGAGTTTTCACTGAACTCTATTGCCTTCTCCTTTCCCCCTGTGAAGGCGGAATAGATAGTGGCCACTTTGTCGAAGAAGTAGGTGGCAATGCGGTTACAGGATTCCACTGAAACCAAGGAGGGATCAACAGATGAGCTGCATAAAGAAATTTCTTTATAGATTTTAAAAAGCTCCTTAGTGGAGTTATGAGCTTCACCAATCCTTCCTGAGAAATAGTTAGTTTTGGCGCGCCTAATTAGATTGTGGTATTCCCTGCGTTTGCCTGTATATCTTAGTTTAGCTTGGTCGAGGTAGGCCATCCTCCATTGCCTTTCTAATTGCTTACATTCAGTTTTGGCTAGGCGAAGTTCAGCATTGAACCAAGGGGCAGATTTGAGAGGTCTACTCCCGGGTTTCTTGTAGCACAGAGGGGCTATGCTGTCTAAGGCGTTGGTAATGCGCTCATCAAGTCTATCGGATGCTGTAGCAACATCCTCCCCTCCTGGGCTGCCACTGTTGGTAAGGGCGGAATCAAACCCAGCCTTAGAGAAAGCAGTCCATCTTCGACTCAGATATTTAGTGTTGGAAAACTTTTGGGCATTGCTGGCAGGAATAGTTATTGTAAAAGGTACTAGAAAGTGGTCAGACCAGGGGAGAGGTACTGGAGCCTGGGCTTCTACACCTGCCCAATTGGCAAAGATGGGATCCAGCAAATGACCTTTAAGATGGGTAGGGGCTTTAGATACAATCGATAGTTGGAGGGATTGAAGTTGCTGGTAGAAATCAATAATACCTTTATCTGCTAGATTGTCCAGATGGATGTTAAGATCACCCAAGAGCAGAAACTTATCCCTACGCAGGGCTGTCTCCGTAATGCCTTCAGTCAGGTTGGAGATAAACTGGGTGGAGGGGCCAGGTGGACGATATATCAGTAAGCCATTCACAGTGTTCCCCGTGTTAACCTTAATGGAGAAAGCTCCTATCTCGCTGTCAGCGATAGCGAGAGGTTCTATTTGACAGCTCAATGGCTGTTTAGATATTATCCCTATCCCCCCACCTCTACCTAGCGGTCTATTCAGATGAGCCAGAGTATAACCAGCAGGAAGAGAGGCGACTATGTCTGGCTCTGAATTGGAATCAAGCCACGTCTCCGTAAGAAATAGTAGATCGAATTTCGTGTCAGAGAGCAGATCATAAATATCAAAGCAATGTTTCCTCATGGATCTGGTGTTAAGCAGCCCACACGTAAGCTTAGTGTGTTCAGTCCTGGCAGGAGGTTTAGTTTGCCAGTTATACTGACACACCTTACAGCTGATGGTATCTTCCACGTTCAGGCTGTGGAGACAGGTTTTGGCATACTCAGGACATAGGTCATGGAGTTGTTGGGCGCTCCAACATGTCAGAGTCTCATTTTGGCCAGGGGTAGTGGCCCCTGGTCCCGTGCGGTCGCGGACGGGCGCAGACGGGCTTGCCTTCGGCGCGCAGCCGGCGCGCCCGCTGCGCCCGTCCGCTGCGCTTCCGGGGAAAGCACAATATATTAAGACAATGTTACTAATCTAGATGTTTTCAACTGTCAACATTTTACTTTTTGTGCTTATGTGCTACTTGGATTTTGGCATTTTTCGAAAAATCTAACCTATGATAACCAAATAGAAAATAAGGGTTTGCATATGTTAGTAAGCCTAGGTTGAACCACTGGAGAAACACATTTTTAGATTCCTGATACACAATATTCTTATGATATCAACCTACATGTATGTGTTCCGTCTGTTTCATCAGTTATGTTTGCAATTTCTGGACCGTGAACCCCACCTCTGCTATAAATGTTTCAAGAAGGCACTTGCCAAATATAGGGGTATATTATCAAGGGGTTTTATCTCTGCTTTTTTGGCTTTAAAAGCCAAGAAAGCGGAGATAAAATGATCTCTCTATTACCAAGCTGTCGCTAACACCAGTTAGCGACAGCTAATAGGAGATAGCGACCATCTTGGGCCCCGCTTTGCATGTCAGTGATATTTATCACTAATGACATGCAAAGTGGGCGTGCCAAGATGTTAGCGACTGGAAATAGTCGCTAACATCGCTATCTCCTATTACCAACTTTTGGAGATATTCGCGCTAAGCGCGAATATCTCCAAAAGCTAACACCTGCCCTGAGCAGTTCTTAGCCATGTTATCCAATGGGAGGTGGATAACATGGCTAAGAGCATTTGCTCGATAATGCATGAATATCGCTGACTTTTCAGCGATATTCATGCATTGCGGCCGTTTTTTATCGCATTTGCGATAAACCTTGCTAATAGCAAGGTTTATCTGCGATAAAAATCGCCGATGTGCGGCGATAATTTTTGTCTCTAAACAAGTTAGAGACAAAAATTATCGCTAGTTGTTGGTAATATACCCCAAAGGGGTATATTATCAAGGGGTTTATCTCCGCTTTTTTGGCTTTAAAAGCCAAGAAAGCGGAGATAAAATTATCTCCCTATTACCAAGCTGTCGCTAACACCAGTTAGTGACAGCTAATAGGAGATAGCGACCATCTTGGGCCCCGCTTTGCATGTCAGTGATATTTATCACTAATGACATGCAAAGTGGGCGTGCCAAGATGTTAGCGACTGGAAACAGTCGCTAACATCGCTATCTCCTATTACCAACTTTTGGAGATATTCGCGCTAAGCGCGAATATCTCCAAAAGCTAACACCTGCCCTGAGCAGTTCTTCACCATGTTATCCAATGGGAGGTGGATAACATGGCTAAGAGCATTTGCTCGATAATGCATGAATATCGCTGACTTTTCAGCGATATTCATGCATTGCGGCCGTTTTTTATCGCATTTGCGATAAACCTTGCTAATAGCAAGGTTTATCTGCGATAAAAATCGCCGATGTGCGGCGATAATTTTTGTCTCTAAACAAGTTAGAGACAAAAATTATCGCTAGTTGTTGGTAATATACCCCATAGTTTGTTAATATGAATGTTTACTAATAATATGTAGTCAGATTTTTTCAGTTTGGGAGGTTTTGACGTTTTTATGTGCATAAAAGGCAAGCCACTGAAACCTCAAGGTCCCAGCACTTACTTAGTACTGACTGTGTACTTCAGGACTCGTCCTCACAGAATGTTACTTTTCGCTCCTTCTTTGTATACAAATTGTTACTCATTCCAACATTAGTTACCAGTCGAAAGAGGTCACTCCTTGACATTTACTAAAGTAGGAATCAATGGTGTATTCCGTGAGGTGTTAATTAAAATGCATAGTAAATCAATGCTAGCGAATGAATTTGCATTATTCCCTGAATATTCTTAAATGGTTGCAGCAATTTATTTATAATCAACTAATTATGCGTTTCTATAAGGTGAAAACTCAATAAGGGTCAGAAAGGGTAATTAACGTGAATGTCAAAGAAAGGACATAAACGTCTCTCCAGGAAAGCCTTTGAAACCAAACTTTGATAGTACTGTATTTTAAATCGCCCCTTTTTAAGCGTGTCTCTTTAGCAAGGTCTAAACAACCACTGAGGTGAATAAAACTAACATTGGCAGAAAATTGTCAGCAATTTTATGCTCGCTCCATTAGGATATGAATACAGCCTTTTTAATTCTGGAACAATTAAGAGCACAGCAAATAAATGTCACAAAGAATCACTAAAGGGCCTAAACTGTTTTTGTGTGTTTGTGCATGCATACTCCCACGTGTAGGCACTTAAATTGTACAAAATTGCATATTATTATACACATTTACAGTATTAGGTGTAAATTGCTTCATTTAGAAGTTTGATTTCCCCGTTTTGGTTATCGATGAATGCCACGATCAGTTCTCTACTTCCGCATTATAGAGGTCCCGTGTATGCCCACTTGATTAGTGGCATATGAAGTCTTTTTTTAAAAGAATTTAATGCTGGGAAGTGGTGAATCAACATTTCTTTTACATTTAAAAACAAATATGTAGGATTTATTAAATGTTCTTTTTGTAAACAATACCTCTTTAAACCCTAGTGGTAGGTACACATGGTCGTACTAACGTTTGTGCTATAGTGGCAATGTGTTGTTGAGATATGCATTCACCAAGCTCGGCACATTATATAATCAAGTCAATTATACTAGGCCTCTAAAAGACTATTTTAAAGCAAGTTGAACACTCAATGAATTCATATTTCCTGTGTTGCTCGGTTTCCTTATAAATAGCGATACACATCAGTTCATTGATTTAATCAGTCATTACTCCTTTTGCAGCCATTTTAATAGTGCTTTATGTCCGGCACTGAGGTCTCATCGGGTGTGTCAATACATTTCAGTACTTTTATTTCCTAGAGCTGTCATCAGTACTGAACCCTAGTCACTTTGAAGTGTGAAGAAGGTGTATCTTGGTCGTTAACATCCACAATGCCATGCACATGAAGATGAAATAATGAGAGAAATTTAGGGGCATATTATCGAGCACGGTGTTAACATTATCGCTTGCTTTAGTGGCAGAAAATTGCCGCTAAATCGGCGATATTGGGCTTGATAATACGCCGTAGAGAATTCCAATAGAAACCCATGTTCACACCAGAACATGGGCTTCTATGGGAATTCACAAGAGCATATTATCAAGCCCATTATCGCCGCTTTAGAACTGCCGCTAAAGTGGCGATAATGTTAACACTGTTCCTTGATAATATGCCCCTTAGAGAGTACAAAGTCCTACCAATGACGGTGTACTGTGGCTGAGAGAATTTAGTACAAACAGACAGCTCAGGTGTACAATAAAAATCTACGTTTAGAGCTCTGCAAAAATTAAGTTGGGTAGGAAGAGAAAGAAAATAGGGGGCAAGAACCTTGTTAAAAATTCCAATACAAGCCCATGTTAACACCAGAACATGGGCTTCTATGGGAATTCTCAAGGGCATATTATCAAGCCCATTATCGCCGCTTTAGCGGCAGTTTCCTGCCGCTAAAGCAGCAATAATTTTAAAGCCGATTCTTGATAATATGCCCCAGAGTGCTTTGAGCACAGTCCACTTTGCCACAGTAAGCCAATGAAGAGCTCTGAGGTGCGAAGAAATGAGAGCATTCAGTGGAAGTGCAAGGGGAAGATAAGCAGCAGTTTTCCAGAACAGCGGAGGCAATGGACCAGAAATGAGGAAAAGGCCAAATACAGTGATTTTGAGTAATTTAGCCTAGCAAGTATATAGATTGCATCACTGTTTTACATCAATGTGAATGGAGTATTGGGGTCATGCTACAAAGAATTGTGATGTCATTTAAACAGAAAGAAGAAACTCATTAACGTGTCCTGCAAAAGACAGAGTATGATCAAAATTGAAGGTCAAGAGTTTTTACAGCTTGAGTAGGAACTAGAGGAAACCCTCACTCTGGAAGCTACTAGAGTGACAACAAGACTGATGGGAGCCCGACAGTAAAAGATCTCAGTATTATGGGAGCTACGCTGAAGAAAGCTGGCTTTCATCTCCCTTTCCATCTATAAATCACAAGCACAGATGTTAACCTGGTGTAACCCAGACTGATCTGGGATCAATGCTGATGGCAATCTATGTCATCAGAGTTAGCCATCATATTTAGGACTAATAAGCACTTCAGAGGGGGCGATGTAATCATTTAAAACAATCTACATAGTCAAAAGGATAACAAAAAGGTGGTGAATACAGAGCCTGGCTTTTCATTAAAAAACAAAAAAATCAGAAGGAGGAAGCATAGAGGTTGTGATAGAATCACCCTCCAAAACGATTCAAGTAAACATAGGGATTCTATCAATATGTGGAGGTGTCAAATATTTACAAGTTTTATGTTTTATTGTGAAGTGATAGGCTCTCTCTTAGCGGTGGAAAGATGAGAGCACGTGTGCTTTGTTAAAATACCCATCACACACTAAAAAAATCCGTTAGTGTCATGCTTCATCATAGGGGTCTTCCCGTCCCTATAACGGGGCGGGGCGTGCTACGACCAGACGGACTACGCGGGAGCACTGTAAAGTGACAGATCTATGTGTAGGTGTAGTGATATCAGTGAAGTGTAGGGATCTAACTAGTGAATGCACAAAAATAGAAAAATTAAAAATTCCCTGGCTAGTAGAACAAATACATTTTATTGGTATCTCTAGCTGGAAACGTTAAAAAGGGGAGTAAAAAGTAGAGTAATTACTAACTACTAAGTCGACATGTTTCATAGGCAGTCCCCAACTGCCTACTCATCAGGACCTTTCGGTGATCCCTACTAGGAAAAAAAGGGCTCAGTTCTACAGTAATATGCCTACTGTCCTATAAATATGACCCGGGGTCATTTCCTTTTGGCACTAACTTTTGGTGCTTTGCTTCACTAGGGCCAGCTCATGCCCCGAAGCATAAATATTCAGCTTATTTTTGCTGACATATTTATAGGACAGTAGGCATATTACTGTAGAACTGAGCCCTTTTTTTCCTAGTAGGGATCACCGAAAGGTCCTGATGAGTAGGCAGTTGGGGACTGCCTATGAAACATGTCGACTTAGTAGTTAGTAATTACTCTACTTTTTACTCCCCTTTTTAACGTTTCCAGCTAGAGATACCAATAAAATGTATTTGTTCTACTAGCCAGGGAATTTTTAATTTTTCTATTTTTGTGCATTCACTAGTTAGATCCCTACACTTCACTGATATCACTACACCTACACATAGATCTGTCACTTTACAGTGCTCCCGCGTAGTCCGTCTGGTCGTAGCACGCCCCGCCCCGTTATAGGGACGGGAAGACCCCTATGATGAAGCATGACACTAACGGATTTTTTTAGTGTGTGAGGGGTATTTTAACAAAGCACACGTGCTCTCATCTTTCCACCGCTAAGAGAGAGCCTATCACTTCACAATAAAACATAAAACTTGTAAATATTTGACACCTCCACATATTGATAGAATCCCTTTTCATTAAAAAAATCATTGTGCATTGGTCAAAGCATGTTGCATGTACCTTGTGCCCTATTTCTCTTCTTATCATATACTAGCAGCCAGTCCCGACGTTGTCCGGGGGCAATGAGGCTCACAGCGCAGTCCTCTGGAGCGCAACCGCCACCTTCAGGGCCCCCAAGCAGCTGCACATGGCCTGCGTGCACAGACCTCCGGCAGCATGCCGTGTCCCGAATCCCCGGCCCCCAACCACCTGTGCAGCCATGGGCCAAAGACCGGGTGACACTCACCTACCTTAGCCCACCGCGGGCGCCGCCGCTGCACAGCCTTGCGCTCCTGGCCGCTCCTCCCGCGCTCCTGGCCGCTCCTACCCCAGGGCATGTCAGACCTCTACCATAGTCCACCGCGGGCGCCGCCGCCGCTCCTCAGCCTCGCTGTCCTGGCCGCTCCTGGCCGTTCCTCCTCGCGCTCCTGGTTTACTTACTTTACTTTACCAAAATGTCTGACCGTGATGTCAGCACGTTTCGCAAGCACGTCGTTAGCGCACACGCCCACCTCAGAAATGGCGCTACTTCCAAGGGACTACTTTGGCAAAGAACGTACTTTGCCCTTCTAACATATATATTTTTTTGGTATATAGCCTATGTCCATCTGCTTACCCTGACAATTCCAATGATGTATTGGGAGTTTGGATTGGCGCTGTGGTTCCCGAGTTTACCCGCCTCAAAGGTTCCCAGTTCTCTCTTTATAATAGTAGTATAGATTTGTTAAGGAAACAGTGGTTGCTTAGCTTAGTGTCAGACTCTCAGATGTTGTTCTATAGTTAGGGGAGTAGCTCTCACAGAATTCTAAGGTCCTCATTACGAGTGCTGAGGGCATCTCAAAGGGTTAATATAACATGTTTCCTGGAACATATTTTTAAAAATGTTTCACTGGATGGTTTGATGTCATTGAGACATGCGATTTCAAAATGGAAGTCAAGGGTCTGGGAGTCCACGTATCATTGATGGAATTGTTTGAAAGGGCCCACAATAATTCTCAGTTTTCCAGATGAAGTTCCAGTTTTATTTTCAGAAGAGGCCTTAAATGTTTAAAAATCTTACATTAGAAATTTCGATTCCAAGGGGGAGCACAGTCGTGTGGGCAAAGCGGATACTACTCATTTGTCAAATGTTTAGTAGGATGATTTAATTAAGAAGATATTAAATTGTGTTTGCTACCATGTTTGCTACATCCTCTAAAGTTGAATTGCGTTCATTAAGTCAAGGATTTCAGACGGCAATTGCACATAAGACAAATCTTAAAAAAATTAATGGATATTTTACAATTTTCTGTAATAGTGTTAATTGCAGTCCTTACTTTTGATTAAATGTGGAATTCAAAAATGTTTTAGCCACTTCCTGACTAAATAGATAACTGAATTGATTTTTGGTCCAGGTCTTTTGAATGAAGACTTAGGAAGGAAGATGAATGACACACCTTGGTGAAGAAGGTGGAAAGCGATGTTAGGGAAATTGTTGATGAGGAAATTGTGCAGGTGGGAATGACTTCCAAATCCAGGCAGGTGAGCACGAGAATCAGTTATGGGAAAGGAAAGGCCACTGGGTAATGTTATGAGTCCTGAACATAAGTTCAATGTTTAATTGTATAATTACTTGATTGGTCAAATACCTGGTAATGACATTCCACGTAGTAATGCATACTGCATGGAACACGACAAAGGTTTTCTGCAACTTTTATTCTCCATTACTCTGGTTGCACTTTTATTTGTGAGAAAACAATATGGCAATGTTGCAATAGTGGTCCTTCTATTGATATGGAATTGAATGACATGCCTATTTTAAATCACACTTTAGTACGGTTATTTGAAAAATTGTAAAAGAAGCCACAGTTTTCATCTAACTATGCATGGGATACCGCCTTCTATGTACTAAAGACACAGAAAAGTGAACAGCTTCCATTGTCTATGAGTTCATACAGTACTTCTGACTTGTTTATAGATCTCACCCACTATACTTGTAAATGAGACAAAAATGAGACATGAAACAACTTGGAGATGATTAAGTTGCTAATAGAGAATCAATACGTTTTCAGTTTAGGTCGAGTGACAACATATATCTATCCAAGGATCTGAAGGGATCTAGTAAAGCTAGATATTACACATTCCTTGATAGGTCTGCTTAGCAAATTAAAATCAGGCAAGAAATCAAGTACTGCCAACAATCAGAAGCAGTTTAAATTAGCTCTCGATTGAAATTTAAAAAAAGTTTCAGTACTAAAATACAGCTCTGACAAAAGTAAACCTTTTCCAAAAGGAGAGAGAGATCTATAATCCATTGACAAATTTCAAATAGATTCCTAATTTAATAAGGATATTGTTTACATTTAGACTATCTGGAGGATCTCATGGCATCTTAAGCACGTTCAACTCAAAGTGCTTTTATGAACGGTCACTTATTTTATTCCGAGTGCTGTTTCTAATTCTCGAGTCCAAATTAAGTTGTGATGACTATATGCAAGTAGGTACGCTATTTGTACACATAATCACTAGTGATCTGTTAATACCAGTCAAAATCCATTAATTTAAGTTGCTCTTCACTCCATAAGTGAATGGGTGTGCAGGACCTCTAGACTTTGTATTATTTTACTCATGTTAACTTGCTCTTTCTGATGAATATCCTATCAAAGTATTAACATGTACTGCCTATATTAGCCGTACAGAATGCTTTTAATATATTGTGATTGATTAAAAAATATTTCCTTCTGTCAAAGCACCGAAGAATTATAGAGGCTGAACTATTCACAACTGTTGATACAATTGTGATATCTACAGCACCTACACTAACTGTCAGTTAAGCACATGGCCTGCCAATAAAGTACAATGAAATATGCAGAATGCTGGGAGGTCCAGGACCACATTTCCAAGCAGTGCTTTCTGTCATGCAAGCTGTTTTTCTTCACGTTATGGCAAGTCAATATAGCGAAAATCTAAATCTCTTTCTTATAGTTTTCTGTATAATGCTGAAATCCAGCTATCTTAGGACACTTTCATGGATGAATTGAATAGTGATCGGTTTATTGACTATGATGAATGGGAGACAGCTAAAAGTGCATAAATTCCTTTTTATTATTTTTTGGACAGTACCTCATTTAATATGGATGAAAGTACTCATTAGAGAGCATTAAAAAGGAGATTGCAAGTCACCTTGGATTTCAGTAACCTCATCTATTGTCAACAAAGTCTTAAGTTACTTGACACTTCCTTACAAGCGTATACTTGAGATGTGTTGAAACAAACATATATCTGTGCCTTGGAGAAAGTGTAACAGGATGGGGTTATGCAAAATTATATATATATATATATATATTCAAGAACAAATAGCCCAAAGGAGAGCGCTCTTTCCCACAGCGGGTGCCGGTGCAGAGGACGGGCTTGTCCTCCTCGATATTTCCACATCAAAGGTTCCTTACAAAGGAAAACACCGCACTCCAGCAGAATTTACTTTCTCAACGATTTATTTCCTGTAGGTAAACACCATAGCATTCCAACAACACATGTCTGTGGGACCACATGGACTACAACCCCCAGGCCACACAGCGCTCGGATAGGACATGAAATGAGTAATGAAATTCAAATGGCAGAGTGCATATTGCACGCAAGGAGAGGTGTAAGAGGATGACGCATTTGATTCCAAAGGAAAAAAGAATCATCGTTATAGAGGTGATCGAACATTACCGACAACAGCCCTGGTGTTACTACCTCTGTGCATCTTGAGCCAATGACATGTGGCTGTGGGCCACTGCTGACTGCTGCCTTTGGCCTACACTGCGGTCAAGTACATCACACATTTGGGACTGAGTCTTGATTGAGCAGTGGCGGAGTTCACATCATTGTACCGGCATCATCACAGACTGCATCCCCTCTCCGCTCTGGTCCCACTAAGTCTTTTCCCCGACATTCATGGCCACTCTCTGTTAGAACTACAGTGGCGTCTGAATCAATAGACTGGGGGTTGCTCATCCTCATGTAGCTGATATCGAATTGGTGATGAAAACGAGGCTGTAGCATTCCACTCCTCCATTTTCTGCTTCCAGACGGCTTATGCCCTCTGCATCATGCCCAGGAGGACACCTTCCACAGTCCCCCGCAACCCTCTGTCACATTCACCTCGGACATCGATGAGGACCTGCTCAGTCCATGTGGCCCAGCCTCAGTGCACCGCAAGGCACCCTCCTGTGGTGGGGTGCCTGTGCCGGCTGCTGTGCATCTGGGGCCACTAACTCTGTGCAGCTAAAGTCAGGGACCCTGTCTTCTGCGATATTAGATGGCCTCTGAGACAATGGCCTTGTGTTATCAACGCTATGTGTCTGTGGCCCTGCGCTGTCGGCTGCAGCCAGCCTCAACTGAGGTATATCAGAGCTCACACATCAAATCCTGTCCTGACCGGCCCGGAGGTCACATCACTGCAGGAGGCACACGCCACCACCACCAGGACCACCTCCAACTGCCAGTGTTAAAACTGTCATACTGGCAGACTAACGGAGTTGCTTAGACCTGTCGTGGATACCATCATCTGCCTGATACCCTGGTCAGCACTCCAGGTGCCACTAACTTAGTGCACCACTAGTCATCATCCATTTCTGTTTGGGTAATATGCTGTGGCAAGTTCACGCAGCAATGTCACCTCAGGCAGTGTGGTAGACCTGGGACGAGGACGGGTAAGACGATGCAGGTGTAACTACCCCCACTGCAGCTGCATCAGGGATATCCCACAGTGACCCAATCCCAGACATTTTGTTCACATGAGCGCGTTCAACTCTAGTGCCCCAAGCTCAGTGCACTGCAACTGACAGACACTTCTGTTTGCTCATTGGGTGACCTCTGTACTTGCACCGGCTACCACCATAATACACCGCTGTTGTCTCTGTAATGCTGGTGTTTACTGTTTCCATCTTAATAGTGTTCACTGTTGTATTTGTTGCCAGCACCTTACCCTCCATGAGGACTGGCTTACACTCACCCCACACACATCCAGAACAGGCGTCCCTGTACATGTGACCCTGCCAATTAAGGGGCTGGGCACACGTGCCTGTAGCCAGTTCCACAAACTATCTCCGTGGTCATGATGTGTGGATGAGGGCCCTGGGCCCTACAACATTACATTGTGCTGTGTACAGCGGACGCTGCCATGTCCTCGCATGCAGCGTGTTATCGCTTGGACATGTACTTATGTCGTCATCCACTCATTACGTAAGGGGAGTGTGAATAGTAATTCCGGGGCTCTGGGCGTGGTTCAATACAGGAAATGTGCAAATGCATGGGTCTCCTTTGTTTGGTGCAGGTTTGCCCTGATGGGACTTGGAGACCCCATATGTAATGTAGTTTGGCTTGCATGAGTCCTGATCCCACCCGCACCTGTTTGGCCAACTCCTTTTGGCATTCTGACACCTGGAATTTGAATGCGATGTGCGTCTCGGTGGTGTGTTGGGTGCCAGACGTGCTTTCAGGTGCTTCCTGCTGTGTGGTCTGTGCAGGGACTGAGCTTTCCTCTATGTAGATCGGCTGCCCTGCTGGTTGGTTGCCTGGTATGTCCATGAGCTGTTGTCGGGCGTCGATGTCAAAGGGGTTGTGGTCCTCTTTAGCATCACTGATGGGTTGTCTGGTCTGGTCAGCTGGAGGTGTTGTTTGTCCCTTTGCAATGTGAAGGGGAGATGCATGTTGACATTGTGTTGACATGTATGTTTGTGCATTGTTCTTTTTGACATGCAGACTGTATGACAATGTACATTGTGACTGTTTGGGCGGTGTTGCCAGTTTGATGTGGGACAGTGGACTTTTGGACTATGTGATGGATGTGAGGTTGTATGTGTACGTATGAATCTAACGATTTCCTGCTCTGTTCGATGTGGTTGGCCTGTTTTTGCGCATTAGTGGACCCAGTTGTGTCCTCTGTTCTGCAGTGTCGGTGTTGCACTTTGTACAGCATTGTCCTGGGATGTGCTGTTATTGCTATGTGTGTGTGCTGCATTGTGCCACAGGGAGCAGGGACATGATCAAGGGTCATTGTGCGTGTGCAGTGTGCTACACATAGTTGTGCATGTGTGTCATTGTGCCCCAGTCCCTGGTCATTGCTCACCCTGTTGATGTTGTGTCATGACCTCTCGAGCTGTGCCCGGACTCCCTCCTCCTTGCACCGTCTCCACACTGATGACTGTGGCCTCCATTTGCCCAGCTCCTTCTGTGGCACAGGACTCCCACCTCCTGTCGCCGTTGCTGCCTTCCTGTTGGCAGCGGGTTTGTGCTTGGTGTGGTTTTTCTCATCATGCCAGCACCTCTTGCCCTCCTCGACACTCCAACTGCATTCATGTTAGTCTCATTGTGGGTCAGTTGATGGTAGTGTACTGTCACCTCCGTGACGCTGACCTGGTTTTGCTGAGGACTGCACCCGGCTTCCTCTTCCTCTTCTGTCTGGCCTTCACCGACCCAGGGGTTCCTTGCTGGTTGTCTGTGGGGCTTGTGGGGTTGGCGTTGGCCTCTGTACTGGTTCCTGGTGCATCCATGTTGCCACGCACTTTGGATTATTTCTGGTGTGTTGTTTTGGTAGCTTTTATAGTGCATTTTCCCGCCAGAAGCATGGGATTTGCAGGCCTGCCGCTGGTTTATGCTGCTTTTTGTATCGCGATTGGCCTCATTGCAACTTTTTTTTAATTTGTGTTTCGCGTTTTTGCAGGGTTGTGTTGATTTTAACGCGGTCATTTGACGAGTTATCTGGAGACTTTCGCATGGTACCACTGTGTTGTGAATACTTGGTTAAAACAGCGTAATTCTCCAGTGATAGACTGCGATGTTGAAGGTTGCGTTAAGTTACTTTTGCGATGGTTATCACACGTTCTTGAGAATATGCCCCCTAATATGCAAAACTCTAACTAACACCTGCATTTTATAAATATTGCCGTACATAACATGATGGGATTCGGAAAATTATGTTGCTTTGTTGTGCTTTATATATATCACCACTTCATCAAAATTGTAACTTCAAAAACCGACGGTGTGTTCATTTTTAGATGGACAAAGAGGAGAAAATGCAAGGTGAAAAAAAGAAGGCCCACTCAAGGACGGAGTCATCTATCCCTGTTCAGCACCTGACCTTTGCGACAGTATCTTGTTATCAGCAGTGTCAAAGGTGCCTGGCATGTCTACCCTTATCAGCATGGCTTGTTGCCCTTAATCTATCACTCTGCAGAGCTAATCCATCATAAGGGTGAGAGGTGGTATTGTGCTTTGATGATGGGGATGTCTAGCTAGGCAAAGAAAAGTGTTTGATGATACAAACCTTCTCCTTTTCAGCAAACACGCAGGCATGTGTGGGAGGCACACGTTTTACTGTGAGGAATAAATAAGGAGTATTGTTGACACAAAAGTAGCTATTTTATTCTATTGCAAAGAAACTGAAACTGAATATCAATAAAAAGTGCTTTTTTACACACCAGGTAGTCAGCAGGATAAATACTTAGCTCATTTACATATTTACATCTTTGCTTTCATATTTCACAGAGTTAGTTCTTCTCTCTGTTAGCAATGAGTATTTTGGATTTGCTCTTTACAGCTGACTTGATTCAGTCTTTCACATCTCTCAAGCACCTCCAAAACAAATTCAAACGTAAAAATGTAAATGTTGTGCACTAGGGAAATGCCTGCAGATAAAACCACGTTATTTTATTTTGTATACGATAGTTAATGAAACTCCCATTATTTTTTTTACAAATATTGTTTAAAATATGTGTATGGTTATTAACGAACCAAACGTTTCCAAAAAAGAATCATGAGCATATTACTTTTATGTCTCAAATTGTTAAAATTCGGAGTGCATTATTCATAACTGAGATTTATGCTTGGCACTTGGGTGTTGTGTAAAGTGAGCACATTCAGGACTCCTTCCGACCTTTTTGTAAAGTAGGAAATGAGCTGCTTAAAATGGAGTACAAATGGCATAATTTTAACACACCATTTTCTGCAGGGTCCATAGAAAGCTCTTCTGGAAGAATGTATGGTCATAGCTTTCCTCTCTGGGGAACTATTCCTATGCACGATGTGATAGATATGGGAGGCACCTAGGAGGAGACCACTGGTTTATGTATTCATTGTTTAACTTATTTACTTTATTGATTTATTTATTTGTATCTATTTATTTCAATAACATGTAACCAGAGCCACTTAACAGTGCATAAAAGAAACCGTTGGACAAAAGAGTACACTTTCAGACTTATGATCTATCAATACCTTAGATCCATGATTACCATTTAAGGTATGGAATGAGAGAGCTTGGGGGGGCTATGCAGGTTCAGCTAGTATAGTGTTTCAGTCAGTATAAGATCCCTACAAGTAGCAAAGGGGTTATCACAAATTAAATTATTTAACGGATTATTGGCTTCTTTCCCAAAATGTATTTTCAGTGCCTTTTTACATGATTGTATGTGTGAAGCTCTCACAGAATTGAGCCAAGCATTCTGTGGCATGGTAGCCTGGGCTCTTACTGTATCTCCTCTTTTTCATCTTTATTTTGGAATGTCAATCTGATAGCACTGCTTGAGCTGAGATTGCAACATGGTGGTGGGGGATAATTTACAGAAGTACAAAGAGCAATCATTCAGCAAGTATTTGGTTAAGGTAATAGTGCCTTGAATGTAATACATTGTTCAACAGTAAGCTAACGCAATCGATCCAGTGGTAGAGTAATGGTCATTTTTCCTTACATTTAAACAGTTTTACCTAATGCTTCTGTACCATGCTTAGTTTCTGAATGTATTCTTTGGAGTGCTGATAACAATTATATTGCAGGAGTTTAGCTTTTATTTACAAGAGTTTCAATTATATGATTCATTCAGGAAATAGGAGTGCCTCTTTCCATTTCATCAGCTGGAGATTGGGTCTTTTTTATCACTGATTTAAGTAGATTTAATAGTCCAACCAGACACCTAGGTTTTCTATGAATTTTATTAGAAAGGGATTCATGCTGAGCTCTCTTGCCATACAGTAGAATTGTGATGGTTGTCTGTCATTGATAAGGGTCTGGATGTTAGAGATGTTAGAGTGCAAAGCCGAATGATTTTCGAGGAGGAAGTGAACTTGCATGTCCTTATCATGTAACTGAAATTGTAGCTGATGCAGACACAGGATACTGCTCTCAGATAAGTTTATTAACAAATGCTATTTTGCCATTACGAGTTTCAGCCACCACACGCGCCCTTGGTCGTATAATTATATACACAGTACCTCGACCCCAGGCCCTCCAGCCAACCCCATGCATGACCAAAGGCCATGCGCAGGGTGTGTTTGGCTGCCTCTGGGTGGCTGCTTATGGGGAGTTGGATGTTGGGCCTGGCTGTAAGTTAGGCTCTGGGTCAAAACCTATACCCTGCATGACAAAACACAATGTGCAGCATGGGGTTGGCTGCTTTCAAGGGTATTGGCTGCCTCCGGGTGTGGCCCTGCTTCAAACTTTATGCTTTGCATGGCCAAATGCCGAGCACATCGTGGGGTTGGCTTCCTACGAGGGTTGGGCTGAAGGCCAGACTCTGCGACCAAACCATAGAAATTCAGCTGTTACAGTTAGAGTTATTTCAAGTAGCTATGACTCTTGCCCTAAGGTGACTATAGCTCCCGCCCCAGCAATGCACAGTTTTCTCATCAAAAATTATATTGCAAATGTATGAGTGATATTATGAATTATGACATAGAAGATGTCGTGAGTGATGTAATATCTGGGGTAATTAGCAGTGCATTGAGAGGGCGTGAGTTATTGTTAACTTAGGGCACAAGTTATAGTTACTTGGCATAAATCAAACTATAACAGCTGAATTTCTTTGGTTTTGTGTGTTTAAAATCTGAACAACTATAATAACCCTGTAACCTTTGTTTTGTAATGAATTTCTAAGTTTTTTTTAAAGTCGTTTTCCTAACTGTAACATCACTGAAACCTTTGTTTTTTTCTGTAAATTTCTCAAAAAAATTAAATGATAAGTTTTTAAAAGTTCAGATCTCCACTGCACTGCAAGGTGGGGGGGTTGGAAGCAGGGCCTGGCCTGTTGTTGTGCTAACCCCAACCAAGCTTGTTGATCCTGCTCTCCTCCTACTTCCCCTCCATTGTCCATGCCCCTGCTCCCTCATTACAGCCCTGTGTGGTCATTGTTCTACCACTGACCTTCCTGCATGCCCTGAACAGTTAGCTTGCGACCCCATCCACCTCCTCCCTACGTCTGTAGTCTGAGTCCATGCACCAGCCCCCTCCCTCCTGCACTGCATGGTCTGATGTGCTGCCAATACACTATATTTAGAATGATGTTCCTGCCCACTCCTCTTGCACTCCATTTCCCAATGCTATGCCCCGTCATTGCCCTCCTACATAGCCTTTGTACGTAGCTTGCTGCCCCTACCCTCCTTCCCACTGCTCTCTGATTCCTAGGTGCATGCCATTGCTCCCTCCTTTTTGCTCACCATGCTTCATGGACCTGACACTGCCCCTCCTATTTTCTCTGAGTATTCTGTTAAGCTACCCCTTCCCCTCCCACATGCATAGCATGGTCAGATGGCTGCCACCAGTCCCTGCTACCTCCACCCTGCCTGTCCAAGTTCCATGCTCCTATCCCATCCCTCCTGTCCTCCGTGGTGCATTTTACTGCCACTCCCTTCTGCCTTCCATGCTCTGTTGTACTGCAACTGCTTCTCTGCCTTCCCTGTGTGTTTTTTTTGTGATCCCCCTTCCCCTGCTAACTCTTGTCTGTGTCCAGCCCCTACCCCTCCCTTCTGTTCTCCGTGGTCATTTGTGCATGCCCCCTTCCCTCTTACCACCATGGCCGCTGTGCTGCTACTACCCCTCCTGCTTGCCAAGCATGGTCTTCTCATGGTCTTCTCATGGTCTTCTCTGCTGCTGCAGCCCCTCCCACCTGCCCTGTGTGGTCAGCTTGCTGCCTCTGACCCCCTCCCTGCCTCCTACCTTCCCTCCGTTGTCTGTGTGTATGACATTATAGTTTCACTGTTGCCCTCCATGGTGTGTTGTGCTTCCAGTGCCATTTCACCTGCCCTCCATGGTCATCTTGCTTCTCCAACCCTACCCCATTGCCCCTTTGCCTTAGACCCTTCGGTTTCCATGTGTAGGCCCATATCGCCTCCCTCTTGCCCTGTCTGGACCTTTGTGGTGTCCCTGCCCCTCCCTCCTGCCCTTCATTGTCCAATATGCTGCAACTTTCCCTCCTGTCTGTCTGGTATGGTCACCTTTCTCCTCTTGTCTCTTTCCCCCTGCTCTCTGTTGTCGATGTGCATGGCCCTGTCCCCTCCCTAATGCTTTCCATGGTACATTGTGCTGCACTGCCGCTCCGCTTGGACTGTGTGATGTAGTGTGCTGATGCAACCCTGACGCCTGCCCTGTAAGGTCAGTTTGGTACCCCTGTTAATCTCCCTCCTGCCCCCTGTTATCCAAGTCCATGTCCCTATCCAATTCCTCCTGCCTTCAGTGATCCAATGCACCATGCTTGCCAACATTTTGAACTTGATAAGAGGGAGATTTGGAAAAAAGACTGGGAAACTGATTTTCCCCATCGACATACATTGGAAAGAGGAGATGTTAGGGGGGAGAATGATAAAATAAATCCTTTTTCAGCTTAAAAACATCATGAGTCGGATGCCTGAATCTGGTCTGTTGGCATGTATGGTTGTACTGCCACCGTCTCTTCTTTCTGCCCTCAATGGTCTCTCATCTTCCCACAGCCTCTCTTACCTGTCCTTCTTGGTTGGTTTATTATCCCTGTTCCCCTTTCCTCTGCCCTCCATGGTCCATTGTGCTACCACTGCCCTTCCAGTCTGCCCAGTAATACCAACTTGTAGCCTCTTCACCCTCCCTATGCCCCTGACATCTGCTTCCCCACAGTATTCTAACATAGTATTCTAATGAATAAGTAGATTGCTAATATTCTATATTTTTTTTTTAAAAAGAGTGGCATGCCTGATGTCATCCTGATGTAATAAAAACCAAAAGAATTTCCTTTAGAAATTATAAAATGAGAGGATCTTATTCCCATAGAAATTATGGTTAGTGCTATAAAAAACTAAAATGAGGGCATATTTTTTGAGTTCTCAAATAGCAACAAAGCACTTTTAAATTATTTGTTATCTTGATTTTTTTTATCCAGTTGATCACTTGATTCTATGTTGCACTTAGAGGGAACATTTGGCACTATGGCCAAAGCCGCAGACTTTGCAACTGGGGAACCAGGTTTGAGTTTTAGTGTCAGCTCGGCATCCTGTGATTCTGGGCAGTCACTTAATCTCCCCATGCCTAAAGCCCAAAAGGAAAGTGTCCTTTTGTCATGTAATTGATGATTCATGTGAAGCACTCCAATACTTTCGGATCAAATCTGAGCAATATAAAACTGCAAAAAAACGAAACAAGTAAGCATTTTGCACATTTATGACATTGGGCAATACTTGGGCTACATTTGGGTGATATTTGTGCTACACCTGTGCGTGTTTCTCTCTGGTGGCCATCATGGGAGACATATTTGTTATAAAGCTGCCTAATCTCATTTACTGCAGAATTCTCAATAGAAAATGATTTTAGTTTTTTACTTCAATTCAATCAAGATGTCAGTCAGATGTGCCACACTTTTTGCATTAATTCAGAATGTTAGCACTCTAGTTGCTCTTCAGAACACTGTAGCAAACTGCTGATCACCAAGCAGTTAACTG